>NC_141873.1:155616042-156241042 GCF_056163025.1 Triticum urartu | reverse complement strand
CCCATCCCTTTACATTCTTGCAACTTGCATGATTTACTTTCCGCTGCTCATATACTCTTATCATGCTTGCTTGATATGTATTGTGAATGTTTGAACTTGTGCTAAAACTACACTTAAACTCAAAGAATTTAAAAACTGCAACTTTTCTTGCTAAGAGTCTATTCACCCCCCCCCCTCTAGACACCTCTTCTCGATCCTTTCAGAAACTGATAAGGATTATTAGAAAAAAGATATGAATGGTGGCAAGCAAATTATTTGTTTATGCTCTATCCAACACAAAAGTGAGTTGTAGGATAGTAACTACAAACTCTGCAGCCTTCTCTTTTTACTGCCCGTAATGAGTTGTTAGACAATAATGTCTGAATCTTTTTCGTTCCCAGTGGTTCCCGAAGCATTTCACTCAAGATTACCTTGCAAAGTACATGATTGGTGGACACGCAATGAAGTTTAAAGTATTTCATCTAGACTACAATGAGCATCGAGAAGCCCTAACGAAGATAGTGAAGGATGGACGGGCAGCCATCACAAGGGGTTGGCCTAGAGTCGTGCGCGCCTTACGCATGGAGGAGGGCACAATATGGGCATTCCGCTTCACCTTCTCCAGCAACCAGAATGCCTTTCGCCTCTCTCTTTACAGTCTTTAGTACAACTATGGTTCATCATTCTTTACTTGGTGCTTCTGTAGTTCTTCAGTATATGTACATGTGCATTGAATTATGGATTCGTGGTTGAACCTATATTTTTAATAAACATGGTTGGATATGAAATAAGTGATTGCCTACTTTCAAATTCATAACATGTGATTTTTAAATTAAAGATTAATTGGATTAATTATGGATTAAATAGGGATTACACTGCACACGGTTTGCGAAAGTGAAACGTTTGCGATATACGTGGAGATCAGAAACGTTTCTAGGATCCACTACGTGTGCGATCAATCTCCACTGCACACATGCCTTTCTCTTGAAAACTGTTTGCATTAGGCCACCTTGCGCAAACGTTTATCACATAAAAAGTGTGTGTGATGGACAGCCTTTGCCACACAGTTTCTTTCTATGCACCGTGTGTGATGCATTCAATAATGCAAACGATAAAATTATTAATATCGTGTGCAATGGAAACGCTATCACAAACGATTTAACGGGAAAAATTGTGTGTGATGTACCTGTGAACGGAAACGTTTTCCTTGGAGCGACTGTGTGGGATGTACATACGAATGGAAACGTTTAGCGGGGAGTGACTGTGTGGGATGTACTTGCGACCAGAAACAATTTCGCCGTATAATTGTATTTTTAGCTCTACTGTACGTATTTCCGTATTTGAGCGCTCAACGGTCGCACACGACCTCATTTTGCCGAACGTGTGTGCCAGGAGGACATATCCCCGACGGTTTCTGGGTCGTGTGGGAAGGAACACCCTATCGCCCACACTCACTTGGTGACGGTTCCAGATGCCATCGCGGAAAGGGGTTTAAAACCATTTGTTTAGGACCGACGCGCACCACTGGATACCGACGATCGAATCTCGGGCAAGTAACATACCGATGACAAAGGGAACAACGTATGTTGTTATTCGGTTTGACCGATAAAGATCTTCGTAGAATATGTGGGAGCCAATATGAGCATCCAGGTTCCGCTATTGGTTATTGATCGGAGATGTGTCTCGGTCATGTCTGCATAGTTCTCGAACCCGTAGGGTCCGCACGCTTAACGTTCGATGACGATTTGTATTATGAGTTATGTGATTTGATGACCGAAGTTTGTTCATAGTCCCGGATGAGATCACGGACATGACGAGGAGTCTCGAAATGGTCGAGAGGTAAATATTCATATATTGGAAGGTTACATTCGGACACCGGAATGGTTCGGGTTGATTCAGATAAGTTTCGGAGTACCGGGGGTTACCGGAACCCCCCCCCCCGGAGGTTAATGGGCCACCATCGGCCTTAGTGGAGAAGAGAGAGGGCCCGCCAGGAGGTGGCGCACATCCCCCTTCCAATCCGAATTGGACAAGGGGAGGGGGCGGCGCCCCCCCCCCCCCCTCCTTCCTTCTCTCCTCTTCCTCCTTCCCTCCTTCTCCTAGTTGGAATAGGAAAGGGGGGCAAATCCTACTTGGACCGGGAGCCCAAGTAGGACTCCCCCCTATGGCGCGCCCCCCTTGGGCCGACCTCCTCTTCCGCCCTCCTTTATATACGTGGGAGGGGGGAACCCCAAAGACACACCAAGTCTTCTCTTAGCCGTGTGCGGTGCCCCCCTCCAAAGTTACACACCTCGGCCATATCATCGTAGTGCTTAGGCGAAGCCCTATGCCAGTAACTTCATCATCACCGTCAACACGTCATCATGCTGACAAAACTCTCCCTCGTCCTCAACTGGATCAAGAGCTCGAGGGACATCATCGAGCTGAACGTGTGCTGAACGCGGAGGTGCCGTACGTTCGGTGCTAGGATCGGTTGGATCGTGAAGATGTTCCACTACATCAACGGCATTACTAAACGCTTACGCTTTCAGTCTACGAGGGTACATAGACACACTCTCCCCTCTCGTTGCTATGCATCTCCTAGATAGATCTTGGTGATCATAGGTAATTTTTTTTTGAAATACTGTGTTCCCCAACAGTCAGATGTTATTATTAGAACAGGTCATCAAAGTCTCAAGTTTATGACAGATCAAAAAATCTTCTCAAGAATTCAACACAAACTCATGTTGAAGTTATTGGAATTCAACTTCCATTTGGACTGCAAAAAAGGGCAAAGATAACATTGTAGCAGGCACTTTGTCCAGGAATATTTCCTTGCAAGCAATTTCTTTAGTAACACCTACCTAGATATTAGCTGCGGGGGATTATTATCCGACAGACAAGCACTGCAAAAGACTACTTGAGAAACTGCTACTATCACCAGAGCACAGAGTGGACCAATACAGCTTACATGATGGGATCATCAGACACAAAGGAAAGGTTATGTAGGCAAGGTTAGTGACCTGTGATATAGGCTTCTCCATGCCTTACACTCTTCTGCACTTGGAGGGCACTCTCGTATGAAAGTTACTTACCACAGGCTCAAGAAAATATTTTATTGGCAAGGTATGAAGAGAGATGTGGACCATTTTGTCACTTAGTGCCCAACATGCCAGACAAATAAAGGGGAAACATGTCCTTATCCTGGTTTCCTGGACCCACATAAAATCCCTGATATGATGTGGAAACATGTCAGTATGGATTTCGTCGAAGGGCTACCGAAATCAAAAGGAAATGAAGTTATTTTTGTGGTGGTTGACATGCTTTCCAAATTTACCCATTTTATACCCCTTGCTCATCCACTTATAGTGATGAAAGTGGCTACAACGTTCATTGAAAATGTATTGAAGTTACATGGCCCTCCACTGGCAATAGTTTCTGATCATGACCGGATCTTCACAAGTAAACTTTGGCAGCATATATTCAGAAGCATGGGCAGTGAACTACTCTACAGTTCTGCGTATCATCCACAATCTGACGGTCATGCGGAATGTATGAATCCAAGCATCGAAAATTACTTGCACTGCGAGGCATCTGATGAGCTGACAAAATGGACAAGTCACCTGGCAATGGCGGAGGGCTATTACAAGACTTCTTTTGATTCCTCTCTTCAAAAAATCCATTTGAATCGATGTATGGATACCACCCCCAAGAATTTGTGAAAACATCATCCCTGACAGTATTAGTGCTGACGCAGAGCACTTTCTAAGTGACGGAGACAAGTGGATGCAGCAACCAAAAGACAATTGGAAGCAACTCAAGCGCACATGAGAAAGTATGTGGATCGTAAGCGTATTGAGCGCAGTTTCGACGTGGGGGACGTGGTGTATTTGAATATGCAACCGTACCGCCTAAATGTATTTGGTTTGATGGTGCACATCAAATTGTAGAGCAAATTCTATGGACCATTCCGGGTTATTCCTAAAATGGGAAAAGTGGCCTATAAATTTCTCCTTCCAGAGAAAGCCCATACTCATCCAATTTTCCATGTGAGACAGTTGAAGGACGTGGGGCCTCAAGCTATTCCATGCGCTGATCCCCCTCTGGTTGGAGAAGAAGAATGGATCAAAATTAGGCCAGTTTTAGTACTAGAGACACAACAAATTCCTTGCAATAATCTACCTGTGGTCCAACGAGCGAATCTACCACTAGATGATGTGATGTAGGGTAGAACCCTAGTTGCCCGATCTTCCATGATTGGAGTGAATCCCACAAAGAACATGAAGAACACGAGGGGAAACACGAGAGAGTCACTCAAACCAACAAGAATGATCACACATATGCTAGATCCTCGAAACACAAAGAGATAAATGATCTGAATCCAACAAAGGACAATACATAGGGTAACCGGTTCTTCTCCGTGAGGAGGTCTTGATGATCTTCCCAAAAAAGGGGTCTTGAATCCAAGGAGGATCTTCTCCGAGGAGGTGTCGGTCCCTCGCGGTGGAGTAGATCCGGATGGATGAGCGAAGCTCAATCTCACATATGAGCTAACACAATGCTAACCCTAATACGGAGCTAGGGGACGAGTATATATAGTCCAAGGGGTAAGTTGGGGATACATGGGGTGAAACCCCTTTCACTGCGCGCATGCAGGGCGGTAGTACCGGTCATGGGGGTGGTTGTATCGCTGGGAGCTCGGGTACTGGTTCCTGGAGGTGTTTCCGGATGTGCTTAGCGGTTGTACCAGTGCTTGGGGCGTTTGTACCGGTCTGGTGGCTGTTACAGGGATAAACCGGTGCTGTACCGGCCTTGCACCGCTCGATCACAGAAGCTTGACCGGTAGTCGAGCGGTTGTACTGCCCGGGCGGTAGGTGGGCGGTACATGGGCGGTTGTACCGGTATTTCTGCGCTGGGAAGATTTTCTTCATGCCCTCGTTGTCCATCTTGCATCGTAACTTCTCCTTGGTAGCTTCCTTGGTACCTAAGCACACAAAGCATCTCCGTTTGAGGTAGTAGCCATGTCTCAAGTGGGTCAAAGGAGAGTTCAACATGGAGAGAGTTAACCTCATTCGCGATAGCCCTTCCACGAGCTTGTGTCATCGGTCCACGTGGTGTCTTGGGAGACGAAGGTAGGTCCATGGGGATGATCATAGGATGCTCCGCATCATCTCCCCCCCCCCCCCCCCGGGAAAGATCCAACCTTGGATCAAGAACTTCATCACCCTGGTAGGGAGAGACATCTTTGACGTTGAATATGTCGCTCATGGAGTACTTGTCGCGTGGGATGTCGATCTTGTAGGTGTTGTTGTTGTAGCGTTCTAGCACCTTGAAGGGTCTGTCGGCTTGATGTAGAAGCTTGGACTTGCGTTCGTTGGGGAAGCGGTCCTTACGAAGGTGTATCCACACAAGATCTCCGGTGTTGAATATCATGGGGCACTTCTTAGTGTTGATCATGGTCGCGAGGCGTTGTACTTGCCGCTCGATGGTGTGCCTTGTATCTTCATGCACCTTCTTGAGATACCTCGCTCATGCACTCGCTTCCATGTTGATGCGCTCTTGAAGTGGTAGAGGAAGAATGTCCAATGGGGACAACAGGTTGAAACCTTAGACGACCTTGAAAGGGGACTTGCCGGTAGTCGAATGTCGTGCGCGGTTGTAGGCATAATCGGCGATGGGTAGGCACTCCTCCCACTCCTTGATGTTCCTCTTGATCAACACACGTAGTAGAGTGGAGAGCATTCGGTTCGTCACTTCCGTTTGGCCGTCGGTTTGTGGATGGTATGCCATGGAGAATAGTGGCTTGATGTTGAGCTTGGCGCATAAGGTCTTCCAAAAGTAACTCAAGAACTTGACGTCGCGGTCCGAGACAATCGTCTTTGGCACTCCATGTAGGCACAAGAATTCTCTACAGAAAAGATTGGCAACATGTGAAGCATCATCTATCTTGTTGCAAGGAATGAAATGAGCCATTTTAGAGAATCAATCCACAACAACAAACACGAAATCCTTTCCATTTCTAGTCATAGGCAAACCAAGCACGAAATCCATGCTAATATCTTCCCATGGGTGGTATGGAATGGGAAGGGGTGTATATATACCATGAGATTGAGCTTTGGACTTAGCTTTGCGACATGTCGAACATCGGTTGGTGAAGCGTGAGACGTCGTGAAACATCTTGGGCCAAAAATAGTTCTTGGAGAGCGTAGCAAATGTCTTGTCACATCCAAAGTGTCCCATTAGTCCTCCTCCAAGAGATTCTTGCAAAAGTAACAAACGAAGAGAAGACTCAGGGATGCAAAGTTTGATAGCTCTCATAAGATAATCATCCTTGATGTAATAGCGTTCCCAAGATGTATGCGTCAAACATTTCGCATAAGGAATAGCAAAAGTAGGATCATGCACATACAAATCTTTTATGTGCTCAAAGCCAATGACATTCAGTTCAAGTTTAGTAACAAGCATGCATTTGCGGGAAAGCGCATCCGCCACAACATTTTCCTTGCCTTTGATATACTTGATGACATAAGGAAATGACTCAGTGAATTCACTCCATTTAGCATGACGCTTGTTCAACTTAGTTTGACCTTTGAGATACTTAAGCGTTTCATGATCGGTGTGGATGACAAATTCATGAGGTAGAAGATAATGTTCCCACTCACGCAAAACTTGCACTAAAGCAGATAGATCTTTGTCATAGATTGGATAATTGAGTTGCGCTCCGGAAAGTTTCTCACTAAAGTATGCTATGGGTTGCCTCTCTTGTGTTAACACACCTCCTATGCCATTACCACTAGCATCGCAATGAACTTCAAAAGGTTTGTCAAAGTTTGGTAATGCAAGAACGGGATCATGAGTAAGCAAATTCTTAAGCTCATTAAATGTGGTGTCTTGGGATGGTCCCCAAACAAAAGGTGCATTTTTCTTACTCAAAGGATGCAAAGGTGAAGCAATGGTGCTAAAATCCTTCACAAATCTATGATAGAAACCGGCTAGACCAAGAAAACTACGCACTTATTGCAAGTTGGTTGGTTATGGGGCCAAGTTTTAATAGCATTGATCTTAGATTCATTAACATGAACACCCTTAGAAGACACAACGAAACCCAAGAAAACAAGCTTATCAACACCAAAAAGGCATTTTTCCATATTAGCATAAAGGCGCTCTTTTCTAAGAGTTTGCATCACGGTTATAAGATGGGTGACATGATCTTTGAGAGATTTGCTAAACACAAGAATATCATCAAAATAGACCACAACAAATACACCAATATAGGGTCGAAGAACAAAGTGCATGACTCGCATGAAAGTACCGGGTGCTTCAGATGAACCCATTGGCATAACAAGCCATTCATATAAGCCAAATTTGGTCTTAAATGCGGTTTTCCATTCATCACCTTCTTGGATGCGTATTTGATAGTAGCCACTTTTAAGATCAATTTTAGAGAAAATGGTGGCTCCGCTAAGCTCATCTAGCATATCATCTAGGCGTGGAATAGGGTAACGATAATGCACGGTAATAGCATTGATAGGATGACAATCGGAACACATGAGATATGTACCATCTTTCTTGGGAACAAGGATTACCTGTACGGCACAAGGGCTCAAACTTTCTCATACATGGCCGTTGTCAATGAGTTCTTGTACTTGCCGTTGGATCTCCTTTGTTTCCTCGGGGTTGACGCGGTAGGGAGCCTTGTTGGGAAGGGGTGCTCCGGGGATGAGGTCGATTCGGTGTTTGATGCCTCGTACTGGAGGTAGACCCAGAGGTAGCTCGTCGGGAAATACATCTTGGAATTCCTGCAATAGAGAAGATAACACTGAAGGTAGATTGTGAGAGGTGTTAGCTTTTGGTGCCTCGTCCTTGCACAAAATGACATAGTGCATGACACTTGATGGGTTCTCACACACTTCTCTTATCTCACTTTTGGTGGAAAATAGGACTAAGTTCTTCTTGTCTCTCATCGTGGAGGCACTCAATTTGGGCTTGTGGCGCTCACTCTCCTTTTGGTGGTTCGCTCTCTCACTATTCTCTCCATGATGGGTGGCTTGCTTGCTTGTCGGTGATCACTTGGCTTGGAGACATAGGTCATAGAACGTACTCCTTTCCCTTCATCTTGAAGCTATAGTGATTGGTCCGTCCATTGTGGATGACGCCTCGGTCAAATTTCCATGGTCGTCCAAGAAGTAGGTGGCAAACAGACATAGGAACAACATCACACTCCAAAGTGTCTTCGTAAGCTCCGATCTTGAAGGAAACTTGTACCATATGCTCGACTTGGATAGTGCTGGAGTCGCTTAGCCATTGAACTTTGTAGGGATGTGGGTGCTTCATCTTGACCAATTGGAGCTTGGAGCATAGTTCTTCACTCGCTAAGTCATGGCAACTCCCTCCATCGATGATGACCTTCACGGACCTTCCATTGATACCTACCTTGGTGTGGAAGATATGGCATCTTTGGTCTTCGTCTTGTTGATGTTGAAGCATCAAGACCTTGGAGACAACAAGAGCGGGGCTCGGATCTTCGTCACAAAAGACTTGATCATCTTCATCTTTGTTCACTTGCCGGTGCATGGCCACTTGCTCAAGGGCTTCCATTTCGCCTTCACTCGTGGAGTCATATGTACCATCGTCGTTGAAGATCATGGTGCGCTTGTTGGTACACTCGAAGGACTTGTGGCCTCGGCCGCCGCATGTAAAGCATTTGAAGGAACTTGTCTTGATGGTCTCATCGGTTGGGGTAGAGGATGATGAATCTCTTGGCTTGAAGTTGCTTGTAGTAGGAGGACGACTTGAATTTGTCAAAGTTTTCTTGTAACTTGACTTGTCGTTGTTGCTTGTAGAAGGCTTCGTTGAGGTAGAAGGTGTTGGAGTCATTGAAGCTTGGGTGTTGGAGAAGCCGTATCTCTTGGAAGAGTACTTGGCATACTTGAAGTCATCTTGCACTTGCCATTCCGCCTTGGTAGCTTGATGCACTAGCTCCATGAGATTGGAGTAAGGTTGGAAGTCGACGATCTTCTTGATAGGATGATTGAGTCCATTAAGAAACATGCCATAGTTTGCTCATCATCTTTCGTGACATTGGCTCTTATCATGGCAATCTCCATTTCTTTGTAGTATTCTTTAACGCTCTTGGTTCCTTCCTTGAGAAGTTGGAGTTTCTTGAAGAGGTCGCGGTTGTAGTATGTTGGCACAAAACATGATCTCATGACATCCTTCATTTGCGCCCAAGTAGTGATGGGTGGTTCACCTCTTGCCTCACGGCGCTCAATGACTTGTTCCCACCAAATGAGGACGTGGTCATGGAACTCAAGGGATGCCATTGCGATCTTCTTCTCTTCCTCATAGTTGTGCAAGCGGAAGATTTTGTAAACCTTCAATGCCCATGAAAAGTACTCTCCGGAATCATTGCTTCCGGAAAACTTGGGCATGGTGAACTTTAGCTTGCCGTAGCGTTGCTCTTCATTGTGTTGGGGTAGGGGATGATGACGTCCTTGACGAGGAGAATTGTATCCCTCAACTTGCTCTTATCGTGGAGGATTTCCATTATCTTCTTGTTCTTGGTGAACTTGATGTTCTTGTCGAGCTTGTGGAGGAGCTTGAGGAACTTGACAATGCACTTGGGATTGATAAATCCTCCCTTGAACTTCATTGCGAAGTGCTTCTTGTTGCTCACGAGCTTGCCGGTTGTGCGTGTCTACGGCTCGACTTGAATCTCGGAGGGCACGTTGCGCCTCAAGTGCTTGATCTTCTCATCGTTGTTGTTGTTGACACTGTGCCTCAGCATCTTGTGCATCTTGGTGTTTTCATGCTTGCTCTTCCTCTTCTTATTGACGTTGGCGTTGTCGTTCTTGTGCTTGCGTGAAAGTAGTTTGGTTTTGACGGTGTCGATGTTCTTGTGCATGAACTTGCTCTTGAGAGTCGTAGTCATGTAGAGGATTGTGCTTTGCTTGAAGGTCTTGGCGCGCGGCTCGTCGAAGAGTGTTCGATGTCGGAGTACTTGAGCCGGAGATGGTGTCGTCAGAGTGTCAACTTGAGTGGCTCCATCTTGAGTAGGACGAAGTGGTAGAAGAGCGGTTGGCCAACAAAGCACAAATCTCGTCCATTCTTGCGTCATTCTCTTGTTTGTGGTCATCGAGCTTGTTGTCGAAGTAGTCTCTTGTATGTTGCTCGGAGAGTCGCAAGTCGGTGGCGAGGTTGTTGATGTGTTCGTTCATTGCTTGTTGCTCTTGATGCAAAGCTCGTTGTGCACCAAAGAGGTGGCTCTTTGTGACATAGCAGGACATGTCGTCATCTTGCCCGATGAAGAGTGGGTTGGTAGAAGTACTTGGCCTATCCATCATTTCAAGAAAATATGTGAGTGGGAGAAAGAGAAGAACTTATACCAAATGTATCTTGACCGATGTTGAAGATGGATCAATGATCACTCAAATGTGGAACAAGGAAATAGCACAATTGGTACCGATTCTTGTCAGTTTCTCACACCTACACAAGTAAAAGCTTATAGTGGAGCTCGGTTAGGATGGTGGCACAAATTTTGATGCAATTGTTAGGGAGCCTCAATAATGTTGGAAAAGATCCACAATTTGCAAATGCAACAAGTAGACCAATAGCAAGATATGGTACACGGAAACTCACACACGGATAGATAAATGGGGTCGTGCAACCAAGGAATGAGCCAAAATGTGGAATCCATGAGAATGCTCTTGTTGCACAACACTAGAGAGACGCTAGCACGATTGCACCATAGGCGGATACAAAACTTGTGCACAACCTACTAAGCAAAAATGCAACGACTTCTATCCCAAGTATGCTATATGTATGGTATTTCGATGATATGATCCAAGATGATCTAGTATGACAATCTTAATGTAATATGATGCTATGGTTCTTGATTATAAGCTCTTTGCTTATCTTTCCTCTTTTGCTTAAAAGCTTGGATGGCTCTCTCTCTCTATTTTGAGCTCTTTTCTCATGCAAAACTTCACGAACCAAGATAGCAATTTTTTATGCTTATGACAACCTTGTGACACAAGAGATGATACCAAGATATGGACCAAGATGATATGGTATGTATGCAATGGGAGCTATGATCACAAATGTGCACAAGTAACGTTGTCGGCAATACTCAAAGGCTAGTCTCGATAGGAAAGGTACGCAAAATGGTCTATGCGGTTATCAATGCAATGGCAAGAATATACAATGATGATATATCATGATACCAAGATGATATGGAGGTTACCGTTGAGGTTGGTTGTTTGTAAGCAAGAACGGATGATGGTGTCAAAATGGTGAAGTGGTCGTCGTTGATGACGAGTACGTGGCGAAGATGAGCGGCGGTAATGTCGATGTCGAACCGTTCCTAGTTAGCCGAAACACCCTAGGAAACGATGAACCACAACTCAAATTCTCAAAACCAAAGTCAAATGGTGGTAGTGGTGGTGGTGGTTGAAGAAGAAGCAACCGTCCCTAAGTAGCCGAAACACGTTAGGAGACTCAAATCACAACTCAAGCAACCACAAATGCTATGGGAATCGATAATGGGTTAAGTTGCGGAAGTCGAAATGTGGTATAGCGTATGATGGTGGTGGCCATAGGCAAAGATGCCAAAATTATGAAAATTTGATGGAGTCAAATGGTGTTGGAACCTAACTAGATGGATGGGGAATGTCAATAGCTACTCAGCGAGCTAAAGAACGTCAAAATCCGAGTCCGGATGAATTAGTTATGGTCAAAACTGTCAATCAGCCGAGGCTGAAACTGGGATGGGCGGTTGTACCTCTTGAGCAGGCAGTTGTACCGCTCCTGGAGCGTCCTGGAGTTCCAGTTTTGGGCTGGCAGAAGTATCAGGTGTTGGGGGTAGCGGTTGTACCGCCTCGGGGGCCGGTTGTACCACATTTGTCGGGAAAATGTTCTCAGATCTGGATCGGGGATGAACTTGGGGCGAAAATGGATGATTTCGGGAACAAAATTGCGAAGATTTCAAGGATGGAAGGTGGGGAAACTTGTTGGAAAGCTAGATCTACCTGCTACACACGAAATCCATGGATCAAATCCAACAAAACTTCATCACACCAACAAATCACAAAAAAAATTGGGGGGGGGGGGGTATTTTTGGTGGGGATTTTCGAATTTAGGATGAAAACAAACAAAAGAAGGCTAGAAAACAGTAGGGGAGACTCCAAATTCGTGATCAACGTGGCTCTGATACCAAGATGATGTAGGGTAGAACCCTAGTTGCCCGATCTTTCACGATTGGAGCAAATCCCACAAAGAACACGAGGGGGGACACGAGAGAGTCATTCAAACCAACAAGAACGATCACACATATGCTAGATCCTCGAAACACAAAGAGATGCACGATCCGAATCTAACAAAGGACGATACATAGGGTAACCGGTTCTTCTCCGTGAGGAGGTTTTGATGATCTTCCCAAAAAAGGGGTCTTGAATCCAAGAAGGATCTTCTCCGAGGAGGTGTCGGTCCCTCGCGGTGGAGTAGATCCAGATGGATGAGCGAAGCTCTATCTCACATATGAGCTAACACAACGCTAACCCTAATACGGAGGTAGGGGACAAGTATATATAGTCGAAGGGGTAAGTTGGGGATACATGGGGTGAAACCCCTTTCACTGCGCATAGGCAGGGCGGTAGTACCGGTCATGGGGGCGGTTGTACCGCTGGGAGCTCACGTACTAGTTCTTGGAGGTGTTTCCGGATGTGCTCAGCAGTTGTACCGGTGCTTGGGGCATTTGTACCAGTCTGGTGGCTGTTACGGGGATAAACGGGTGCTGTAGCGGCCTTGCACCACTCGATCACAGAATCTTGACCGGTTGTTGGGCGGTAGTCGAGCGGTTGTACTGCCCGGGCGGTAGTTGGGCGATACATGGGCGGTTGTACCGGTATTTCTGCGCTGAGAAGATTTTCTTCATGCTCTCGTTGTCCATCTTGCACTGTAACTTCTCCTTGGTTGCTTCTTTGGTATCTAAGCACATAAAGCATCTCCATTTGAGGTAGTAGCCATGTCTCAAGTGGGTCAAAGGAGAGTTCAACAAAGAGAGAGTTAACCTCGTTCGTGGTAGTCCTTGCACGAGCTCGTGTCATCAGTCCACGTGGTGTCTTGAGAGACGAAGATAGGTCTATGGGAATGACTGTAAGATGTTCCGCATCATGATGCATCCTGGGAAGACACTGATTTCATCAAGACCACCTTCCCGGCCTTGTTCAAGCAAACAGTAGGAGGCTGGTTCGATCGCCCATCAACTAGTTGAGGACAAGTTCGTCTTTCACGGGGAGGGATTGTCAGGCCGAAACTGCTTCATATAACTCCTCATCAAGATTCAGTTAGTGGACGCTCAAGATTGAAGCTCGTCACAGGATCGGACGGCTCGTGGGACTCCATCTATTCAACCATTATTTACTACTCGTGCCATTCCAAAATAGATGTCTTAACCGTAGTATAACTTTATATTAAAGTTGGTACAAAATTGAGACAGTTATTTTAAGACAAGGGGAGTATTATTGTATCAGTTCACTTGCCGAGTTGTTTCCTTTCTACCTGTTGCTAGCGGGGCAATTTAAGCCTCCCCTGTTTTTCTGGAATCAGCATTGGATTATATTGTGAGCCTTTGGCCATACTAAACCTATAGCTTCCCCAATTCTCGATCCCACGAACCCTAATTCCAGTTCAGCCATGCCATCTCACGACGGGTCGCAACTACCCAACAGAAAATAGACAGCTTGACTACATGACAGGCAGTGGGCGTGCAAGCTCTGCCATGACACAACTTATTGAACAGCGAAGTTTACTGCAACAATACGTCAGTGAATGGAGAACAAAATAGTTGACAACTTACGAGCTACAGTACATTAAGAAGCTATTAATAACTCTTACAATAGGGCAAAAACTGAAAGAAAACTCGGGTCCACGGCGTAAGGCTATGCTGTTTCCCTGGCAAGTCTCCTTCCCTGGCAGATGATCTAGACAGTTGTTATTCCTCGGTGCTCTACCGGTACTCCTGATGATGGAATCTGGCATATATCGCTCCAGGGATCATCTGACCTGCCTCCATCTTAAACCACCACCCTTCTGCCCATGGCAAAACAATAAGGTGCAAGGTTGAGGGCACCGGTGCGCATATTTAGCTCCCCGCATGCACGAAAGCAAGACCAGCTTGTCGGCGAACATGTTCAGGCACAAGCCTGTTGATGAGGTCTTGTGAAGCATTGGCCAGCTGCAGAAAAAAAAAAAGAAGATCCCATAAGCACAACAGCACGAACAGGTTGCATACATTTTTGTCAAATTGCAAATGAGCAGCCTAGTTTTTCTCTGATGCACTTACTTCATGCTTGAAGTTGAACAGAGGTGGGAACGGGCGTCCATTTGGCAGGCGCGCGTTAGGCTCCCGTAGCTCATCAAAGAAAGGATGCGCACATGCGTCAAGCTGCATGCGGATATTCAAATGCGTGAATATAGCCATCACGCTATAGCAAAACATGTTACAAGACGACTAAATATCAACTCGTCATCTGCCAAGCATCGATCTATGGTACTGGATTAGCGGTCCTCATAACTATGATTATGATGCTCATAGAAGACTAGTAATAGGATAGGCGATTAGTTTACCTATCTATCTATCTTATGCCAGCCGGTTGTGGCTTTTGGGCCTTTTTTGTTTTTCTAGCTCTTTGTGAGCCAGCCTACTTTTTTGCAGCAGATTGCAAGACCTTGTTGAACTACTTTATTTATTTATAATTGTGGCCGTATACATCATGCAGCGGCCGGGGAGTCCCCCCTTTTCGAAAAGAAAAAAAAGAAGACTAGTACTGATCAATCTAGTTTGACAAACGTACACTACACACATATACATAAATAAGTTACCAACAATCAATAAGGACAATTATATATCTGATTGTCTCTAAAAGACCATTCATATTTACATTTACATTCATCTGTTCCTCTCCTACTTGCCGCAACAAACACCTGGAAGAGCAAGCAACGTGAAAAGAAAATACTTACAGCAGTGCAACGGAGGCTTGGTGAATATTGAAGAAGACGTGAAGCAAGATCTATGGCTTCAGGAGGCATTTTCTTGTGGAAAACCTGGTCACAGCAAAGTGCAATCAGTACACGTAGGCATCACATTACATGGTTAAGTATATTACAGCAGATCTTATATACGGCTGAGCTATATTAATAACAGTGAGCCACATATATTAATAACAGCAAATGTGATATATGATTGGACATTAGAATGAGATTGCAAGCCTACCTTGTGCCAAGGATGAGCTTTTATCTGTGGAAACCTAAACTCCGTATAATTCGGGTTCATACAACGTATTTCCTCCCGAGTTGGCGTTCCAAGAACCTACAAGAACATCACAAAGGTCAACAACATCTAATAGTATAAGCGAAAGAAAGATATATGGAATGTTTGCATACCTTGATTATCTCTACGAGTTGATCGACTGCACTCTCGCCTGGAAATAATGGCTAGCAAAAACAAATGAAAGATCAGAAACTACAGTATTGACATCTTAGTTGGAACCTAGGAGATTGCAATATATGTGAACGAAACGAAGGAACTAACCTGACCAAGGAGCAGTTCTGCAAGAACACAACCAGCTGACCATATATCTATCGATGTTGTATATTCAGTCGCACCAAATATAAGCTCCGGAGCACGGTAGTAGCGTGAGCATATGTATGATATATTGGGCTCACCCGCCACCTGATAGAACAGGACAAGAAAAATGATATCGGATTAGCAGGTAAGTAACATCAAAGTACTATGCAGGTTGATATTGTAGTAAAGGAACAAAAGTTTAAATTCAGTGTCGGACATCCAATGTAAATAAATGAAGTGAAGATCAGAAACTTTGCATTCGGCTAAAGCAAGAATTCAGCAATCTAGGAAGGAATAAGCGGAATACAGAGATAATAGTTTATAAACCAAAAATATCTGAAGAAGTCAAACTGTAAGGTATATAAAAGTGACTTAATTTTAATCTTAACACCTGGCCAGCTATAAGCCTAAAACAGTAAGACTAAATCAAAATAGCACAGACCATGATGCCGATTCTGGTTCAATACTGAATAGAATGAGTAGCCTACACGACAGGACAAATGGATTGAAGCAGTGTGTACGTATCACTAAACTCTTGGGGAAAGAGCCAACATACCAGAACTTTCGCGCTTCCAAAGTCGCAGATCTTAACTTGATGTGTTAAAGGATCAACCTGTATAATGAAGCAAGTGGAGGCAAGTTCAAGATCAAGCAAGAAAAGCCATACATGAAAACTGAGCAAATCTGTTCAGTGTTCACTGATACATTTTTTTCAGAAAGGGGAAGACCCCGGCCTCTGATACATACCAAAACATTTTGTGGCTTCACATCCCTATGACAGACTCCTGGAACAGTATGAATGTACGCCAGCCCCCTGAATAGCTGCCACAAATGTAAAATTGACTTAGAATAGTTGCACAATGACAGACACACATTTCACATTTATTCACTGGAAATTCACAAACCTGATAGGTGTAAAGCTTGACGTAGATAAGTGGCATCCCCTGTTTGGCATTACTGTAGTGCTTAAGCACGCGGTAGAGTGTCTCCGGGACATACTCCATGACAAGGTTCAGAAACAGCTCATCTCTACTTGTGGTTGAGAAGAAGCAGTGCTTGAGGGAGACAACATTGGAATGGATCATCGAACGCATAAGCTGCAGCTCACGATTCTTGTACCGTCGGTCCTGCAGTACCTTCTTAATGGCCACCGTCTCCCCGGTCTCCAGGCATTTAGCCTACACATGCAACATTTCCCTAAACATCAGGCTGGTAGTCAACAACACAAACAAGGAAACAAACAATGGCTAGAGCAATCACCTGAAAGACGATGCCAAACGAACCAGTGCCCACAACGCGCTCCGCCATGTAGCTAATCGTCTGAAAAACAAAGCAGGACATTACCAACTGGGCGCCAAAGAGGTATCAGCTGTTGCTCATAGTAACAGATTTGAGCACTAGTGTTGGCCAAAATCTAACTGAAGCCGTCCAAATTTGTCCCGAAAACCCACAGTATGGAACACCACACAGGCATATTTGGAACAGATCTCTTGAGCAAACCATAGTTACATGAGGATCAAACAAATGAGCACTACAAAAATAGGCTGACAAGCTACATCGTCCTTGATAATTGATAAATTCAGCCGCTTTGAAACATTTTTTTCGTATTTGGTAAACGAAGAAAAATCTAACCAAGACTCCACACAGCTATATTTCAATGAGTTGTCATAGCTAAAGAGAATAGCTGCAGGAGAGCAGACACATCTCACCAAGGCAAGAACTGGCCGTGCAAACTCAGGCCAAGAGACACAAGCGAAACATAAGAGACGCTGAGCTCACCTGCTTGGGCTCGCCGTTCTTGCCGCCGATGGTGGTGGAGATGATGTGACCGGTCATGGCGTCGTTCCCCTCCGCATACGGCGCCTCGCCATCCTGCTGCTTCTGCTCAACAAGAGCGCCCAACGAAAACAACACGCTAAACATCAGCTCAACGGAACACCACGCCAAGAAACACACGGCCAACACCATCCCAGCACAGATCCGGTTACCTTCTCGCAGGCGACTGCGGTGGGGGGCTGCTCGTCGAGCAGCATCGGCTCCGGCGCCGGCGCCGGATGCTCCATGTGGCTAGGGTGTGAATGGGGCGGACACGGTGGGCTCACACTTGCATCCACCTACGCCTGGTCCTCTTCTCTGGCTTGGCTTGGCTTGGCTTGGCTTGTACTGTGGTGGTGGTGCCTTTGACCAGTGAAGGGAAAGTGGGGGTGGGGGTGACCAAGACGAACAAGATGGGGAGTGACGTTGATCTATAGAGAGAGCGGTTAGCTGACCCTGTGTAAACAGCTGGTGGATTAGTGGGGAGGTGGATTAGACTAGACGAGCCTCGGGAGTCAAATTGCTGGGAGTACCCCGGGCATCAGGTTGGGTTTTATATAGTCTGCCGCATTTATTGCCGAGTAATGGGATTCATTTTTTGGTCAAAAGGATAACAATGCCGCTAAAATATATTTACGGCATATTTTCAATTTCTGCCGGAAAATGAACTGATAATATACGAGGGTATTTGTCAGAGAAATTTGTGAAAATTGTACACTAATTGCTGTACAAATATACTAGGGTATTCGTCGGAGAAATTGATGGCGCATTCATGTCATATAGGAGAACCTTATTAGTGCTATATACTATGTCATTTTAATGCCCGGAAATACCTAATGAATCTTGGGTCCCATTGCAACCTGTTTGAAAAATAATAATTTATAAATAACAAAAAGAGTCAAAAATTCCTGAAAATTTTCGGAGACGAGAATCTTGTAGTGTTATACTTGTATAAAAATTTTAGCGAAGAAGTGACTTCCGTGGACTCCTTGACATAAACAAAAGGTGTGAATATGTTTATATAGTGTCGATTTTGTTTTGTTTAGCCTAAAATACCATAAAACTCATTCATTCGCGAAACTTGTCACACGGGTATAACACCGTATCATTCTTGTTTGCAAGAAGTTTCTGAAATTTTTGACTAATTTCACAATACTTTTAAAAAGATCAAATTCAAGTGCATTGGCACCCAAGACCCAAAGATCCGCATCATTTTAATGCCTCCTTATTTTTGGATCAAATCATAAATTTGGTACTGAAAATACAACATCTTTTACGCGACAGTTATGTGCTTTCATTCGAATAATAACCCTTTTAGCCAATGCTAAAAATGTACTCAGTTTTTGTGAGTATATTTGTAGAAGTAAAATTATCCAAACATTTTTATATGTCAGTTAATGACCTATATATAGTATGCGGGATCGGATCAGCAATGCTTTGATAGTCGGTTTCTGTGTTCCATATTGAGTACTAGTAAATGTGCACGTGCAACGCACGTCTAAATTAATATAAAATTAGTCAAACGTGGCAGTCATCGTACATTATATTAACTAATACAAATTTACTCAAACTTATAATAACAAGCACAAAAGATGGCATTGTTGCATGTCATGAAACAACAAAGTATTTTTTATTCAAATACCTCAAACCTTGTAATTTACTCTATACAAATATAACTATCTTTTTCTACACATGATGCATTACGCACTGCAAGTACATAATGAAAGTGTGCATATTCAAACTATTCTTGCCTCAATAATGACAAACCCAGTGCTAAGCTTCCATACCTGGACCTCTCGAGACAAATGGGGAGTATTTCACCCACTTGAATACATTCACAAAAAAAGTATCAATTTCCTCGCTCAAAAAAAACTAAATTTGTTCGCAAAAGGCATCCCTAAACACTTGGATACATGCAGTGCGGAAACAATCCCCTCGCCCAGCATCTCGGACAAACTCCCATCAAGATGAACACATACCTGCACAGTTCCTGATTTGTTACTCCATGAAACATACAATTATTTTCTTTCTAGAATACACTTAATCTTTAAAAAAAATAGGTAAACATGTTTTAGCAAATTCTCCCATCCATTTTAACAGCTTCTTTGATGTTCCTTTCTTGCTCTGCATTAAATGAAGTACAGGTCCCGACGCCGCTTAATCATGCATAGCTCATAATTTAGAAACTTTCCAGCCCATTCGGTAATACCATACATGATTATCTCACATTGCACAACCTACAGATGATGAAACACGTTAAAGATCGTCAGCTACAATGGTTAAAGATTGTACGCACATATATAAATTGATAATTAGGTTTTGATAAAAAATCAAAACAGAGTACCATATCCTGTTGAGACCGTGATGGCACATACTGAAGTTCATAGATATCTAAAATTGCTAGGTTATGAATTATCCTTTTGGAACGTTGCACACATGCAAGTGCACAGTCAAACTATATATGCATCAACATATGAATCAATTATTCATGACATATAGGACTGCCACGAGGATCAAATAGATAACAATTATGAGCAAATGGTGTTGTGTGACATCTCCCAACTCGATTAATCAAATTTTTTTGTTACTGAATTATCCATATGTGAAAATTTCAATGTAGAACTAAGTTATTTTTGTATAGAGAACTTCTTCCTTGGTTCACAAAGAGGTTCAGCAGCCATCCTAAATGAGCAATGAAACATACCTTGAATTACTTGAGCAAAGAAGATGTTTGCAGAGGGAAGTAAGTCGAACCCTTGTCTTATCAATTGTACAATTAGTCAGTCGGATATTGCAAAAAATGGTCATCCATCATCTAATGGTTCCATATTAAGAATGTTGACAGACATGCAGGTCTCCTCAGTATTGTTAGACAAACCATTTGAAAATAATCATGCTCCAAAATGTGCATGATTAATAAGACAATACATGTGCAATTCAAGCCTTATATTAGCATGTGTTTCCAGACCTGCCTATTATAGCAAAGAAACAATATAGATATTAACTAAAGTCGGAAAAGACCGTACTCTTCCTAAATGTATCAAATGGAACCACCTGTCTAAATGATGTGCAGAAATAAATATTAAATATGCATCTATTGGAGCTATCAGTCACCTTTTAATTGTTACATAGTGACTATGGATTAGTGGTAAAGCTTCGCAAGCTGTTGCACTCGCCCAAACAAATCAGAAACCAAATCAGTTCTAATTAATCCGCTAAAAAATATAAGAAAATAAAATTCAAGATTTACCATCAAATAGCTTGAAATGTGAACATGTGTGAATCAAGAGAGGCCCATTGTTTAATCCATTGCAAATATATCAAGAACCTGCAAAGGTGGGACTATCATGTGCATGAAGATGGAATCAAATACCAACTCAACAGGTTCATGGCTGCAGTACTCATTATCTGTATTTACCTGACATAATGCTAATTTAGAGATGATGGATGCAAGCTGATGGAGCAGTGGGCAGCATCAATCAGACATACTGGTAGATCAGGTGACTCTGCTGCTCCACCCTCAGTGTATTGCCGCTGCTGCCTGCTCCTTCCCGCGACGCTTCAAATTGAATCTAGCCGTTTTCCCTTGAAGCACTAAAGATGACATGAAGCAGAACATATATGAACTTCTAAGAAATTAATCACATCGTAACCTCGTTGGTTTGAGTTTGCCCATCCACTTTATTAGTGTCATTCCCAAGCCCTTCAAAAAACATAGGAGGTGGAGGCTCAATTGCGGCTACAACATCATCCATACCGACAAAGTCTGGATTAGTATTACCATTTTCTAGATTCATGAAACACAGTAATAAGGATTCACAAAATACAACTCATTAAGTACACAGTATTTGAACCTTTGACAACCGGGCTTATTCTGCATGTGCATCCTTGTGATACGATTGCTCCTCAGTTGGGAGGATATTCAAATCTGGAATTAGCAGTCTGTACAATAATTTAGGAAAAACAAGTATTGGGTGCTTGCAATTTTTTTTATCTTATATCAATCAAATAAATCCTTCCAGGAAATAATAACTTATGAACGGCCTAATTTCTTAGTATGAAGCATTGTTCTTAAATAATCCAAATAGGCCCTTCCAGAATCTAAGAACTAATCAATGGCTGTTTTTCTTAGTATGATAGTTAGTAGGTAAATATTTCAACATAGTGTTCTTTCATCGGCAAGGATGCTTCCATGTAAGGGAGTTCCGCTCCTAAGCTTTGGTGAGTTTACAACAATTGGAAAAGATATTTAAATGCTTCTAAACCTGGGCTACCAATAATTTTTCAGGGATGGTTCCAGACTACATATTTGCACTTGTTAGTGAAGCTTCTGAAAAGTACGCATTGATAATCAAGTAATTGTACCTCTTACATGCAACCTGATAGTAAGGCTAAGTTTTACATCTGACCACTGATCACATGTTGATCGATCCAAAATTTCAGAAAATTCAATACAAGAGGTAATCGAGCATACACAGAAGGTCTACTTACATATTCCACCAAATGATATGTATATCTTTACTGATAGGTAATTGAGCATACACAGATGGGTGCTGCTGGCAAACTCATGTGACCTTCTCAATCTGGATCGTCTACTAAAACCTGCTGATGCACAGAGACGTTAGAAAGAGAAATTGGATGTAGAGGGTGTGGTGGTTTCTACCGCCGCCGGCGTCACAGCCGCGAGCCCGCGACACCTTGCTGCAGATTGAGAGAGACGGGAGAGCAGAGAGGGGAGAAGGCACAAAGAGAGTGAGATGGAGAGAAGGATCCTAATTGGATCTGCTCGGGGCTGCGCTCATCTATGGCAATGGCCCCACCCCCGTCATCCTTCTTCCATGTCTCCGCCGTGGAACCCTTTGCCGCTGTGTGCGACAGCAGCGCCACATGGGCATCGAGCGTCTGGTGGAGCGAGTGGCCGTGGCTATAGAGAGGGAGCACGGCGACCCACGGAAGAGGGAGCGGCGGCGGTGGGGGGAGGAACCGTGAGGAAAGGCAGGAAGGGCGCGGCGGCCCGGGCAGCGCGTGGACGGGGCGGCCCGAGCGCCTGGAGCGGGGGCACGGCGGTCCGGCGACGGAGGCACAGGTCAAGGGTGGTGGCTGGCGGGGAGGATCTGGGAAAGAGGTGGGTGAGGTGTGGGGCGGTGGCCATAACTGCCCTGGAGGCGTGGTCGCGAGAGGGCAGAGACGTCGTGAGGATTTTTTTTAACGGGATGTGTTCCGATGATGTTAACCCAATGGCATGGTGGGTAATTAATTAACATAATGGCATGGTGGGTAATTAAAGCATAAAACGTGTTTAGTATGTTTGAGGAATGTAGACCATTAGATTGCAGGTTTGGATGGATAGGATAATTTGGTTCTCCGTCCTCTCGTGCTTTTATAGTGGTAGTAGATAGATATATGTACGATATCTATATGCATAAGTAAAAGCGAACCAATCACTATTAGGGAAAAGCCTAGCAGTAGTGCGGTGCACCGCGCTACTGATAAGGCGATGCAGCTAACGTTTAGGAGTAGCACGTCTGCTATACCTACTTTACAATAGCGCTTTTCATATCAGCGCCACTGTTAAGTGCCTTAGCAGTAGCGTTTTCTTGTCCAGCACGAAAGAGCGCTACTATTATATTTTCACATATTTTTTTTCTACGTATTTGTGATGTTTTTGTACATGTTTTTGTTGACGCTCAAAAGTGGCACAATCGTAAAAGTTGCTTTAATCTATGTCAAGATTAATTCAAATTTATGATTGGAAGTCACCATGATACGGCTTTCTTTGAGAAGATCAAGATGGATATGAAAGTGGTCTAAAACGGAGTCCGGATACAAAAGTTATGACAAGTTCAGAGATACTCATGGTGACACCAGATTAAAGAATGACTTGAAACCCAATTAAGATGACTTCAAATGGAAAAAGTTTCAACATGAAAGTTGCGCGTCTCGTCGAAACGGATGATTTTGATATAAAAATCGTCTTAATCCAAGGTCGTATGCAAAAGTTATAGCCAGTACAAAGCGCTGCTGCACTCGATGGCCGGACACTCCGGGGACAACCATCCGGGTTTTAATTTTCTCTGTGGATGACCGGACACTTCGGGTATGTTAGTCCGGGTTTTGAATTTGGCTGCTGCAGACTTTGGAAAACAGCCGAAAACCCCCTCAAGATGGCCTCAGATCAAAAAACGTTTAACATGAAAGTTGTTCGTCTCGTCGAAACGGTCAAGATTGCTTTTGGGATCGTTTCCATCCGAGATTGTTTACTCCCACGAACATGGCCCACAACGTGCAGCCAGATTTTACCAAACAGTTTTGGAAAGTTCGGACCAAACAAATCCGAATTGGACTAGGGTTTTGGACGTGAATTGAAGCCTTTTCCTTGCATGGAAAGTCCAGCCGCCTCTTATATACTCAAGGGATGATGGCCGATTGAACAACACAATCGATCAAATCATCTAACACTTTTTACCTTTACCTTTATCTCTCTCCCTTGTTCTTCTTCTTCTCGTTCTTCGTTCGTTCTTTGTTTGCAGGGCGGCGAACCTCGAGGCCCTAGGGCCAATCAGGTCGACCTAGGGCAGCCCATAGCCGCCGCGCACCCTGACGGGGTCCCTCCCGGGCGTGTGGGGTTTCGGGTCTACAAAAGCGCCCGCCGGATTGCTTGCGTACCGCGCTTCCGGAAGGGTCTCCTTCGACGTGAGCTGCGGTGCATCACCCTCGGCGTTGGAGGTACACGGTGACGTGTTCGTGTGCGAACACACTTTTTGGCGACTCCGCTGGGGATCGAAGCTTTGAACGGTCTCCAGCCCGTTCTTGCTACGAAGAGATCGTCATCTAGGGTTTGCAATCTACAAAGATAATATGAATACCCAATTCCCTACTATAGATGCAAATAATTCATATGGTGTTACTAGATCGTTCAATGAGTATACTCTATCGGCCAGCACTAGTTTGTTCAATCATGCATCTAATTACGTGCATAGGCCGATTCAAAGTAATTTACATGCTTCAACTTTTTATGATACTAGTAACATGCATCATATGTATCCCAACTCTCATGCATCGGCAACCCCACAAATTTATATGTCGATGAACAACATGATAAGTTCGGTTAATCAAGTTGAAACACCTCATGTAGGAACTTTCAATAGCATGCAACAAAGTGTTTCACCTTTTTATTCATCGGCAACTAATTTGCAACATGTTAATCTGAACATGTCGGTGGATAGGGGAATTGGCCATGGTACTACTAGTTATTCAGCCAATTGCCATCAACAATCATATGCTACACCTCATGCTTCTAATTTTTGGGCACCATATGCAACTGAAGGTAATTTGGCTTCGCACCTTCTTGCTAATGACCGAATAAGTGAAAATTCTATAGAATCACATGTGTGTTCACCTACTACTGTAACATATCATGTCCCCCCTACACAATTGCAAAATTTCGGCAACATCTCATTGCCGAAAGAGTCTAAGAGCATCGGGGAGCAACCATATCCAGACTGGGTAGTTGAGAACAAGCTTACATTCTCTTGGAATTTGTGCAACTCCATTCGAAAGGAACTAATAGAAGGCGGGAAGCCTCATGATTTTGCTCCAGTAAAAGCTAGAGTTGTGCAAATGATGCAGTCGCCTAGTGTTATACCATCCAGTGCACCCCCTAAACAATTGCAAAGTTTCAGCACCTCATTACCGGAAAAGTCTGAAAGTATTGGGGGGCAATCTCATGAGGAGTGGATGGAAATTGAGATGAAAAAGTTTAAAGCTCGCCAAGCTGAGATGTGGGCTAAAATTAGACAAGAGCGAGAAGCCTTGCAAATTAAAAAAGATAAAGTTATTGATTCAGGTAACAGAGAAAATTCGGTTATTGGAAAAGCCGAATCAAGTAGTATATATTCTGAGTCCATCAAATATAAAGAGGCAAGCATTATTGAGAAAGGGCATGGAAAGCCTAGCAAAACAACCATGCTTGATTTTTCTGAAATTAATGGAACCTACTTCCTTCCCTATGAGTTTTGTGCCATAGAAATTGATGAGCTTCATGGACAAGAACAAGTAGTCGAATAAAGTTCGGTTGAAAAAGATCTTCAAACTAATGATGCACGGAATCAAGCAAAAGATGATGAAGAGGCATTGGGGAGCCATCCAAAGGCGGATCAAGATATTGTTCAAGTCACACCACCATCATGCTA
This sequence comes from Triticum urartu, assembly GCF_056163025.1. Classification (NCBI taxonomy): domain Eukaryota; kingdom Viridiplantae; phylum Streptophyta; class Magnoliopsida; order Poales; family Poaceae; genus Triticum; species Triticum urartu. The sequence continues at coordinate 156,215,452 of NC_141873.1, read as the reverse complement.
TCCCAACATATTTGAAGAGGTATGTTTAGCAAGTAATTTACCTATTTTCAGATTTGGTCCAAACTTTATTGTTGATGCATCTATTAGAAAAATCCTCTTAAGTAATGTTGAAAGACCAATGAAGAAGAGTAATTTACTTGTTAGTAATAAAATCATTATAGAATAAATCGGTCAACCCATTGCGCCATTTATAAAGACCGATAATGACTTATTGTTGCAGCCAAAGCTTTCCCTGTTGCTTTATTTAAAGTTCGTATCTACATGGGTAGCTTTGCTTGTTTCATACTTGGCTTACTCTTGGTCTCAATTGAGGCATGCATGTTCTAACTATTTTTGTTTCAGAAACTTAAAGCCAAGGTTAGATTCTTTTCAGAAAACCGATGTTAGTATAATATCTTATCCAATGACATCGGTAAGAGAATCCAAAATAAAATTCATAGCCAAATGGGGTGATACAAAATCTGAACCATTCGTTTGCTTAACTCCAAAGCTGTTCTCACAGCAAGATCGGCTAGAAAATAAAAAGTTTACCTTCAGTTCAAGCATGTGTGATCAAATATTTGATTTGTTGCTGAAAAATAATTACATAAGAATTCTTGATCACCATGTCAAGCCATCAATTCAAGGACGAATGTATTGTAGGTTGCATCATTCGTTCAAACATAATTTTGAGGATTGCAATATGTTTCGTCAAATAGTTAAATCGGCCATTGATAAAGGACGATTGAGAATTGTTGAAACACCAAAGGATGACCAGTCTATTCCGATTGGTCTTGATGGCAAAAAGTTTTTGCATCGGCTACTTCAAGCCGATCCATCTAAAGAGAAGGTAAAAACTGCAGGTGACGGGATCATGCTTTCAAGTAAAGAAGTTGTTGAAGAGCACAATGAACATAAACTTGAGGGCAAGAATTCCATCGAAGCTACAATGAAGACGCCAAGGACTGGGGGGGCAGCAAGGAAATCCAATGATCAATGAAAGCAAACCAAAAGAGAACAAAGGCTGAAATAAGCGCAAGTGTAAGAGATCAAAAGTCACCTTCGCTAAACTATTGGATAAATATGAAAAGAAGAGTGAAGAGCAGAATGCTTATCGGCCAAACCATGCAAAGAAACCAAGATCACCCCCAAGGCGCAAATATGAGGATCGGTATTGGCAAAGTGAGAATTTCAATGCAACATATTCATATCCTTATTTTGGGTCGCCAATACCAATGCCGTGGATGCCTCCCTATGCTCATTTAAATCCATATTCATCATGGGACAGGTATGATACAAGGGCACATTCTCCGTCTTATTTTAGACCATCTCACCAATACTATGCAGCTCCAAGAAGATCAACATTTGAACAATCACGCGTCAAAGACCGTTTTAATCATAAGGAATCGGTCCAAAGCTCAAGGAAGAAGAAAGAGGTGGTAGAGCGAGTTTACCGCGTGAAAAGAGATGGTCGTAAGTGTGCTACTTCAGATTTGATTTCAAATGACAAAGAGCCAATTAAAGTGTTGACATTGGCTACAAAAGGCAAAGAAGTGAAGCAATCAATTGATCAAAATCAGAGTGCCAAATCTGAAGAAAAGAAGTTAAGGGTGCACAAGGCCCAAAAAGAGTTGCCATTGGTTGAAACAAAATCACAGTCGAGGTGCTCACTCGGCTTATCGTATTGGCAAAAGAAGGAGTTACAAAAGCTGAGTGCACAAGAACTTGAAGAAAGGAGCATGGCATGGGTTCCCAAAGGAAGTATTCAAAATAATTATTATGTGCAAGCTTCCATTACAAGAAGTGCGGCAAAGCTGAAGAAGGGAAAGAGTGAAAACTATGAAGGACCAAGCCAAAGGTTTCAACATCCTTGGTCTATACATTATCCATATTCTTCAACTATGCCATTAACGCCTATGCTATGGAATTCGTCATTAGGTATGATTGGTAACCCTCAATGGGCTTATTTTAATCCATGGATGCAATATAATTTCTTACATTATGAAAGGGTATTGCCAAATCACTATACATTTGATTAGCTACAAGTTTGTTGCTGATCCAAAGGGCTGAAATACTTTATTTGTCATTTCATTTGTTTATTTTGGCTATATGTGCTTTGAATGAAGTTTACATGGTAATGGCCGATATTTATCTATCGTCCTAAGAGTATGTCAATGCATGGCCGGTGTAGTATTCTAACATTGTCATTAGTTCGATTCGAGAGCGAGACAAGGTATGTGCTCATGGAAATTTATATGTATGCCTATATTATGATTGAATGGAGTTGAGACATCATGACCGATGTCATTGAATATATGCTGCATAGGCCAATTCATAGTTGCAGAATTGACTGGTGGGCTTATACTTTGTTTGGATATGATTTGGCTTATGCATCTTTGAGATATATAAAAGGCCAAATCATAGTTGATTTTATTACTGAACATCGGATTGATGACATGCATAATGTTGATATTAGCCTTGTCTCTCTAGTACTGAGATTATGTTTTGATGGTTCAATTCATAGCAATGGCCAAAAGTGTTGGTGTTGTTTATATATCTCTTTATGGTACTATTTTTGAAGCCTCATGCCGCTTAGAATATTTTTATGCACAATTAATCAAGGCCGAATATACATTTTTATTCGGATTGACTCTTTTACTTGCTATAGGTGCTATACATATTGAGGCTTTCGGTGATTCGTTATAACTAGTGCAACAAATATCCAAGGGTTATCAATGTTTTGACGAATCACTTATAGTTTATCATGGGGTATGTCTAGATGCAAAATTTGCCTTGGGTTGCTTTAAAATGGTTCTTATATTTAGACATGACAATTCAAAAGAGTTGGCACCGCAAGCATCCGGCTACTACATTCATCATGGTGTATTGCATTTCTCTCAATAGCCGATGCTTCATCTCGTCAACATAGGTAAGGCCGAACCAAAGTCCACAGCTTCGGCCACTAATGAATTTTGATGCAGGTGAAAGTAAGGATTGGAGAGAGTTTATTGTTGATTATCTACAAAATCCTAGAAAAAGGGTGAACAATATGGTTCGGAGGATGACCTTGAGACACATATCTATGGAACTTTATCATCGGATTGTTAATGAAGTTGAGAAGGTTTCGCCCAAGTTTGCAGCAAGGGTTCAAAAACAATAATGGCCGATATATAATTATCGCCCTAAGCATACAAATGGCCGATGGAGTGTTGACATCGTCCTTAGAACAAACATGGTACAAGTTATTTTTCGGCACGCTAGCTTTGCCGAAAAACAGGGGGGCATGTGTTGACGCTCAAAAGTGGCACAATCTTAAAAGTTGCTTTAATCTATGTCAAGATTAATTCAAACTTATGATTGTAAGTCACCATGATATGGCTTTCTTTGAGAAGATCAAGATGGATATGAAAGTGGTCTAAAACGGAGTCCGGATGCAAAAGTTATGACAAGTTCAGAGATTCTTATGGTGACACCAGATTAAAGAATGACTTGAAACCCAATTAAGATGACTCCAAATGTAAAAAGTTTCAACATGAAAGTTGTGCGTATCATCGAAACGGATGATTTTGATATAAAAATCGTCTTAATCCGAGGTCGTATGCGAAAGTTACAGCCAGTACAAGGCGCTGCTGCACTGGATGGCCGGACACTCCGGGGACAACCATCCGGGTTTTGATTTTCTCTGTGGATGACCGGACACTCCGGGTATGTTAGTCCGGGTTTTGAATTTGGCTGCTGCAGACTTCGGAAAACAGCCGAAAACCCCCTCAAGATGGCCTCAGATCAAAAAACGTTCAACATGAAAGTTGTTCGTCTCGTCGAAATGGTCAAGATTGCTTTTGGGCTCGTTTCCATCCGAGATCATTTACTCCCCCGAACATGGCCCACAACGTGCAGCCAGATTTTACCAAAAAGTTTTGGGAAGTTCGGACCAAACAAATCCGAATTGGACTAGGGTTTTGGACGTGAATTGAAGCCTTTTCCTTGCACGGAAAGTCCAGCCGCCTTTTATATACTCAAGGGGTGATGGCCGATTGAACAACACACAATCGATCAAATCATCTACCACCTTTTACCTTTACCTTTATCTCTCTCCCTTGTTCTTCTTCTTCTCGTTCTTCGTTCGTTCTTTGTTTGCAGGGCGGTGAACCTCGAGGCCCTAGGGGCGTTCAGGTCGACCTAGGGCAGCCCATAGCCGCCGCGCGCCCTGACGGGGTCCCTCCCTGGCGTGTGGGGTTTCGGATCTACAAAAGCGCCCGCCGGATTGCCTGCGCACCGCGCTTCCGGACGGGTCTCCTTCGACGTGAGCTGCGGTGCATCACCCTCGGCGTTGGAGGTACACGGTGATGTGTTCGTGTGCGAACAGTTTTATACATTATTCTAATCATATCATAAACATGCAATATGTTCATCATATCATACACATAATAGTCTCATCATATCATCCAACACAAATCATGTCGTCACATCATAATCACGATATAGCTATACAAGTTACATGGCAATGTCTCATCATACATAATGTAGTACTTATTGAGGCGCCGGTTCATATCCCTTTCTCGCACTAGCGTGAACCTAAACTAACTATTTTCCGATTCGGCTTTGCTATCGAACCCTCTCTGGCTATCGCTCGGAAACCGGTACACCTGGGCCTGACACTCCGGCCACTCGTCGTATACTTCTGGCGTAGCACTTCTTTGCCATCGATGATCTATGTACCCGCATCGTCACATGAGTCGATAATATGCAACATATATAGTTGAGCAACAGAAAGAGACAGAGTTGGCAAAAATAGAAGCAACATATCATAAGCATAAATAACAAAGTTCATTGTACCCAAAATGCCCTAACTAGGGTGATCTTCGCTAGTTGAGGAGGACGGTTTAATTACATCACAAATAAAGTTTCGTCGTGCATAACTCAAAGTTCCGTCATAGAGAAAGTATGGACTAAAGGGACACATTGTCATATATCGTCAATCACTCCAACATGTCGTGCCATCCATCCAAGTCAGGGAGATAGCCCCCGAACACAGTGAAAGGCTTCATGTCGAGACGTTGAGCGGCTGCGCGTGTTCGGACGTCTTCCCGCGACATTTGCCCTTCTTTGTAGAACATCCTTGTTTTTTCGAGGACCTCCTTCATGATGATTTGGGTAAGTTCACGCTGAATGTGATAGAACTCAGCTTGGAGTCGATGATCCGGGGTATCTCCTAGTTTCTTTGCCCATTGCAGAATATTGGCATCGCCGGATCTGGGTGACATGCGAAGGTTCTGCTGATCCTGTCTGTACTCCTGCATGTGGTGGTGGACATAGAATCCATCACTGAGAGTACCACTCGGTTGCTGGATGCAGCAGAAGTCGGTCTTATAGCCGAAGGCCGGCGCGCAATTCCTTGTCTTCTTGAGCGTGATCTCTCCACCCCGTATGCCATAGCTAAAGATAGCACTGTCGAGAACAGGCTTGATGTGGGTGTAATCCTTTTTCTTCATGTTCTTCGACGAGTCCAAGTAAAGAGCATGGGAGAATCGGGGGTAAAGGATGATGAGGACGGCGCGCCCGTCGCTGCACAAAATAAGTACACCTCAAATTAGCCTCCATGTGTGCAAATGAATGATTGAAATCGAAAGAAGGATATCCGCGGATGACTTACATGGGATGATAAGGCACGAGAGTCATCTCCTTGTCCTTATTGCCGACCATGAAATCGGCGATGTAGTTACTCGCGTATTCACGGTGCTTTGGGCAGACTGCCAAGAAGCCCTCGTGCATGAAGTACGGGTCAGCGACACAGATATAAGGTATCTGCTCAATCCTGATGATGTAGTTCGTGTACAAGGCAAAAAGGCGGATAAACATAAAATCCAGTTTTTTCAAGTGAAACATGTCGAAGATGTAATCGAATCAAAGGAAGAACTTTTCCGCGGGGAATGTGTCGATGTACAACCTTTGTTGTGGCACGTTAACCACGTAGAGCGGGTATCCTGGATTTTTCGAGGCGATTAGGCTTTTCTCTCTCCGCAACACATCGTCATGAAGTCTCCTTAGATCGTCGTATATGGCCCCTGCCGCTGCCTTAGGTAGGATCAGATCACCGGGGATATGGCATTTTGCCGCACCTATGATAAGTATACGTTCTTGAACCCGAGGCTGCGGAGGCGGCTGTCTCATAGAAGCAGCTTTGCCTTTCCTCAGTCTCTTCATATGCTTCTTTGCTACTGGAAGTGAGCCTATAATACGTTCATCCTCCGGCAATTCAGCCACCAACTCATCACGCTCAAACCCTGAGTACTCATACTGCCGAGCCAGAAATCCTCCATCGTCATAGGCGCTGGTATTGAGATACTGTAGAGGTTCATCGTCATCCTCGTCAATGGCATCATGCATTACTTCTTCGACGACGGCGACGCCATCAGCCACTAATGGAGCCTCTTCCTCACCTAGCACGACAGGCGACGCTAATTGGGTAGGTGGGGTGTTAGTGTTCATACCTTGCTGAGGCTGCTTGGTCGTGGGTGTGCTCCCGGCCGCCTCCAGATGAAGCAGACTCTTTGGCCACAATAGGACCCAACTCTTGCAATCGCCATGCCGCCGTGGGGTCTCGTCGTCATCTCCCCCTAGTGCTACCGGAGGAGCCGAATTCTCGTGGCCCAATTTGACACTGGCCACGGAAACCTTGAAGACGTCAGGGGGGATTGGCCGGCTATGGAACAATCGTTCCTTCGGTTTCACTATGGTCACCTTCCCCACGTCCACCTTCTGGCTACTGATGGTGTACAATATGGTGCACGGGGTTACATCGGCCTGCAAAGACATGTCTGCGACGTGAGACATCCGAAAGGCAACGAAAACGTGAGATTATACATATATTGAAGAGGGCCGGTGTGACAGGTACCGTGAGGGCGTCGAGCTCAACCAAAGACGAAGCCCTGTCGAGCATGCCAAAGACGGAGGACGGGCTGCTATGAGCAGGTGCGGGAGCAGGTGCGGTTGCATGAGCAGGTGCTGGTGCAACGCTAAACGAGCTGCTCCCGAAGAAGTTGGAAAGGGGAAAGTCCGCTGCCTCTTTATTTGGATTTTGCTTGCTCTAATTGACGATAGCCAGAATCAACACACCATACGAAGCTGCCATTTCCTCTCTTGCGGCAGCTACCCGCTGCTTTGACTGTCTCAGCTGATTTCTTATCAACCGCAATCTCAACCTTCTTGTTGATGTTTTCTTCATTTAACCTCTGTCTTTCCTTTCTCTCCTCCGTGGTCTCACGGTAGTACTTCTTCCATGTGGCGCCGTCTTCGACGCCGTGCACGCGTCCATATGACGGCCGAGTGTCCACCGGGAGTCCTTTCAATATGTTCAAGGCCCAGTTGAATGGGGTGTCCCACTTGGGCCTCGCCAACGCCTCAGATGGCGAGTTGCTTTCGGCCGCAATCATGTGCTTCTCTTTCTGCTAAGGGAACAAGGATCGTTTACAAATATGACTAAACGTGCAGTTGAATTGATCATAAGCTAAAATTAGGGGGTAAATTAACAATTACCAGCAGTCTCATGAACTCCGTCGTGACCGCGTCCATTTCGAAAACCTTGTTGACTAGTGAGGGAGTCCTAGATTAGGGGGTCCTCGGACAGCCGGACTATATACTTTGGCCGGGCTGTTGGACTATGAAGGTACAAGATTGAAGGCTTCGTCCCGTGTCCGGGTGAGACTCTCCTTTGCGTGGAAGGCAAGCTTGGCAATTCGGATATGTAGATCTTCTTCTCTGTAACCGACTATGTGTAACCCTAGCCCCCTCCGTGTCTATATAAACCGGAGGGTTTAGTCTGTAGGACAAAAGACAACAATCATAATCATAGGCTAGCTTCTAGGGTTTAGCCTCTACGATCTCGTGGTAGATCAACTCTTGTAATACTCATATCATCAAGATCAATCAAGCAGGAAGTAGGGTATTACCTCCATCGAGAGGGCCCGAACCTGGGTAAACATTGTGTCCCCCACCTCCTGTTACCATCAACCTTAGACGCACAATTCGGGACCCCTACCCGAGATCCGCTGGTTTTGACACCGACATTGGTGCTTTCATTGAGAGTTCCATTGTGCCATCACGATAAAGGCTTGATGGCTCCTTCGATCATCGGCAACGACGCGATCCAGGGTGAGGTTTTTCTCCCCGGACAGATCTTCGTATTCGACGGCTTCATATTGTGGGCCAACTCGCTTGGCCATCTAGAGCAGATCGATAGCTATGCCCCTGGCCATCAGGTCAGGTTTGGAAGCTTGAACTATACTGCCGACATCCGCGGAGACTTGATCTTCGACTGATTCGAGCCCATGTCAGGTGCGCCGCACAGTCACGACGAGCATGACTTATCTTTGCCGTCGGATGGTGTTCGGGAGATCACACATGCGGCTACTCTGGCCCTCAATCCGGAGCAGATCATGCCATCCGAGGACGGGTGGATGGACCCTGCCATGGAGGCCGCACACTCAGCGGCGATAGAGCCGAATACTGAGTTCACCTCCTATGAGACCTATGTCATCGGACCCTTGGATTCGTCCCCGACCACAGGCTCCAAACCTCTTGCGTCCGTGCCTATCGAAACTGATTGGGCACCGATCATGGATTTTACCTCCGCGGATATCTTTCAGCACTCGCCCTTGGGCGACATGCTAAATTCATTGAGGTCTCTCTCCTTGTCAGGAGACCCTTGGCCGAACTATGTCCGGCTTGAGTGGGAAGCGGACGACGAAGAAATTCATCCCCCACCCACCACCCACTTAATAGCCACTGTCGACGACTTAACCGACATGCTTGATTTCGGCTCCGAAGACATCGCGGTATGGACGATGATGCAGGAGAAGAACAGGAACCACCGCCCATAGGGCGCTGGACAGCCACCTCATCATATGATATATATATATATATATATATATGGTGGACACCCCCAAAGAAAGCTATGGCAATAAAGGCAATAGAGGATAATCCCCTTGAGAAGCAATCTAAGAACCGGTGTCATCGACGCCGCTCTAAGCCCCGCCATAGCAAAAGCAGCGATACCGGCACAAGAGACAATAACACTGTGGATAGTGACGAAGACGAATACAATCCCCTCCAGCCAGGCTTCGAGCGGGAGGATGGGTAAGCCAGCCCTAAGGAACAGGCGACAGACGGAGAATCAGAGGATGACAATTACATGCCCCTCTCCAAAGACAAGGTGAGCCTCGGCGACGAAGAATTCATCGTGCCTGAGGATCCCGTCGAGCAGGAGCGCTTCAAGCGCCGGCTTATAGCCACAGCAAAAAGCCTGAAGAAAAAGCAGCAGCAGCTTCAAGCTGATCAAGATCTGCTAGCGGATATATGGACCGAGGTCCTGGCAGCCGAGGAATACGAACTCGAGCGCCCAACCAAAAGTTACCCAAAGCGCAGGTTGCTACCTGAACTCGAGGAGGAAGCATTAAAGCCTACACTACCAGCGTATGATGCGGCTGACCGACCACCTCATGGCCGAGACAAAGCGGCGTATCAGCCCGAAGTACAGCCCGCACCCCTTCGCCAGTCAAACAAAAACACCAAGGCCCGGGGCTACACGCAGGACCTGCGAGACGTATTGGAAAACAAAGCAGGACATACAAGATCGATCTACGGATCACGGGGGCGTGCCCTAACGCGTGACGACGACCGTCACGCCGGATATACTAAAAGCAAATCCGGCCGGGCCGAATATAGCAGACAAGACTCGTATGAACTGCGTCGTGATATAGCCTGACACAGAGGCACCACACACCCCCTATGCTTCACCGACGAAGTAATGGATCACGAATTCCCAGAAGGGTTTAAACCCGTGAACATTGAATCATATGATGGTACAACAGACACCGTGGTATGGATTGAAGATTTCCTCCTCCACATCCACATGGCCCGCGGTGACGATCTACATGCCATCAAGTACCTCCCACTAAAACTCAAAGGGCCGGCTCGGCATTGGCTGAATAGCCTGCCAGCAAACTCCATTGGCAGTTGGGAGAACTTGGAAGACGCATTCCTTGACAACTTCCAGGGCACTGATGTGCGACCACCGGATGCTGATGACTTGAGTCACATAACCCAATAGCCCGAGGAGTCAGCCAGGAAATTCTGGACTCGGTTCCTAACTAAAAAGAATCAAATTGTCGACTGTTCGGATGCCGAGGCCTTAGAGGCATTTAAGCATAACATCCACGACAAGAGGCTCGCCCGACACCTCGGCCAAGAGAAGCCGAAGTCCATGGCAGCCCTCACGACACTCATGACCCACTTTTGTGCGGGCGAGGACAGCTGGCTAGCTCGTAGCAACAACACATCAAGAAATCCTGGCAATTCAGATGCCAGAGATAGCAACGGCAAGCCACGTCGCAACAGACACAAGCGCCGCAACAACGGCGACAACGCTGAAGACACGACAATCAATGCCGGATTCAGTGGCTCTAAGTCCGGTCAGCGGAAAAAGGCGTTCAAAAGAAGCAATCCGGGCCCATCTAGTTTGGACCGCATACTCGATCGCTCGTGTCAAATTCACGGCACCCCCGATAAACCAGCCAACCATACCAACAGAGAATGCTGGAATAGGCCGGCAAGTTGAATGCCGAAAACAAGGAAAAGGGGCTGCATAGCAACGACGAGGAGGAGCCCCGGCCACCGAACACAGGAGGACAGAAGAAATTTCCTCCCCAAGTGAAAACGGTGAACATGATATATGCAATCCATATTCCCAAGCGGGAACGGAAGCGTGCACTAAGGGACGTCTATGCGATGGAGCCAGTCGCCCCAAAGTTCAACCCATGGTCTTCTTGTCTGATCACTTTCGATTGCAGGGACCACCCTACCAGTATCCGTCATGGCGGTTCTGCCGCATTGGTCCTTGACCCGATCATTGACGAATTTCACCTCACTCGAGTCCTTATGGACGGTGGCAGCAGCCTGAACCTGCTCTATCAGGATACATTGCGCAAAATGGGTATCGACCCCTCGAGGATCAAACCCACAAAAACCACTTTTAAAGGTGTCATACCAGGTGTAGAGGCCTGTTGCACGGGCTCAATCACACTGGAAGTGGTCTTCGGATCTCCGGACAACTTCCGAAGCGAGGAGTTGATCTTCGATATCGTCCCCTTCCGCATTGGCTATCACGCACTGCTCGGACGAACCGCATTCACGAGATTCAATGCGGTACCGCATTATGCATACCTCAAGCTCAAAATGCCAGGACCTCACGGGGTTATAACAGTTAATGGAAACACAGAACGCTCGCTCCGTACGGAGGAGCACACTGCGGCACTCGCAGCAGAAGTACAAAGCAGCCTTCTGAGGCAAACCGCCAATTCAGCGATAAAGCCCACAAACACCTTCAAGCGAGTCCGGAGTACCCTGCAACAGGATCGCCCGGCACGTTCAGAGCTCGCCTAGCAATTCGGCATCCGTCCTAGTCCCAGTCAAATGGCAAAATTGGTGCCGTGCGTACATAATTACGCACTCAAGATACCATGGGCATAGGCAGAGGCACGGCTATGGCATGGCCCACAATGCGCCTCAACCGCCTTAGGACCCGTATATCTTTACCATTTTCTTCCTTTCAGGACCCTATTCTCTGAAGGCCCTCTCCGATATCCTGATTATCGGACCTATCACGGGAAGGAAACACCAAGGAAGCAAGAAGCTTTGACGCACAAGGGAATCGGTGGTCTCTGATAACGATCGCTATACCTGTTTTACATACCCACACGCAGCTTGCCCTTGATAGGACATGTCAAATAGTCCTATTTTTGCTTATTACACTATTTGTATACATACGCTTTGACGTATCATTTAAATAACAATGTACATCGTTAGCTTATTATTGCATTTCTTCATCTTTTTCCCTGTCTGGTCATTTACGACAAATTGCACCCGTACATTCTGGTACGTCCAGTGCGCCAGGGGCTTCAGTGTACCCCATAACACGGCAAGAAAAGTCCGAACACTTTCGACAGTGCAGCATCCCGAACTTATAGCATTATATGCATCAGCTCCGAATCATGTCTTGGGTCAATGGTTGGGTTTGCCCGGCTCCCATGTTTTGGTACCTTACGTTCCACTATATAGGCTAAGGTAGCACTCGGAGAACTACTGCAATTGTGTCCTGGTTCTTCCGGAGGAGCACCTCAGTAGAGAAAGCCGAAAACTGACTGTCATGATGCGGCGAGAGCTGGTCGCTGCTTGAGAGGTCTCAAATCCTTAAAGATTTTTTCCGCTTCCGGCGAGGAATCGACCTTGTCCGATTTACGCGTATATAGCACCCCAAGTTCGGCCTTCCGAATACTAGGGGCTTCGCTAAAATTTAAAATTGTAGACTTCTATGGCTAAGTGAGAGTGATAAAGCTGTATAGTGCGATTGCCTTGTTCGCTGCGCTAAACACCTCCTTAAAGGACCAATTTTTTTGGATAAAGAGTGTTTAAGATTTATCCCGAACACCTAGTACTAGTTACATGGGGGCAGAAGCCGACGACTGGCCAACTCTCAGATTTTATAAACGGCCACGCAGAAGGTAATATTTTAAATCGACAAGCGTTATATAGCGCACATGAACTCGTTTTCATATTATAGGATCACATGAGTACATTTCATTCAAATATTACATCCTTAGCACATTCCTCTGCCACAAGGCGGGCACCCTTCAGGACACTGTCATAATACTTTTCGGGGTGGTGATGCTCCTTGCCCTCCGGTGGCCCCTCCTTCACTAGCTTTTCGGCATCCATCTTCGCCCAGTGCACTTTCGCACGGGCAAATGCCCTGTGCGCACCTTCAATGCAGATGGACCGCTTTATGACTTCAAACCGTGGGCAGGCATTCACAAGCCACTTTACCAGGCCGAAGTAGCTGCCAGGCAGGGGCTCGCCAGGCCACATCCGGACTATGAGACCCTTCATGGCCAGTTCAGCCGTCTTGTGAAGCTCGACTAGTTGCTTCAGCTGGTCGCTCAAGGGCATCGGATGTTTGGTCCCAGCATATTGAGACCAGAACAACTTTTCCGTCGAGCTCCCTTCCTCGGCCCGGTAGAACTCCGCGGCATCCGATACGCTGCGTGGTAGATCTGCGAATGCTCCTGGAGAGCTCCGAATTCGGGTAAGTAAAAGGAAAGTCTCCTTCACATGCTTGCTTTGCATAATGAATGCCTTACCCGCTGCTACCTTCTTGATCGTCTGAATCTCCTGAAGGGCCTTTTGGGCTTCAGCCTTGGCATTTTGTGCGTTCTCGAGGGCCTTCGCAAGCTCAGACCCCTGCGTCTTAGAGTCACGCTCCAAGGACTCGTATTTCTTGACGAAATCCTGGAGCTCTTGCTGAACCTCGCCGACTCGGGCCTCTTGCTTCCCGCGCTCGATGCGCTGCTCTATCTTCGGCCTCGGACAGCGCCTTCTTCAGGGCCGCCACTTCGGTCGTGGCCCCTAGCAAAATTCTGATGATCCTATGATCTAATAACCACTTTTTTCTTTATCAATATACAGACGGGGTATCACTTACCTTTGTTCTCTTCGAGCTGCCTCTTGGTAAGGCCGAGCTCTTCCTCGGACCGCTCAAGGTCCCGCTTCAGTCCGGAGACCTCCGCAGTACGAGCGGCAGTGGCCAGCAGCGAAGCCTGCTTATTCACATAGACATATTTTGATTAGACTCCTGTGATTGTTATTGGATCCTCTGTACGGTCTTTCTTTGCGAACACCAAACAGAGCATCAGGGGCTACTGTCTATGCTGTGATATTTTCTCATAATTTGATTACTTACCTCAAAGCCTGTTAGGAGGTTGGCACAGGCTTCGGTCAATCCGCTTTTGGCGGACCGAACCTTCTCGACCAACGCACTCATGATGGTGCGGTGCTATTCGTCAATGGAAGCGCCGCGAAGCGCTTCCAGCAAGTTGTCCGATGCCTCTGGATGGACAAAGGCCATCGGCATAGACGGCTCGCCCCCCTTAGCGAGGGGTCGCCCGACAGAATCCGGAACCACTGGAGGTTCCGACGCAGTATCCGGCTAGGGGCTAAACTTGCTGCGGCCCCCGTCATCAGAACCCATGGGAGTCTTACCCCCCATGCGCCCGGCATCTGGGATGTCACCTTGGGGAGCCTCCAGAATTATCTCCCCTTGGTCCGGTGCCCTCTGAGACAAAACCTCGATGTCGTCCGTGGGCCGGGGGGAGGTGGTTGTCGGGAGTGAATCCTTGTTCATCGCCGACTAGCCCAAAGACCCATCTGAAGAGGATATGTCGATGTGGGCTTTGGATGGACTACACGATCATGTTTGACATGATAAGAAGCAATAAAACAAAACATACCAGAACTATTATAGTATCCGGATACTTACGATTTCGCCAGGGGTTTGTCCCTGGGAAACAACTCCTCGTCGCTGTAAGCGGCTGTTGTGGAGTGGTCCGGAAGGAGGGTCCTTCCCTTCTTGGACCCTTCGGCCTCCCAAGATGAGGTGGCCTTCCTTTTCTTGTCCCCCCCCCAGTTGGGGGGGGGGAGAACTTTCCTCTTCCTCCTCCTCGTTTTCGTGGGAGGATTGCGCCTCGGTGTTTTCGGACGATGAGTCCGATGCAACCTTGCGCAGGAGACCTTTCCTGGTCCCCGCGGCCTTCTTCTTGGCCTTATTCTCCGGCGCCTCATAGGGCGCCGGGACCAGCATCTCCGTTAAGAGAGCCTTTGCTGGATCTTCGGGCAGTGGGGCCGGACAATCGATCCGCTCTGCTGTCGCTACCCAGTCCTGTTAAAATGGCGTGGAGGCTCAGATCCCTCACATGATTATACTCGGGAAAGGAACATCTTGTGAGATAAAAAGAGCTTACCGGATTGGCAGGGCGCTTTGCGCTGAGTCCGCGATCCTCGTTAAGGGGAGGAGGTACCTCGGCGGCCTTGAACAACACCTTCCAGACGTCTTTGTGCGTTGTGTCAAAAAGCTCTCGCAGCTTCTGGTGCTTTGCCGGGTCGAACTCCCACATATTTAATGCCCGTCTTTGACACGGAAGGATCCAGCGGAAGAGCATGACCTGGACCACGTTGACAAGCTTGATTTTCTTGCTTATCATATTTTTAACATAGCTCTGGAGTCCGGTCAGCTCCACCGGTGAACCCCAGGATAGGCCCTTCTCTTTCCAGGAGGTGAGCCGCATGGGGATGCCGGATCTAAATTCGGGGGCCGTGACCCAGTTGGTGTTGCGCGGCTCGGTGATGCAGAACCACTCCGATTGCCACCCCTTCATGGTCTCCACATAGGAGCCTTCGAGCCAGGTGACGTTGGGCATTTTGCCCACCATGGTGCCTCTGCACTCCGCTTGCTGGCCGACCACCACCTTCGGTTTCACGTTGAAGGTCTTCAGCCACAAGCCTGAGTGGGGCTTGATGCGGAGGAAGGCCTCGCACACGATGATAAACACCGAGATGTTGAGGATGAAATTGGGGGCCAGATCATGGAAGTCCAGCCCGTAGTAGAACATGAGCCCGCGGACAAATGGATGGAGGGGAAATCCCAGTCCGCGGACGAAGTGGGTGAGGAATACAACCCTCTCATGGGGTTCTGGAGTAGGGACGATCTGCCCTGCATCTGGGAGCCGGTGCGCGATGTCTACGGTCAGGTATTCGGCTTCCCGGAGCTTCGTAATGTCCTCCTCTGTAATGGAGGAGACCATCCACTTGCCTCCCACTCCGGACATGTTTGGAATGGCTTTGCGGAGAAGATGAGAACTTGGGCGCTGGAGCTCGAGTGCGCGAGAATGGATGGGCAGGGGAAGAAGAAGGCGTGGGTGAAAAAGAGGAATCCTTGTCCCTTTATAAAGGCGGTAGAAGCTGTGCGCCTCCCCACTTGCCCCATAAAATCGCTTATTCCCCAAGCGCCGTGATTGATGGCATGGTTGGGTTACCCATACCCGTATTGATGAGAATCCCATGATAAGGGGACACGATCTCTGCTTCGACAAGACGTGCCAAGTAAACTGCCTCGCAACATGTGCAGCAACTGGTTGAGGAAAACAGTTTGAATAAAGACCGGGTCATGGCGTGATGTCACGTTATGAGAAGTTGTCAGCAGATTGGATTTGTGGAATATTGCACTCTCTACGGTGGTATGTGGAATTTGTTTCACAGAGCCGGACAAGATCCTTGTGTTCAAAATCTTCTATGGAGTATTCGAAGAAGGAACCCGCCTTGAAATGCCGAAGACAATCTGCGCGCCGGACTCATCGTCATTGAAGCCTGGTTCAGGGGCTACTGAGGGAGTCCTGGATTAGGGGGTCCTCGGCCAGCCGGACTATATACTTTGGCCGGACTGTTGGACTATGAAGGTATAAGATTGAAGGCTTCGTCCCGTGTCCGGGTGGGACTCTCCTTTGCATGGAAGGCAAGCTTGGCGATTCGGATATGTAGATCTCCTTCTCTGTAACCGACTCTGTGTAACCCTAGCCCCTCCAGTGTCTATATAAACCGGAGGGTTTAGTCCATAGGACAAAAGACAACAATCATAATCGTAGGCTAGCTTCTAGGGTTTAGCCTCTACGATCTTGTGGTAGATCAACTCGTGTAATACTCATATCATCAAGATCAATCAAGCAGGAAGTAGGGTATTACCTCCATCGAAAGGGCCCGAACCTGTGTAAACATTGTGTCCCTCGTCTCCTGTTACCATCAGCCTTAGACGCACAGTTCGGGACCCCCTACCCGAGGTCCGCCGGTTTTGACACCGACAACTAGGTCCCAATGGTACCGGGCCCTGATGACGTCACGCTCCTGCGGGACGGTGAACTCCGCCAAGGGGTCTGGGATCCCCAAACTTTCGTGTTCCGCGTCCTCCTTGGCCCATATGGGCCTCTTCTCCGCGTAACCACGGCTTCCGAGGTGGTGGCACCCCGAGTTCCTCTCTTGAAGGCCCTTCATGTACTTCGACTTTTCTTTGGCAACTTCGGCAACGCAATCCGCCTTGAATATTTTGATGTGCTCTTCTGTAATTGTCGAATTATCCTTTACAATCTCGGAGTAGGGTTCCTTTTTGACCATGATCTTATGGCTCACCCTTACTTTCCGCCGGTTCACCCTTACTTTCCGGGCAAACAATGCGCCGCTAAACTTGCCCATGTCGCGTTTGTTTAACTTCTTCATTGCCGGGTCTTGCCACTGTCGAGTATATTTGATTTCATCCCGGCCCGGGAACAAGAATACCTGGTGCAGCTTTCTTAGGAGGGAGTGCTCCATATTTGGTATCTTCTTTAGTTTCTCATCGTTAATGGTGGCGGTTGCCCGTAGGATGCAACCCATTTGATTGTCCTAGCACGCACGCGCTTCTGCAGGCTCTTTTGGCTCAAAATTGCCGGAGTCCACCCCCGTGACCACTAGTCTAGTAGTGTTAAGCTGGTTTGGCCGCCGTGTCCTCTTCGGTTTCGGTTCTATACCGGATTCGCCAGTCTCGGTGCCGATCTTAGCGCTGGTGTCAGTCTCAGCGCCGGCATCGATGTCGGTCTCAGTCTCGGATGTGACAGGTGGGCACCGCAACAACCATTGCTCCTCGAGAAGGTTCAAATAGGCATCTGCCGCCTTGTAGATGTTGCAATCACCGGAACCATGTCCTTTATCATTGCTAGCCATGTTTCCTACGATTAAATCTAGTCAATCAATTCTAGACCTAATAAAATGAATAATGACACAAAAAAGGCCAATGTTTTGTAGGAATGTCGATTCATTCTCGTTGCGGCAGATCCCAGGCACTCGATATGTCCTAGTTTGTAGCACAAGTCATGCCGAAATTCACGGAAAATTTTGGCATGATCTTGTTGGGGAACGTAGTAATTTCAAAATTATCCTACGCACACGCAAGATCATGGTGATGCATAGCAACGAGAGGGGAGAGTGTTGTCCACGTACCCTCATAGACCGAAAGCAGAAGCGTTAGCACAACGCGGTTGATGTAGTCGTACGTCTTCATGATCCGACTGATCAAGTACCGAACACACGGCACCTCCGAGTTCAGCACACGTTCAGCCCAATGACGGCCCTCGAACTCCAATCCAGCCGAGTGTTGAGGGAGAGTTTCGTCAGCACGATGGCATGGTGATGATGATGATGTTCTACCGACGCAGGGCTTCGCCTAAGCACCGCTACAGTATTATCGAGGTGGACTATGGTGGAGGGGGGCACTGCACACGGCTAAAAGATCAACAGATCAATTGTTATGTCTCTAGGGTGCCCCCTGCCCCCGTATATAAAGGAGCAAGGGGGGAGAGGCGGCCGACCAGGAGGGGCGCGCCAGGAGGAGTCCTACTCCCACCGGGAGTAGGACTCCCTCCCTTTTCCTTGTTGGATTAGGAGAGGAGAGGGAAGGAGAGAGAGGAGGAAAGGAAAGGGGGGGCGCCGCCCCCTCCTTGTCCAATTTGCACTTGGGGGGGGGGGGGGGGCGCACAGCTGCCCCTTGGCTGCCTCTGCTCTTCCACCAATTGGGCCCATGAGGCCCAATAACCTCCGGGGGGTTCCGGTAACCCCCCGGTACTCCGGTATATATCCGATAACCGCCGGAACCATTCTGGTGTCCGAAAATAGTTGTCCAATATATCAATATTTATGTCTCAACCATTTCGAGACTCCTCATTATGTTTGTGATCACATCCGGGACTCCGAACAATCTTCGGTACATCAAAACATATAAACTCATAATATAACTGTCATCGAAACTTTAAGTGTGCGGACCCTACGGTTCGAGAACTATGTAGACATGACCAAGACACATCTCCAGTCAATAACCACTAGCGGAACCTGGATGCTCATATTGGCTCCCACATATTCTACGAAGATGTTTATCGGTCAAACCGCATAACAACATACGTTGTTCCCTTTGTCATCGGTATGTTACTTGCCCGAGATTCGATCGTCGGTATCTCAATACCTAGTTCAATCTCGTTACCGGAAAGTCTCTTTACTCGTTCCGTAATACATTATCCCGCAACTAACTCATTAGTTGCAATGCTTGCAAGGCTTAAGTGATGTGCATTACTGAGTGGGCCTAGAGATACCTCTCCGACAATCGGAGTGACAAATCCTAATCTCTAAATACGCCAACCCAACAAGTACCTTTGGAGACACCTGTAGAGCACCTTTATAATCACCCAGTTACATTGTGACGTTTGGTAGCACACAAAGTGTTCCTCCGGTAAACGGGAGTTGCATAATCTCATAGTCATAGGAACATGTATAAGTCATGAAGAAAGCAATAGCAACAAACTAAACGATCAAGTGCTAAGCTAACGGAATGGGTCAAGTCAATCACATCATTCTCCTAATGATGTGATCCCGTTAATCAAATGACAACTCATGTCTATGGCTAGGAAACATAACCATCTTTGATCAACGAGCTAGTCAAGTAGAGGCATACTAGTGACACTCTGTTTGTCTATGTATTCACACAAGTATTATGTCTCCAGTTAATACAATTCTAGCATGAGTAATAAACATTTATCATGATATAAGGAAATAAATAATAACTCTATTATTGCCTCTAGGGCATATTTCCTTCAGATCTTTGCTACAAAGTGGACAAATCGAGCACCTGAAATTTGCTGGAACGGAAATGAATCAACATTCCGGCAAAACATAGGCTACTTGGCTTCATTCCCTGCAAACAACAAGAGGCCACTTGGGCACGATCGAATCACTTCCATATTGACAGGACCACTTAAGAAACTGTACATAAGCAACTACAAAAGTAGATATACATGAGCAAACACTATTGAGGAATTTGCATATAACGTGACCACTTCAATGAAAAGATATAATCAACAATAATGGAATACGCAAACGAACATCAATGACATATATCATATAACATCAATCTTGTTTTTTGTTTATATAGCAACAATTACGTTAACCAAGTTTTTGAAAATAAAAACAATTCTGTTTTTTGTTTATAGCTAAATGCCATAGCTACTGTTTTTTATTTATAGCTAAATGCTTTTGTTTTTTTGTTTAAAGCAAATTTATAGCTAAATGCTAAATGCTATTGCTTCTTGTTTATAGATAAATGCTATTGTTTGTTATTTATAGCTAATTTATACACCCTCTGTTAATGCCCTAGCTAAATGCTATTATTTATATACCCTCTGTTAATTTAAAACTAAATGAAATTACTATTTGGGCATTTTCATAAAAAATTACCCTACCCAATTTCCTAAAAAAATTGCTAATTTTTTTCCTAAATGCTAAAAAAATTCCTTCTGTCCTAAACAAATCTAGGGTTCATATGAACATCATCACAACATCAACATATGAAAATTGCCCTAGCAGAGAGAGAGAGAGAGGAGGGCAGGGGAGAGGAGAGGGAGAGGCTCACGGTCAGCGGCGAGAGTGGGCTCGGGCTCAGGCGATGGCGGTCCAGAGCGGGCTCGGGCAGGGCGATCGACGGCGGCGACAGAGGAGTGGGGGAGAGGGGGAGAGGGGGGGAAGGACTTAGCAAAATTTTGAGAGCCCGCACGGGGTTAAGTCAAAATAGCAGTAGCGCTGGTAGGAAAAAAGCGCTATAGCTAAGTTAGCTATAGCGCTTTCTACCAAAACACACTACTGCTATCGGAAGTACCTATTTATTTCCTTTTTCTTTTCCTTTTATCTAAGCAACTTAGCTATAGCACGGGCCTACAAAAGCGCTACTGCTAGAGTAGCTATAGCGCTTTGTGAGAACAAGCACTACTACTATGCCTTTCTCCTTTATTTTTCTTTTTCTTTTGTTTTTCTTTACATTTTATTTTTTTCATTTCTCCTTTTTCTATTTCTTTTGTTTTCATTTCATTTACTTTTCTATTTCTTTTTCATTTTTTTCTTTTTCTTAGCAGTAGCGCTTTGCACCGAAAATGCGCTATTACAAGGAACTTAGCGGTAGCGTGCTTTCCGCAGGATCGCTACTACTATTCCTAGCCTACCGGCAACCGTGTGGAAATTATAGTAGTAGCGCTTTTATGTGCAAACACGCTACTGCTACCATTATAGGAGTAGCACCCTTTGTTGACATGCGCTATGGGGTAAGTAGCAGTAGCACTTTTTTCTGACTAGCGCTACTGCTATACCTCTGTGTAGTGAATCTGTGGTTCGATAGTTAAGAGGATGGCGGTATTCTCAACCCACCAGAGTTCAGGTTCCACACTTGACATTGGTGCTTGCATTTTCCTGGATTTATTCCAGACCTTCTGTTAATGCGCGTTCAGACGTTCCCGTCGACTACGAAGGCATTTGTGGCGACTTCGTCAATCTCAAGATGATGTGCCGGCTCAGTCTTTCGGAGGTTCTCATAGGGGTAGAGTGTTAGTAAGAAAATTCCAGTAATTGTATGAAATTCAAAAAATCATAGTAATTCAACCGTAGATCAGATTGAAATAATTTATGTATGAAAAATTATCAAAAAATCCAAAGAATATGTTTAATGCATTTTCATGCATGTTTGAACAAATTACATCTACTGTATATGACAATTTGAACAAATGGCATTTTAAATGTATCATGTGGAGTTTGAATTTGAACCTTTGGTTCAAACCAACTTCATTTAAATTGTTGCTAGCTACATTAGCTCAAACATAGCATGTTTTCATGTCATGATCATGCATCATATTGTTGAATTGCATTGATTGTGTTACCTCTTTTTTGCCGGTATTTGTTCCCTCTCAGTAGACGTTGTTCCGACGATGTGATCGTTGACACCGATGAAGAGCTATACTATCTTAAGAAGTGCTAGGCAAGCAAACCCCCTTTGAGCATTGTGATACAATCCCACTATCTCGCTCCTTCTCTCTTTTACTGCATTAGGACAACAACGATTCAACTGTTATATGTTGCGGTAGCTGAACCTATTCCTCTGCATGACCTGTCTTTGCCACAGTAAATAGTTGAAACCCACTAGCATGAGTAGGAGTTGTTTGAGCCATGATGTGCCTACTCATTCATGCTTGTCTTTATGCCTACTATGCTTAGAGTTGTGTTAGGTCTGTTTCATCTGGGATGGATTGGGAGGGGTGGTGAACATGTCCTACTGTTGAGAGTTAAGTGTGTGAACATGTTTTGGTAAAGGTAACGGTGAGAGGCCATGTAGGAGTACATGGTGGGTTGTCTCATTGAAGCCGTCCTCAGGAACTGAGTTCCATGTTTGTGATCCAAGACAGTTACTACCACACATTGGGATCCTTAATTGACTCTATTGACTTATTAATCGCCTTGATCTCTGTCCAGGAGTTGCAACTAGTTTCTGGTGTTTGTAGTATGTTGGAGGTCATGCACAACGCTTGCCTTAGGGGTGGGCTGTGATGCGGCAGACACGTGGCACGGTGTACTGGGGCACCCTTTTGGTGGACGCGGGAACCCTGCAAATATCATTTGGGGCCGTATTGGAAACCCCAGCCAGATCTCCTTGCAGATAGAACCTGAATAGGCGATAAACCTGGACTAGAAACTTGTGTGGTTAGTTAGGCTGTGGCTGACACCCTCGCCGGGCTTCTTCTTGAAGGTTGCCGAGTACATGTCGTGCAAACGGCGATAGGTGGTGGAAGCGTGTGTGAAGAAGTACACCCCTGCAGGGTTATAAATGATCTATTCGAATAGCTGTGTCCGTGGATATGGACCACTTGGAACGCTTACGTTGTTCATAGATAACTTGAAGTGGATACTCTAAAATGCGCAAGATAAGCGTGAGTGCTATGGATGTCCTTCTCGTAGGGAGATGGGAGCAGATCCATAGTGGTGTATTGATTTGGTGAATATGTGGACATGTGCGCCAACTCTAAGAAAGTACTCGTAGTACATGATAGCCACTGAGTCAAAGCTGGCTTGCTGCAGTTAAACCCCACAACCCCCTTGTTGATACTGATGCATATGTAGCTAGTTCTGATGTAAGTCTTGCCGAGTACATTTGTACTCACGTTTGCTTAACTTATGTTTTGCAGAGAGACTTCGTTCTCGCTAATAGTTTCACGTGGGCTACGACAATTAGCTTGGGAATCCCAGACAGAGGTTTGGATCCTTTGGAGGGTCTTATAGATAGATAGATAGGCTTTCTAGCCTTCTTCCTTTTCAGATGTATGTACTCAGACATGTTTATGCTTCCGCCTGTGCTTGTTGCTTGTATGACTTGGATGCTGGGTCATGAGATCCATGTTTGTAATATCTGGCTCCTCGGAGCCTATTGAATGAATACCTTGAGTCATAGATTTTTGTTGTGATGCCATGTTGTATTTACACATATCGAGCATCTTGTGTGTATGTTATTGAAATGCTTGGTATGTGTGGGATCCGACACCTTGTTGTTTATTCTTGGTAGCCTTCCTTATGGGGAAATGTCTCCTAGTGCTTCCACTGAGCCATGGTAGTTCTCTACTGCTCCGGAACACTTAGGTTGGCCGCCATCCATCCTTCTTTGTTCCTGTGTCTGTCCATTCGGGGAAATGTCACGCATTGATCCTTTAAGTCCTTGTAGCTTGCTACGACTTGGGTTCATACGTTGATGACTGACATGTTCATTGCTGGGTTACGTATGCTTGTCCCTGTAAGTTTGTGCCACCTTGGGTTTACAACTAGAGACACAATCATATACATGAGCCAAAAGGTGCAAATGGTCCTGGCCAAAGTAAGGCTGCAGCCATGGGAATACCGCGCGTGAGGCCGCAAAGTGATATGTGTTGGGAAATGATGCATGGAAAACAAATCAAATTCTACGCACACGCAATGATCTATCCATGGGGATGCATAGCAACGAGGGGGAGAGTGTGTCTACGTACCCTCGTAGACTGTAAGTGGAAGCGTTTAACAATGTGGTTGATGTAGTTGAACTTCTTCACGCTCCAACCGATCAAGTACCTAATGTACGACACCTCCGCGTTCTGCACACGTTCAGCTCGGTGACGTCCTCCGCCTTCTTGATCCAGCAAGATGGCGAGGTAGTAGATGAGTTCCGATAGCACGACAACATGGTGACAGCGATTGTGAAGTGATCTCCGCATGACTTCACCTAAGCACTACGAAAATATGATAGGGGGTGCATGTAAACAATGGAGGGGGGCGCCGCACACGGCTAGGCAATTGTTTGTCATGTGCTAGGCGCCCCCTCCCACATATATATAGGTGGGAGGGAGGGAGGAGAAGCCAAAGGAGGCGCCCAAGTAGGAGGAATCCTACTTGGGGTCCCTCCCAAGCCACGCCCCGTTTCCTTATTTGGAGTGCGGGGAAAGGCAAGGGAGGGTGGCGCCCCCCTTTCCTTTCTCGCATGAGAGGGAAAGGCAGGAGGGGCTAGCCCTCCCCTTTTCCTTCCCTAGGGCTGGCCAAACAAGGGAGGGGGCGCACCAGACCCCTTATGGGCTGGTCTATCCCCTCCTTTGGCCCATAAGGCCCATAACTTGCCGGGGGGGGGGGGGGGGGTGCCCGGAACCCCTTCCGGTGACCCGATTCCTT
Organism: Triticum urartu; assembly: GCF_056163025.1. NCBI lineage: Eukaryota > Viridiplantae > Streptophyta > Magnoliopsida > Poales > Poaceae > Triticum > Triticum urartu. The sequence continues at coordinate 156,191,017 of NC_141873.1, read as the reverse complement.
CCTAGTACGTCCCGAAACACTTCTGGTGTCCAGAAATACCATCGTCCTATATATTAATCTTTACCTCTCGACCATTTTGAGACTCCTCATCATGTCCGTGATCTTATCCGGGACTCCGAACAACATTTGGTCACCAAAACATATAACTCATATAACACTATATCGTCAACAAACTTTAAGCGTGCGGACCCTACAGGTTCGAGAACTATGTAGACATGACCGATACACCATAACCAATAGCGGAACCTGGATGCCCCTATTGGCTCCTAGATATTCTACAAAGATCTTTATCGGTCGAACCATTATGACAACATACGTAATTCCCTTTGTCCATCGGTATGTTACTTGCTTGAGATCCGATCGTCGGTATCTTCATACCTAGTTCAATCTCATTACTGGCAAGTCTCTTTACTCGTTCCGTAATACATCAACTTGTGACTAACTCCTTAGTCATTTGCTTGAAAGCTTATGATGTGTATTACCGAGAGGGCCCAGAGATACCGCTCCGACACTCGGAGTGACAAATCCCAATCTCGATCTATGCCAACTCAACAAACACCTTCAGAGATACCTGTAGAGCATCTTTATGATCACCCAGTTACGTTGTGACATTTCATAGCACACAAGGTATTCCTCCGGTATCTGGGAGTTGCATAATCTCATAGTCGAAGGAATATGTATTTGACATGAAGAAAGCAATAGCAATAAACTGAATGATCATTATGCTAAGCTAACGGATGGGTCTTGTCCATCTCATCATTCTCTTAATGATGTGATCCCATTATCAAATTACAACACATGTCTATGGTTAGGAAACCTTAACCATCTTTGATCAATGAGCTAGTCTAGTAGAGGCTTACTAGGGACACGGTATTTGTTTATGTATTCACACATGTATTAAGTTCCCGATCAATGCAATTCTAGCATGAATAATAAACCTTTATCATGAGTAAGGAAATATAAAATAAAATAAAAACTTTATTATTGCCTCTAGGGCATATTTCATTCAGTCTCCCACTTGCACTAGAGTCAATAATCTAGTTCACATCATCATGTGATTTAACACCCATAGTTCACATCGCCATGTGACCAACACCCAAAGAGTATTAAGAAGTGATCATCTTTTGCTTGTGAGAGAAGTTTAGTCAATGGGTCTGTCACATTCAGATTCATATGTATTTTTTGCAAATTTCTATGTCTACAAAGCTCTGTATGGAGCTACTCTAGCTAATTGCTCCCACTTTAAATATGTATCCAGATTGAGACTCAGAGTCTTCCGAATCGATGTCAAAGCTTGCATCAATGTAACACTTTACGACAAACTCTTTATTACCTCCATAATCGAGAAATATCTCCTTAGTCCTCTTAGGTAACTAAGGATAATTTTGACCGTTGTCCAGTGATCTACTCCTAGATCGCTATTGTACCCCCTTGCCAGACTCATGGCAGGGTACACAATAGGTCTGGTACATAGTATGGCATACTTTATAGAACCTATGGTTGAGGCATAGGGAAATGACTTTGATTCTCTCTCTATCTTCTGTCGTGGTCAGGTGTTGAGTCTTACTCAACTTCACACCTCACAATACAGGCTAGAACTCCTTTGACTGATCCATTTTGAACTTCTTCAAAACTTTTGTCAATGTATGTGCTTTGTGAAAGTCCTATTAAGCGTCTCGATCTATCCCTATAAATCTTGATGCCCAATATATAAGCAACTTCACCGAGGTCTTTCACTGAAAAATTCTTATTCAAGTATCCTTTTATGCTATCCAGAAATTCTATATCATTTCGAATTAACAATATGTCATCCACATATAATATCAAAAATGCTACAGAGCTCCCACTCACTTTCTTGTAAATACATGCTTCATCATAAGTTTGTATAAAACCATATGCTTTGATCACCTCATCAAAGCGTATATTCCAACTCCAAGATGCTTGCACCAGTCCATAGATGGATCGTTGGATTTTCCACACTTTGTTAGCACCTTTAGGATCGACAAAACCTTCTGGTTGCATCGTATACAACTCTTCTTTAAGAAATCCTTTAAGGAATGCAGTTTTGACGTCCATTTTCAAAATTTCATAATTATAAAATGCGGCATTTGCTAACACGATTCAGACTGACTTAAGCATCGCTACGGGTGAGAAAGTCTCATTGTAGTCAACCCCTTGAACTTGTCGAAAAACACTTTTGTGACAAGTCAAGCTTTGTAGATGGTGACATTACCATCATTGTCTGTCTTCTTCTTGAAGATCCATTTATTCTCAATGGCTTGCCGATCATCGGGCAAGTTCACCAAAATCGACACTTTGTTCTCATACATGGATCCTATCTCAGATTTCATGGCCTCAAGCCATTTATCGGAATCTGGGCTCATCATAGCTTCTTCATAGTTCGTAGGTTCGCCATGGTCTAATAACATGACTTCCAAGACAGGATTACTTTACCACTCTGGTGTGGAATGTGCTCTGTTTGACCTATGTGGTCCAGTAGTAACTTGATTTGAAGTTTCATGATCATCATCATTAGCTTCCTCTCTAGTTGGTTAGTCATCACGGGAACAGATTCTCTCCGACGCACTACTTTCCAAATTGAGAGAAGGTACAATTACCTCATCAAGTTCTACTTTCCTCCCACTCACTTCTTTCGAGAGAAACTCCTTCTCTAGAAATGTTCCATTCTTGGCAGCAAAGATCTTGCCTTCAGATCTGTGGTTGAAGGTGTACCCAATAGTTTCCTTGGGTATCCTATGAAGACGCACTTCTCCGATTTGGGATCGAGCTTATCAGGCTGAAGCCTTTTGACATAAGTGTCACAACCCCAAACTTTAAGAAACGACATCTTAGGTTTCTTGCAAAGCCATAGTTCATATGGTGTCATCTCAACGGACACACCATTACGCTGTGGTGTTCCAGGTGGCGTGAGTTGTGAAACTATTCCACATTGTTTTAAATGAAGGCCAAAATCGTAACTCAAATATTTACCTCCACGATCAGATCATAGAAACTTTATTTTCTTGTTACGATGATTCTCCACTTCACCCTGGAATTCTTTGAACTTTTCAAATGTTTCAGACTTGTGTTTCATCAAGTAGATATACCGATACCTACTCAAATCATCTGTGAAGGTTGGAAAATAACAATACCCGCCGCGTGCTTCAACACTCATCGGACTGCATACATCGGTATGTATTATTTCCAATAAGTCATTAGCTCACTCTATTGTTCCGGAGAACGAAGTTTTACTCATCTTCCCCATGAGGCATGGTTCGCAAGTATCAAATGATTTATAGTCAAGTGATTCCAAAATCCCATCTGCATGGAGTTTCTTCATGCGCTTTACACCAATATGACCTAAACGGCAGTGCCACAATTAAGTTGCACTATCATTATTAACTTTGCATATTTTGGCATCAATATTATGAATATGTGTATCACTATGATTGAGATTCAATAAACCATTCACATTGGGTGTATGACCATAGAAGGTTTTATTCATGTAAATAGTTTGACTTAAATGAATAACTGTATTGTAATAAACATGATCAAATCACATTCATGCTCAATGCAAACACCAAATACATTTATTTAGGTTCAACACTAACCCCGGTGGTAGAGGGAGTGTGCGATGGTGATCGTATCAACCTTGGAATCACTTCGAACACACATCGTCACCTCGCCCTTAACTAGTCTCTGTTTATTCTACAACTTCTGTTTCGAGCTACTAATCTTAGCAACTGAAGCGGTATCAAATACGCAGGGGCTACTATTAATACTAGTAAGGTACACATCAATAACATGTATATCAAATATAACTTTGTTCACTTTGCCATCCTTCTTACCCGCCAAGTATTCGGGGCAGTTCCGTTTCCAGTGACCATTTCCTTTGCAGTAGAGGCACTCAGTTTCAGGCTTGGGTCCAGATTTGGGCTTCTTCATGGGATCAGCAACTTGCTTGCCATTCTTCTTGAAGTTCCATCTCTTTCCCTTGGCCTCTTTTTCTTGAAACTAGTGGAGTTGTTAACCATCAACACTTGATGCTCTTTCTTGATCTCTACCATCGCCGATTTCAGCATCACGAAGAGCTCGGGAATAATTTTTGTCATCCCTTGCATATTATAGTTCATCACGAAGTTCTAGTAGCTTGGTGATAGTGACTAGAGAACTTTGTAAATCACTATCTTATCTGGAAGATTAACTCCCACTTGATTCAAGCGATTGTAGTACCCAGACATTCTAAGCACATGCTCACTAGTTGAGCTATTCTCCTCCATCTTGTAGGCAAAGTACTTGTCAGAGGTCTCACACCTCTCGACACGGGCATGAGTCTAAAATACCAATTTCAGCTCTTGGAACATCTCATATGCTCTGTGGCTTTCAAAACGTTTTTGAAGTCCCAGTTCTAAGCCATAAAGCATGGCGCACTAAACTACTAAGTAGTCATCATATCGAGCTTGCCAAACGTTCATAACGTCTGCATCTGTTCCTGCAATAGGTTTTTCACCTAGCGGTGCATCAAGGACATAATTCTTATGTGCAACAATGAGGATAATCCTCGGATCACGAACCCAGTCCGCATCATTGCTACTATCATCTTTCAACTTATTTTTCTCTAACATATCAAAAATAGGGGAGCTATATTGCGAGCATTTGATCTACAACATAGATATGCAAAAACTATTAAGACTAAGTTCATGATAAATTTAAGTTCAATTAATCAAATTACTAATGAACTCCCACTTAAATCAACATCCCTGAAGTTATTTAAGTGATACATGATCCAAATCGACTAACCCATGTCCGATCATCACGTGAGATGGGGTAGTCATCAATGGTGAACATCTCTATGTTGATCATATCTACTACAGTATATGGCTCATGTTCAACCTTTCGATCTCCAATGTTCCGAGACCATGTCTGTACATGCTAGGCCGTCAAGTTTAACCCAAGTATTCTGCATGTGTAAAACTGTCTTACACCCATTGTATGTGAATGTAGAGTCTATCACACCCGATCATCACGTGGTGTCTCGAAACGACGAACTGTAGCAATGGTGCATACTCAGGGAGAACACTTTTATCTTGAAATTAAGTGAAGGGATCATCTTATGATGCTACCATCGTTCTAAGCAAAATAAGATGCATAAAAGATAAACATCACATGCAATCAAAATATGTCACATGATATGGCCATTATCATCTTGTGCTTTTGATCTCCATCTCCAAAGCAATGTCATGATCTCCATCATCACCGGCTTGACACCTTGATCTCCATCGTAGCATCATTGCGTCGAGGTCGCCACGCCAACTATTGCTTCTACAACTATCACTAACGCATAGTGATAAACTAAAGCAATTACATGGCACTTGTGCTTCATACAATAAAGAGACAACCCTAAAGCTCCTGCCGGGTGTCAATATTACAAAACATGATCATATAATACATCAACACATATCACATCATATCTTGACCATATCATATCACAACATGCCCTGCAAAAACAAGTTAGACGTCCTCTACTTTGTTGTTGCAAGTTTTACGTGGCTGCTATGGGCTTCTAGCAAGAACCGTTCTTACCTACACATAAAACCACAACTGTGATTCATCGAGTTTGTTGTTTTAACCTTCTTCAAGGACTGGCCGCAGTCAAATTCGATTCAACTAAAGTAGGAGAATCAGACACCCGCCAACCACCTTTATGCAAAACTAGTTGCATGTCTGTCGGTGAAACCGTTCTCATGTGCGTGGACATGTAAGGTTGGTCCGGGCCGCTTCATCCCACAATACCGCCGAATCAAAATAAGACGTTGGTGGTAAGCAACATGACTATCACCGCCCACAACTCTTTGTGTTCTACTCGTGCATATCATCTACACATAGACCTGGCTCTAATACCACTGGTGGGAAACGATGCATGGAAACAAAAAAAATTCTACGCACACGCAATGATCTATCCATGGAGATGCATAGCAACGAGGGGGAGAGTGTGTCTATGTACCCTCATAGACCGTAAGCGGAAGCGTTTAACAACGCGGTTGATGTAGTCGAACTTTGTCGGATCTTCGGCTCCGCAGACCCTTGAGAGGTTCGAACTCTGGGGTGCGTGCGAAGAACTCAACCTCCCCAGTCTACCTACTCGCCAATCTCTAGGCCTAGATCGATGAACAGGAAGGAAACGAGACACAACAGTTTACCCAGGTTCGGGCCACCTTGTAGTGTAAAACTCTACTCCTGCTTTGTGGTGGATTGGCCTCGAGGGGCTGAGGATGAACTAGTACATTGGGAGAACAACCTCAGGAGGTGTGTTCTTGAGCTGGCGGGGGAGAGGATGATCTCTCGTTTGGATCCCCCTCTAAGGTGGTGGCTAGGCCCTATTTATAGTCGCCTTGGTCCTCTTCCCAAGATGAAGGCGGGAAGGGCTCCCACAATGGCCAAATTTGAAGGGACGCAACTAGTACATGCTATCCTGACAAAATTAGTCTCCGTCTACAAAAGCCTCTAGTCGTGACGCCGCGGTGGGCTCGGTGATGACCTCCGTCCTGGCGGTCTTGGTCTTGTTGCACCAGAATGGAATCCTTTGGTTGATTCCTTGGGACTCCGCGTCTGTGCTTGCCTCCTTAGCACCAAAGAGGAAACTAATACGTTGCGCCCGCTGGCACCCGCCTGGCCTTGGTCGTCATGGCTCACGTCATCCAACCTCATGAGGTGAAGCCTGCATAGAAATCTCCGCTCCTCTGGAGCCAGCCTGAGGAGGCCGCTCCTTCTCGAGGTCTTGGTGTCGTCCGCCTCGCGAGGCTTGGCCCCTCATGAGGGTCTTGAGTTGTCAATGTTGAAGGTGGGCCATACCAGGCCGTTGATGGAGCCACGCCGTGGGTCGTAGGCAGGCAAGTCTAGGTAACCCCGTTCCCAGAACGCCGACAATAGCCCCCGGGCCCAAGGCGCGCTCGGACTTGGCTTCGAGGCGAAGCCAAGGGGCAAGTGCGGAGCGCCGCGGGCCCTAACCGCCTACGGCCTTGATTGACGCGTGCCGATTGATGAGACGTGGGCGTCTCCGCTCCCCACGCGGCCTCGGCAACCGTTCCCGGCTGTCAAAAAGGCTGGCGCCTGCCGCTGAGCCTTTATTGCCTTTCCTTCATCTTGCTTCAGATCACTTTCTTCCTCTGCTCCAAGTGCCTCCAGATCTAATGAATCCTTCCGATGAACTCACCGCTGATGGCCACTAACAAGGCAAAGTCTTCAGCTCCGGCTATGCGCCCGGCTTCTTGGTTCGAGCCGGCCCTGAGCACATCCACCATCGCTGAAGAGAAGCACCTCACCTTCGTGCTCCCGCTGACGGCAGGCGATGGCAATGAGGGGGAGAGACGGCGCTCCGGGTCGGCTCTGCCAAGCTAGAAGCCTTGGGTGACACCTTTTATCCCTTCTTCCCGCACAACGTCTTCGTTGGGCTAGTTCCCCCTTTCTCCAGTTTCTTCTACGCTATCCTCCGCTAGTATGGGCTCCACGCCCTCCATCTTCATCCTGACTCCATCCTCCTCCTATCGATCTTCGCCTTCTACTGCGAGGCGTTCATGGGGGTGAGGCCCTCCGTTGCGTTGTTTCATGACTTCTTCTACCTTCGGATAAGCAACGACCAGTGCTTTGAGTGCGCTAGCTTCATCGCGGCTCATGGTAGCAACGCGATCTCGAGGGCTGGGAAGAAGCTGGAGGACTTCCGACACGGTAGATCTTCATGGACGGCAAGCACTCCCACGCTCGCCTGGAGCTGCCGACCGCCTTCCCGGCGAAGCTGGGCTGATGGACTCGCGAGAAGCTCATTGACCCTCGGGAGAAGTAGTTGCTGGAGCAGATGACGACTGACCTTGACAGGGAGCAGCTGACGGGGCCATGAGCGTCAAGGAGTTCCTGACGCAGTGCCTGGCTCCGGTCCAGGCACACTTGCGCCCCTTGTGGAGCTTCAAGGGTGCGGAAGACGACCTCCGGTTGCATTCAGACGCCTTGTCTGACGAGGAGCTGAGCAAGGTTATGCGTACCTTGCTCGGGAAGGACCAGGGCGAGCCCCTAGAAGCCCATCTCTCGTTGTACTGTCGCGAGGACGGGAAAAGGTGGCCGCCGCCACGCCTGTCTTCAATGAGCAAGGGCTCGTGCCGTTGAAGCCTTCCCAACCCCTGGGTTCCCCAGTGCTAGTGTCCTCCAGTGAGTCCGAGGAGGAGGAGAAGCTGGACTCAGAGGCGACCTTGGAGGAGGTGGAAGAGACCTCTCCTCCGGCAGAGCGAGCTCCTCCGGGCCTTCTCTGATGACGACAACACTGGCGAGCACACACTCAGGGAGTCGCCGCTCTCCACCGGAGTCACCAGAAGGTCCGGGGGCACCCCCCAGAAGAGGTTGAGGCAGGGATCCCGAAGGAAGATAGGTCGGCGCTGATTCCCCAGGGCAGGAGCTCCACCTCGTCGCCGGCCGCCACCATCGCAGGGCCGGCCGCACGTTCGTCCGCCCCTGAGAGCGCGACGACACCTATGCCCGGGAAGCTTGCGCTCTTGGGCAGGAAGGCGGATTACGTCGCCGAGGATCAGTAAGTGTATCTCCTTGCCCTTGCTCTTTGATCTCGACGCAGTACTCAATGTCCCCATCTTGATGCCAGGCTGACGTCGGTGGCGAAGAGGAAGAAAGAGGACGCCGGAGCCGCCGAGGCCAAGTGACCTGCCGTGGTCACAACGACTCCAGCGTAGAAGGGCAAGGCTACCTCTCGTGCGCCTGCAGCAGGGTTACCCCCCCCCCCCCCCCCCGAGGCTCCGGGGCCCAGCCTCAGGAGAAGACAGTCCCTACGGCCAAGCCGACTCCGAAGGCACTCGCCCTCAGTTCGCCTGATGAGGACCCAAGGGCTCCGGAGCCCCCGACCCTCTCCGCTGCTGCTGCTTCGCCAGTCTTGACGCTGGCGCCGTCTCCTCCCCCAACCATCACGCCGACGGGCCATGGTTCTTCAGCTGCGCCCGGTGCCCTAGAGGAGGCCTTCTCCACACTGGACTGGCTCCGGGACGATCTTCAGGGCCCTGACCGGCGCAGGGAGCCAGGGCTCTTGGAGCTGGTCTCGGGGTGGCCTGGGCCCAGGCCATGGCGGCCTCAGAGGAGGGCCGGAAGGTGGCTGGCCTAGCCGCAACCGCCCATGATGTGGCGTTGAAGGCCGCCAAGGCTGCCGAAGAGTGCTGCCGTGCGGCGGAGGACGAGATGAGGACCATCTGCGATAAGTAGGTCTCCCAGGCCTGCCAGCTCGAGGTGCAGGAGGAGGACCTGAAGGCCCGGGAGGCTGCGGTCGCCGACTGTGATGCCGAGCTGGAGCAGGTAGCCCAGGAACAAGCCATGGAGCGCGGTCTCTTGGATAATCTGAAGGAGGAAGTGGACACGGCTTAGGCGTCCCATGCCAAGCTTGCCTCTGAGGACGGATCTCAGCTGGAGACTAGGGAGAAGCTCCTCGCCGCTGCTGAGAATACGACCACTGTGGGGGGCGTCGCCTTCGACTCCCTTGAGTTGAGGTCCCGCAAGGCACTGCAGGATCTCTATGGGAGCGGGTACAAGGACCTGTTGGTGACACCGGAGGAAGGCCCCGCCGAGCTGCTCCTCAAGCTCATCGCGGCGCTTGAGGGCATCGTCATCGGAGTGGGCCCCATGGTGGAGGGGGAGGCCCGTGCGCTTTCCACCTCAGTCGTGATGCGCATCTTCAGCCACCACTATCTCTGGGACACCGGTGTCGGCGTTCTGGGAACGGGGGTCCCCAGACTTGCCTGCCTGCGGCCTGCGGCGTGGCTCAAAAGGGGGCCCAGCATGGCCCGTCTTCCCCAACACAGACCCGAGACCTTCGCGAGGGGCCAAGCCTCGCGGGGCGGACGACGTGGATCTTCCTCAGGCACGGCCTCGTCAGGCTGGCTCGCGAGGAGGCGGTGAGACCAAGGCGGGGTGCCTCACGAGGTGCCCGTGACGCAAGCCATGACGACCAAGGGCGCCAGGCGGGTGCCAGCCCGCGCAGTGTCCTCCTTTCCTCTTTGGTGCAAAGGGGGCAAGCGCAGCCGCGGAGTACCGAGGCATCAGGCAAAGGTTGCCATTTCGGTGCAACGAGACCAAGACCATGAGGACTGCAAGATGGAGGTCACCGTGGAGCCCAAGACGGCGTCACCACCAGAGCTTTGTGCAGGTGAAGACTACTTTTGTGAGGATAGCTGATACTAGCTGTCCCCCTTCAAATTAGCCCGCCATTGTTGGCTCCCTTCCTGCTCGATATTTGGGAAGAGGACCAGGGCCTCTATAAATAGGACCGGCCACCCGCAGGGCGAAGGGATGGATGAATCGAAGGATCAAGGGATCAGCGAGAGAGAGAGAGAGAGAAGGGTGACTGAACTCCTCCCAGCAGTTCATCCCCCCAGCCAAGAACAGACCCTCGCGAGGCTGTTCTTCCTTGTATTGTTCATCATCATCAGCCCAAGAGGCAATCCACCACACCACACACTAGAGTAGGGTATTACACCACAACGGTGGCCCGAACCAGTATAAACCCTGTGTCTCTTGTGTTGTTCTTTCCATAGTTTAGATCCTAGCGAGGCGGAGGGGTGCAGGTAGGTAGGAGGCGAAATCTCCATGCGCACCCTAGTGTTCGAACCTCAAGGGTCTGCCGGAACCCGAAATCCGACATTTGGCGCGCCAGGTAGGGGTGCACCGGAGTTTTCCCTTCCGCCACCGCCACGGCCTGCCTCGCGATGGGTAGCGCGTCGCCCGCTCCGGCCGCCGGCGCCAGCACGGGGGCCAGGGGGCTCCGAGCCCTGGCCCCAGCCCTGCAACGGGTACGGTGGCCGGACAAGCTCAAGCCAACGACGCCGCCGCGCTACGGCAGCGCGACAGATCTGCTGGCCTTCTTGTTGGCGAGCAAGGAGGCCCTCCTTGAAGCCGGAGGTGACGATAGGGTCATGGCCAACTGGCTCCCCATGGCCCTCATCGGCGCCCCGCGCACATGGCTTCTCCACCCACCGATAGCCTCCGTGGCCTCTCGGGAAGAGCCCCGCAACCTCTTCCCCGCCCATCGCGCTACACCAACACCCCCGGTCGTCGCGTCCCTCTTGGGCGGCTCGCAGGCGCCGCCTACAAGTCACCACGTGAAGCCGTTCATCCGCCGGGTCAGCGCCGCTTCCACGCGGCAGGGGGCTCCCCTGGACCGGGCGGCGCCCGAGACCGGCCTGACCTTCAGCTCGGAGGACCACCCCTCCAACTCGGCCTGCTTGGGTGCGCTCCCCATGCTGTGCACCCCCACCATCTGCCAGGTGGCCGTCACCAGAACCCTCATTGATGGCGGCGCGGGCCTCAGCGTGCTCTCTGTCGAGGCCTTCAACCTCCTCTGCATACCCCTGGAACGGCTGCAACCCAGCCGACCCTTCTCAGGCATTGGGGGCGAGTCGTCCAGCTCCTTGGGACAGATCCGGCTCCCAGTAACCTTCGGCTCCTACGACAACTTCCGCACGGAGCTGGTCGACTTCGACATCGCCCCCATCGGCCTCCCCTACAACGCCATCCTCGGCTACCCAGCGCTGGCCCAGTTCATGGCCGCGACGCACCTGGCGTACAACCTCATGAAGATGCCCGGGAGCAGCGGTGTCCTCACCGTGCACGGGGACACCGGGGACGCGCTGCGGGTGCTCAAGCTCGCCTTCAAGATGACGGTGTCGGCACAGCCCGCCGACTTGGAGACCCTCGAGCCCAAGGGGGCTGCACCCGCCAAGAAGAAACAATTTTTCACCCAAGACAAGGAAGAAACCAAGTAGATACCCGTCTATGAGGACGGGTCCACCGATGCCACTTTCACCATAGGCGCCGACCTCAAAGCCGAGCAGGAGGATGCCTTGGTCGGGTTCCTGCGTGCAAACAAGAAGGTATTCGCTTGGGAGCCTGACCAGTTGGCAGGGATTCCTAGGAGTGTAATCGAGCATCACCTCAACATGTGCCCCAACATGCGCCCTGTGAAGCAGAAGGCTAGGCGGCAGTCCACAGAAAAGCAGGCCTTCATCGTCCAAGAGACCGCAAATTAGAAGCCGCTGGGGTCATTCGCGAGGTCCGATACTTGGATTGGTTGGCCAACCCTGTCGTTGTGCCAAAGAAGGAAGGGAAGGAGCGCATGTGTGTCGACTTCACCAACCTCAACAAAGCATGCCCGCAAGATCCGTTCCCACTCCCCCGCATCGACCAGATCGTCGATTCCACTGCGGAATGCGACCTGTTATGCTTCTTGGATGCCTTCTCTGGGTATCACCAGATCAAGATGGCGGTAGAAGACGTCGAGAAGACAGCCTTCATAACCCCGTGTGGGGTGTACTGCTACACATGCATGCCATTCGGGCTGCGTAACGCAGGGGCGACCTTTCAGCGGCTGATGCACATCACCTTGGGCCCGCAGCTCGGGAAGAACGTTGAAGCTTACGTCGATGACATTGTGGTAAAGTCTCGGGAGGCCAAGACCTTGATACAAGACCTGGAGGAAACCTTCGCGAGCCTCAATGCAGTGAACCTACGGCTCAACCCAGAGAAGTGTGTGTTCGGAGTCCCCTCGGGCAAGCTCTTGGGTTTCCTCGTGTCCCACCGAGGCATCGAGGCTAACCCGGAGAAGGTCAAGGCGGTGGAAAACATGAGCCCGCCAAAGACCCTTAGAGAAATGTAGAAGCTCACGGGGCGCGTGACCACGCTAGGGCGCTTCATCTCCAAGTTGGGGGAATGAGCGCTACCTTTCTTCCAGCTAATGAAGAAAAAGGGGCCCTTCGAGTGGACTGAAGAGGCCGACAAGGCGTTCCAGGATCTCAAGAGATACCTGACCAGCCCACCGGTCATGGTGGCTCCGCGCCCTCAAGAGCCCCTGGTGCTTTACCTCGCTGCCACTCCCTACTCCGCCAGCGCAGCCTTGGTGGCAGTCAGAGAGGAGCGCCGAATCAAAACCGCGACAACAGCTCGGGACAAGGCAGAACAGGGACAAGGAAGGCCCACAGAAACTGCCACCGCGGCTGAGGAGGATCAGCCGCCGCAGAGGGGCGCACCGGAGGCGGAAGAGGCCCCTCTCCTGGATGGCCAGTCTCGGGAGGCCTCATTGCCTCAAGAGGCGCCATGGTCTCCGAAGGCAGCCACCAGCACTGACGCACTCCACCTCGTTGAGCACCTAGTGTACTTTGTCAGCACGGTGTTGCGGGATGCAAGGGCACGGTGCCCCATGCCTCAGAAACTCCTCCTCGCGCTACTGGTGGCCTCGCGCAAGCTGCGGCACTATTTTCAGGGTCACCCCATCAAGGTCGTCTCGTCATACCCCCTGGAGAGAGTGCTCAGGAGCCCTAATTCAGCTGGAAGGGTCGCTGAGTGGAACATAGAACTGCAAGCGTTTCAGCTCGAATTCAGCACGACCAGAGTCATCAAGGGAGCAGCGTTGGCGGATTTTGTGGCAGAATGGACGGAGGTGCCAGGCCTCAAGGCTGATGAGGATCGGTCCCTATCCCCGGGAAGCGAGGCGCCAGAAGGCTGGGTCATGTACTTCGATGGGGCGTTCTCCAGGCATGGCGCTGGGGCTGGGGCGGTGCTTATATCGCCCACTCAGGACAAGCTCTATTACGCCGTGCAGCTCTGTTTCCAGCAAGGTGAAAAGGTCTCCAACAACATAGCGGAGTATGAAGGTTTAATAGCGGGCTTGAAGGCCGCAGCTGCCCTGGGGGTGAAACGCCTCACCATCAAGGGCGATTCGCAGCTCCTTGTCAATTTCTCCAACAAGGTGTACGAGCCGAAGGATGAGCACATGGAAGCCTACCTAGCGGAGGTCCGCAGGATGGAGAAGCAGTTCTGGGGGTTGGAGTTGCAGCATGTGCCCTGCGGCACCAATCAGGAGGCTGACGACATCGCCAAACGGGCATCCAGGCGGTTACCTCAGGAGCGGCTCTTCAAGCCCTCAGCCCTGCCGCCATTATCGAACACGGCTCAGCCCCGGGAGGAGCTCCCCCAGCCACCTGCCTCAGGGGCTCCGGCCTGTGGCCCGGCCTCAGGAGCACGCCTGCTCCTGACGATGGAACCTCAGGAGGGATGTTGGATCGCGGAGCTCCGGAGTTACTTAACGCAAGGGACCCTGCCGGAGAAGGAGGAGGAAGTGGAGCGAGTGGCACGCCAGGCCATGGCATACTGCATCAAGGATGGAGAGCTCTACCAGAGGCGACCAAACAATGTGTCCCTGCGCTGCATCTCCAGGGAGCAAGGGAAGGAACTGCTGGAAGATATACACGGCGGAGACTGTGGACATCATTCATCATCACGGACCCTCGTCGGCAAGGCGTTCCGCAGTGGGTTTTATTGGCCCACCGCGCTCAATGACGCCGTCGAACTAGTGAAAGCTTGTGAGGCCTGCCAGTTCCACGCCAAGCAGATCCATCAGCCAGCAGGAGGCTTGCAGACTATACCCCTTTCGTGGCCATTCGCAGTCTGGGGGCTGGACATCTTGGGCCCGTTTCCTCGGGCGCCAGGGGGCTACCGCTACCTCTACGTCGCCGTGGACAATTCACCAAGTGGGCTGAAGTAGAGGCTGTCCGCACCATTCCCGCGGGTTCCGTGGTCAAGTTCATCAAGGGCATCGTGAGCCAGTTCGGGGTGCCGAATCGCATCATCACGGACAACGGTTCGCAGTTTACCAGTAACCTCTTCAAAACATACTGTGCTAACCTTGGAACGCAGATATGCTACGCTTCGGTGGTGCACCCCCGAAGCAACGGCCAGGCCGAGTGAGCCAACGCGGAGGTCCTGAGGGGCCTCAAGACCAGGACGTTCAAGAAGAAGCTGGAGGCCTGCGGCAGAGGTTGGTACGACGAGCTTGAATCCGTGTTGTGGTCCATCCGCACAACCGCGACCAAGCCGACTGGAGAGACCCCGTTCTTCCTGGTCTACGGAGCCGAAGCGGTCCTCCCTCACGAGGTCAGACGTCGCTCCGCGCGGGTCCTGGCGTTCGACGAGGCGCAGCAGTACGCCATGCGGGGGATGGACCTCGTGCTGGGGGAGGAACGTCGCCGAGAAGCCGCGCTACGAGTGGCGAGGTACCAACAAGCACTGCAGCGATATCACTGCTGCAACATCCGCCCCAGAACTCTCGAGGTAGGATACCTCGTGCTCAGGCGGGTTCTCTCCAGGGAGGGGCTGCACAAGCTCTCTCCTATGTGGGAGGGCCCGTTCAAAGTTGTTCATGTTTCCAGGCCCGGCTCTGCGCGCTTGGAGACTCAGGAGGGGGTGCCAGTCCAGAACGCATGGAACATCCAGCACCTCCGGAGGTTCTACCCCTAAAAAGGCCCAGAGCCTGTGAAGAAGGCGAATGCCTGTGAAGCTATCACGTCTTGGAAAAGGCCCAGAGCCTGTGAAGAAGGCGAATGCCTGTGAAGCTATCGCATTTTGGAAAAGGCCCAGAGCCTGTGAAGAAGGCGAATGCCTGTGAAGCTATCGCGTTTTGGAAAAGGCCCAGAGCCTGTGAAGAAGGCGAATGCCTGTGAAGCTATCGCGTTTTGGAAAAGGCCCAGAGCCTGTGAAGAAGGCGAATGCTTGTGAAGCTATCGCGTTTTGGAAAAGGCCCAGAGTCTATGAAGAAGGCGAATGCCTGTGAAGCTATCGCGTTTTGGAAAAGGCCCGGAGCCTGTGAAGAAGGCCAACGCCTGTGAAGATCGCCGCCCGTGACACTCTCATGTAATAATGAGTTGGGGATGTACACGCCCCGGAGTCTCAGGAGCGCCGGCCTCAGGCCCTGGGGCTCCCTCCCACGCCCAGTGGCAGCACTTAGCTCCGCGCTGGTGAGAAGACGTCGAAGACTAGATTAGGTGCCGGACGCGGCTTTTCGTTTGCTTTCCGCAGTTGGCTTGTTCCTTCTCATTTGAAGTTTTATTGAAGTTGTTGCCGTCTTTGGCTTGTGGTTCGACTTTTCACTCTCCTGCCTCGATTTCTCTTGTGCAAGGCCTCGCGAGGGGGGCAGCCGAGCGCCCTCGCGAGTGTTCCTATCCTAGTCATTCAAAGGGTTCGTGACCTGGGCCCATTACAGGAGCACCCCTCCAGTCCGTGCCCCACGGGCACCGCGACACAAACAAAGGGCCTGGGTCGGTCGCCCCCCACGGCCGGGGCCGGGAACTATCCACGCGCAGGCACGTAGCCGGAAGATACGATAACGAAAGCAAAACGATGATTAACAACAATAACCCAAACACGCCCCCGCGGGGCTCCACACTACTGTCTTTGTTACGCAGGAAAAAGGAAAAGAAAGAACAAATGTAGTGCAGCTCGCCTCACACCGGCCCGCGGTGAAGCCCCGAGTTGCCTCCGGAGCTCAGGCGGACTCCCTCTCGCGCTTCACCAGGGCGCGACGGCGGGCGGACACGTTACCACCTCCCAAGCAGATACGACGGCGTGGAGGCTGACCGCGGCCACCGCTAGAAGAGTCACCGCCTGAAGAAGAACCAGAGAAGCTTGAGGAACCCTGAGCGCCGCCAGCCGCGCGAGCGCTGCCCTCTCCATCATCGCCGGAGCTGGGTTCCCAGCCGCGGTCATCACCCTCGGGGCAACACCCTGCGCGACGACCATCTTCCCCAAACACCCTCACGTAGAGGGTGGCATCGCCGTTGAACTTGAAGTGTAGGGTGCACCGACGGCTCAGGCCACGCGCGCGGGCAAACGTCTGCCAACCGCGGGCCAGGGACAGGCTCCCGGCTGCGGAGACCTCTAGTGAGACCCATGAGGCCCGGCTGCAGCAGCCGTCGGCCTGAAGCCAGAGGCCGCCCGGGGCGCCGGCCGGGAGCTCGCCAAGGAGGAAGCGAGGAAGTGGAAGCCGGGTGCCAGTCGGCTCCGCCGACCACACGACGAACTCCGGCAGCACTTCAGCAGCGCGAAAGCGCGGCCTAGGGGGACGCGCAGCCGGAGCGCGCCCCCCGGCCGCAGCAATCCGCCCGTCGCTGTGCTGAAAATCGCCTCCACGGCCGCGGGGAGCTACCGTGGTGGCCACAGGATGTTTGCGAGGGCGCCCTCGGTCGCGCTTTGGCGGGGGAGAGGCGGGCTCAACCTGGCGAGCCTTCCCCTTCTCTACGTCCGAGAACCTCCTCGACGGGGCCATGAAGAAGAAGGAGAGGCAAGGGGGGATGAACTGGAAGGGCGCGCACCGATCCGTACTTATAGCTGGCGAGGGCCAACCAACGGCCCCCACGATCGCAGGTAATTATGACCCACTTTGCATGCAGGGACTTGTCCAATCCGTGCAGTTCCTGAGGCGCCATGGGGAAGTGGAGACGCCCACGTCCAATCAACCGCCACGCGGCGCCCAAGGCCGCAGGCTGTTAGGGCCCGCGGCGGTTCGCTCTTGCCCTTCTGCCTCCCTGCACGGCCAAGCCTGGGCGCGCCTTGGGCCCGGGGGCTACTGTCGGTGTTTTGGGAACGGGGGTCCCCAGACTTGCCTGCCTGCGGCCTGCGGCGTGGCTCAAAAGGGGGCCCAGCACGGCCCGTCTTCCCCAACACAGACCCGAGACCTTCACGAGGGGCCAAGACTCGCGGGGCGGACGACGCGGAGCTTCCTCAGGCACGGCCTCGTCAGGCTGGCTCGCGAGGAGGCGGAGAGACCAAGGCGAGGTGCCTCACGAGGTGCCTGTGACGCAAGCCATGACGACCAAGGGCGCCAGGCGGGTGCCAGCCCGCGCAGTGTCCTCCTTTCCTCTTTGGTGCAAAGGGGGCAAGCGCAACCGCGGAGTACCGAGGCATCAGGCAAAGGTTGCCATTTCGGTGCAACGAGACCAAGACCATGAGGACTGCAAGATGGAGGTCACCGTGGAGCCCAAGACGGCATCACCGCCAGAGCTTTGTGCAGGCGAAGACTACTTTTGTCAGGATAGCTGATACTAGCTGCCCCCCTTCAAATTAGCCCGCCATTGTTGGCTCCCTTCCCGCTCGATATTTGGGAAGAGGACCAGGGCCTCTATAAATAGGACCGGCCACCTGCAGGGCGAAGGGATGGATGAATCGAAGGATCAAGGGATCAGCGAGAGAGAGAGAGAGAGAGAAGGGTGACTGAACTCCTCCCAGCAGTTCATCCCCCCCAGCCAAGAACAGACCCTCGCGAGGCTGTTCTTCCTTTTATTGTTCATCATCATCAGCCCAAGAGGCAATCCACCACACCACACACTAGAGTAGGGTATTACACCACAACGGTGGCCCGAACCAGTATAAACCCTATGTCTCTTGTGTTGTTCTTTCCATAGTTTAGATCCTAGCGAGGCGGAGGGGTGCAGGTAGGTAGGAGGCGAAATCTCCGCGCGCACCCTAGTGTTCGAACCTCAAGGGTCTGCCGGAACCCGAAATCCGACAACCAGCTTCGACCTTGGTGCCTTGCTTGAGCCCGTGGACCCTGAGTCCTATGTCGCCGCTGCTGAGGCTGTGAAGGATCAGGCGGAGGCCCTGCTGCGTAAGTTCCTCACGGTCGACCCCGCAACCACGGCTGCGACAAGGACGACGGTGACGTCATTGATGACCGGGCTCCCCAAGCAGGCAATGGCAGCGTCCAAGGTTGAAGAAGAGGCTCGATGATGGCGCCCCTCTCTGTTCAAGTCATGCAACATGTATCGTGCCTCGTGGAGGCGTAAGAACTTATGCTTGGTACTTTTAAGAGACAATATGTTTTGTAGTAGTTTGCTAGGGTTCTGCAATTTCCTTTCCGTTTGCTTTAGTGTTCTACGTCGGCAGGGCCCGGCCCCGCGCATACGTCAGCCGCCGTTGGATCGTCCAGATCACCAGGATAGGACCAAGGGGTGAGGGGATACGTGACCAGTTAGGCTCTTGAGTCGCGATGCTCAGGAGTCCCCCTTGACGTACAAACAACCCTCGGGAAGGAGATGTGGGAGTAGGTCTTAGCGTTCTGCATCAGCAGGGCCCGGTCCCCCGCATACCTCAGCTACCGCTGGATCATCTGGATCGCCAAGATGAGACCAAGGGGTGAGGGGCTACGTGACCAACTAGGC
The DNA here is from genome assembly GCF_056163025.1 of Triticum urartu. Classification (NCBI taxonomy): domain Eukaryota; kingdom Viridiplantae; phylum Streptophyta; class Magnoliopsida; order Poales; family Poaceae; genus Triticum; species Triticum urartu. The sequence continues at coordinate 156,171,992 of NC_141873.1, read as the reverse complement.
TCCTAAGATGCGATGCTCAGGAGTCCCACTTGATGTACGAACAAACCTCCATACTTTTCCTCGTCGGGCTCTCGCTCAGGAGGGGTGTGCAAAGACCAGGTCCGAGGGACCTGGTGAGGTGGCGTACGCTAGGCGTGACATGAGCATAGCCCCCATGCCCAGCCCCCTCACATAACTCTCCTGAGGGGAAAGCGGCACAGTGAGGCTGAGCATCGAGCCTGGCAGCTTGCCTGAGGTTAATGTAGCCGTGAGGCCACCCTCTGTTGTTTATCACCAGCGCGGAGCATGGCACTTCCGCTCTTGCAAGGGCATAGCTGCTCCTTGATCGTGTTGACTGCCAGCGCTGGCATAAAACTTCCACTGGTACGTGGGTGGGAGCTCCCTCTGAGGGGAGACTCCGGGGCATGTACAACCCTGCCCTGACATGTGGCTTGCACGACAGGGCTAGAGGAGGTGTGTATGGGCACTTGTGAGCCAGCGCGGGACTCATGAGCCCTACCTCAAGGCGCGTTGCGCCTGAATTTGGCTTGGAACACTTGTGATAATCCTGCGAGATGGTCAGACAACTTGCGCTGAGTGAATCTCCTAAGGTTATCACATGAGAATGCCAAACACCAATGACCCCAGGAGGTGACGTGAACGGGACCGGCCGGCCAGACAAAGCTCAGCCATTGGGTTTATCGACACTGCAGGGACGAACCCGAGAACAGACGCTGTGCCCATTCTTCTCATGCAAAGGTCTTGAAGAAAGACAACCGGCGCGCGTCTCCCGTGGTGACGAGACACCAGGTCGCGCACCCTTACTCATCCACCAATGCTTAGCTCATGCGAGAACAAGGCACCAAGGACCATGGGAGGTGACGTGCATGGGAGCGGGCCCGCAAGCCAGAGCTTAGCCACTTGGGTTTAGCGACGCTGCAGGGACGGACCCGAGCACAGATGCTGTGCCAGTCCTTATTCATGAGGCGGTTGTGGGTGGGCTTGCAAGGGCGTATGACATTCATGGCAACGAAGCACCGGATAGACAGATGATAATAATAAAGCAACTCATGATCGAAGGTAAAGCCATATCTGTCAAATGCAAGAAGGATACATGCCGTAGGGATGGACCCACATGGCTTGGGGATAATGCAGCCTGAGGGGCGCCCCCAACTGGACAAACCAAAAGATGACTCCTGGCACCATTGCTGAAGAGATGTTGGAGTAGCCGAAGACGCCTGTTGCAGGAGTTGCTCCTCATGAGCCGCCCAGGTCCTGAACCTCGGGAGGCTCTGGAGGCCCGAGGGGCTCATGAGGATCCATCGCCATCTCCGTCAGGATAGCCTAGTGCCTGGCCTCATGAGCTGCCAGGATGCCCCGCATGTGGCACTGATGCACGACAGCCCTGTTCAGCAAGCCGAAAGGCATGTAGACATAGCTGTGAGGTGGGCCCTCGCACCGGCCAATGCGGGACGGCCAAAAGAGCTCATGAGACGTGACCCTGTTGAGCCCAGGGATGTTGACACAGGCACGCAGCTCGCTGCTCTCGCCGGGGCAGGGAGCTGTGCGAGGTGGCGGGCAACGGTCGTCTCGCATAGCTCTTGCCTCCCGAAGCTCCTCGATTGCCTTGGTCATGAACTCCTGAGCGCCTGACGCCTGGTGCCCTGCGCTTTCCTCATGGAAGCGCGCGTTGAAGCATGCCCCCACATGGTGCCCGAACGCCTCCCTCATGACGCTAGTCAGATCGAAGGCCCTCTAGAGGACAGCGCCCGAGCCAACCTAAGAGGGGCGCCGGGCGCGCCTTCCTATGCGAGAGGGGAAGGAGCCCCATCGGTGGGCCCAGAGCTTGAGGCAGCATTGCTAGGCGCCCCGCCCTCCTAAGGTCCTTGGCGGAGCAGCTGCTTCTTCTTGGGACAGCCTCAGGAGGGTAGACAATGCCCTCGTTGTCCGGGTCCTTGACCGCCGCATCCTGGTAGGCACGCTCAAGAGAGCACACCGCATCCTTCTCCTCACAGGCGACCGTGATGACGCCGCAACTTCCTGGCATCTTGAGGACATTGTAGCCATGCATGTTGGGTCACTGCCATGAACTTGGCCAGGGCCGGATACCCGAGGATGGCATTGTATGGGAGGCGAATGTGGGTGACGTCGAAGTCGATGAGCTTAGTGTGGTAGTTGTCACGGGTGCCGAAGGTTACAGCGAGGTGGATCTTCCCTATCGGGATGGTAGAGCCGTCGGTCACCCCTGAAAAAGGCTTGGTGGGCTGCAGCTAGTCGTAGGGCACTTGGAGGTGGTCAAACGTCTCGACAAAAAGGACATTGAGCCCCGCACCGCCATCGATGAGTGTCTTGGTGATGAGCACGTTGCTGATGGTAGGTGAGCAAAGCATTGGAAGGGCACCGACAGTTGCCACACACTTGAGCTGGTCGGAAGAGATGAAGGTGATGGTGTACTTGGACCACCTGAGTGGGCGTGTTTCCTCGAGCCTGGGGAGGGCCACGTTCACCTCACGCGCGAACTGCTTGAAGATGCGATGGGAGGCTGGGGCCTGAGCGTCGCCTAGGATGCAAGCGACGACACGAGGCTCCTGGAAGCCCCCAGCGCCCTCGTCCTGGTGATGGTCGTCGTTCCTTCTTGGTGGTGGCGGCAACCGGGGAAGGCGGCGTTGCCCTGAGGACGGTCCTCGCGAGGCTGATTTCTCCAGGCACCCTCATGAGGCTGGCCCTGCCAGCGGTCCTCATGAGGCTGGTCACACCATTCCTGGCAGGGGTCGCGACCGCCCCAGTGTTCTCCGCTTTTCCCTCCTCTGTGGATGGCCTTGAGCTCTTGACAGTTGTTGGTGTTGTGGCTGTGCACATCGTGGAAGATGCAGAACGGGCGGCTGCCCTTGGATGACTCTGGGTGGTCGTAGCCTTGCTCCATTTCTGGCTCTGCCACGAGTACTGCCGGCCCCTTGTGCTTCACGACCTTGGCCTTGGTCTTCTGGGTCGGCCTCGGGGAGCTCGAGGAGGGAGAGGCGTCCCCCCTCAGCTCTCGCACACTTGGTTGCCATGTTGAACATCTCCAGGGCCGTGCACAGGTCCTCGTGTATGGCGAGCTCCTCCTCCATCTTGACGTCACAGACGCCATTAGTGAATGCCGAGATGATGGCCTCATCTGACACCTTGGGATCTTGTGGCGAACACTGTTGAAGCACTGGATGTACTTCTGCAAGGTTTCTCCTGGCTGCTGCTTGATGCACCGCAGGTCACCCGCAGCCGGCGGGCGGTCGCGAGTGCCCTGAAAGTTGGCGACGAAACACTCTCGCATCTCGTCCCAGGAAGAGATCGATCCCGCGGGGAGGTGCAGGAGCCACGAGCGCGCGCTGTCTTTGAGTGCCATGGGAAACCAGTTCGCCATAACCTTCACATCATCGTTGGCTGCCTCGATGCTCAGCTCGTAGAGCTATAGGAACTCAGTAGGGTCAGGGGTGCTGTCGTAGCGTGGAGGCAGGTCAGGCTTGAACTTCCCTGGCCATATGACATTGTGCAGCTCCGGGGAGAACACACGGCATCCAGCCGTGGTCAGGGGAGCCCGCCCTGGTGGTGGAGCCTGATCCTGGCGCTCGCGCGCCATCACCGTAGGCGGCACGCGGTCTTGACGTGGCGGTGCTCGGAGCGCATGCACCTCTCCTTGCGGCCGCTGCACCACCTGGTAGCTTTCCTTGTCGCACGTCGGCGCCTTGCGCGGCGAGTAGCGCCATGGAGCCTCGCTCCTTGGCTCGATGATGGCGTCCTGCCTGGGAGGTGGAGGAGGTGCTCTGTGAGCCACCTAACCCGTGGCAGGTGTCCCCCATCGACGGTCCTCGCGAGGCTGATCTCTCCAGGCACCCTCAGGAGGCTGGCCCTGCGAGCGGTCCTCATGAGGCTGGTCACGCCATTCCTGGCGGGGGTCGTGACCGTCCCAGTGTCCTCCGCTTCGGCCTCCTCCGCGGATGGCCTTGAACTCTTGACAGTTGTTGGTGTTGTGGTTGTGCACATCGTGGAAGATGCAGAACGGGCGGCTGCCCTTGGATGACTCTGGGTGGTCGCAGCCTCGCTTCATTTCTGGCTCTGCCACAAGTACGGCCGACCCCTTGTGCTTCACGTCCTTGGCCTTGGTCTTCTGGGTGGGCCTTCGGGATCTCGAGGAGGGAGAGGCGTCCCCCCTCAGCTCTCGCACACTTGGTTGCCATGTTGAACATCTCCAGGGCCGTGCACAGTTCCTCATGTATGGCGAGCTCCTCCTCCATCTTGATGTCACGGACGCCATCAGTGAATGCCGAGATGATGGCCTCATCTTACACCTTGGGATCTTGTGGCGAACACTGTTGAAGCGCTGGATGTACTTCTGCAAGGTTTCTCCTGGCTGCTGCTTGATGCACCGCAGGTCACCCGCAGCCGGCGGGCGGTCGCGAGTACCCTGAAAGTTGGCGACGAAACACTCTCGCATCTCGTCCTAGGAAGAGATCGATCCCGCGGGGGTTCAGGAGCCACTAGCGTGCGCCGTCTTTGAGTGCCATGGGAAACCAGTTCGCCATAACCTTCGCATCACCGTTGGCCGCCTCGATCCTCAGCTCGTAGAGCTACAGGAACTCAGTAGGGTCAGGGGTGCTGTCGTAGCATGGAGGCAGGTCAGGCTTGAACTTCCCTGGCCATATGACGTTGCACAGCTCCAGGGTGAACACGAGGCATCCAACCATGGTCAGGGGAGCCCGCCCTGGTGGTGGAGCCTGATCCTGGCGCTCGCGTGCCATCACCATAGGCAGCACGCGGTCTTGACGTGGCGGTGCTTGGAGCGCATGCACCTCTCCTTGCGGCCGCTGCACCACCTGGTAACTTTCCTCGTCGCGCGTCGGCACCTTGCACGGTGAGTCACGCCGTGGAGGCTTGCTCCTTGGCTCAATGATGGCGTCCTGCCTGGGAGGTGGAGGAGGTGCTCTGTGAGCCACGTAACCCGTGGCGGGCAGCAGGTGAGGCAGTGAGCGAGATGGTTGTCGGATTTTGGGTTCCGGCAAAACCCTTGAGGTTCGAACACTGGGGTGCGCACAAAGATCTCTCCCCGTCTAGCTCGCACTCCGTATGATCTCACGGCCTAGCTCGACGAACCCAAAGAACAAGAGACACAAGATTTATACTGGTTCGGGCCACCGTTGTGGTGTAATACCCTACTCCAGTGTGGTGTGATGGATTGCCTCTTGGGCTGAGGATGAACAGTTACAGGGGAAGAACAGCCTCCCGAGGAGAGGTGTTCTTGTGCTTGGTGAACTTGTGTGGTTGGGGATGATCTGGATCTGATCCCCTCTCTATGGTGGTGGCTAGTCCTATTTATAGAGGCCCTGGTCCTCTTCCCAAATATTGACCGGGAAGGGATCCCACAACGGCCAAATTCAAAGGGAGACAACTAGTACAAGTTACCCTAACAAAAGTAGTCTTCACCTGCCAAAGGCCCTGGTGGTGACGCCGTCTTGGGCTCCACGGTGACCTCCGTCCTGCCGTCCTGCTGGTCTTGGTCTTGTTGCACCGATATGGAAACCTTTGCCTGATGCCTCAGGACTCCTCGCCTGCGCCTACCTCTTTAGCACCAAAGGGGAAACGAGGACACTGTGCGTGCTGGTGCCCGCCTGGCTCCAGTCGTCATGGCTTGCGTCACAGGAAGCTCGCGAGGTGTCCCTCACCTTGATCTCTCCGCCCCTCGCGAGCCAGCCTGGTGAGGCCACCCCGGAGGAGGTCTTGTGTTGTCTGCCTCGCGAGGCTCGGCCCCTCGTGAGGGTCTTGAGTGTTTGCTGGTGAAGATGGTCCGTACAGGGCCACTGGGGGAGCCACGTCGCGGGCCGCAGGCAGGCAAGTCTGTGGACCCCCGTTCCCAAAACACCGATAGTAGCCCCTGGGCCCAAGGCGCGCTCGGGGTTGGCTTTGAGGCGAAGCCAAAGGGCAAGTGCGGAGTGCCGCAGGCCCCAATAGCCTGCGGCATCGCTTGACGCGTGGCAATCGATTGGACGTGGGCGTCTCCGCTTCCCCACGCCGCCTCGACAACTGCCCGATTTGACGAGTCCTTTCTACATGCAGAAAAAGATCATTATTACCTTAGATCGTGCAGGCCGGTGGTTGGCCTGCTCTTGGCTATAAATGGGAAGAGGGGCACGGTTCCCCTGTCACCCATCTCTTCCTTTGCTTCTCCCGCTCCCTCTTCTTTCTTGCTTCACTGCCCGCGGCGACACCCATGGCGCCTGCGAAGAGGCTGTCGGCTGCAGAGAAGGGGAAGGCTCGTCAGGAGGAGCCTGGCTCACTGCCACCCAAGAGGGGGCGCGACCGTCCCCGGAAGCACGCCATGACCCCCATCACGCCCCCTCGTGGTCGCGGTGGCGCCTCTTCGCGCGATGGTGGTCACCCGAGTCGTGGTAGCCCCGTCGATGAAGAGAGGCGCGCCATGGTCGCGCGGCCACACAGGCCACGCTTCCACTCGACGGAAGTGCTATTGGAGTTCGTTGTGTGGTCAGAGAACCCGGTCGTCACTTTGCTCCAGCTCCCGCGCTTCTTTGCCGGCGAGCCGCGAGCCACTGGTCCAGGCGGTCTCCGGCTGCAGGCGGACGGTTGCTGCAGCAGGGCTTCGTGGGTCGTGGTGGAAGTCTCCGCCGCGGGCAACACGACCCTGGCCCACGGCTGGCAGACGTTCGCCCCTGTGCACGGACTGGGCAGGCGGTGCACCCTCCACTTGAAGTACGATAGCGACGCGACCCTCTTTGTGAGGGTATTTGGGGAAGATGGTCACCGTGTCGGGTGCTGCCCCGAGGACAAAGACGATGACGAGGTGCTCAGCCTTGGTGACGACCGCGACAAGAGTGGCGGCGGGCCCGCCCTCGGTGCCCACCATGTCTCATCCAACTACGACGACTCTTCTTCCGGTGACAGCTCCAGCAGTGGCAGCTACGACCAGCCGCCGCGCCCGCTTCGAAGGCGGCAGCGGGTCGTCTCGTCGCCGAGCTCTGGTGAAGCGCGAGAGGGGTCCGGCTGAGCTCAGGAGAGTGCCATGGGCCCATCCTCGCGAGCTACCACGGAAGCACGTGCCTCTTTTGTTTCATTTTTCCTTTCCTTCCTGCATTAAGAGAGAGACAAGTATGTGGCCCCCGCTGGGGTGTGTAACAACTATGATTTCCAAGTGGTTGTGCTATGTTTATCGTTCTTGTGTCCTGTTGCAGCGTCAACATTTTATGTAGGCGCATAGGAATAACTTAGCTTGGTGCGCCTGAAATAGTTTTTGCCTCGCGAAGCGCGCATTCCCCAGTGCCTGGCGAGGCTTCCTGTGTCCGGAAGGCGTCTGAGAATTGTAAAAATTCGTTAGGAGATTCTTACTCTTTCGAATCCTGGTGGCACGCACCCGCCTGGCCACAACCCAGCACTTCGCATCGCGGTACCCGGGGGGCACAGATTGAGAGGGGTGCGCCAGCTTGTGTGCTCGAGCGAGGGTGCCTTGCGAAGAACAGGAAAACACTCACGAGGGCACGAAGAATAGGAAAATGCTCACGAGGGCACCTGTCCAGCCCCCTCACGAGGCATGCAAGGGAGAGTACGGGCCAGAAAACGAGGAACCGAGGGCAGAAAATGAGGCAAAAAGGCAACGGAACCAGGCTAGCAGGGAACACCAGAAAGCAAATTCTCACTAAAGAAGGGCAAGCCAACTGCGGAAAGCAAATGAAAAGCCGCGTCCGACACCTAGTCTAGTCTTCCTGTCTTCTCACCAGCGCAGAGCTAAGTGCTGCCACTAAGACGTGGGAGGGAGCCCCCGAGGCCCGAGGGCGGCACTCCCGAGACTCCGGGGCGTGTACAACCCCACTCATTATTACGTGTGAGTGTCACAAGCGGAGATCTTCACAGGCACTGGGCCTTGCTTCACAGGCACCGGGCCTTGCTTCATGGGTAGAATCTCCGGAGGTGCTGGATGTTCCAGGCATTCTGGATGGGGATCCCGTCCTGCGTCTCCAGGAACGCGGCGCCAGGCCTGGAGACGTGGGAAACCCAAAACACGCCCTCCCACATGGGTGAGAGCTTGTGCAGCCCTTCCCTGGAGAGCACCCGCCTCAGGACAAGATCACCCACCTCGAGCGTCCTGGAGCGGACGCTGCGGCAGTGGTGCCGCCGCAGCGCCTGCTGGTACCTCGCAGCTCGAAGCGAGGCTTCATGGCGGCGTTCCTCCCCCAGCACGAGGTCCATCCCCCACATGGCGTCCTGCTATGTTTCATCAAACGCTAGGACCCACGCGAAGCGATGCCTGACCTCGTATGGGAGAACCGCTTCTGCTCCGTAGACGGGGAAGAACGGGGTCTCACCTGTGGGCCTGGTGGGGTGGTGCCGATGGACCACAGCACAGACTGGAGCTCGTCGTGCCAGCCCCTGTCGCAGGCCTCGAGCTTCTTCTTGAAGGTCCTGGTCTTGAGACCCCTCAGGACCTCCGCATTGGCGCATTCGGCTTGGCCTTTGCTCCCGGGGTGCCCCACAGAGGCGTAGTAGATCTGCATTCCAAGGTTAGCACAATATGTTTTGAAGAGATTGCTAGTGAACTGTGAGCCATTGTCGGTGATGATGCGATTAGGGACCCCAAATCGGCTTACGAGGCCCTTGATGAACTTGACTGCTGACCCAGCTGGTATGGTGCGGACGACTTCCGCTTCCGCCTACTCGGTGAATTTGTCGATGGCGATGTAGAGGTAGCGGTAGCCTCCAGGCGCTCTAGGGAATGGGCTTAGGATATCCAGCCCCCAGACCGTGAATGGCCATGAGAGCGGGATAGTCTGGAGGTCGTGAGCCGGCTAGTGGATCTGCTTGGCGTGGAATTGACAGGCCTCACAGGATTTCACCAGCTCGGCCGCGTCATTGAGTGCCGTGGGCCAGTAGAACCTGCTGCAGAAAGCCTTGCCGACTAGGGTGCGTGACGGCGAGTGGTGCCCGCAGTCTTCACCTTGTATGTCAGCCAGCAACTCATTCCCCTGTCCCCTGGAAATGCATCATAGAGAAACATCATTTGGCCGCTTCTTGTATGGCTCACTGTATTGACTGTAGTACGCCGTAGCCTGCCGGGCCACATGCTCCGCGTCTTCCTCCTTCTCCGGCAACGCGCCTTGCGTCAGGTACGCCTTCAATTCCTCGATCCAGCACCCCTCCTGAGGCTCGAGCGCTAAGAGGAGGTGCGCTCCCGAGGTCGGGCCGTAGGCGGGGGCTCCTGAGGCTGGTGGCTGGGGGAGCTCCTCCTGAGGTGGCACCGGCTCCGCAGGCGGAGGTGCTGCCGAAGGCTTGAAGAGCAGTTCCTCGAAGACGCCAGGATCTTGGGGTAGCCGCTTGGATGATCTTTTGGCGATGTCGTCGGCCTCCTTGTTGGTGCCGCGAGGCACGTGCTACAACTCCAGGCCCAGGAACTGCTTCTCCATTTTGCGTACCTCCGCGTGGTATGCCTCCATGTGCTCATCCTTTGGCTCATACACCTTGTTGGAGAAGTTGACGAGGAGCTGCGAGCCTCCCTTGATGGTGAGGCGTTTCACCCCCAGGGCCACCGCAGCCTTGAGGCCGGCGATGAGACCCTCGTACTCTGCGATGTTGTTGGAGACCTTTTCGCCCTGCTAGAAGCAGAGCTACACTTCGTAGTAAAGCTTGTCCCGAGTGGGCGAGATGAGCACAGCTCCAGCCCCCGCGCCCTGGCGTGCGAACGTGCCATCGAAGTTCATGACCCAGCCATCTGGCGCTCCACTCCCTGGCGAGAGGGATCGGTTCTCGCCTGCTTCAAGCTCCGGGGTATCGGTCCATTCTGCCACAAAGTCGGCGAGCGCAACCCCCTTGATGACCCTGGTTGTGCTGAAATCTAGGTCAAACACTTGCAGCTCGATGTTCCATTCGGCGACAGTTCCCGCAGCATTGGGGCTCCTGAGCACTCTCTCCAATGGGTAAGCTGAGACGACCTTGATGGGGTGACCCTAGAAGTAGTGGTGCAGCTTACGCGAGGCCACCAAGAGCGCGAGCAAGAGCTTCTGAGGCATGGGGTACCGTGCTCTCGCATCTCGTAGCCCTGTGCTGATGAAGTACACTGGGTGCTCGACAAGGGCAGGAGAGCTGGCGGAGTTTTTTTCTCCCGGGGACTGAGGTGTTTCCTGTGGATCTCCAGCTCCTGGGGCTTGATGATTAGCCAGGGCAGCCGCTGTCTCAGGAGCATTGCATTGGTGTTGTGAAGCCTCATCCGGCTTGGCGGCTCCATTTGGCGGGCCCTTGACTTGGAGCTCCTCTCTGAGGGCCACCAGCGCCGTGCTGGCGGAGTGGGGTGTGGCAGACAGGTAGAGTACCAAGGGCTCGCGAGGACGAGGCGCCACCATCACCGGCGAGCTGGTCAAGTATCTCTTGAGGTCTTGAAATGCCAGGTTGGCCTCGGGGGTCCACTCGAATGGACCCTTCTTCTTCATCAGCTTGAAGAATGGCAAGGCACGCTCCCCTAACTTAGAGATGAAGCGCCCCAACGAAGTCACGCAGCCTGCAAGCTTCTGTATCTCCTTAAGGTTTTGAAGTGGGCTCATGTCTTCGATTGCCTTGACCTTCTTCGGGTTGGCCTCGATCCCCCTGTGGGACATGAGGAAGCCCAACAGCTTGCCGGAAGGGACACCAAACACACACTTTTCCGGGTTGAGCTGCAAGTCCACCTGGCGCAGGCTCGCGAAGGTCTCCTCCAGGTCCTAAATCAAAGTTCTCGCCTCTCGAGACTTCACCACAATGTCGTCGACGTAGGCCTCAACGTTCCTCCCTAGCTGCCACCCCAAGGCGATGTGAATCAGTCGCTGGAAGGTCGCTCATGTGTTGCGCAGTCTGAATGGCATGCAAGTGTAGCAGTATACCCCGCATGGGGTCAAGAAGGCCGTTTTCTCCACATCTTCCACCGCCATCTTGATCTGGTGGTAACCTAAGAACACAACCAGGAAACATAGCAGATCACACTCCGCGGTGGAGTCGACAATCTGGTCGATGCGCAGCAGCGGGAATGGGTCTTGAGGGCAAGCCTTGTTGAGGTTGGTGAAATCGACACACATGCGCTCCTTCCCTCCTTTCTTCGGCACGGCGACTGGGTTTGCCAGCCACTATGGGTACCGGACTTCGCGAATGACACATGCTGCCTCCAGCTTGCGGGTTTCCTGAACGATGAAAGACTGCTTCTCCGTGGATTGTCGCCTCGCCTTCTGCTTCACAGGGCACACATTGGGGCACACCCTAAGATGATGCTCAATCACTCCTCTTGGGACCCCAACTAGCTGCTTGGGCTCCCAGGCGAATACTTCCTTGTTCGCTCACAAGAAGTCCATCAACTCCTTTTCTTGATCTGGGGCGAGGTCAGCACCTATGGTAAAGGTGGCGCCAGAGGCCCCGTCCTCATCGACATTTGCTTCGTCTTGGCTTGACCTTGAGCGAATAACTGCTTCTTCTTGGTTGGCGCAGCCCCCTGGGTCCTGGACACGGCCTTGTCGGCCGGGCAAGCTGCCGTTGTGGCCCTGAAGGCGAGCTTGAGGGCCGCCACAACTTCCTTGGTGTCTCCAGCCACGGTGAGGACGCCCTTGCTTCCTGGCATCTTCATGAGGTTGTAGGCAGGATGGGTAGCTGCCATGAACTGGGCCAGCGCCGGGTACCCAAGGATGGCGTTGTACGGCAAGACGATGCGGGTGATGTCGAAGTCGATTAGCTTGGTGCAGTAGTTGTCGCGTGTGTCGAAGGTCACGGGGAGGCGGATCTGCTCCAGGGGGTTCGAGGAGCCACCACCGACCCCGGAGAAGGGCTTGCGGGGGCGAAGCCGCTCAAGCGGTACGTGAAGGAGGCTAAAAGCCTCCACGGAGAGCATGTTGAGGCCAGGGCCGCCGTCGATGAGGGTCTTGGTAATGGCTACGCTGCAGATGGTGGGAGCGCAAAGCATCGGAAGCACACCTGAACCAACGGTGGTGACTGGGTGATCCCTTGAGTCAAAGGTCAGGTCGGCCTTGGGCGCCACCCAACCCGGGGAGCCCCCTGCCGCGTGGAGGCGGCGCCGATCCGGCAAAAGAATGGCTTGACGTGACGATCCGAGGGTGGCGCCTGCGAGCCACCGAGGAGAGCCCCGACGATGGGGGGATGGTCCCCCGAAGCGCATGATGAAGAGGTCACGCAGCTCCTCCCAGGTGGCCACAGAAGATTCCGGGAGGTGGAGGAGCCAGGTGCGCGGCACGCTAGCGAGGGCCATTGGGAGCCAGTTGGCCATGACTTTATCATCGCTCCCGGCCTCCAGGACGGCCTCCTCGTACGCCAGCAGAAAGGCCGCCAGATTTGCCGCACCACCGTAATGGGGCGGCATCTCCGGTTTGAACTTGTGCGGCCACTGCACCCGCCGCAAGGCGGGGGTGAAGGCCCGGAGCCCCCCGGTGCTGCGGAGGGCGCCCGTCGATCCAGTCGGAGAAGAGGCGGCATCCATGAGAGTCGGTCGGAGAGGCGAGGCCGTCAGGGGGGGCAAGGCTTCGGTGCACCCCTACCTGGCACGCCAAATGTCGGATTTCGGGTTCCGGCAAAACCCTTGAGGTTCGAACACTGGGGTGCGCACAAAGATCTCTCCCCCCTCTAGCTCGCACTCCGTATGATCTCACGGCCTAGCTCGTCGAACCCAAAGAACGAGAGACACAAGATTTATACTAGTTCGGGCCACCGTTGTGGTGTAATACCCTACTCCAGTGTGGTGTGGTGGATTGCCTCTTGGGCTGAGGATGAACAGTTACAAGGGAAGAACAGCCTCCTGAGGAGAGGTGTTCTTGTGCTTGGTGAACTTGTGTGGTTGGGGATGATCTGGATCTGATCCCCTCTCTATGGTGGTGGCTAGTCCTATTTATAGAGGCCCTGGTCCTCTTCCCAAATATTGAGCGGGAAGGGATCCCACAATGGCCAAATTCGATGGGAGACAACTAGTACAAGTTATCCTGACAAAAGTAGTCTTTGCCTGCCAAAGGCTCAGGTGGTGACGCCGTCTTGGGCTCCATGGTGACCTCCGTCCCGCCGTCCCGCTGGTCCTGGTCTTGTTGCACCGATATGGAAACCTTTACCTGATGCCTCGGGACTCCTCGCCAGCGCCCGCCTCTTTAGCACCAAAGAGGAAACGAGGACACCGCGCGCGCTGGCGCCCGCCTGGCTCCAGTCGTCATGGCTTGCATCACAGGAACCTCGCGAGGTGTCCCTTGCCTTGATCTCTCTGCCCCTCACGAGCCAGCCTAGTGAGGCCGCCCCAGAGGAGGTCTTACGTTGTCCGCCTCGCGAGGCTCGGCCCCTCGCGAGGGTCTTGAGTGTTTGCTAGTGAAGATGAGCCATACAGGGCCGCTAGGGGAGCCATGCCGCGGGCCGCAGGCAAGCAAGTCTGGGGACCCCCGTTCCCAGAAAATGGTGCAGGAGACTCTCCGGCGGTGCTGACGAGCTCGACGATGCGGTCCAGCTTGTCCTCGTAGAGGTCGTCGATGGGGCGATAGCGCAGGAGCTCGCATGCCATGAGTAGCATGGCCTGCGCGTTTGCCGGCCCACAACGAGCATGAGACGACGAAGTGGCCGCCGGGGTTAGCGATGGACTGGCGGTGCGTCCATCGCGCTGCACAGAGGGCTGCATCAATGAAGCCTGCTGCTCGTGGTCCGCGGGGCTGGTGGCAGCATTGGCCACGGGTGACGAGGAACAAAGAGGAGCACCGTCACCAGCGGGTGCCGTCTGGGCGACGCGGCGATGAGGGCAGCCCGGTGCTCAGCACGAACTCGACGTGCATCACCCATGGGGACGATGAAACGATGGCGAATTGACTGGAGGAAGAAAAGCTTCGACGCACCCCTACCTGGCGCGCCAAATGTCGGATCTCGGACTCCGCAGACCCTTGAGAGGTTCAAACTCTACGGTGCATGTGAGGAACTCAACCTCCCCAGTCTTCCTACTCGGCAATCTCTAGGCCTAGCTCGATGAATAGTAAGGAAATGAGACACATCAGTTTACCCAGTATCGGTGGCAAAACCGGCGGATCTCGGGTAGGGGGTCTCGAACTGTGCGTCTAGGCCGGATGGTAACAGGAGACAAGGGACACGGAGTTTTACCCAGGTTCGGGCCCTCTCGATGGAGGTAAAACCCTATGTCCTGCTTGATTAATATTGATGATATGGGTAGTACAAGAGTAGATCTACCACGAGATCGAAGAGGCTAAACCCTAGAAGCTAGCCTAAGGTATGATTGTTGATGTGTATGTTGTCCTACGGACTAAAACCCTCCGGTTTATATACACACCGGAGAGGGTTAGGATTACACAAAGTCGGTTACAATGGTAGGAGATCTGCATATCCGTATCGCCAAGCTTGCCTTCCACGCCAAGGAAAGTCCCTTCCGGACACGGGATGAAGTATTCAATCTTGTATCTTCATAGTCCAGGAGTCCGGCTAAAGGTATAGTCCGGCTATTCGAACACCCCCTAATCCAGGACTCCCTCAGTAGCCCCTGAACCAGGCTTCAATGACGATGAGTCCGGTGCGCAGATTGTCTTCGGCATTGCAAGGCGGGTTCCTCCTCTAAGTACTTCATAGAAGATTTTGAACACAAAGATAGTGTCCGGCTCTGCAAAATAAGTTTCCACATATTTCCATAGAGAGAATAATATTTACACAAATCTAATCTGCTGACGTATTCCGTAGTGTGACACACCACGGCCAAGCCTTTATCCGAGTCGTTTTATTATCCCACCTCAGCGCGTCATGCGAGGCAGTTTCCTTGGCACGTCTTGTTAAAGCAGAGATCGTGTCCCCTTATTCCGGGATTCTCATCAATACGGGCGTGGGTAACCCAACCGCTTCTAGGACTCCTAGATTATAGGCAAGTCCAAACGGACACGGAGAGGACGCTTGATATTCACCCTCTTTATAAAGGGGACAAGGCTTTTTATTTTTCCCTCCCATGTTCAATCGAATCCTTCCCCCACCTCAAGCTCAAACGCCCGAAGCTCAGGTCAGGTGCTCCGAACCTTCAGTCATGTCCGGATCTAGCCTTCAAGGCCGATGGGTGCCTTCCTCAGTCACGGAAGAAGACATCAAAAAGTTGAGGGAGGCCAGATATCTGACTGCCGAGATTTTGCATCGGCTGCCTCCCCGAGGGCAGGCCGTCCCCACCCCCGAACCCAACGAGAACGTCATGTTCGTCTCCCACTTCCTTCGAGGTCTAGGCCTTGCTCTGGATCCTTTCATAAGGGGTTTGATGTTTTACTACGGGCTAGACTTTCATGATCTAGCTCCGGACTCCTTTCTTCATATCACGACATTTATTGTCGTGTGCGAGGCCTTCCTCCGGGTTACCCCTCACTTTGGCCTATGGCTCAAGACCTTTGAAGTGAAGCCGAAGATGATCGAGGGGAAACATGCAACGTGTGGAGGTGCCTCAGTACGCAAGATGACGGGAGCTCCGTGGCCCAAAGGTTCCATCCTAGAGGTGTCTGAATTGTGGCAACAGGAGTGGTTCTACATCACGGCTCCTAGAAGTGCCAAGTGGGCGGCCCCCCTGTTTTCCGCTCGGGCCCTCCACCACAGCTGATGTCATGGATCAACAGAGGTCTGAGCTGGGGTCCAGCCAAGGACGTGCCTATACTGCAAAGCCGCATTCGAGATCTCTTCAATGGAGATTTCAGTTTGGTTGCGGTAATACATGTTATGCTGGTTCGTCAAGTCTAGCCTTGCAAACGCCGGCCTCTTCGCCTGTGGGAGTTCAATCCCGAGGGACCGCGTGCCATTCAAAATTTTCTCGGCCTGACGCACGAGGAGATGTACAAGTCATTCTTTGGACCTCAGGTGGACTGTCCAGAAATCACTGAGGACGTGGGCCTGAGTAGTAACCGCGCCGCCGAACAGGTAAGGCATCTTCTGGCCGAACATACTATCTCTCCTTTGTTACGAAGTTATTTTTGAAAGTTCGCTTTTTGACCAGGACTGGCTAACAAAGGCGAAGTTGATTCGGTGTTCGGCCCCCCTCCCTGAGGGTTTGGAAAATTCGGTATTGGAAAAGATGCTCCAGACCGCACCTTGCCCGGAGCCCTTGAAGGAAGATACTGTGGAGGATAATGCGGGCGGACGCGGGCCCCCAACGCTGCCCATTCTAGCCGAGGGAGCGAGCATCTCCATGAAGGAAGACGACCAGAAGAGGAAAAGGACTGCGCCCAGGGATTCAGAAGCCGAAGCTTCCAAACGGGACAAGAAGTCTCCCACAGAGGGTCCTACCTTGGGGGCGCTGTTGCCGCACAAAGTCCGCGGGGGGATCAATTCTCCCGCGAGTCGTAAGTGACCCGAAATACTTTAGTAGTACAGATATGCCATCTTTTTCTTCTGAGAAAATAACCACCGCATATATTTTTGCAGTTCGGGCCTTAGCCCCTCTCAAATGAGCTCGTCTTCGGCGGATCTTCTTCCAGAGATGATGGAGAGCGAAATGCCTCCTCCGGACTCCTCTGCTCCAGAAGCGGGCGACCCTGAAGTGTCGTCGCGGAGGGCCTCTCTGAGTCCGGTGAGGCCAGAAGATAATCCCATTGACCCCCGAAGCTCCCAGTGTCCGGCTCCCGAAGAGAGCAGACAAAAGAGTCCGGCACCGTCTAGTGTGCGATCCGATGTTCTGAGGGAGTTGGTGGGGCGAGCGGCCATCTCATATGAACACCGTGTGCTAATGAATATGGTGATGGAGAGAATATTGTCCGCCGAAAGCGGATTGCATGAAGCTTTTATGAGTCTACTGACAGGCTTTGAGGTACGTAAAAGAATGTATGATAGTCCTGCACATGCTAGGTGTGCCCTGTGTAGATAGTAGCCCCTGAGACTCTGGTTGTCGTCGGAAACGACGATGAACAGAGGATCATATTCCTAGGTAATAACCATACTTCCTCTATGTGCAGGTGATGGAAGCTCCGGTGGCTAGCCGGACTAGCGAGTTTGCCCATTTAGAACGACAGTTGGATGCGGGAGACGCCGACATCGAGCTTGTTAACAAAAGGCTTGACAAGGCACATGGTAAGTGTCATTATCTGGTAAATGCCACATAGGAAGAGCAGCATGATGCCAGTATCTTTAATATGTTGTGACTGCAGATGGAGCTGCCACTGTTGAAGCCTTGCGGGCAGAACTTGCCCGAGCCAAGGAACAAGCGAGGTTGGGTAATGCGGCTGCTGTGAAGGCGGCCGAAGAGTTGCAAGCCGAGAAGGCCTCACATGGCGAGATCCGAGACAAGATGGCCAAGACGGCTATAGAATTAAAAGCCGCCGCCGACCGTTGCCGGGTTCTTGAAAAGGAAAACCAAGCGAAGGCATCGGACCTTGAGAAGGCTGCTGCGACGAAAAAGGACCTCCGCTCTGTTATGAGGGCAAAGAAGGAGGAGCTGCGGGAAGCCGGGGATATTGTAGCTGGGAAATCCTTTATGTTGCGGAGGAAGTTCGGAGATCCACGGTATGCCCCTCTAGATCAGTTGTGGAGTTCGGAGGATGTATATATGGATTTGACGGCGAGCGTTGCCGATGCGGCCAAGTATTTCCAGGGTCAGACGGACCGTGAAGTTGACCAGCTGTTTTGGAGACAATTCCATTCTCCCGAGCGTCCGCTTTCATTGACTGACCAATTAGCCGAATGGGCCGAACTAAATAGGTTGTCCGGACTTTCCATGAGGTCTGTTGTGGACCAGCTGTGGCCGGAAAGGTCAAAACCGAACAGCTATTTCAGCTTGGTGCAGCAGTTCCTTGACGTGGTGCCGTGCATTAATGCGATGAAGAGGTCGGCGTGCATAGAAGGCGCATGGATGGCCTTTGCCCGTGTTAAAGCATACTGGGCGGAGATGGATGCTACCACTGTTGCAGCGCGGGATTCGGCCATAGGTCGAAGGGCTGCTGAGCACTACTTTGAAGAAGTTCTTGAGGGTGCTCGTTTGATAGAGACCCAGTGATCAAAAAATATTATGCTTGAGTGATATGTAATCTCATTGTAAGCGAAATGCTTTTATAAATTTTTATAAGGCTATTTTTATACTTTTGCCTGAAAGTAATATGATGCCTCCTGGGGGGCCGTTTATGTATACACGTGTATAACCTGAAAGATTGCAGCCGTCGGCTTCAACCCTCATGCATATAATGCGGAGGTGCTCGCAAAAACACGCATTCATACTTAACCCAGCATCTTGGTCCTATTAAGGAGGTGATAGCGGAGCGAGCGAGGCAACCGGACTATAATGCTTTAGCACTTTCACTTAGCCATAGGAGTTTGACAGTGGGGCTACTAGATAGCCCCTGGTGGCTCTGCACTCTCCCGATCTCGGGGTGCGTACATGCCTGGCCGGAAAACGGCCCTTCGTTAAGGCGGAGGAATTCTAACATTCCCACAGGTCATCGAGTGGTTGACCAGTCTCACGCTATATCATGACAGTCAGTTTTCGGCTTTCTCTACTGAGGTGCTCGTCCGGATGAACCAGGGCACAATCGCAGTAGTTCTCCTGGTGCTACCTTAGCCGGTAAAGCGGAACGTAAGGCACCAAAACATAGGAGCCGGGCAAACCCAACATTTGACCAAAGACAATGATTCGGAGCTGATGCATATAGGGCCAAACTCGCAACGCCGAACACTCCCTAAGGTGTTCGGTCTGTGTGGTATAAACCGGGCCTAAATAATGGCCTTTGTAAGAAGCCCCTTGTGTCCAGGTACGTGCATTGTTCTGGCATGGCCACATGCCAAGACGTCAGCATCCTTCTCAACGGTGGATATGTATCAACAAGAGATAGTAAAAAAGGTTTACGCAGGGTCTTAATCTAAAAAGAATCCTTGGAGCGGGTCCCTGCTGCACGTCTGCGCCTGTGTCTCCGTTGTGCCGTATCCTGGACGGGTGTAGCACGATGATCGTTTGTCTGCGCGTGTTGAGCCCCTTGTATTGACGAATAGGGGTGTGACCGTTTATTCGGTATAAGTAGCGGCACCGGACTCGATTAGTTCTGTCTGAGGTCTTGACGACCTATTGGACGCTTTTTGGTCCAGGCGCCTTTAGTGTGCGGCTGCCAAGGCAGCCTCACTCTCTTCGGCGTGCAGAGATCACTTGATATTTTCGTGCACTGTAATGATGCCACGTGGACTGGGCATCTTGAGTGTGAGGGAGGCGTAGTGTGGTATTGCATTAAAGCGAGTGAAAGCTTCGCGTCCGAGCAGTGCTTGATAGCCACTTTGAAACAGAGCGATGTGGAAAGTTAAATGCTCGCGACGGAAGTTATTGGGGGAGCCGAATATAACTTGTAGTAGGAGGGAGCCCGTACAACGAGCCCCTGGGCCTGGCGTTACTCCTTTAAAGGTAGTATTGCTATGGCGAATTTGTGTTGGTCTAACCCCATCCCGCGGATTGTATCCTGATATATTAGGTTTAGGCTACTGCAGCCGTCCATCAAGACTCTTGTGAAGTGATATCCGCCAATTATTGGGTCTAATACCAGGGCAGCCCATCCTGCGTGTCGGATACTTGCTGAGTAATCGCGATGGTCGAAAGTGATCGGTTGAGATGACCAGTGGCAGGACTTCATGGTGACAAGCACTTGGGTATATTTTCTTGGGAGTGCCGCGTTGTTTTTTCCCTTGATTACGTGTAACACGTTTACTGTTTTGACTTCTGGTGGAAATTTCTTTTGTTCCCCCGTGTCTTGCTTGGGGGGCTCGTCCTCGTCTTCACTTGGTGTATCCTCCCCCTTGTGTACGGAGTTGAGCTTGCCGGACTGCTTGAAGACCCAACATTCTCTGTGGGTATGATTAGCAGGTTTACCAGGGGTACTATGAATCTGACATACTTGGTCCAGAATTTTGTTGAGGCTGGACAATTCATCCCTGGTGCCTTTAGGGGGCGGCTTTTGACCTAGCCGAGAGCTTTTGAATCCGGCATTTACTGCCGTGCCCTTCGTGCTGTCTTCTTTGTTCCGGCGTTTGTTATTGCTGTTGCGCCATGATTTCCCATTTCCATCTCTAACTTCAGATGTACTGGGGTCGCTGGTGCTGCATCTGGCTAGCCCACTGTCCTCACCCGCGCAAAAGCGGGTCATGAGGTCTGTTAATGCGGCCATCGTTCTCGGCTTATTTTGGCCGAGGTGTATGGCGAGCCATTCGTCACGGACGCTATGCTTGAAAGCTGCTAAGGCTTCGGCGTCCGAACAGTCGACAATCTGGTTCTTTTTAGTAAGAAACCTGTTCCAAAGCTTTCGGGCTGACTCTCCGGCCTGTTGAGTTATATGACTCAAATCATCTGCATCTGGAGGTCGGACATAAGTCCCTTGAAAATTTGCCCGAAAGGCGTCTTCGATCTCTTCCCAACTTCCAATGGAGCTTTCGAGGAGGCCTTTGAGCCAGTGACGAGCTGGCCCTTTGAGCTTGAGGGGTAGGTACTTGATGGCATGGAGATCATCTCCTCGAGCCATATGGATATGAAGGATGTAGTCCTCAATCCAGACCCCAGGGTCTGTTGTTCCATCGTATGCCTCTATGTTTACAGGCTTGAATCCCTCTGGAAATTCGTGGTCCAGCACCTCATCGGTGAAACATAGGGGGTGTGCGGCACCCCTGTAGCTGGGTGTATCGCGTTGTTCGGATGTTTGTTGTGTTGCATTGTATGCTGGGACGCGCTTGCGTGGTCCATAGATGGATCTTGTTGCACCGTCCTTTGGGTGCGAGCCCTCGCATTGGTTGCGTGTTGTATGGTGAGCGGCGTTGTATGCCACTCTGTGTTGGTAGAGGGGTCGTCTATCCGACCAGGTGGCTGCTTTGATATTTGGTTGTGGGGGGTCTGAGGCCTCCTCATCGAATTCAGGTAGCAGCTTCCGCTTTGGGTAGCTCTTGGAGGGGCGATTGTCGCCGTACCTTGCTGCTGTGTTGAGTATTTTACTCCATCTGATTTGGAGTGTGTCTTGCGCGGCCTTGAGCCATTGCTTCTGCTTTTTCAGACTCCTCGCGGTGGCAACAAGCCTTTTACGGGCAGTCTGCTGCTCCGGGTGCCTGTCCGGCGTTATGTCATCCAGACCATTATCCTTGATAGGATTTGTTTGTTCGGTTTGATTATCCGGATTGCCGTTGTCCGGCAGCGGTTCGCCCTGCTCCAGCGCTGGGTCTGTGTGATCGCTATTTCTGTCGAGGCGGGATTTGGGGTGGCGCTTGCGTCGCCGCTTTGACTGCTTTTCGAGGGAACAAGCCTTCGGTGCGTCCTTCCACTCCTCGTCATCATCTTTTGGTGCGTCCACCATGTATACGTCATATGACAAGGTGGCGTTCCAGGGCCCAATAGGCGCTGGTTCTTCATCGTCTCCTTCATCGGCGTCCATACCGTCGATGTCTTCGGAGTCGAAGTCGAGCATGTCGGTTAAATCGTCGACGGTGGCTACAAAGTGGGTGGTGGGTGGGCTTTGAATTTCTTCATCGTCCGTATCCCAATCTCGCTGACTGTAGTCCGGCCAGGGCTCTCCTGATAAAGAGAGAGACTTTAGTGATTTCATAATATCGCCAAAGGGCGAGTGCTGAAAGATGTCCGCGGCAGTAAACTCCATGATCGGTGCCCAATCGGATTCGATCGGCAGAGGCGCGAATGGTTCGGAGTCCGAAGAGGAGTCCGGCTCCATGGAATCATGAGTCTCGTGGAGTGCGGGGCTGGTGTTCGGCTCAATCGCCGTTAAGATCGCAGCCCCCGAGGCGGCATCCAACCATCCATCCTCGATCGGTGCGGTTGGCTCCGAATTAAGGGTCGAAGCCGATGCGGGTGCGGCCTTCAGGGCACTGTTAGGTGGCAGAGCTAGATCATGCTCGTCGTGGCAGTGCGGCGCGCTTGGCAGTGGCTCGAATCCGTCGAAGATCAAGTCCCCGTGGATGTTAGCCGTGTAGTTTAAACTTCCAAATCTGACCTGGCGGCCAGGGGCATAGCTTTCAATCTGCTCCAGATGGCCAAGTGAATTGGCCCGCAGTGCAAAGCCACCGAAGACAGAGATCTGTCCGGGGAGACAAGTTCCACCCTGGACCGCATCACTATCGATGATCGTGGGAGCCATCAAGCCTGACGGCGACGACACAGAGGAACTCTCAATGAAAGCACCAATGTCGGTGTCAAAACCGGCGGATCTTGGGTAGGGGGTCCCGAACTGTGCGTCTAGGCCGGATGGTAACAGGAGACAAGGGACACGAAGTTTTACCCAGGTTCGGGCCCTCTCGATGGAGGTAAAACCCTACGTCCTGCTTGATTAATATTGATGATATGGGTAGTACAAGAGTAGATCTACCACAAGATCGAAGAGGCTAAACCCTAGAAGCTAGCCTAAGGTATGATTGTTGATGTGTATGTTGTCCTACGGACTAAAACCCTCCGGTTTATATAGACACCGGAGAGGGTTAGGGTTACACAAAGTCGGTTACAATGGTAGGAGATCTGCATATCCGTATCGCCAAGCTTTCCTTCCACGCCAAGGAAAGTCCCTTTCGGACACGGGACGAAGTCTTCAATCTTGTATCTTCATAGTCCAGGAGTCCGGCTGAAGGTATAGTCCGGCTATCCGAACACCCCCTAATCCAGGACTCCCTCACCCAGGTTCGGGCCACCTTGCGGTGTAAAACCCTACTCCTGCTTTGTGGTGGATTGGCCTCGAGGGGCTGAGGATGAACTAGTATAGTGGGAGAACAACCTCAGGAGGTGTGTTCTTGAGCTGGCAGGGGAGAGGATGATCTCTCATTTGGATCCCCCTCTAAGGTGGTGGCTAGGCCCTATTTATAGTCGCCTTGGTCCTCTTCCCAAAATGAAGGCGGGAAGGGTTCCCACAACGGCCAAATTTGAAAGGAGACAACTAGTAGTTGCTATCCTGACAAAAGTAGTCTCCGCCTGCAAAAGCCTCTGGTCATGACATGACCTCCGTCCTGCCGTCCTGGAGGTCTTGGTCTTGTTGCACCGGAATGGAAACCTTTGGCTGATTCCTCAGGACTCCGCGTCTGCGCTAGCCTCCTTAGAACCAAAGAGGAAACCGGTACACTACGCCCGCTGGCGCCCGCCTGGCCTTGGTCGTCATGGCTCACGTCATTCGAACCTCATGAGGTGAAGCCTTGAAAGTGCGTTATATCGACTAGAGGGGGGGTGAATAGGCGATTTTTATGAAAGTCTTCAAAACGTGAGAGTTATGAAGACAAACAGTGAAGATTATGCCTATTACTATGCAGCGGAAGTTAGATTACACTAGGCCAGCCATGGTCATGTATTCAATAGAGTGAAAGCGCAATGACAAACAGCTTCAGTGTAATAAGGATCAGGTAGGAAGAAGTTATGAAGCCAAACAGATCATACATTCATGTTGTGAAGACAAAAGATAAAGCAAGCACGCAATGGCTTCACAATGAATAACTGTAAGTAAAAAGGAAGTGTAGATGAAACCAGTGACACGTCGAAGACAATGATTTGTTGGACCAGTTCCAGTTGTTGTGACAACTGTACGTCTGGTTGGAGCGGCTAGGTATTTAAACCGAAGGACACCCAGTCCCGGACACCCAGTCAAGGACACTTAGTCCAAGACACCCAGTCCTCACCGTTTTCTCCTTGAGCTAAGGTCACACAGACCTCGCCCAATCACTCTGGTAAGTCTTCAAGGTAGACTCCCAAACCTTCACAGACTTCGTTCACCGGCAATCCACAATTTCTCTTGGATGCTCAGAACGCGACGCCTAACCGTCTGGAGGATGCACAGTCCTCAAGTGTAATAAGTCTTCAGATCACACAGACACGAAGACTTAAGTGATGCCCAATTTACTCTGGCTCTGGGTGGTTAGGGCTTTTCTCCTCACTAGGAATTTTTCTCTCAAAGGCTTCAAGGTGGGTTGCTCTTAAACGACAAAAGCCGTGCACTGAAATCTGAGCAGCCAACCGTTTATGGTTGTGGGGGGTGGACTATTTATAGCCACTTGGCAACCCGACCTGATCTGTCCGAAATGACCCTGGGTCACTAAGGAACTGACACGTGTACCAACGGTCGAATTTTGAACTCACACGGCAACTTTACTTGGGCTACAAGTAAAGCTGACTTGTCTGACTCTGGACAAGATTTTCTCTCAAAGTCTTCGCTCGAAGACATAGGATTTGAATTAGGCATCACTTCAGTCATTCTGACTGGTTCTCTTGGACCCCACTTAACAGTACGGTGATTCCTATGACACAACATAAATGAAATAAAACTACGAAGGATCTAAGTCTTCGAGTTCCATAAGCTTCATCGGGAGTCTTCTCATGTCATTGTCTTCAATATGAATATCTTCATAAACCACCATTGTCTTCAATGTCTTCGTACATTTTTAGGGGTCATCTCTGGTAATAAAACCGAATCAATGAGGGACTTCTACCTGTGTTTTCCTGCAATTCTCACAAACACGTTAGTCCCTCAACTAGGTTTGTCGTCAATACTCCAAAACCAACTAGGGGTGGCACTAGATGCACTTACAATCTCCCCCTTTTTGGTGATTGATGACAAACTAGTTGAAGTTTTCAACGGGGAACATAATTTGTGAAATAGTAAAGGAATTTGTCTTCATAAGTTGCAAGGGCTCCCCCTGAAGATGTGCATATAAGTAATTTGCCTTTTGAATGCAAATGCACATGGCAGGTTGTACTTGTGGAGATCCACTTCAACTCATGATGACAATCCACTATGCATGTGAAAGTATATGAAGATAATGACATGCATAATGGAAAATGGACGTCTGCAGTAAGAGATGACTCCGGAATTTATCGTCGCACATGCGGAATTTATCTTCGCATAACGGAGTGACAAACAGGTAGCAGACGGCCATCAAGGCTAAGTGTTACAACTCAAAGAAGCAAATGTAGCAAAAACGGGAGTTGTAAGCACGAAGCAAAATGTAGCAAAAACGGGAGTTGTAAGCACGAAGCAAAATGTAGCAAAATATAAAGGCACCCGCCCAAAGTGACCCGCTTAAAGACTATAAACATCATGCTTCTCCCCCTTTTGTCAGTGATGACCAAAAAGGTTTGAAGACATAGAGTTTTCTACGCGTTCCCAGGCGCAGCAGGATCGGTGGAGTTGTTTGGTGGCGGTGCAGATGAGCTTGGTGCAGATTCGACGTGTGTTGAAGCAGGTGGAGATGATGTCGTGTCGTCTTCTTCTTCAATAATCCGGGCAGACACGGTGGCAGCAGAAGAAGAGAATTCTGACTCTTCAAGTGATGGTGTGCTTCGCATCACAGCTCTTCTTGGAGGCATGGAGTCAAATTGGAATCTCTCTCTGAAGCCATCCTCTTGCAGTTCAGCTTCATTGCTCATCATGGTGAGGCCTTTCCAAGTGCGGCGACAGGTCTCGTGTGTGACAAACGCATTCTTGGTTGCCAGATTTCTGATGCGATTGACGTCTTGCATGATGCTTCTCATCTGCCGTTTGAGCCAGTCGTGATGCCTATCTTGCTTTTGATGAAGAGCCACAAGAAGCTCTCGGTCATTGAGTGCTCGAGCGCGCTTCTTGGGTCTCTTGGCAGCTGTGCTGTCAGTGGCTTCAGTTGATGCAGGGGCACGTGTGGTGCCAGCCATTGAATACAATCGGGAGAGAGCTTCAACACCTTCAATATTTTGAGTGAAGCTCTGGTGTTCTGCATTTTGAAGACTTAATGGTTGCTTGCTAGGCTCTGGATATATTGCTTCAGCAGATGTGTCCACATCTGGCAAAAATATCCTATGGTTGCGAGCTGAGGGTTGATAGGAGATTGCAGAGTGAAGCTTGATCAGCCTCATAACCCAAGGAGCATAGAACTTTAATCCAAACAGTTCTGAGGCAGACGCTGCAAAGTGACGGATGAAGAGATCCTGTGCATTGAAGCATTTGCCATGAAGAATGCAGAAGATGAGAGTCTTCATTGCACCATCAATTGTTGCATATCGAGAGTGTCCCTTTACAGGCCATAGAGTCCGCCTTATGATGTGATATATTGTTCTGGGCAGGTACTCTAAGTCTTCAACGAAGAACCTAGTTGGATAGGGTGCATTAGGAGGCAGTGGCTTCATTATTGAGAGCATCTGACTCATATCTGGCTCAGGACGCTGAAATATGCTCTCAATTGCTTCAGCATGGAGTTGGCACCCTTCTTCAAAGAATTCGCCAGGAGTGGGAAGGCCGGTAAGCTCAATTAGGTCGAAAGCATTGGCTTCATGATGGATATTGCCTGTCATCCACTCCAGAATCCATGTCTTTGGATCTCTGTTATAGCCTTTGATATGCAAAGTGGCATAGAACTGGAGCAGAAGCTCTTCGTTCCAGTGCTCTTCATCAGTGATAAATGGCAGCAAACCCACTTGCTTGAAGCAATCCAGTGCTTCTTCCAGACCAGGCAGACCAGCAACAGCTTCAACCTCAAGGCGCTTGTGAGGAAAGATGCGGCCTTGGTTGTATAGGATGCATGAATAATAGCTGCGCTGTTGATGGCTCCAGAACCTATCTGATACAATCCGTTCCCTTGAATAAGGGTTCTTGGAGCGGTCGAAAAACGTGTTATCTGCCCTGAAGCCGTTGATGTTGAAGGAACCAGGAGCTGATGCAGGACCTGGGAACCTTGGCAGTCGTGGGATCGGCTTCTGGACCTGGGGTCTGTACGCAATATGATAGTTGAATTGTGGTCCGGCAGCAGACTCAGGCACAGAATGTTCAGGAGCAGTAGCTTCATTGTCTTCTGAAGCTATTGTTGGGTTGGGCTCCACATTTGCTTCGGCGTTGTTTGTGGCAGCCTCAACATTTGCAGACTCAGGCACGTTCTCCTGGAGAACTGCTTCTTGTTGGTGTGGGGGAGTTGGAGCTTGTGGTATCTCTGCATGCTCTTCGGCTGATGCAACCGGAATGTCGTCAGCAGCCTGAGCCCTTGGCCCTTTGCGAAGCCTACGGAATGTAGGCGCCGGTGGAGTTGTAGTAGGTTGGGGCTCATCTTCCTCCTGTGGGCGATCTGCCCATGATGCATCTTGTGTGATTGGCGTCAATGGATGACCAATACTGATCAGTTCGCTTGTCTCAAGCTGAGGAAGGGCTGCATCACCTTGCACATTGTCTTGGAGACCAATGTCTTCAGCAGCGTTGGGTTCGTCTGCTGGAATGTCTTCAGCGTTGGGTTCATGCACAGTCAACTGACGATCTGCGTCAGGATAGCGGACGGAGAGGGGTTCAACTGTCAAGAGCTCTGTGGGAGCAGCCCGAGATTTCTTGGTCTTGCGCTTCTTGATGATGGGTTCAGAAGGAGAGGCTTCAGAGTGTTTTCTCTTCTTAGCTTCAGCCTCTGCAGTCCGTGTCTTCTTGAGCTGTGAGGCGGTTGATCGACTCTTTGGCTTCGAGCCAGTCGTTGCAGCGGGGAAGACAATCGGAGCAGTTTCTGACCTTGGCGCTTCAGGTTCAGGCACAACAGCCTTCTTTTTCTTCTTCGCGGCCATCCTGGGGTCAATGCCGGGACGCCCAAGTGCCTTGCGCTTCTCTGCCTCATTGTAGGCCTGCACGCAGCGATCAGCCAAAGTCTTCATGCGCTCTTGCGAGCCTTGAGCTTCAGCACGCGTCTTCAGAAAGTTCTCTTTCAGCTCGTGCAACATGATCTTGAAGTTTTTCACTTCTTGCACGCTGAGCTTGGCCACGTGCTTCTTGAACTGAGCCTTTTCATAATCAATTTTCTGCTTCAGTTCTACAATTCGCTGGGCTATTGCAAGTTCTGAAGCAATTGCACCTTGAAAGGCAACGCTGAGGCCTATGGGCAGCTGCAGATCATCGAAGCTTATGTCTGGTGTGTCAAACCATTCATCAATGAAGCTGTGGATGACGGCGACATCAAACAGAGGCAGATTGTTGAAGATTTCAGCCTCCTCCTTGCTCTTGATGAGCTGCTCAAGTGCGTCATCTCCAAGATCTTCATCGCTTGATAGATCAATGTTTTCGCAGCGCAGAACGGCAGCAGCTGCAAGCTCTTTGCCTGTGTGCGGCTGAGGCTTCTTGGCTTCTTGGGGCTTGGAGACTCGTGATATGTCTTTAGACTGCACACTGGCTTCAGGAGGTGCAGTTGCCAATGGCTTCGCTCGTGAGATTTTGGGAGAAGCGGCTGGCTTTGAAGCTTTTGGAGCTTTTGGCTTCTTCTGCTTTGGCTTCGGAGCAGCAGGGGCGTCATCTGACTCAGTATCTGCTGGAGGGTCATTCACAGTAGTCCCTTGGACTAGGATGCGAGTGATGAGGTCTGCAAGATTGGCATAGGGCCCGATGATATTGGGATCGGCGTCGCGTGTGCCATCTGCCCTTGGTGAGGAGGGACCAGGGTTGAAGTCAAGCCCAAATTTCTTCTTGTTTATCTTCGCTGACTGTTGTGCAAACTGAAAGTTGCGCTTGAAGAGATTATCATCGCGGCACCAGAGAAGTGATGACGGATGTGCTTCAGCTGGCTTTGGTCCTCTCACCATGCATGGATAGAAGCCTTGAGCAATGGCTTCGACTCTGGACCTGGGTACGAGATTTTTGTATAGTACGTCTCCCCACGGTCTCTTGATGGCGCACTTCTCCGCATATTCCTAAGTGACGAAGCGGTAGTGGAACCATTGCTCTGCCCAATATCTTCGAATCCATTGGATTCGTGTCTTGCGCTGACCATAGCTTTCTTCAGGATCAGTTTTGTACATCTCTGCCAATTCATCAGGCAGATCTTTGGACGTTTCTCCACGTCGCTGTCTGCCTCCCTTCCTTGCTGCTGTTTCTGAAGCCATGAATAACTTGGAAGGCTTCAAGATGTTCAAAGGCTTCAAAGGCTTCCTTTTGCAAGAACTGGCTTCAGGAGAGTTGATGTGATGCTGCAAGTACTCTGCAAATGAATGCAGACTATGAGAACCAAAGGATTCTCCCACGGACATGTACCTGTGACAGCATTAAGGTGCGAGGGAAGGGGAAGAGGTCATATGCATTCTCAGAAGATTTTGAAGATAAAATCGGTTTAGAAGACATAGACCTCATTGTGCGAAGACATTCACTCATAGATAAGAAGTTGGTTCCAGATTTGTACGAACCCACAGATCAGTACAAGTGAGGAATCTAACTACCTTATGAAGCACAAGTGAATATACTAGGCATGTCATGAGATGTAGCGAGATAACTAACTGATGTGAAGAGAAACTCCTTATGGCAGAAAGTGACTGAACTATGGGATCAAAAGAGGCTGTAAAAAGAGGTTTTATTTACCACACTTGGAACTGCTAGACGAAGTGAGAGTTGAGGTCGAGCAGTTCGATCCTCCGTGCCCTAACTTGGCGACGGAAGACACCTACGGCGACGGCGGAGAGAGCGATGTCCGCTGTCGGCGTGAAAACGGCGTCGGAGAGGTTGCGGCAGTGAAGCGCTTCGTAGCCGGCGTCGTCGAGTGCTAGCGGTGGCGCTAGGGTTCGTGCGAGGGTGGAAGAAGGAGATAATGACTGCAGTGAATCGTGTATTTATAGGGATAGAGGCGGCACTGCGCTATTACGCAGGTACCCCTGGCGGTTCGCATTTGAGGCATGCGTGGCCAGTTAGAGGAAGATTGGGATTTGTTCCACGTCCCACGCACGCCTAAATTGTCGGGCGGTCGTTCCTGCTTCTCCGGATCTTATGTGGAGGAATGAGCATTAAAAACGGACTTTTATGGTTGTCACTATGTCTTCAGCTGACAAGGACACAGTGAAGACATTTGACAGTTTCAACAGAATGCATATGACTTGGAGAGATAGAGTTTGAGATAGAAAGCATAGAGAGGTTAGGGTCCGATCACATTCACTTAGTTCAAAAGATTCAACCAAGAAGATATAGCTATAAGTGAATGCTGTAGAGGACAGAACATCAGTACATATATATCCATATAATCAACGCAGTGAAGATAATCATGAAGACATATTGAGAATGAAACCAAACCAAATGTGAAGACATTGAGAGGTAACGCCATGAGAGAAACACTTCAAAATGGAAAGTTTGGTGGTGGCGTTACCCACCGTATAGGAAGTATTAGACCCAGACACGGCGCACAATTATCGTGGCGCTCCGAAGTCAAATTCCACATTAATGTATTCACACTTAGAATGTATGTCTTCATTGTTTGAAGATATACGCTACTTCGTGTGTTGCACATCTAAGTCATCAATATGCATAAGTGTTAGGATGTGTGCCTGATCACAGGACATTTGAGGATTCCAAGATATTTAGCTCACACCGTAACTTGCAAAATCTCTTCTCATCCAAGGGCTTGGTGAAGATATCTGCCAATTGCTCTTCAGTGTTGACGTGTATGATATCAATGTCTTCCTTCACAACATGATCTCTGAGAAAGTGATGACGAATTTCAATGTGCTTTGTCTTCGAGTGCTGAACTGGGTTGTTGGCAATCTTGATGGCGCTTTCGTTGTCGCAGTAAAGTGGCACTTGCTTCAGATGAATGCCATAATCCTTGAGTGTTTGCTTCATCCACAGAAGCTGAGCGCAGCAAGATCCAGCAGCAATGTATTCAGATTCAGCAGTGGAGAGAGATACACAGTTCTGCTTCTTTGAAGACCAACATACAAGTGATCGTCCCAGAAAGTGACATGTGCCTGATGTAGACTTGCGATCAACTTTGTCACCAGCATAATCAGCATCCGAAAATCCAACCAAATCAAACTCTGAGCCCTTTGGATACCATAATCCTAGAGTTGGGGTGTGAGCCAAATATCGAAGAATTCGCTTCACAGCTAAGTGATGCGACTCCTTTGGTGTCGCTTGAAATCGAGCACACATGCAAACACTAAGCATGATATCTGGCCTAGATGCACATAAATAAAGCAAAGACCCAATCATGGAGCGGTATACCTTTTGATCGAACTCTTTACCATTGTCGTCGGGACCCAGATGATGCTTGGCTGGCATTGGTGTTGTGAAGCCTTTGCAGTCTTGCATACCGAACTTCTTCAGGCACTCTTTAAGATATTTCTCTTGAGATATGAAGATGCCGTTGCGTTGTTGCCGTATTTGAAGACCGAGGAAGAACTTCAGCTCCCCCATCATGGACATCTGATATTGCTCTTGCATCATATATCCAAACTCTTCACTATACTTCTGATTGGTGCAGCCGAAGATAATGTCATCCACATATATTTGGCACACAAACAGTTCACCATCATATGTCTTCGTGAAAAGAGTGGGATCCAGGGAACCAGGTATGAAGCCTTTGCTTTTCAGAAAGTACTTGAGTGTATCATACCAGGCCCTAGGGGCTTGTTTGAGGCCATACAGTGCCTTGTTGAGCTTGTATACCATATCGGGATGTTTTGGATTTTCAAAGCCAGGTGGTTGTGCAACATACACTTCTTCTTCAATCTTGCCATTGAGAAAGGCACTTTTCACATCCATCTGATAGAGAAGTATGTTATGATGATTTTCATAGGCCAGCAGTATGCGTATGGCTTCAAGCCTAGCCACAGGAGCAAATGTTTCATCAAAGTCAATGCCCTCCACTTGAGTATATCCTTGAGCAACGAGACGAGCTTTGTTTCTGACAACTTGACCATGCTCATCTTGCTTGTTGCGGTATATCCATTTGGTGCCTATTATGTTGTGCTTCTGTGGATCAGGACGCTTAACCAGTTCCCATACATTATTCAGCTCAAACTATTGAAGCTCTTCTTGCATAGCTTGAATCCATTCAGGTTCCATGAAGGCTTCTTCAACTTTCTTGGGTTCTGATATTGAGACGAATGCGAAATGCCCACAGAAGTTTGTTAGCTGAGTTGCCCTTGAACGAGTGAGTGGACCAGGTGCATTGATGCTGTCAAGTATTTTGTCAATTTGTACTTCATTCGCAACACGAGGGTGTGTAGGGCGAAGACTTTGCTCTTGCTGATCTATGTGGTCATTTGAAGGTATATCTTCAGGCTGAGCATTGTCTTCATGTGGATCAGGTGCTGAGATGATAAGGTCTTCTTCAGGATGAGCTTCACAAGGTACAATCTCTCCAGTTCCCATAAGCTTGATTGATTCATTAGCTGGAACTTCATCTAGCACATTTGGCAATTGCTCTCTTTGTGATCCATTGGTTTCATCAAACCGCACATCCACTGTTTCAACCACTTTGTAGTGGAAGAGATTGAAGACTCTGTAGGAGTGCGAATCCTTTCCATATCCAAGCATGAAGCCTTCATGTGCTTTTGGTGCAAACTTTGAGGTGTGGTGTGGGTCCTTGATCCAGCATTTTGCGCCAAATACTCTGAAGTAACTGACATTTGGCTTCTTGCCAGTTAGGAGTTCATAAGATGTCTTGTTCAGAAGCTTGTGAAGATAAACACGATTGATTGTATGGCATGCAGTATCAATGGCTTCAGTCCAGAATTTTCTTGGAGTCTTGTATTCATCTAGCATTGTTCTGGCCATCTCAATGAGTGTTCTGTTCTTGCGTTCGACGACGCCATTCTGCTGTGGCGTGTATGGAGCTGAGAATTCATGTGTGATCCCCAAGGTATCCAGATATGTATCAAGGCCAGTGTTCTTGAATTCAGTGCCATTGTCACTTCTGATGTGCTTTATCTTGGCGCCAAAATTGTTCATAGCTCGATTTGCGAAGCGTCTGAAGACATCCTGCACTTCAGTCTTGTAAAGGATTATGTGCACCCAAGTATATCTAGAATAATCATCAACAATTACGAAGCCATAGAGGCATGCAGAAGTAGTAAAAGTTGAGTAGTGAGTGGGACCAAAAAGATCCATGTGAAGCAGTTCAAAGGGTTGTGTAGTAGTCATGATTGTCTTCGAAGGATGTTTTGCCCTTGTCATCTTCCCTGCTTCACAGGCACCGCATAAATGATCTTTCTTGAACTTGACGCCTTCGATGCCTATGACATGCTTCTTCTTTGCAAGGGTGTGGAGGTTCCTCATGCCAGCATACCCAAGCCTTCGATGCCAAAGCCAGCATTCTGAAGCTTTTGCAAGAAGACATACTGCAAGTTGTGGTCCTGCTGAGAAATCTACCACGTACAAATCATCTTTCCGATACCCTTCAAACACTAGAGATTTGTCAGATTCCATAAGCACCAGGCAGCGATATTTGCCAAACATTACAATCATATTCAAATCGCAAAGCATTGAGACAGACATTAAGTTGAAGCCAAGGGATTCAACAAGCATGACTTTATCCATGTGTTGATCCTTTGAGATTGCAACTCTACCTAGACCCAATACCTTACTTCTACCAGTGTCAGCAAATGTAATGTGGCTCTTGTTGGATGGACGTAAAGTTGAGTCCATGAGAAGGCTTCTTTTGCCAGTCATGTGATTTGTACACCCACTGTCAATAATCCATTCTGAAGACTTTGAAGTCACTGGTGTCGTACCCTACAGTGCAGTTAGGGGGATAGGCTTCACGAAGGGTATTGTGAAGCATAAACATTTGACGAACCAGTGGATTATGAAAACTTAAATCCAGATTAGGACTAATAGGGAGAGTAGCATGCGATTCAGGAACGAAGTACATAATGATGCCATTTGAGCATTTTATCTTGCGCCCTACAAGATTTTTAAGGTCCCCAGCAATAGCATCAGAAGATTTTGTTTTTCTGCTGGAGACCTTTCCCTGCAAAAGAGAGTTAAGCTTTCTTAACCACCCACATCTTCAAGGGTGGCTTAGAAGCAATAAGTCTAAGTGCAGCATCTGAGAATTTTGGCTTTGAAGCCTTAGCAAACAGTCTAGCAGGTGGACAATAATACTCATAAGAATAAGCAGAATAATTTTTGGTCATATGAACATGACGGTTCGAAGAACCGCTCTCATATTCGTATGCCTGAGTATGGTTTCCCTGCAAAACATTAGCGTTAGTGCGACTCAGGTGAGTCCTCTGTTCATATGAAGCCTTTGGACCGTATGAAGCCTTTGGTCTGAGGTTTGTCTTCTTCAAGTGAGGTGTCATGAAGACATTCACAGGAAGATTTTCCAGACACTTTTTCGGAACCCAGATCTTTTTCATAGGCGGTCCATTCTTGCAGTTAGTACCAATGTACCTGGCAAACACTTCACCATTCTGATTCTTAAACAGTTTATAGTTTGCATCAAAGGATTCATCAATGATAATAGGGTTAGCACAAGTGAAGCCAGATAAATTGGATGGATCTGCTGAAAGTTCCTTTGCAGCAACCCATGTAGTTTTGGGGTACTGCTCAGGTTTCCAGTAAGAGCCATCTGCATTGATTTTCCTCACAAATCCAACACCCTCTTTCCTAGGGTTACGATTCAGGATCTGCTTTTTGAGGACATCACATAATGTCTGATGCCCTTGAAGACTTTTGTACATCCCTGTTTCAAGCAATGTCTTCAACCTAGCATTCTCATCAGCAATAGCAGTGGTATCCTCAGCAGAGGGGTTAGTTACCACATCAACATTTGAAGATATTCGAACAGCAGTAGCAGTGGAACATTCAGCAACAGAATTAGCATTATCGCGCTCAATGCATTTAAGACATGGTGGTTCAAATCCTTCCTGAGCGGGACTGATCTGTTCGGAGCAAAGTGACTCGTTTTCCTTTTGAAGGTCTTCATGAGCCACCCTCAATTTCTCAAGTTCTTGCTTCCTTTGAAGATAATCATAGGCAAGCTTTTCATGAGTTGTTGAGAGAGTATCATGACGATCTTCAAGTTCCTGATACTTAACGTGAAGGTTTTTTATGTCTTCAATTAAGGATTCAGATCGAGTCATTTCAGCACCCAACAGATCATCGCTTCTGTCTAACAGTTTTTGAATATGTTCCATAGCTTTCTGTTGTTCAGTTGCAATTTTAGCAAGCGTTTTGTAGCTAGGTTTTGAATCACATTCAGAGTCATCGTCACTGGATGTTTCATAGCGAGTAGTGCGTGTGTTTACCTTGGCACCGCGGGCCATGAAGCAGTAGGTAGGAGTGGAGTCGCTCTTGTTATTTGTGTCGGTGTCGGTGATGCAGTCATTGTCTTCAGTGTTGAAGATGGACTTGGCGACGTATGCTGTAGCCAGACTCGCAATGCCAGAATCAGACTCCTCCTCAGACTCCACCTCCGCCTCCTCAGATGCGGACTCCTCCTCTGAATCCATCTCCTTTCCAACAAACGCACGTGCCTTGCCAGATGAGCTCTTCTTGTGTGATGAAGACTTTGATGAAGACTTGGAAGAAGACTTTGAGAATTTCTTCTTCTTCTTGTCGTCAGAATCATATTCCTTGCTCTTCTTCTTCCTTCTGTTCTCATTGTCCACTGTGGACACTCAGAGATGAAGTGTCCAGTTTTCTTGGACTTGTGACATGTTTTCTTCTTGTAGTTATGAGCAGAAGCTTCATCATTCCTTGAGCTTGATCGTGAAGATTTCCTGAAGCCTTTCTTCTTAGTGAATTTTTGGAACTTCTTCACTAGCATTGCAAGTTCTCTTCCAATGTCTTCAAGATCATCAGAACTGCAGTCAGATTCTTCTTCAGATGAGGAGACAGCTTTTGCCTTCAAGGCACGAGTTCGCCCATAGTTTGGACCGTAGATATCTCTTTTCTCAGAAAGCTGAAACTCATGTGTGTTGAGCCTCTCAAGTATGTCAGACGGATCGAGTGTCTTGAAATCAGGACATTCTTGAATCATCAGGGCCAGGATGTCAAACGAACTATCAAGTGATCTCAGCAGCGTCTTGACGATTTCATGTTTGGTGATCTCAGTGGCGCCGAGGGCTTGAAGCTCATTTGTGATGTCAGTGAGCCGGTCAAATGTGTGCTGGACATTCTCATTGTCATTTCGCTTGAAGCGGTTGAAGAGGTTGCGAAGAACACTGATTCTTTGATCTCTCTGGGTTGAGATGCCTTCATTGACCTTGGAGAGCCAGTCCCAGACTAGCTTTGATGTCTTCAAGGCACTCACACGGCCATACTGTCCTTTGGTCAGATGACCACAGATGATATTCTTGGCAGTAGAATCCAGTTGAATGAACTTCTTGACATCAGCAGCAGTGACACCTTCTCCAGCCTTGGGAACGCCGTTTTCGACGACATACCATAGGTCGACGTCAATGGCTTCAAGATGCATGCGCATCTTATTCTTCCAGTAGGGATATTCAGTTCCATCGAAGACGGGGCAAGTAGCGGAGACTTTGATTATCCCTGCAGTCGACATAGCTAAAACTCCAGGTGGTTAAACCGAATCACACAGAACAAGGGAGCACCTCGCTCTGATACCAATTGAAAGTGCGTTATATCGACTAGAGGGGGGGTGAATAGGCGATTTTTATGAAAGTCTTCAAAACGTGAGAGTTATGAAGACAAATAGTGAAGATTATGCCTATTACTATGCAGCGGAAGTTAGATTACACTAGGCCAGCCATGGTCATGTATTCAATAGAGTGAAAGCGCAATGACAAACAGCTTCAGTGTAATAAGGATCAGGTAGGAAGAAGTTATGAAGCCAAACAGATCATACATTCATGTTGTGAAGACAAAAGATAAAGCAAGCACGCAATGGCTTCACAATGAATAACTGTAAGTAAAAAGGAAGTGTAGATGAAACCAGTGACACGTCGAAGGCAATGATTTGTTGGACCAGTTCCAGTTGCTGTGACAACTGTATGTCTGGTTGGAGCGGCTAGGTATTTAAACCGAAGGACACACAGTCCCGGACACCCAGTCAAGGACACTTAGTCCAAGACACCCAGTCCTCACCGTTTTCTCCTTGAGCTAAGGTCACACAGACCTCGCCCAATCACTCTGGTAAGTCTTCAAGGTAGACTCCCAAACCTTCACAGACTTCGTTCACCGGCAATCCACAATTTCTCTTGGATGCTCAGAACGCGACGCCTAACCGTCTGGAGGATGCACAGTCCTCAAGTGTAATAAGTCTTCAGATCACACAGACACGAAGACTTAAGTGATGCCCAATTTACTCTGGCTCTGGGTGGTTAGGGCTTTTCTCCTCACTAGGAATTTTTCTCTCAAAGGCTTCGAGGTGGGTTGCTCTTAAACGACAAAAGCCGTGCACTAAAATCTGAGCAGCCAACCGTTTATGGTTGTGGGGGGTGGACTATTTATAGCCACTTGGCAACCCGACCTGATCTGTCCGAAATGACCCTGGGTCACTAAGGAACTGACACGTGTACCAACGGTCGAATTTTGAACTCACACGGCAACTTTACTTGGGCTACAAGTAAAGCTGACTTGTCTGACTCTGGACAAGATTTTCTCTCAAAGTCTTCGCTCAAAGACATAGGATTTGAATTAGGCATCACTTCAGTCATTCTGACTGGTTCTCTTGGACCCCACTTAACAGTACGGTGATTCCTATGACACAACATAAATGAAATAAAACTACGAAGGATCTAAGTCTTCGAGTTCCATAAGCTTCATAGGGAGTCTTCTCATGTCATTGTCTTCAATATGAATATCTTCATAAACCACCATTGTCTTCAATGTCTTCGTACATTTTTAGGGGTCATCTCTGGTAATAAAACCGAATCAATGAGGGACTTCTACCTGTGTTTTCCTGCAATTCTCACAAACACGTTAGTCCCTCAACTAGGTTTGTCGTCAATACTCCAAAACCAACTAGGGGTGGCACTAGATGCACTTACAAGCCTGCATAGAAATCTCCGCTCCTCGCGAGCCAACCTAAGGAGGCCGCTCCTTCTGGAGGTCTTGGTGTCGTACGCCTCGCGAGGCTCGGCCTCTTATGAGGGTCTTGAGTTGTCGATGATGAAGGTGGG
Source organism: Triticum urartu (assembly GCF_056163025.1). Taxonomy (NCBI): domain Eukaryota; kingdom Viridiplantae; phylum Streptophyta; class Magnoliopsida; order Poales; family Poaceae; genus Triticum; species Triticum urartu. Next base: position 156,134,251 of record NC_141873.1, on the reverse strand, counting down.
CTGTACCAGGGTGTCGATGCAGCCTCGCCGTGGGCCACAGGTAGGCAAGTCTGGGTACCCCCGTTCCCAGAACACCGACAAATTTCTTCACGCTCCAACCAATCAAGTACCGAACGTACGACACCTCCGTGTTGTACACACGTTCAACTCGGTGACGTGCTCTGCCTTCTTGATCTAGCAAGACGGCGAGGTAGTAGATGTTCTCCAGCAGCACAACGACATGGTGATGGTGATGGTGAAGTGATCTCCGCAGGGCTTCACCTAAGCACTGCGAAAATATGATCGGGGGTGTAAACCATGGAGGGGGGTGCCGCACACGGCTAGGAAATTGTTTGTTATGTGCTAGGCGCCCCCTCCCACATATATATAGGTGGGAGGGAGGGAGGAGAAGCCAAAGGAGGCGCCCAAGTAGGAGTAATCCTACTTGGGGTCCCTCCCAAGCCGCGCCCCCTTTCCTTATTTGGAGTGCAGGGAAAGGCAAGGGAGGGTGCCCCCCTTTCCTTTCTCGCATGAGAGGGAAAGGTAAGAGGGGCTAGCCCTCCCTCTTTTCCTTCCCTAGTGCTGGCCAAACAAGGGAGGGGGTGCACCAGCCCCCTTGTGGGCTGGTCTGTCCCCTCCTTTGACCCATAAGGCCCATAACTTGCCGGGGGTGCCCGAAACCCGTTCCGGTGACCCGATTCCTTCCTGGTATGTCCCCAAACACTTCTGGTGTCCAAGTACCATCATCCTATATATCAATCTTTACCTCTCGACCATTTTGAGACTCCTCGTCATGTCCGTGATCTCATCCAGGACTCCAAACAACATTTGGTCACAAAAACATATAACTCATATAACACTATATTGTCAATGAACATTAAGCGTGCGGGCCCTACGGGTTCAAGAACTATGTAGACATGACCGAGACACCTCGCCGGTCAATAACCAATAGCGGAACCTGGATGCCCATATTGGCTCCTACATATTCTACGAAGAACTTTGTCGGTTGAACCATTATGACAACATACGTAATTCCCTTTGTCCATCGGTATGTTACTTGCCCGAGATTCGATCCTCGGTATCTTCATACCTAGTTCAACCTTGTTACCCTCAAGTCTCTTTACTCGTTCCTAATACATCACCTTATGACTAACTCCTTAGTCATTTGCTTGCAAGCTTATGATGTGTATTACCGAGAGGGCCCAGAGATACCTCTCCGATACTCGGAGTGACAAATCCCAATCTCGATCTATGCCAACTCAACAAACACCTTCGGAGATACCTGTAGAGCATCTTTATGATCACCCAGTTACGTTGTGACATTTGATAGCACACAAGGTATTCCTCCAGTATCCGGGAGTTGCATAATCTCATAGTCGAAGGAATATGTATTTGACATGAAAAAGCAATAGCAATAAACTGAGCGATCATTATGCTAAGCTAACGGATGGATTTGTCCATCACATCATTCTCCTAATGATGTGATCCCATTATCAAATGAAAACACATGTCTATGGTTGGGAAACATTAACCATATTTGATCAACGAGCTGGTCTAGTAGAGGCTACTAGGGACACGGTATTTGTTTATGTATTCACACATGTATTTAAGTTTCCGATCAATAAAATTCCAGCATGAATAATAAACCTTTATCACGAATAAGGAAATATACTATAAACTAACAACTTTATTATTTCCTCTAGGGCATATTTCCTTTAATATGATGTGTTACCTGCTAGATCAGTGTGACTTAGGATCGGGGTCCTGACAGCTTTGGTATGTGTGTGTATAAAGGCATCACCAAAAATCCAACCGTTATACAGCTTTGTGCACTACTCGGTAGGACCGGTCGGAACCACTGGGTGAGACTGACTAGTACAAAAGGTTTGAATTTTAGGCTTTTCGGTGAGACCGGATGAAACCAATTGGTGGGACTGATTCATGCTGACCTGAGCACTTTTCACACTTAAGTGTCATCGATAGAAACCACTCGAAAATTCGATTGAATTTCAGTTGGCAACAGAAGGTTGGCCAGTGCTCTTTGGCGGGACCGAAGGGTCAACTTGGTGAGACTGAGGTTCTAGGTTTAGGCAATGGCTATGTCATGTGTATCTTGGTGAGTCCGGGTATGTGTGTTTCGGTGGGACCGAGATGAACTTTAGGGTTTATGACATAGTGGAATGTGGGAAAATGTTTGGGGCTTTTGGAGCAATATTTCTAAGCACTTGACCAGTGAATCCATTATCAAAACCTCACCCCCTTTGAATAGAATTGACTTTTCTATGGACTAAATGTGATTTTAGATCATTTGAATATAAGTGGGGAGTCTTGAGGCTTGGCCAACACTTTTCCTTAGCATTTTGAGGGGTCCACTTTCACATCCCAATTGTTGTACCTAAATTGGACTTTTCTGAAATATTCTCTAAGTAGGCATTAGTTCAGTGATATATATGTTGTGATGACTTGCCACAACCATCGGTGATTAGATGCACTTTTAGGGGTGAGTCAAACCACTTTGAGGGTTGGTTCTCATGTCCCCACTCAGCTAGCACATGTGCTACTACATTAGACTCCCTACTAAAAAATTCAATACAAGCCTTCCCAAAACCAAAGAAATCACTACGACAAGTGGATAAAATAGGCGTTGTAACCATGGAGTAGCCTTCGTCTTTGTTTAGAGCTTGGACCGCTAGAACATTGTCCATGCGCTCTAGTATGTTGTCGCACCCCACCCGCATTGCAAGTTTGAGCCCTTCAAGTAATGCAGCAGCTTCAGCTGACACCACATCCGAAACATGTTGAAGCACCGATGATGTGGGCGAACAAAATGCACTATGTAGTCTTGTACCACTACACCACATGATCCTTTAAAATCACTAGATGTGTTGTTGCGAGAATTGGCGCAGAGACCAACTACAAGCTAGAAGTTAAGCAAGCTATGGGTGGCATGTATAGAAGATGATTCTTCAATGAATGGAGAAAGTGAATTTACTATATGTTTTATTCTTTCATGCTCTAGGTGGGTTAAAGAAAACAACAACGTTGCCTGGTCAAGATCCAACTCCCTCCCTTTAAATAACACTCATATTAGCATTCTTATTTACAAACTCAGTCGACTGGAGGACAAACCCGACATTCCTAAAGAGTAGAACACTGAGAAAAAATAATCATGCCCATAACCTACATAAGGTGATTGATTGTACATTTTATTCTTTCATGCTCCGGGCGGGTTAAAAGAAAACCAGAACATTGTCTCATCATGATCTAACTACTACTCTTTAAATAACACTCTTATTAGCATGCTTACCTACAAATTCAGTCGACCGGAGGACAAACTTGACCAAAGGCATCGACACCTTCGTCCCCATTTATATTTTCCTTCCACAATGTAGCTTCCATCTCATATACTTATAATTTTGCATATTCATGGCAGAGGACCAACCTCCATGCACTGGTATACAAGGTGCTATACAAATAGTTTTTAACCCCTTTCCGCGATGGCATTTTAAACTGTCGCCTAGTGAGCGTGGGCAATAGAGGGTCCTTCCCACACGACCCAGAAACCGTCGGGAATAGGGAGCCATGATGCATATAGTTTTCCCTATAAAATTGTTTCTGATATCTCGAATATCCCAAACGCTCCATCTTTGCTACTCGTGTGTGCAGGGATTACCATCACAATCGGTATTCTATGGTGCTACATTTACGATGCGCGGCCCATCACAAATAGTTCACGGTTATAGAACGTGTATGATAAGCAGACAATCACACAGATTCACTTTTCCCAAATTGTATGCAATAACTACTTAAGAAGATTAGCTAATCATTGTACGAGTGTCAAATAGGATTACAAAACGTCTGACCATCGTAACAACATCATACATGATAAGTATCACACACGCTATTCAGTGGTGCAACATTTACGATGCGTACCACATCAGAAATAGTTCATGATTGCAAATCATGTACCATAAGGCAACAATCACACACATTTAGTTTGCCCGCACCGTTTGTGATATTATCTAACATCACACATGCTTTGCAAACGGCAACTGTGTGCATGCTCGCACACGTTTCCTCTCTGTGAACCATGTCGGATTATGGTGTATATCACAAATGTTTGTCTTTTACCGACCGTGTGTGCCGTAACGACCTACATAGCATAATTTCATCGTAATTTAATTGCTGCTATTTAAAATTTTATCGGGTTTGAATTTGAAAGTGTGCTATAGATTCATATTCATCAGGTTCAAACAACCAATGCATTATTCGATTCATAGGTACATATGTTCAAGAATTACATGGCACCAAAGAAAGAATGATGAACCACAGTTGTATACTTGTACTATTAAAGACGATAAAGAAAGAGGCAAAATACATTCTGGTTGCTGAACAAGGTGATGCGGAATGCCCATATTGTACCCTCCTCCATGCAGAAGGCATGCAGGACTCTAGTCCAACCCCTTGTGATGGCCGGTCGCCTATCCTTCACTATCTTCATGAACACATCTAGATGGTCATCGTGTTCTAGTAGAAATACTTTAACCTTTGCATGCCCACCAATCATGTAGTGTGAGAGGTAATCTTGAGTAAACTGCTTTGGGAACCACTGAAAGGAAAAAGATTCAGATATTGTCATCTAACACAACTCATTATGGGCAGTAAAAAGAAGGCTGCAGAGTTCTTACTTACCATCCCGCAGTTCGTTGTTGTCTTGGATAAAGTGTAAACAAATAGTTTGATTGCTATCTTTTCACCCCTTTTACTAATAATCTTTATCAGCTTCCTCACTTGATGCTGGTTCAACAATATCTCATTGCCCCATACGCAGAAAGGGTTGAAGTGCAGATCTTTACCAATGACATATGTACCTAAAAGCACCAAGTTAATATTAGAAGCTAAACAACAATTGCACAATGGCGTAGTACAACACTCCTCCATCCCATTATATAATATCTTATAACATCCAATATACTCACATATTGGATGAATTACCATTTAATATTATGGGCCGGAGGGAGTGTTAGGGCATATTTCTTCCTAAGTGGTTTTGGCGATTGATGACGATGTGTTTGCGGACTAATCGTGTGCATTAAGCTTTTCAATTGTTCAAGCATTTGGCGCAAGAAGATTCGTGCATGTCACATTCAGGGCTCCCTGACCCACTCAACCTCCCCAGCCAGGCAGTTCACCACCCCTATAGCCCAGCTCAACGAACAAGAAAAGGAAAGAGATACAGTAGTTTACCCAGGTTCGGGCCACCTTGCGATGTAAGACCCTACTCCTGCTTTGTGGTGGATTAGCCTCACAAGGGGCTGAGGATGAACTAGTACAAGGGAAGAACAACCTCGTGAGGTCTGCTCTTGTGTGGGTGTGAGTTGATGAGGTTTCGGATCGATCCCCTCTCTCGGTGGTGGATAAGCTGTATTTATAGTGGCCTCGGTCCTCTTCCCCCCAAACAAAGGTGGGAAGGGATCCCACAGTGGCCAATTTTAAAGGGGGACAAATAGTACATCTTATCCTGACGAAAGGTGGTCTTCTCCTGCAAAGCCTCTGGTCGTGACGCTGCGGTGGGCTTAGTGATGACATCCGTCCTGCCGTCCTGGCGGTCTTGGTCTCCTTGCATGGGACTGGAAACCTTTGGCTGATTCCTCGAGACCATGCGCTTGCGCTTGCCTCCTTAGCACCAAAGAGGAAACTTGATCCTCTGCGCCCGCTAGCGCCTGCCTGGCGTTGGTCATCATGGCTGGCATCACCTCAACCTCATGAGGTGAGCACCTGCATGGAAATGTCTGCTCTTCATGAGCCAGCCCGGGGAGGCCGCTCCCTCCGGAGGTCCTGATGTTGCCCCCTCACGAGGGTGTTGTCTTGGAGGTGTTGTAGGTGGGCCGTACTAGGCCGTTGATGGAGCGACGCCGTGGGCCACAAACAGGCAAGTCTGGGTACCCTGGTTCCCAGAACCCCGATAGTAGCCCATGGGCCCAAGGCGCGCTCGGACTTGGCTTCGAGGCAAAGCAAGGGGCAAGGGCGAAGCGCCGCAGGCCCCAATCGCTTGCAGACTGAGTCGATGCATGGTGCCTAATGGGACGTGGGCGTCTCCACTTCCCCATGCTGCCTCGGCAACTGCCCAGGCTGACAAAAGGCTGGTGCCTGCTACTGAGCCTTCATCGCCTTCTCTTTGCCTTGCTCCAGACCCCCTTTTCTCTTGCCGAGAGCGCCTCCAGATATGGTGAAATTTCTTCCCCCTTCTACATCTCTCCTTCTGAGGTCTTCCAGATGGCGTCTGGGAAGGTGAAGCCTGCCGTGCAGGCAGCGGTCTCCTCCTCCTCTCCAGCGCTGGCCCTCAGTGCGTCCTCCGTCACCAAGGAGGGACACCTCGCCGCTGCGCTCCCGCTGACGGCGAGCAACCATAATGAGCGGAAGGAAACAATGCTCTTGTCCGGCTACATCGATCCAAGGACCTTGGCAAAGACGTTCTATCCCTTCTTCCTCCACAGTGTCTTCGCAGGGCTTGTCCCTCCTTTCTCCAAGTTCTTCACCGCTGTCCTCGACCGCTACTAGGTTCAGGCCCTGGATCTGCAGCCCAACTCCATCCTCCTCTTGTCCATCTTCACCTTCTACTGTGAGGCATTCGTGGGCGTGATGTCCTCTGTCGCGCTCCTTGCCACTTCTTCTATCTCTGGATGCACGACCCCCACCAACGTTCCTACTGTGTCTCCTTCGCCGCGGTCCACAGCGGCAACACACTCATGAGGGCTAGGAAGAAGGTGGAGAACTTCCGGCGCAAGTGGGTCTTCATGGACACCAAGGGCCTCCATGCACGGCTGGAATTGCTGACCGAGCTGCCGGAGAAGCTTGATCGGTGGGGTCATGAGAAGCTCACCGACCCCTAGGCGGTGCTGGTCCTGAGGAAGATGAAGGCGGACATGGAGTCCGGGGTGCTGACGGGGGCCATGCTTGTTAAGGAGTTCCTGACGTAGTGCTTGGCCCCATTCCAGGCTTAGTCGTGCCCCATGTGGGATTTGAAGGGCGCGAAGGATGACATCCGGCTGCGCCCAGGGAGCTTGACAAGCAAGGAGCTGGACAAGGCCATGCATACCCTGCTTGAGAAGGATCCAGGCATCCTCCCGGCAGCCTACATCTCACTATGTCGTCGTGTCAATAGGGCGAAGCTGGTCGCCGCCATGCCCGTCTTCAACGAGATGGGGCTCATGCCGCCTGAGCTCCCCAACTCCCCAGTGCCAGTGTCTTCTGATGATGACTCCGAGGAGAAGGGGATGAGGACTCGGAGGTGACTGTGGACGATACAACAGAGGCCTCTCCCGCAGCGCAGAGCGAGCTTCTCTGCGGCCTTTCTGACGATGACGCCGCCTCCGAGCCCCCGGTCGAGGGATCTCTGCGCTCCGCCGGGGTTGTCACGAGGTCCGGGGCCACCTCCTTGCGGAGCCTAGGCTGAGCAACTCTGAAGAAGAGCGAGGCGGCATCCCTTCCTCGAGGTGACACCTCTGCCTTGCCGCCTGTCGCCGCTGCACCGAGGCCAGCCGTCATGCGCCTCGCCGACCCTGAGGGCGCGACAAAGCCTGCGCTCAGGAAGATTGGGGACGCCCTAGCCCCGGCTAGGAAAAGGGCGTACGTCGCCACTGACAAGTAAGTACCTCACCCTGCTTTTGGTTGCCGTCCTCGATGCTGTGCCCATAACACTCCCCTCCCGGTGACCAGGATAGAGACCGTGGTGAAGAAAAGGAAGGAGGGAGCCGGGACCCCTGAGGCCACATCGTCCGCCACAGTCGCGGTGACCCTGGCGCAGTCGGAGGAGATCGCCTCACGCTCCCCCATAACAGAGCGGGCCTCTCAAAGCACGGTGGTAGAGCCTCAGGAGAAAGCTACCTCCGTGGCCCAGCAGACTCTGGAGCCGCCCGTCCCCGTCGCGCCCGTGGGGGGTTCACAGGCTCCAGAGCCCCCCGCTGCCCTTGCTATTGCGGCGGTACCAGTCCAGGCACCGGTGCCACCTCCTCCCCAGGCCCTCGCGTTGGTGGACTGCGCCCCCCTCGTCAGGCCCGAGGCTCTAGAGGAAGCCTACACCGTGCTGGACCAGCTCCGGACCGATCTCTAGGGCACCGACAGGCGCATGGGGCTGATCTCGGGGTGGCTCCAGGCCGACGCGTCTGTCAGGACGGCCTAGGTCCGGGACGAGGCCGTCGCCGTAGAGAGCAGGAAGGAGGCCGGCGAGGCCACGACAGCTCATGATGCTGCGCTGGCTGACACAATGTCCGCCAAGGAGCGTTGCAACATGGTGGAAACCGAGCTGAAAGCCCTCCACGAGGAGCAGGTTTCCCACACCCGCCGGCTCCAAGAACGAGAGGAGCTCAAGGCCCGGGAGGCGGCGTTTGCCGATCGCGATGCCAAGCTGGCCCAGGTGACCAAGGACCAAGCTGCGGAGCGGGACTGCCTGGGCAAGCTGAAGTAAGAGGTGGACAAGGCCCATGCTTCCCATGCCCAACTTGTCTCCAATGTGACGGCCCGGCTGGATGCCAGGGAGAAGACCCCCGCTACCGCTGAGGAGAGGGTGGCCGTGGAACGCAAAGCCTTCGTCTCCGTCGAGCTGAGGTCCCGCAAGGCGCTGTACTCCCTGTACGGAGGAGGGTACAAGAAGCCACTGGCGACTCTGGAGGAGGGCCTCGCTGGGCTTCTCCCCAAGTTTGTCGAAGCGCTTGAAGGCGTTGCCGCCGGAGTGGACTCCATGGTCGAAGGGAGTGTCGCGCGCTTTTCACCGCGGCCGCGACGCGTGTCTTCAGCCACCTCCACCTCCAGGAGCCAAACCTCGACCTCAGCACCCTGATCGAGCCGGTGGCTCCTGAGTCCCGCAATGCTGCCGCCGAGGCCATGAAGAAGCAGGTGGAAGCCCTATTGGAGAAGTTCCTCTGCATCCCCGACCCCGCGACTGCAGCGGCCGGCGCCGGTAGTGAAGACGACAGCATCATCGACGACGGCCTCCCCAAGGCGGGCTACAGCAGCAACCAAGCCGATGTCGACGCTTCCTCCTAGTTCGACCCTGCAACATCCATCGTGCCTCACGGAGGTGTGATAATTTCTTCTTAAATTCATGGAACAATATGTTTTGTAATAACTATTGGGACTCCGCCATTTCCTACCCATGCTCGATTTCCCTCTCGTTTGCCTTAGTGTTCTGCATCGGCAGGGCCCGACCCCGTGCATACCTCAACTGCCGTTGGGGCATCCGGATCACCAGGACGAGGCCAAGGGGTGAGGGGCTACGCGACCAGTGAGGCCCCCGAGTCGCGATGCTCAGGGCCCCCCTTGACATGCGAACGACCCTCATGAAGGAAATGTGAGCAGTGTCTGAATTAATCCGGAGTCCCCATACCTTTCCTCGCCAGCTTTTGCCTAAGAGGATCACAAGAAAACTAGGTGCGAGAGACCTGATGAGGTGGTGTGCGCCAGTCGTGACCTGGGCGCAGCCCCCCGTGCCCATCTCCCTCGCACGGCCCTCCCATAGGGAAAACAGCATGGTGAGGCCGGCCAGCGAGCCTAGTGGCCCTCCTGAGGTTACTGCAGCTGCTAGGGTGCCCTCAGTTGTTTATTCACCAGCACGGAGCATGGTGCTTCCACTCTTGCGTGAGCATAGTGGTGTCTACTACGCAACCTTCTTATTGTAGACTCATGTTGGGCCTCCAAGCGCAGAGTCTTGTAGGATAGTGGCAAATTTCCCTTAAGTGGATGACCTAAGGTTTATCAATCCGTGGGAGGCGTAGGATGAAGATGGTCTCTCTCAAACAACCCTGCAACCAAATAACAAAGAGTCTCTTGTGTCCCCAACAAACCCAATACAATGGTAAATTGTATAGGTGCACTAGTTCGGCGAAGAGATGGTGATACAAGTGTAATATGGATGGTAGATATAGGTGTTTGTAATCTGAAAATATAAAACAACAAGGTAACTAATGATAAAAGTGAGCACAAATGGTATTGCAGTGCTTGGAAATAAGGCCTAGGGTTCATACTTTCACTAGTGTAAGTTCTCTCAATAATGATAACATAATTAGATCATATAACAATCCCTCAACGTGCAACAAAGAGTCACTCCAAAGTCAGTAATAGCGGAGAACAAACGAAGAGATTATTGTAGGGTACGAAACCATCTCAAAGTTATTCTTTCTGATCAATCTATTGGGCTATTCCTATAAGTGTCACAAACAGCCCTAGAGTGCGTACTAAAATAACACCTTAAGACACACATCAACCAAAACCCTAATGTCACCTAGATACTCCAATGTCACCACAAGTATCTGCGGGTTTGATTATACGATATGCATCACACAATCTCAGATTCATCTATTCAAACCAACACAAATAACTCCAAAGAGTGCCCCAAAGTTACTACCGGAGAGTCAAGACAAAAACATGTGCCAACCCCTATGCATAAGTTCACAAGGTCACAGAACCCACAAGTTGATCACCAAAACATACATCAAGTAGATCACGTGAATATCCCATTGTCACCACAGATAAGCACATGCAAGATATAAATCAAGTGTTCTCAAACCCTTAAAGACTCAACCCGATAGGATAACTTCAAAGGGAAAACTCAATCCATTACAATAAGGTAGAGGGGGAGAAACAACATAAGATCCAACTATAATAGCAAAGCTCGCGGTACATCAAGATCATGCCAAATCAAGAACACGAGAGAGAGAGAGAGAGATCAAAACACATAGCTACTAGTACATACCCTCAGCCCCGAGGGTGAACTACTCCCTCCTCGTCATGGAGAGCGTCGGGATGATGAAGATGGCCACCGGAGATGATTTCCCCCTCTGACAGGGTGCCGAAACAGGGTCCTAATTGGTGTTTTGTGGCCACAGAGGCTTGCGGCACGGAACTCCCGATCTAGGTTTATTTCTAGGGGTTTCTGTATTTATAGGAATTTTTGGCGTTGGGAACAGGTCAGGGGGGTCCACGAGTCAACCACAAGGACGGAGGGCTCGCCCCGAGGGGGGGGGAGGGGGAGGGCGCACCCTCCACTCTTGTGGAGGCCTCGTGGCTCTTCTGGCCCAACTCTTTTGCTTCGGGGGCTTCTTATTGTCCAAAAAAAATCACTGTAAATTTTCAGCTCAATTGGACTCCGTTTGATATTCCTTTTCTGCGAAACTCAAAAACAAAGAAAAACAAAAACTGGCACTGGGATGTAGGTTAATAGGTTAGTCCCAAAAATCATATAAAATAGCATATAAATGCATATAAAACATCCAAGATGGATAATATAATAGCATGGAACAATAAAAAATTATAGATACGTTGGAGACGTGTCAAGCATCCCCAAGTTTAATTCCTGCTCGTCCTTGAGTAGGTAAATGATAAAAACAGAATTTTTGATGTGGAATGCTACCTAACATATTTATCCAAGTAATGCTCTTTATTGTGGCATGAATGTTCAGATCCATAAGGTTCAAAACAAAAGTTCAATATTGACATAAAAACAATAATACTTCAAGCATACTATAAAGCAATCATGTCTTCTCAAAATAACATGGCCAAAGAAAGTTATCCCTACGAAATCATATAGTCTGGCTATGCTCCATCATCGTCACACAAAGTATTTAAATCGTGCACAACCCCGATGACAAGCCAAGAAATTGTTTCATACTTTTGATGTTCTCAAAATTTTTCAACTTTCACGCAATACAGGAGCGTGAGCCATGGACATAGCACTATAGGTGGAATTGAAGGTGGTTGTGGAGTAGAAAAAAAGAGGGAGACAGTCTCACATCAACTAGGCGTATCAACGGGCTATGGAGATTCCCTCAATAGATATCAATATGAGTGAGTAGAGATTTCCATGCAACGGATGCACTAGAGCTATAAGTGTATGAAAGATCAAAAAGAAATTAAGTGGGTCTGCATCCAACTTGCTTGCTCATGAAGACCTAGGGCATTTTGAGGAAGCCCATCGTTGGAATATACAAGCCAAGTTCTATAATGAAAAATTTCCACTAGTATATGAAAGTGACAACATCGGAGACTCTCTATCATGAAGATCATGGTGCTACTTTGAAGCACAAGTGTGGTAAAAGGATAGTAGCATTGCCCCTTCTCTCTTTTTCTATCATTTTTTTTGTTTTTTTGGCCTTCTCTTTTTTTATTTTCTCACATGGGACAATGCTCTAATAATGAAGATTATCATACTTTTATTTACTTACAACTCAAGAATTACAACTCGATACTTAGAACAAAATATGACTCTATATGAATGCCTCCGGCGGTGTACCGGGATGTGCAATGAATCAAGAGTGACATGTATGAAATAATTATGAACGGTGGCTTTGCCACAAATACGATGTCAACTACATGATCATGCGAAGCAATATGAAAATGATGATGCGTGTCATAATAAACAGAATGGTGGAAAGTTGCATGGAAATATATCTCGGAATGGCTATGGAAATGCCATAATAGGTATGTATGGTGGCTGTTTTGAGGAATGTATATGGTGGCTTTATGGCACCGGCGAAAGTTGCACGATACTAGAGAGGCTAGCAATGATGGAAGGGGGAGAGTGTGTATAATCCATGGACTCAACATTAGTCATCAAGAACTCACATACTTATTGCAAAAAATCTATTAGTCATCAAAATGAAGTACTACGTGCATGCTCCTATGGGTATAGATTGGTAGTAAAAGACCATCGCTCGTCCCCGACCTCCAATCATAAGGAATACAATAAATAAATAAATCATGCTCCAACTTCGTTACATAATGGTTCACCATACGTGCATGCTACAGGACTCACAAACCTTAACACAAGTATTTCTCAAATTCACAATTACTCACTAGCATGACTCTAATATCACCATGTTTATATCTCAAAACAATAATAAGGAATCAAACTTCTCATAGTATTCAATGCACTTTATATGAAAGTTTCTATTATATCCCTCTTGGATGCCCATCATATTAGGACTAAATTCATAACCTAAGAAAATTACCATGCTGTTTATAGACTCTCAAAATAATATAAGTGAAGCATGAGAGTTCATCAATTTCTACAAAATAATACTACCATCATGCTCTAAAAAGATATAAGTGAAGCACTAGAGCAAATGACAAACTACTCCAGAAGATATAAGTGAAGCACAATGAGTAGTTGAATAATTATGCAACTATGTGAAGACTCCCTCTCATAAATAAAATTTCAGATCTTAAGTACTTTATTCAAACAGCAAGAAAAACAAAATAAAATGACATGACACTCCAAGCAAAACACATATCGTGTGCTGAATAAAAATATAGCCCCAAGTATAGTTATCGATGAACAAAGACGAAAGAGGGGATGCCATCCGGGGCATCCCCAAGCTTAGGATCTTGGTTGTCCTCAAATATTACCTTGGGGTACCTTGGGCATCCCCAAGCTTGGGCTCTTGCCACTCCTTATTTCGTAGTCCATCGAAACTTCACCCAAAACTTGAAAATTTCACAACACAAAACTCAACAGAAAACTCATAAGCTCCATTAGTAAAATAAATCAAATCACCACTTAGGTACTGTCAAGACAAGATTCATAATTTTTATCACATGATGCCTACTGTACCTTATTATTTCTACAATTTATATTAAGCAATATAAGCCATAGAAACTAGAAAACAAGCAAACTATGCATCAAAAACAGAATCTATCAAAAACAGGATAGTATGTAGTAATCTGTAACTCTCGAATACTTCTGAAACTCCAAAAATTCTGAAAAAATACGAAAACCTGAGAAATTTGTTTATTAATATTCTGAAAAAATAATCAGTATTTTATCACGCTTCTGTTAAAAATGATAATTGTTTTCCTGAGCGCAAAAGTTTCTGTTTTTCAGCAAGATCAAATCAACTATCACCGTAGATCATCGCAAAGGTCTTACTTGGCACTTTATTGAAACAAAAGCTATAAAACACGATCACTACAATAGCTTAATCATGTGAACACACAAAAATAGTAGGTATAAATATTAGGTTGTCTCCCAACAAGCGATTTTCTTTATTGCCTTTATAGCTAGGCATGATGATTTCAATGATGCTCACATAAACGATAAGAATTGAAACATAATGGAAGCATCATGAAGAATTATGACTAGCAAATTTAAGTCTAACCCACTTCCTATGCATAGGGATTTTGTGAGCAAAAAACTAATGGGAACAAGAATCAACTTGCATAGGAAGGTAAAACAAGCATAACTTCAAGATTTTCAACACATAGAGAGGAAACTTTCTATTATTGCAACTCCTACAAGCATATATTACTCCCTCATAATAATTTTCAGTAGCATCATGAATGAATTCAACAATATAATTATCACATAAATAATTCTTTTCATGATCTACAAGCATAGAAATTTTATTACTCTCCACATAACCAAATTTCTTCTCATTCATAATAGTGGGAGCAAACTCAACAAAATAACTATCATGTGAGGCATAATCCAATTGAAAATTAAAATCATGATGACAAGTTTCATGGTTATCATTATTCTTTATAGCATACATGTCATCACAATAATCATCATAGATAGCAAGTTTGTTCTCATAATCAATTGGAACCTCTTCCGAAATAGTAGATTCATCACTAAATAAAGTCATGACCTCTCCAAATCCACTTTCATAAATATTATAAGATTCAACACCCTCCAAAATAGTGGGTTCATTACTTCCTAAATTTGACACTCTTCCAAACCCACTTTCATCAACATAATCATCATAAATAGGAGGCATGCTTTCATCATAATAAATTTGCTCGTCAAAACTTGGGGGACAAAAAATATCATCTTCATCAAACATAGCATCCCCAAGCTTATGGCTTTGCATATCATTAGCATCATGGATATTCAAGGAATTCATACTAACAACATTGCAATCATGGTCATCATTCAATAATTCAGTGCCAAACATTTTAATGCATTCTTCTTCTAATACTTTGGCACAATTATCGGAATCCTTATTTTCATGAAAGACATTAAAAAGATGAAGCATATGAGACTTCAATTCAATTTTTTTATAGTTTTCTTTTATAGACTAAACTAGTGATAAAACAAGAAACTAAAAGATTCGAGTGCAAGATCTAAAGATATACCTTCATGCACTAACCTCACCGACAACGGCGCTAGAAAAGAGCTTGATGTCTACTACACAACCTTATTCTTTCAGACTCGTGTTGGCCCTCCAAGTGCAGAGTTCTGTAGGACAGTAGCAAATTTCCCTCAAGTGGATGACCTAAGGTTTATCAATCCGTGGGAGGCGTAGGATGAAGATGGTCTCTCTCAAACAACCCTGCAACCAAATAACAAAGAGTATCTTGTGTCCCCAACACACCCAATACAATGGTAAATTGTATATGTGCACTAGTTCGGCAAAGAGATGGTGATGCAAGTGTAATATAGATGGTAGATATAGGTTTTTGTAATCTGAAAATATAAAAACAGAAAGGTAACTAATGTTAAAAGTAAGCAAAAACGGTATTGCAATTTTTGGAAACAAGGCCTAGGGTTCATACTTTCAGTAGTGTAAGTTCTCTAAACAATGATATCATAATTAGATCATATAACAATCCCTCAACGTGCAACAAAGAGTCACTTCAAAGTCACTAATAGCGGAGAACAAACGAAGAGATTATTGTAGGGTACAAAACCACCTCAAAGTTATTCTTTCTGATCAATCTATTGGGCTATTCCTATAAGTGTCACAAACAACCCTAGAGTTCGTACTAAAATAACACCTTAAGACACACATCAACCAAAACCCTAATGTCAACTAGATACTCCAATATCACCACAACTATCCGCGGGTTTGATTATACGATATGCATCACACAATCTCAGATTCATCTATTCAAACCAACACAAAGAACTTCAAAGAGTGCCCCAAAGTTTCTACCAGAGAGTCAAGATGAAAACATGCGCCAACCCCTATGCATAAGTTCACAAGGTCACAGAACCCGCAAGTTGATCACCAAAACATACATCAAGTAGATCACGTGAATATCCCATTGTCACCATAGATAAGCACATGCAAGACATACATCAAGTGTTCTCAAATCCTTAAAGACTCAATCCGATAAGATAACTTCAAAGGGAAAACTCAATCCATTACAAGAAGGTAGAGGGGGAGAAACATCATAAGATCCAACTATAATAGCAAAGCTCGCGGTACATCAAGATTGTGCCAAATTAAGAACATGAGAGAGAGAGAGAGAGATCAAACACATAGCTACTGGTACATACCATCAGCCCGAGGGTGAACTACTCCCTCCTCGTCATGGAGAGCGCCGGGATGATGAAGATGGCCACCAGAGATGATTTCCCCCTCAGGAAGGGTGCCGGAACATGGTCCCGATTGGTTTTTGGTGGCTACAGAGGCTTGCGGCGGCGGAACTCCTGATCTAGGTTTATTTCTGGGGGTTTCTATATTTATAGGAATTTCTGGCACTGGGAACAAGTTAGGGGGGACATGAGTCAACCACCAGGACGGAGGGCGCGCCCGGGGGACCCTTGTGGAGGCCTCGTGCCTCTTCTGGCCCAACTCTTTTGCTTCGGGGGCTTCTTCTGGTCCATAAAAAATCACCGTAAATTTTTAGCTCAATTGGACTCCGTCTGATATTCCTTTTCCGCGAAACTCAAAAACAAGGAAAAGGCAGAAACTGGCACTGGGCACTGGGCTCTAGGTTAATAGGTTAGTCCCAAAAATCATATAAAATAGCATATAAATACATATAAAACATCCAAGATGGATAATATAATAGCATGGAACAATCAAAAATTATATATACTTTGGAGACGTATCACATAGCCGCTCCTCAACCATGTCGTCCCCCAGCGTGGAGCATGGGGCTTCCACTGGTGCGTGGGTGGGAGCTCCCCCTAGGGGGGAGACTCCGGGGCGTGTATAGCCCCGTCCTGGCACGTGGCTAGCACGGCAGGACTGTTGGAGGTGTATATGGGCACCCGTGAGCTAGCGTGGGACTCACGAGGCCCTACCTCAAGGCGGGTTGCGCCTGAATTTTTGGTTCGGAACATTTGTAAGGACCTTGCAAGATGTTTAGGTGGCCTGCTCTGAGTGAATCTTCGGAGGACATCGCATGAGAAAGCCAAAGACTAACGACCCCAGGAGGTGACGTGAATGGGGCCGACCCGCCAGACAGAGCTCAGCCGTTGGGTTTACCGATGCTGCAGGGACAGACCCGAGCATAGACGCCGTGCCCAGTATTCTCATGCAACAATCCTAAAGGAAGACAACCGGCGCGCGGCTTCCGCGGCGGCGAGGCACCGGGTCGCGCGCCCTGACTCATCCACTCCCAATTATCTCATGCGAGAACAAGGCACCAAGGACCAAAGGAGGTGACATACACGGGAGCTGGCCCGCGAGACAGAGCTCGACCACTTGGGTTTGGCGATGCTACAGGGACGGACGCGAGCATATACGCCGTGACAGTCCTTAATCATGAGGCAGTCGCGGGTGGGTTTGTGAGGGCGCACGACACTCATGGCGGCGAAGCACTGGACATGCAGGTGATAATATAAAAGCAACTCATGAAAGGGTAAGGCTAGTTCTAATACATGCGCAAAATGATACATGCTGTAGGGACGGATCCGTACAACTTGAGGATAATGCAGACCGAGGGGCGCCCTCAACCGAACAAACCAAAAATTCAGCTGGCACCGTCGTTGAAGAAGTGTTGGGGTAGCTGAAGATGCACGCTGCAGAGGTCATTCCACACGAGTCGGCCGGCTCCTGAGTCCTGGGGGACTCCGGAGGTCCAGGAGGCTCGCGAGGGTCAGGCACCTCCTCCATCAAGGTTGCCTGGAGCCTATCCTCATGAGCCACCAGGGCGCCCTGCATGTAGCGTTGGTGCATGTGGCAGCCATGTTCAGCAGGACAAACGGCATGCGGACATAGCTGCGGGGGCAGCCCCCACTCCAACCGACACCGGACGGCCAGAAGAGCTCCTGAGAAGCAGCCCTGTTGAGGCCTGGGATGTTGACACTGCTACCTCTTGAGCACTGCGTTGGTTTTCCCTTGAATAGGAAAGGGTGATGCAGCAAAGTAGCGTAAGTATTGCCCTCAGCTTTTGAAAACCAAGGTATTAATCCAGTAGGAGACTACACGCATGTCCCTCGTACCTACACAAACAAATAAGAACCTCGCAACTAACGCGATAAAGGGGTTTTCAATCCCTTCACGGTCATTTACGAGAGTGAGATCTGATAGAGATAATAATAATAAGATAAATATTTTTGGTATTTTTATGATATAGATTGAAAGTAAAGATTGCAAAATAAAATAGATTGGAAACTTATATGATAAAGGATAGACCCGAGGGCCATAGGTTTCACTAGTGGCTTCTCTCAAGATAACATAAGTATTACGGTGGGTAAACAAATTACTGTCGAGCAATTGATAGAAAAGTGCATAATTATGCGAATATCTAGGCATGATCATGTATATAGGCATCACATGCGCGATAAGTAGACCGAAAAGATTTTGCATCTACTACTATTACTCCACACATCGACTGCTATCCAGCATGCATCTAGAGTATTAAGTTCATAAGAACAGAGTAACGCATTAGGCAAGATGACATGATGTAGAGGGATAAACTCAAGCAATATGATATAAACCCCATCTTTTTATCCTCGATGGCAAGAATACAATACGTGCCTTGCTGCCCCTGCTGTCACTAGGAAAGGACACTGCAAGATTGAACCCAAAGCTAAGCACTTCTCCCATTGCAAGAAAGATCAATCTGGTAGGCCAAACCAAACTGATAATTCGAAGCGACTTGCAAAGATAACCAATCATACATAAAAGATTTCAGAGAAGAATCAAATATTGTTCATAGATAAACTTGATCATAAACCCACAATTCATCGAATCTCGACGAACACACCGCAAAAAGAGTTACATCAAATAGGTCTCCAAGAAGATCGAATAGAACATTGTATTGAGATCCAAAGAGAGAAAAGAAGCCATCTAGCTAATAACTATTGACCCGAAGGTCTGTGGTAAACTACTCACACATCATCGGAGATGCTATGGTGTTGATGTAGAAGCCCTCCGTGATTGATTCCCCCTCCGGCGGAGCTCCGGAAAAGGCCCCAAGATGGGATCTCACAGGTACAAAAGGTTGCGGCGGTGGAAATAGGGTTTCGTGGTTCTCTCAGATGTCTTCGGGGTATATGAGTATATATAGGTGAAAGAAATAGGTCGGCAGAGCCACGAGGGACCGACGAGGGTGGGGGGCGCCTACCCCCTGGGCGCGCCCTCCTACCTCGTGGACGCCTCGTTTCTTCCTTAACGTCCACTCCAAGTCTCCTGGATTGCGTTCGTTCCAAAATTAACTCTCCCGAAGGTTTCATTCCGTTTGGATTCCATTTGATATTCCTTTTCTGCCAAACACTGAAATAGGCAAAATACAGCAATTTGCACTCGCCCTTTGGTTAGTAGGTTAGTCCCAAAAATAATATAAAAAGGTATATTAAAGCCCATTAAACATCAAAAACAGATAATATAATAACATCGAGCAATAAAAAATTATAGATACGTTGGAGACGTATCAAGCATGATCATAAAGATTCAAGACATGAATGTTCAGATCCGAAAGATTCAAGACAAAAGTTTAATATTGACATAAAAATAATAATACTTCAAGCATACTAACAAAGCAATTATGTCTTCTCAAAATAACATGGCCAAAGAAAGTCATCCCTACAAAATCATATAGTCTGGCTATGCTCTATCTTCACCACACAAAATATTTAAATCATGCACAACCCTGATGACAAGCCAAGCAATTGTTTCATACTTTTGATGTTCTCAAACTTTTTCAATCTTCACGCAATACATGAGCATGAGCCATGGACATAGCACTACAGGTGGAATAGAATGGTGGTTGTGGAGAAGACAAAAAGGAGAAGATAGTCTCACATCAACTAGGCATATCAACGTCTATGGAGATGCCTATCAATAAATATCAATGTGAGTGAGTAGGGATTGCCATGCAATGGATGCACTAGAGCTATAAGTGTATGAAAGCTCAAAAAGAAACTAAGTGGGTGTGCATCCAACTTGCTTGCTCACGAAGACCTAGGGCATTTTGAGGAAGCCCATCATTGGAATATACAAGCCAAGTTCTATAATGTAAAATTCCTACTAGTATATGAAAGTGACAACATAGCAGACTCTCTATCATGAAGATCATGGTGATACTTTGAAGCACAAGTGTGGAAAAAGGATAGTAACATTGTCCCTTCTCTCATTTTCTCTCATTTTTCATTTTTCATTTGGGCCTTTTCTCTTCTTTTTTATGGCCTCTTTTTCTCTTTTTTTTATTTTTGGTCCGGAGTCTCATCCCGACTTGTGGGGGAATCATAGTCTCCATCATCCTTTCCTCACATGGGACAATGCTCTAATAATGATGATCATCACACTTTATTTCCATACAACTCAAGAATTACAACTCAATTCTTAGAACAAAATATGACTCTATGTGAATGCCTCCAGCGGTGTACCGGGATGTGCAATGACTCATGAGTGACATTAATGAAAGAATTGAAGGAAATATTCCCTAGAGGCAATAATAAAGTTATTATTTATTTCCTTATATCATGATAAATGTTTATTATTCATGCTAGAATTGTATTAACCGGAAACATGATACATGTGTGAATACATAGACAAACAGAGTGTCACTAGTATGCCTCTACTTGACTAGCTCGTTAATCAAACATGGTTATGTTTCCTAGCCATAGACATGAGTTGTCATTTGATTAACGGGATCACATCATTAGGAGAATGATGTGATTGACTTGAACCATTCCGTTAGCTTAGCACTTGATTGTTTAGTATGTTGCTATTGCTTTCTTCATGACTTATACATGTTCCTATGACTATGAGATTATGCAACTCCCGTTTACCGGAGGAACACTTTGTGTGCTACCAAACATCACAATGTAATGGGTGATTATAAAGGTGCTCTACAGGTGTCTCCAAAGGTACTTGTTGAGCTGGCGTATTTTGAGATTAGGATTTGTCACTCCGATTGTCGGAGAGGTATCGCTGGGCCCTCTCGGTAATACGCATCACTATAAGCCTTGCAAGCATTGTAACTAATGAGTTAGTTGCGGGATGATGTATTATGGAACGAGTAAAGAGACTTGGCGGTAACGAGATTGAACTAGGTATTGAGATACCGACAATCGAATCTAGGGCAAGTAACATACCGATGACAAAGGGAACAACGTATGTTGTTATGCGGTTTGACCGATAAAGGTCTTCGTAGAATACATAGGAGCTAATATGAGCATCTAGGTTTTGCTATTGGTTATTTACCAAAGACATGTCTCGGTCATGTCTACATAGTTCTCGAACCCGTAGGGTCCGCACGCTTAAAGTTCTGTGACGATCGGTATTATGAGTTTTGTGTTTTGATGTACCGAAGGTAGTTTGGAGTCCCTGATGTGATCACGGACATGACGTGGAGTCTCGAAATGGTCGAGACGTTAAGATTGATATATTGGAATGTTACATTCGGACAGTGGATGAGTTTCGGGGGTTATCGGATAAATACCGGAGAAACCGGGAGGTTGGCGGAACCTCCGGGGGGGGGGGGGTTATTGGGCCTCATGGGCCCAAGTGGTGGAAGAGGAGAGGCGGCCAGCTAGGGGCGCGCGGCCCCCCTAGCCCAAACTGAATTGGACTAGGGGCCTCCCCCCTTTCCTTCTTCTTCTCCTCCCCTTCCTTCCCCTCTCCTACTTGGGCTAGGAAAGAGGGGGGAATCCTACTAGGAGTAAGATTGCCCCCCTTGGGCGCACCTCCTCCCCTTGGCTGGCCCTCTCCTCCTCCCCCTTTATATATGGAGGAGGGGGGAACCCCATAGACACAACAATTGATCTCTTGATCTCTTAGCCGTGTGCGGTGCCCCCTCCACCATATTCCACCTCGATAATATCGTAGCGGTGCTTAGGCGAAGCCCTCCGTCGGTAGCATCATCATCACTGTCACCACGCCGTTGTGCTGACGGAACTCTCCCTCAAAGCTCGGCTGGATCGGAGGTCGAGGGACGTCATCGAGCTCAACGTGTGCTGAACTCGGAGGTGTCATACGTTAGATACTTGGATCGGTCGGATCGTGAAGACGTACGACTACATCAACTGTGTTGTGCTAACGCTTCCGCTTTCGGTCTACGAGGGTACATGGACAACACTCTCCCCTCTCATTGCTATGCATCACCATGATCTTGCGTGTGCGTAGAATTTTTTGAAATTACTACATTCCCCAATAGTGGTATCAGAGCCAAGTTTATGCGTAGATGTTATATGCACGAGTAGAACACAAGTGAGTTGTGGGCGATACAAGTCATACTGCTTACCGGCATGTCATACTTTGGTTCGGCGGTATTGTTGGATGAAGCGGCCCGGACAGACATTACGCGTACGCTTACGCGAGACTGGTTCTACCGACGTGCTCTGCACATAGGTGGCTGGCGGGTGTCAGTTTCTCCAACTTTAGTTGAATCGAGTGTGGCTACGCCCGGTCCTTGTGAAGGTTAAAACAACACTAAGTTGATGAAGTATCATTGTGGTTTTGATACGTAGGTAAGAATGGTTCTTGCTCAGCCCATAGCAGCCACGTAAAAACTTGCAACAACAAAGTAGAGGGCGTCTAACTTGTTTTTGCAGGGCATGTTGTGATGTGATATGGTCAAGACGTGATGAGATATAAATTGTTGTATGAGATGATCATGTTTTGTTAAAGTTATCGGCAACTGGCAGGAGCCTTATGGTTGTCTCTTCATTTGCATAAGATGCAAGTGCCATGTAATTGCTTTACTTTATCGCTATACGGTAGCAATAGTTGCAAAAGCAATAGCTGGTGAGACGACCATGTGACGACACGTTGATAAAAGATCAAGATGATGGAGATCATAGTGTCATGCCGGTAACAATGAAGATCATGACAATACTTTGGAGATGGAGATCAAAAGCACAAGATGATGATGGCCATATCATGTCACATATTTTGATTGCATGTGATGTTTATCTTTTATACATCTTATTTTGCTTAGTTCGACGATAGCTTTATAAGATGATCTCTCACTAAATTTCAAGGTATAAGTGTTCTCCCTAAGTATGCACCATTGCGAATGTCTTCGTGCTGAGACACCACGTGATGATCGGGTGTGATAAGCTCTACGTTCAAATACAACGGGTGCAAGACAGTTTTGCACACATGGAATACTCAGGTTAAACTTGACGAGCCTAGCATATGCAGATATCGCCTCGGAACACTGGAGACCGAAAGGTCGAGCGTGAATTATATACCAGATATGATGAACATAGTGATGTTCACCATTGAAAACTACTCCATCTCACGTGATGATCGGACATGGTTTAGTTGATTTGGATCACGTGATCACTTAGATGATTAGAGGGATGTCTATCTAAGTGGGAGTTCTTAAGTAATATGATTAATTGAACTTTAATTTATCATGAACTTAGTCCTGGTAGTATTTTGCAAATAATGTTGTAGATAAATAGCTCGTGTTATTGCTTCCCTATGTTTTATATGTGTTCCTAGAGAAAACTAAGTTGAAAGATGATAGTAGCAATGATGCGGACTGGTTCCGTGATCTGAGGTTTATCCTCATCGCTACACAGAAGAATTATGTCCTTGATGCACCGCTAGGTGACAGACCTATTGCGGGAGCAGATGCAGACGCTATGAATGTTTGGCTAGCTCAATATGATGACTACTTGATAGTTTAGTGCACCATACTTAACGGCTTAGAATCGGGACTTCAAAGACATTTTGAACGTCATGGACCATATGAGATGTTCCGGGAGTTGAAGTTAATATTTCAAGCAAATACCCGAGTTGAGAGATATGAAGTCTCCAACAAGTTCTATAGCTAAAACATGGAGGAGAATAGCTCAAGCAGTGAGCATGTGCTCAAATTGTCTGGGTACTACAATCGCTTGAATCAAGTGGGAGTTAATCTTCCAGATAAGATAGTGATTGATAGAATTCTCTAGTCACCATCACCAAGGTAGTAGAACTTCGTGATGAACTATAGTATGCAAGGGACGATGAAAACGATTCCCGAGCTTTTCATGATGATGAAATCGATCAAGGTAGAAATCAAGAAAGAGCATCAAGTGTTGATGATTAACAAGACCACTAGTTTCAAGAAAAGGGTAAAGGGAAAGAAAGGGAACTTCATGTAGAATGGCAAGCAAGTTGTCACTTCCGTGAAGAAGCCCAAAGCTAGACTAAAGCCTGAACTGAGTGCTTCTACTGCAAAGGAAATGGTCACTGGAAGCGGAAATGCCCTGAATATTTGGTGGATAAGAAGTATGGCAAAGTGAACAATGGTATATTTGATATACAGGTTATTGATGTGTACCTTACTAGTGTTTATAGTAGCCCCTGGGTATTTGATACTTGTTCAGTTGCTAAAAATTAGTAACTCAAAACATGAGTTATAGAATAAACAGAGACTAGTTGAGGGTGAAGTGACGATGTGTGTTGGAAGTGGTTCCAAGATTGATATGATCATCATCGCACACTCCCTATACTTTCGGGATTAGTGTTAAACCTAAATAAATGTTATTTGGCGTTTGCGTTGAGCATGAATATGATTTCATCATGTTTATTGCAATACGGTTATTCATTTAAAATCAGAGAATAATTGTTGTTCTGTTTACATGAATAAAACCTTCGATGGTCATACACCCAATGAAAATAGTTTGTTGGATCTCGATTGTAGTGATACACATATTCATAATATTGATGCCAAAAGATGCAAAGTTGGTAATGATAGTGCAACTTATTTGTGGCACTGCTGTTTAGGTCATATCGGTGTAAAGCGCATGAAGAAAATCCATGCTGATGGGCTTTTGGAATCACTTGATTATGGATCAGTTGATGCTTGCGAACCATGCCTCATGGGCAAGATGACTAAGACTCTGTTCTCCGGAACAATGGAGCGAGCAACAGACTTGTTGGAAATAATACATACCAGTGTATGCAGCCCGATGAGTGTTGAGGCCCGCGGCAGGTATCGTTATTTTCTGACCTTCACACATGACTTGAGTAGATATGGGTATATCTACTTAATGAAGCACAAATATGAAACATTTGAAAAGTTCAAAGAATTTCAGAGTGAAATGGAGAATCATCATAACAAGAAAATAAAAGTTTCTATGATATGATCGCAGAGGTAAAATATTTGAGTTACGAGTTTGGCCTTCAATTAGAACAATATGAAATAGTTTCACTACTCACGCCACTTTATTTGATATAGTGCAATCTATGATGTCTCTTATCGATTTACCACTATCGTTTTGGGGTTATGCATTAGAGACAACTGCATTCACATTAAAAAGGGCACCATCTAAATCCGCTGAGACGACACCGTATGAACTGTGGTTTAGCAAGAAACCTAAGCTGTCGTTTCTTAAAGTTTGGGGTTGCGATGCTTATGTGAAAAAAATTCAACTTGATAAGCTCAAACCCAAGTCGGAGAAGTGCGTCTTCATAGGATACCCAAAAGTTACTGTTGGGTACACCTTCTATCACAGATCCGAAGGCAAGATATTTGTTGCTGAGAATGGATCCTTTCTAGAGAAGGAGTTTCTCTCGAAAGAAGTGAGTGGAAGGAAAGTAGAACTTGATGAGGTAACTGTACCTGCTCCCTTATTGGAAAGTAGTTCATCACAGAAATCTGTTCCTGTGACTTCTACACCAATTAGTGACGAAGCTAATGATGATGATCATGTAACTTTAGATCAAGTTATTACCGAACCTCGTAGGTCAACCAGAGTGAGATCCACACAAGAGTGGTACGGTAATCCTGTTCTGGAGGTCATGTTAATTGACCATGATAAACCTACGAACTATGAGGAAGCGATGATGAGCCTAGATTCTGCAAAATGGTTTGAGGCCATGAAATCTGAGATGGGATCCTTGTATGAGAACAACGTATGGACTTTGATTGACTTGCCCGATGATCGGCAAGCCATTGAGATTAAATGGATCTTCAAGAGGAAGATGAACGCTGATAGTAGTGTTACTATCTACAAAGCTAGACTTGTCGAGAAAGGTTTTGACAAAGTTCAAGGTGTTGACTATGATGAGATTTTCTCACTCGTAGCGATGCTTAAGTCTGTCCGAATCATGTTAGCAAATTGCCACATTTTATGAAATCTGGCAAATGGATGTCAAAACTACATTCCTTAATGGATTTCTTAAAGAAGAATTGTATATGATGCAACCAGAAGGTTTTGTCGATCCTAAAGGTGCTAACAAAATGTGCAAGCTCCAGGGATCCATCTATGGACTGGTGCAAGCATCTCAGAGTTGGAATATACTCTTTGATGAGTTGATCAAAGCATATAAGTTTTATATAGACTTGTGGTGAAGCCTGCATTTACAAGAAAGTGAGTGGGAGCACTACAACATTTCTGATAAATATACGTGAATGACATATTATTGATCAGAAATAATGTATAATTTTCTGGAAAGCATAAAGGAGTATTTGAAAGGTGTTTTTCAAATAAAGACCTCGGTGAAGCTACTTACATATTGAGCATCAAGATCTATAGAGATAGATCAAGACGCTTGATAAGTTTTTTCAATGAGTACATACCCTGACAAGATTTTGAAGTAGTTCAAAATGGAACAGTCAAAGAAAGAGTTCTTACCTATGTTACAAGGCGTGAAATTGAGTAAGACTCAAAGCCCAACCACGACAGAAGATAGAAAGAGAATGAAAGTCATTTCTTATGCCTCAGCCATAGTTTGTATAAAGTATGCCATGCTGTGTACCCTACACTGAGTTTAGTAAGGGAGTATGATAGTGATCTAGGAGTAGATCACTGGACAGTGGTCAAAATTATCCTTAGTGGAATAAGGATATGTTTCTCGATTATGGAGGTGACAAAAGGTTCGTCGTAAAGGTTACGTCGATACAAATTTTGACACTGATCCAGATGACTCTAAGTATCAATCTGGATACTTTTTAAAAGTGGGAGCAATTAGTTAGAGTAGCTCTGTGCAGAGCATTGTTGACATAGAAATTTGCAAAATACATACGGATCTGAATGTGGCAGACCCGTAGACTAAACTTCTCTCACAAGCAAAACATGATCACACCTTAGTACTCTTTGGGTGTTAATCACATGGGATGTGAACTAGATTACTGACTCTAGTAAACCCTTTGAGTGTTGGTCACATGGCGATGTGAACTATGGGTGTTAATCACATGGTGATGTGAACTATCGGTGTTAAATCACATGGCGACGTGAACTAGATTATTGAATCTAGTGCAAGTGGGAGACTGAAGGAAATATGCCCTAGAGGCAATAATAAAGTTATTATTTATTTCCTTATATCATGATAAATGTTTATTATTCATGCTAGAATTGTATTAACCGGAAACATGATACATTTGTGAATACATAGACAAACAGAGTGTCACTAGTATGCCTCTACTTGACTAGCTCGTTAATCAAACATGGTTATGTTTCCTAGCCATAGACATGAGTTGTCATTTGATTAACGGGATCACATCATTAAGAGAATGATGTGATTGACTTGACCCATTCCGTTAGCTTAGCACTTGATTGTTTAGTATGTTGCTATTGCTTTCTTCATGACTTATACATGTTCCTATGACTATGAGATTATGCAACTCCTGTTTACTGGAGGAACACTTTGTGTGCTACCAAACGTCACAATGTAATGGGTGATTATAAAGGTGCTCTACAGGTGTCTCCAAAGGTACTTGTTGAGCTGGCGTATTTCGAGATTAGGATTTGTCACTCCGATTGTCGGAGAGGTATCTCTGGGCCCTCTCGGTAATACGCATCACTATAAGCCTTGCTAGCATTGTAACTAATGAGTTAGTTGCGGGATGATGTATTACAGAACAAGTAAAGAGACTTGCCGGTAACGAGATTGAACTAGGTATTGAGATACCGACAATCGAATCTAGGGCAAGTAACATACCGATGACAAAGGGAACAACATATGTTGTTATGCGGTTTGACCGATAAAGGTCTTCGTAGAATACATAGGAGCCAATATGAGCATCTAGGTTCTGCTATTGGTTATTGACCGGAGACATGTCTCGGTCATGTCTACATAGTTCTCGAACCCGTAGGGTCCGCACGCTTAAAGTTCTGTGACGATCGGTATTATGTGTTTTGTGTTTTGATGTACCGAAGGTAGTTTGGAGTCCCGGATGTGATCACGGACATGACGAGGAGTCTCGAAATGGTCGAGACGTTAAGATTGATATATTGGAATGTTATATTCGGACACCGGATGAGTTCTGGGGGTTATCGGATAAATACCGGAGAAACCGGGAGGTTACCGGAACCTCCTGGGGGGTTAATGGGCCTCATGGGCCCAAGTGGTGGAAGAGGAGAGGCGGCCAGCTAG
Organism: Triticum urartu; assembly: GCF_056163025.1. Classification (NCBI taxonomy): domain Eukaryota; kingdom Viridiplantae; phylum Streptophyta; class Magnoliopsida; order Poales; family Poaceae; genus Triticum; species Triticum urartu. Next base: position 156,105,782 of record NC_141873.1, on the reverse strand, counting down.
GGGCGCGTGGCCCCCCTAGCCCAAACCGAATTGGACTAGGGGGCCAGCCCCCCTTTCCTTCTTCTTCTCCTCCCCTTCCTTCGCCTCTCCTACTTGGACTAGGAAAGAGGGGGGAATCCTACTTGTTGGAGGATTGCCCCCTTGGGCGCGCCTCCTCCCCTTGGCCGGCCCTCTCCTCCTCCCCCCTTTATATATGGAGGAGGGGGCACCGCATAGACACAACAATTGATCTCTTGATCTCTTAGCCGTGTGCGGTGCCCCCTCCACCATATTCCACCTTGATAATATCGTAGTGGTGCTTAGGCGATGCCCTGCATCGGTAGCATCATCATCACCGTCAGCATGCTGTCGTGCTGATGGAACTCTCCCTCAAAGCTCGGCTGAATCGGAGTTTGAGGGACGTCATCGAGCTGAACGTGTACTGAACTCGGAGGTGTCGTACGTTCGGTACTTGTATCGGTCGGATCGTGAAGACGTACGACTACATCAATCGCGTTGTGCTAACGTTTCCGCTTTTGGTCTACGAGGGTACGTGGACAACACTCTCCCCTCTTGTTGCTATGCATCACCATGATCTTGCATGGGCGTAGGTTTTTTTTTTGAAATTACTACGTTCACCAACAAGAATTATGAAGAGTGGCTTTGCCACAAATACGATGTCAACTACATGATCATGCAAAGCAATATGACAATGATGAAGCGTGTCATAATAAACGGAACGGTGGAAAGTTGCATGGCAGTATATCTTGGAATGGCTATGGAAATGCCATAATAGGTAGCTATGGTGGCTGTTTTGAGGAAGGTATATGGTGGGTTTATGGCACCAGCGAAAGTTGCGCGGTACTAGAGAGGCTAGCAATGGTGGAAGGGTGAGAGTGCGTACAATCCATGGACTCAACATTAGTCATAAAGAACTCACATACTTATTGCAAAAATCTGTTAGTCATCGAAACAAAGTACTATGCGCATGCTCCTAGGGGGATATATTGGTAGGAAAAGACCATCACTCGTCCCCGGCCGCCACTCACAAGGAAGACAATCAATAAATAAATCATGCTCTGACTTCATCACATAACAATTCAACATACGTGCATGCTACGGGAATCACAAACTTTAGGACAAGTATTTCTCAAATTCACAACTACTCAACTAGTATGACTCTAATATCACCATCTTCATATCTCAAAACAATCATCAAGTATCAAACTTCTCATAGTATTCAATGCACTTTTTATGATAGTTTTTATTATACCCATCTTGGATGCCTATCATATTAGGACTAATTTTATAACCAAGGCAAATTACCATGCTGTTCTAAAAGACTCTCCAAATAATGTAAGTGAATCATGAGAGATCAATAATTTCTATAAAATAAAACCACCACCGTGCTCTAAAAGATATAAGTGAAGCACTAGAGCAAAATTATCTAGCTCAAAAGATGTAAGTGAAGCACATAGAGTATTCTAATAAATTCCAATTCATGTGTGTCTCTCCCAAAAGGTGTGTACAGCAAGGATGATTGTGGCAAACTAAAAATCAAAGACTCAAATCATAAAAGACTCTCCAAGCAAAACACATATCATGTGGTGAATAAAAATATAGCCTCAAGTAAAGTTACCGATAGAAAAAGACGAAAGAGGGGATGCCTTCCGGGGCATCCCCAAGCTTAGGCTTTTTTTTGTCCTTGAATTTTACCTTGGGGTGACTTGGGCATCCCCAAGCTTAGGCTCTTGCCACTCATTATTCCATAATCCATCAAATCTTTACCCAAAACTTGAAAACTTCACAACACAAAACTTAAACAGAAAATCTCATGAGCTCCGTTAGTATAAGAAAACAAACCACCACTTAAGGTATTATAATGAACTCATTATTTATTTATTTTGGTGTTAAACCTACTGTATTCCAACTTCTCTATGGTTCATAACCTCCGATACTAGCCATAGATGCATCAAAATAAGCAAACAACAGACAAAAAATAGAATCTGTCAAAAGAAGAACAGTCTGTAGTAATCTGTAGGTTTCGAATACTTTTGTAACCCCAAAAATTCTGAAATAAATTTCTGGACGTGACTAATTTATCTATTAATCATCTGCAAAAATAATAAACCTAATCGCACTCTCCAGTAAAAAAATGGCAGCAAATCTCGTGAGCGCTAAAGTTTCTGTTTTTTACAGCAAGATCTCTAAAACTCCCCCAAGTCTTCCCAAAGGTTCTACTTGGCACAAACACTAATTAAAAGCAGAAAACCATATCTAAACAGAGGCTAGATGAATTATTTATTACTAAACAGAATCAAAAAGCAAGAAACAAAAATAAAATTGGGTTGCCTCCCAACAAGCGCTATCGTTTAACGCCCCTAGCTAGGCATAAAAGCAAAAATAGATCTAAGTATTATCATCTTTGGTATGCAATCCATAAGTAGCTCTCATAATAGATTCGTAAGTTAATTTAATTTTCTTTATAGGAAAGTGTTCCATGCCATTCCTTAACGGAAATTGAAATCTAATATTCCCTTGTTTCATATCAATTATTGCACCAATCGTTCTAAGGAAAGGTCTACCAAGAATAATAGGACATGTAGGATTTCAATCAATATCAAGAACAAGGAAATCTACAGGCACATAATTCCTATTTGCAACAATAAGAACATCATTAATCCTTCCCATAGGTTTCTTAATAGTGGAATCCGCAAGATGCAAATTTAAAGAACAATCATCAAAGTCACGGAAACCTAACACATCACACACAGTTTTTGGAATCGTGGAAACGCTAGCACCCAAATCACATAAAGCATAGAATTCATGATCTTTAATTTTAATTTTAATAGTAGGTTCCCACTCATCATTAAGTTTTCTAGGTATAGAAACTTCTAATTCAAGCTTTTCTTCATAAGATTGCATTAAAGGATCAACGATATGTTTGGTAAAAGCTTTATTTTGATTATTAGCATGCGGAGAATTTAGCACGGATTGCAACAAGGAAATACAATCTATCAAAGAGGAATTATCATAATTAAATTCCTTTAAATACAAAATAGTGGGTTCATTGCTATGTAAAGTTTTGACCTCATCAATCCCACTTTTACCAATTTTTGCATCAAGATCCAAAAACTCTGAATCATTGGGACGCCTTTTAACTAAAGTTGACTCATCTCCAGTCCCATCATTATCAAGATTCATATTGCAAAACAAAGATTTAATAGGAGACACATCAATCACTTTTAGATCTTCATCCTTATTATCATCAAAACTAGAAGAACACGCTTTTATGAAGCAATCTTTTTTAGCACACATCCTAGCGGTTCTTTCTTTGCACTCATCAATGGAAATTCTCATGGCTTTGAGAGACTCATTGATATAATGCTTAGGTGGAGTGGATCTAAGTTTCAAAGAATCAACATCAAGAGAAATTCTATCCACGTTCCTAGCCAACTCATCAATCTTAGACAATTTTTCTTCAATCAAAGCATTGAAACTCTTTTGAGAACTAATAAATTCTTTAATACTAGATTCAAAATCAGAGGGCATCTTATTATAATTTCCATAATAATTTTTGTAGGAATTACCATAATTATTAGAGGAATTACTAGGATACAGGTACGACCTAGGATTAAAGTTTCCTCTATACGCGTTGTTACCAAAATTGTTCCTGCCAACAAAATTGACATCCATAGAATAATTATTATTCTCAATCAAAGTAGACAAAGGCATATCATTAGGATTAGAAGAAACACTTTTATTAGCAAACAATTTCATAAGTTCATCCATCTTTCCACTCAAAACATTGATTTCTTCTATAGCTTGAACTTTTTTACTAGTAGATCTTTTGGTGTGCCATTGAGAATAATTAACCATAATATTATCTAGGAGTTTGGTAACTTCTCCTAAAGTGATTTCCATAAAAGTGCCGCCCACGGCTGAATCTAAAAGATTTCTAGAAGCAAAATTCAATCCAGCATAAAAAATTTGTATGATCATCCACAAATTCAAACCATGAGTAGGGCAATTATGAATCATTAGTTTCATCCTCTCCCAGGATTGTGCAACATGCTCATGATCTAGTTGCTTAAAGTTCATAATATCATTTCTAAGAGAGATGATCTTAGCGGGAGGAAAATACTTAGAGATGAAAGCATCTTTGCACTTGTTCCAAGAATCAATACTATTTTTAGGCAAAGAAGAAAACAAAGTTTTAGCATGATCTCTAAGTGAAAATGGGAATAGCTTCAATTTAACAATATCATTATCCACATCTTTCTTCTTTTGCGTATCACACAAAACAACAAAGCTATTTAGATGGGTAGTAGCATCTGTTGGGGAACGTAGTAATTTCAAAAAAATTCCTACGCACACGCAAGATCATGGTGATGCATAGCAACGAGAGGGGAGAGTGTTGTCTACGTACCCACGCAGACCGACTGCGGAATCGTTGACGCAACATAGTGGAAGTAGTCGTACGTCTTCTCGATCCGACCGATCCAAGCACCGTTACTCCGGCACCTCCGAGTTCTTAGCACACGTACAGCTCGATGACGATCCCCGGGCTCCGATCCAGCAAAGCGTCGGGGAGGAGTTCCGTCAGCACGACGGCGTGGTGACGATCTTGATGTTCTACCATCGCAGGGCTTCGCCTAAGCACCGCTACAATATGATCGAGGTGGAATATGGTGGCAGGGGGCACCGCACACAGCTAAGGAACGATCTCAAGGATCAACTTGTGTGTCTATGGGGTGCCCCCTGCCCCCGTATATAAAGGAGTGGAGGAGGGGAGGGCCGGCCCTCTCTATGGCGCGCCCTAGGGGAGTTCTACTCCCACCGGGAGTAGGATTCCCCCTTTCCTAGTCCAACTAGGAGTCCTTCCATGTATTAGGAGTAGGAGTCAAGGCGAGGGAAAAGAGGAGAGAAGGAAGGAGGGGGCGCAGCCCTTCCCCCTAGTCCAATTTGGACTAGGGACATTTACATCTATGCCCTTAACTCGAACCCACTACTCAGTTTTGCCCCTAATTTTTAGGTATGCTCAGTTTTGCCCCTCCGCCGTTAGTTTCACTTATAGAAATGCCCTTCTCTGCCGTTACCGTCCGGTCAAAGGTCTTTGACCGTCCTGAAAAAATAGCAAAAAAAATCAAAAAAAATATGAAATTTGGTGGGATCAAAGATAGTCATGTCCGCAAGGCGCGTGCACATTTTCATGCCGTTCGGACACTGCGGGAGCTCGTGTCAAAGGAAAACATAAATTTTGTACGCATGCGAGCAGTAAATTCAAAAAAAAATAGAAAAAAAATCAAAAAAATATGAAATTTCGTGGGACTCAAGATATTCAGGTGCGCAAGATGTGTGCACGTTTTTGTTGTGTTTGGACATTGTAGGAGCTCATGGAGAAAAAAAACAAATTTTAGCTCAAAAAAACTTTGAAAAAATGCACTATTTTGTTTTTTTTCTCTAGAGCGCCCCGTACGTCATTTGATCACCAAAACTTGCAAGCACTTTGTGCACTCAAGCCTCTTTGACGCCAAATAAATTCAAATTTTTTTGAACTTTTTTGCTATTTTTTTCGAATTTACTGTTCATAGGCATAAATTATTTTTGTTTTCCTTTGCCACGAGCTCCCGGAGTGTCCAACCAACACAAAAATGTGCACGCGCCTTGCGGACATGACTATCTTCGATCCCACCAAATTTCATATTTTTTTGATTTTTTTTGCTATTTTTTTCTGGATGGTCAAAGTACTTTGACCGGACGGTAACGGCGCAAAAGGGCATTTCTATAAGTGACACTAACGGCGGAGGGGCAAAACTGAGCATACCTGAAAATTAGGGGCAAAACTGAGTAGTGGGTTCGAGTTAGGGGCAGAACTGGAATTGGCCCTTCGAACTAGGCCTTGGGGGGGGGTGCCCAACCTCTCCTATCTCTTTCCCCTAAAGCCCAATAAGGCACATATACTCCCCGGCGAATTCCCGTAACTCTCCGGTACTCCAAAAAATACTCGGATCACTCGGAACCTTTCCGATGTCCGAATATAGTCGTCCAATATATCAATTTTTACGTCTCGACCATTTCGAGACTCCTCGTCATGTCCCCGATCTCATCTGGGACTCCGAACTCCTTCGTTACATCAAAACTCATAAACTCATAATATAACTGTCATCGAAACCTTAAGCGTGCGGACCCTACGGTTCGAGAACAATGTAGACATGACCGAGACACGTCTCCGGTCAATAACCAATAGCGGGATCTGGATGCCCATATTGGCTCCTACATATTCTACGAAGATCTTTATCGGTCAGACCGCATAACAACATACGTTGTTCCCTTTGTCATCGGTATGTTACTTGCCCGAGATTCGATCGTCGGTATCCAATACCTAGTTCAATCTCGTTACCGGCAAGTCTCTTTACTCGTTCTGTAATACATCATCTTGCAACTAACTCATTAGTTGTAATGCTTGCAAGGCTTATGTGATGTGCATTACCGAGAGGGCCCAGAGATACCTCTCCGACAATCGGAGTGACAAATCCTAATCTCGAAATACGCCAACCCAACATCTACCTTTGGAGACACCTGTAATGCTCCTTTATAATCACCCAGTTACGTTGTGACGTTTGGTAGCACCCAAAGTTTTCCTCTGGCAAATGGGAGTTGCATAATCTCATAGTCATAGGAACATGTATAAGTCATGAAGAAAGCAATAGCAACATACTAAACGATCGGGTGCTAAGCTAATGGAATGGGTCATGTCAATCAGATCATTCATCTAATGATGTGATCCCGTTAATCAAATAACAACTCTTTATCCATGGTTAGGAAACATAACCATCTTTGATTAACGAGCTAGTCAAGTAGAGGCATACTAGTGACACTCTGTTTGTCTATGTATTCACACATGTATTATGTTTCCGGTTAATACAATTCTAGCATGAATAATAAACATTTATCATGATATAAGGAAATAAATAATAACTTTATTATTGCCTCTAGGGCATATTTCCTTCAGTCTCCCACTTGCACTAGAGTCAATAATCTAGTTCACATCGCCATGTGATTTAACAGCAATAGTTCACATCACCATGTGATTAACACCCATAGTCCACATCGATATGTGACCAACACCCAAAGGGTTTACTAGAGTCAATAATCTAGTTCACATTGTTTATGTGATTAACACCCAAAGAGTACTAAGGTGTGATCATGTTTTGCTTGTGAGATAATATTATTCAACGGGTCTGTCACATACAGATCCGTAAGTATTTTGCGAATTCTATGTCTACAATGCTCTGCATGGAGCTACTCTAGCTAATTGCTCCCACTTTCAATATGTATCTAGATCGAGACTTAGAGTCATCCAGATCTGTGTCAAAACTTGCATCAACGTAACTTTTTACGACGAACCTTTTTGTCACGTCCATAATCGAGAAACATATCCTTATTTTACTAAGGATAATTCTGACCGTTGGCCAGTGATCTACTCCTAGATCACTATCGTACTCCCTTGCTAAATCAGTGCAGGGTATACAATAGATCTGGTATACAGCATGACATACTTTATAGAACCTATGGCTAAGGCATAGGGAATGACTTTCATTCTCTTTCTATCTTCTGCCGTGGTCGGGCTTTGAGTCTTACTCAACTTCACACCTTGTAATACAGGCAAGAACTCTTTCTTTGACTGCTCTATTTTGAACTACTTCAAAATCTTGTCAAGGTATGTACTCATTGAAAAAACTTATCAAGCGTCTTGATCTATCTTTATAGATCTTGAAGCTCAATATGTAAGCAGCTTCACCGAAGTCTTTCTTTGAAAAAACTCCTTTCAAATACTCCTTTATGCTTTACAGAATAATTCTACATTATTTCCGATCAACAATATGTCAATCACATATACTTATCAGAAATGCTGTAGTGCTCCCACTCACTTTCTTGTAAATACAGGCTTCACCGCAAGTCTGCATAAAACTATATGCTTTGATCAACTCATCAAAGCGTATATTCCAACTCCGAGATGCTTGTACCAGTCCATAGATGGATTGCTGGAGCTTGCATATTTTGTTAACATCTTTAGGATCGACAAAACCTTCTAGTTGCATCGTATACAAATCTTCTTTAATAAATCCATTAAGGAATGCAGTTTTGTTTATCCATTTGCCAGATTTCATAAAATGTGGCAATTGCTAACATGATTCGAACAGACTTAAGCATAGATACGAGTGAGAAACTCTCATCGTAGGCAACACCTTGAACTTGTCGAAAACCTTTTGCGACAATTCTAGCTTTGTAGATAGTAACACTACTATCAGCGTCCGTCTTCCTCTTGAAGATCCATTTATTTTCTATGGCTTGCCGATCATCGGGCAAATCCATCAAAGTCCATACTTTGTTCTCATACATGGATCATATCTCAGATTTCATGGCCTCAAACCATTTTGCGAATCTGGGCTCATCATCGCTTCCTCATAGTTCGCAAGTTCGTCATGGTCTAGTAACATGACTTCCAGAACAGGATTACCATACCACTCTGGTGCGGATCTCACTCTGGTTTACCTACGAGATTCGGTAGTAACTTGATCTGAAGTTTCATGATCATCATCATTAGCTTCCTCACTAATTGGTGTAGGTGTCACAGAAACCGGTTTCTGTGATGTACTACTTTCCAATAAGGGAGGAGGTACAGTTACCTCATCAAGTTCTACTTTCCTCCCACTCACTTCTTTCGAGAAAAACTCCTTCTCTAGAAAGTTTCCGAATTTAGCAACAAAATTCTTGCCTTCGGATCTGTGATAGAAGGTGTACCCAACAATCTCCTTTGGGTATCCTATGAAGACATATTTCTCCGATTTGGGTTTGAGCTTATCAGGTTGAAACTTTTTCACATAAGCATTGCAACCTCAAACTTTAAGAAACGACAGCTTAGGTTTCTTGCTAAACCATGGTTCATACGGTGTCGTCCCAACGGATTTAGATGGTGCCCTATTTAACGTGAATGCAGCTGTCTCTAATGCATAACCCCAAAACGATAGTGGTAGATCGGTAAGATACATCATAGATTGCACTATATCCAATAAAGTACGGTTATGACGTTCGGACACACCATTACATTGTGTTGTTCCAGGTGGCATGAGTAGTGAAACTATTTCACATTGTTTTTAATTGAAGGCCAAACTCGTAACTCAAATACTCTTCTCTACGATCAGATTGTAGAAACATTATTTTCTTGTTACGATGATTTTCCACTTCACTCTGAAATTCTTTGAACTTTTCAAATGTTTCAGACTTATGTTTCATCAAGTAGATATACTCATATCTGCTCAAATCATCTATGAAGATCAGAAAATAATGATACTTGTCGCGAGCCTCAATATTCATCGGACCACATACATCAGTATGTATGATTTCCAACAAATCTGTTGCTCGCTCCATTGTTCCGAAGAACAGAGTCTTAGTCATCTTGCCCATGAGGCATGGTTCGCAAGCATCAACTGATTCATAATCAAGTGATTCCAAAAGCCCATCAGCATGGAGTTTCTTCATGCGCTTTACACCAATATGACCTAAACAGCAGTGCCACAAATAAGTTGCACTATCATTATTAACTTTGCATCTTTTGGTTTCAATATTATGATTATGTGTATTACTATGATCGAGGTCCAATGAACTATTTTCATTGGGTGTGTAACCATATAAGGTTTTATTCATGTAAACAGAACAACAATTTATTCTCTTACTTAAATGAATAACCGTATTACAATAAATATGATCAAATCATATTCATGCTCAACGCAAACACCAAATAACACTTATTCAGGTTCAACACTAATCCCGAAAGTATAGGGAGTGTGCGATGATGATCATATCAATCTTGGAACCACTTCCAACACACATCGTCACTTCACCCTTAACTAGTCTCTGTTCATTCTGCAACTCCCGTTTCGAGTTACTAATCTTAGCAACTGAAATAGTATCAAATACTGAGGGGTTGCTATAAACACTAGTAAAGTACACATCAATAACATGTATATCAAATATACTTATGTTCACTTTGCCATCCTTCTTATCCGCCAATCACTTGGGGTAGTTCCGCTTCCAGTGACCAGTCCCTTTGCAGTCGAAGCACTCAGTCTCAGGCTTAGGACCAGACTTGGGCTTCTTCACTTGAGCAGCAACTTGCTTGCTGTTCTTCTTGAAGTTCCCCTTTCTTCCCTCTGCCCTTTTCTTGAAACTAGTGATCTTGTCAACCATCAACACTTGATGTTTTTCTTGATTTCTACCTTCGTTGATTTCAGCATCACGAAGAGCTTGGGAGTTGTTTCCGTTATCCCTTGCATATTATAGTTCATCACGAAGTTCTACTAACTTGGTGATGGTGACTAGAGAATTCTGTAAATCACTATCTTATCTGGAAGATTAACTCCCACTTGATTCAAGCGATTGTAGTATCCAGACAATCTGAGCACATGCTCACTAGTTGAGCGATTCTCCTCCATCTTTTAGCTATAGAACTTGTTGGAGACTTCATATCTCTCAACTCGGGTATTTGCTTGAAATATTAACTTCAACTCCTGGAACATCTCATATGATCCATGACGTTCAAAACGTCTTTGAAGTCCCGATTCTAAGCCGTTAAGCATGGTGCACTAAACTATCAAGTAGTCATCATATTGAGCTAGCCAAACGTTCATAACGTCTGCATCTGCTCCTGCAATAGGTCTGTCACCTAGCGGTGCATCAAGGACATAATTCCTCTGTGCAGCAATGAGGATAAACCTCAGATCACGGATCCAATCCGCATCATTGCTACTAACATCTTTCAACACAATTTTCTCTAAGAACATATCAAAATAAACATAGGGAAGCAACAACGCGAGCTATTGATCTACAACATAATTTGCAAAATACTACCAGGACTAAGTTCATGATAAATTTAAGTTCAATTGAATCATATTACTTAAGAACTCCCACTTAGATAGACATCCCTCTAATCCTCTAAGTGATCACGTGATCCAAATCAACTAAACCATGTCCGATCATCACGTGAGATGGAGTAGTTTCATTGGTGAACATCACTATGTTGATCGTATCTACTATATGATTCACGCTCGACCTTTTTGTCTCCGTGTTCCGAGGCCATATCTGTATATGCTTGGCTCGTCAAGTATAACCTGAGTATTCCGCGTGTGCAACTGTTTTGCACCCGTTGTATTTGAACGTAGAGCCTATCACACCCGATCATCACGTGGTGTCTCAGCATGAAGAACTTTCGCAATGGTGCATACTCAGGGAGAACACTTCTTGATAATTTAGTGAGAGATCATCTTATAATGCTACCGTCAATCAAAGCAAGATAAGATGCATAAAAGATAAACATCACATGCAATCAATATAAGTGATATGATATGGCCATCATCATCTTGTGCTTGTGATCTCCATCTTCGAAGCACCGTCATGATCACCATCGTCACCGGCGCGACACCTTGATCTCCATCGTAGCATCGTTATCGTCTCGCCAATCTTATGCTTCCAGGACTATCGCTACCGCTTAGTGATAAAGTAAAGCATTACATCGCGATTGCATTGCATACAATAAAGCGACAATCATATGGCTCCTGCCAGTTGCCGATAACTCGGTTACAAAACATGATCATCTCATACAATAAAATTCAGCATCATGCCTTGACGATATCACATCACAACATGCCCTGCAAAAATAAGTTAGACGTCCTCTACTTTGTTGTTGCAAGTTTTACGTGGCTGCTACGGGCTTAAGCAAGAACCAATCTCACCTACGCATCAAAACCACAACGATAGTTTGTCAAATAGACTCCGTTTTAACCTTCACAAGGACCGGGCGTAGCCACACTCGGTTCAACTAAAGTTGGAGAAACAGTCACCCGCAAGCCACCTCTGTGCAAAGCACGTCGGGAGAACCGGTCTCGCGTAAGCGTACGCGTAATGTTGGTCCGGGCCGCTTCATCCAACAATACCGCCGAACCAAAGTATGACATGCTGGTAGGCAGTATGACTTATATCGCCCACAACTCACTTGTGTTCTACTCGTGCATATAACATCAAACCATAAAACCTAGGCTCGGATGCCACTGTTGGGGAACGTAGTAATTTCAAAAAAAATCCTACACACACGCAAGATCATGGTGATGCATAGCAACGAGAGGGGAGAGTGTTGTCTACGTACCCACGCAGACCGACTGCGGAAGCGTTGACGCAACGTAGAGGAAGTAGTCGTACGTCTTCTCGATCCGACCGATCCAAGCACCGTTACTCCGGCACCTCCTAGTTCTTAGCACACATACAGCTCGATGACGATCCCCGGGCTCCGATCCAGCAAAGCGTCGGGGAGGAGTTCCGTCAGCACGATGGCGTGGTGACGATCTTGATGTTCTACCGTCGCAGGGCTTCGCCTAAGCACCGCTACAATATGATCGAGGTGGAATATGGTGGCAGGGGGCACCGCACACGGCTAAGGAACGATCTCAAGGATCAACTTGTGTGTCTATGGGGTGCCCCCTGCCCCCGTATATAAAGGAGTGGAGGAGGGGAGGGCCGGCCCTCTCTATGGCGCGCCCTAGGGGAGTCCTACTCCCACCGGGAGTAGGATTCCCCCTTTCCTAGTCCAACTAGGAGTCCTTCCATGTATTAGGAGTAGGAGTCAAGAGGGAAAAGAGGAGAGAAGGAAGGAGGGGGCGCAGCCCATCCCCCTAGTCTAATTCGGACTAGGCCTTGGGGGGGGGGGCGCCCAACCTCTCCTATCTCTTTCCCCTAAAGCCCAATAAGGCCCATATACTCCCCGGCGAATTCCCGTAACTCTCCGGTACTCCGAAAAATACTCGGATCACTCGGAACCTTTCCGATGTCCGAATATAGTCGTCCAATATATCGATTTTTACGTCTCGACCATTTCAAGACTCCTCGTCATGTCCCCGGTCTCATCTGGGACTCCGAACTCCTTCGGTACATCAAAACTCATAAACTCATAATATAACTGTCATCGAAACCTTAAGCGTGCGGACCCTACGGTTCGAGAACAATGTAGACATGACCGAGACACGTCTCCGGTCAATAACCAATAGTGGGACCTGGATGCCCATATTGGGTCCTACATATTCTATGAAGATCTTTATCGGTCAGACCGCATAACAACATACGTTGTTCCCTTTGTCATCGGCATGTTACTTGCCCGAGATTCGATCGTCGGTATCCAATACCTAGTTCAATCTCGTTACCGGCAAGTCTCTTTACTCGTTCCGTAATACATCATCTTGCAACTAACTCATTAGTTGTAATGCTTGCAAGGCTTATGTGATGTGCATTACCAAGAGGGCCCAGAGATACCTCTCCGACAATCGGAGTGACAAATCCTAATCTCGAAATACGCCAACCCAACATCTACCTTTGGAGACACCTGTAATGCTCCTTTATAATCACCCAGTTACGTTGTGACGTTTGGTAGCACCCAAAGTGTTCTTCTGGCAAATGGGAGATGCATAATCTCATAGTCATAGGAACATGTATAAGTCATGAAGAAAGCAATAGCAACATACTAAACGATCGGGTGCTAAGCTAATGGAATGGGTCATGTCAATCAGATCATTCATCTAATGATGTGATCCCGTTAATCAAATAACAACTCTTTATCCATGGTTAGGAAACATAACCATCTTTGATTAACGAGCTAGTCAAGTAGAGGCATACTAGTGACACTCTGTTTGTCTATGTATTCACACATGTATTATGTTTCCGGTTAATACAATTCTAGCATGAATAATAAACATTTATCATGATATAAGGAAATAAATAATAACTTTATTATTGCCTCTAGGGCATATTTCCTTCAGCATCTTCACAAGGAAGGCCGGAAAACAGATCTTTCATGACAAGATTCAGCAAAGCGGTATTAATCTCACAAGATTCAGCATCGGTAAGGGGAGCAATCGAAGTGCTAATAAAATCATTATTGTTGGTATTGGAAAAGTCACACAATTTAGTATTATCTTGAGCCATCGTGACAAACAATCCAACACACAAGCAAACAAGAGGCAAACAAAGGGAGGCTAACTAAAAAGAGGCGAGCGGAAAAGAGGGCGAATAAAGCGGCAAGGGTGAAATGGGGGAGAGGAAAACGAGAGGCAAATGGAAAATAATGTAATGTGAGGGATAAGAGTTTATGATAGGTACTTGGTATGTCTTGACTTGTGCGTAGGTCTCCCCGGCAACGACGCCAGGAATCTTTCTTGCTACCTCTTGAGAACTGCGTTGGTTTTCCCTGAAGAGGAAAGGGTGATGCAGCAAAGTAGCGTAAGTATTTCCCTCAGTTTTTGAGAACCAAGGTATCAATCCAGTAGGAGACTACACGCATGTCCCTCGTACCTACACAAACAAATAAGAACCTCGCAATCAATGCAATAAAGGGGTTGTCAATCCCTTCACGGTCACTTACGAGAGTGAGATTTGATAGATATAATAATAATAAGATAAATATTTTTGGTATTTTTATGATATAGATTGAAAGTAAAGATTGCAAAATAAAATAGATTGGAAACTTATATGATAAAGGATAGACCCGGGGGCCATACATTTCAGTAGTGGATTCTCTCAAGATAGCATAAGTATTACAGTGGGTAAACAAATTACTATCGAGCAATTGATAGAAACGTGCATAATTATGAGAATATCTAGGCATGATCATGTATATAGGCATCATGTCCGCGACAAGTAGACCGAAACGATTCTGCATCTACTACTATTACTCCACACATCAACCGCTATCCAGCATGCATCTAGAGTATTAAGTTCATAAGAACATAGTAACGCATTAGGCAAGATGACATGATGTAGAGGGATAAACTCAAGCAATATGATATAACCCCCATCTTTTTATCCTCGATGGCAACAATACAATACGTGCCTTGCTGCTCCTGCTGTCACTGGGAAAGGACACCGCAAGATTGAACCCAAAGCTAAGCACTTCTCCCATTGCAAGAAAGATCAATCTAGTAGGCCAAACCAAACTGATAATTTGAAGAGACTTGCAAAGATAACCAATCACACATAAAATATTTCAGAGAAGAATCAAATATTGTTCATAGATAAACTTGATCATAAACCCACAATTCATCGGATCTCGACAAACACACCGCAAAAAGAGTTACATCAAATAGATCTCCAAGAAGATCGAGGAGAACATTGTATTGAGATAGAGAGAAAAGAAGCCATCTAGCTAATAACTATGGACCCGAAGGTCTGTGGTAAACTACTCACACATCATCGGAGAGGCTATGGTGTTGATGTAGAAGCCCTTCGTGATCGATTCCCCCTCTGGCGAAGCTCCGGAAAAGGCCCCAAGATGGGATCTCTTGGGTACAGAAGGTTGCGGCGGTGGAAATAGGGTTTCGTGGTTCTCCTGGATGTTTTCGGGGCATATGGACATATATAGGAGGAAGAAGTAGGTCGGTGGAGCCACGAGGGGCCCACGAGGGTGGGGGGCGCGCCCAGGGGGGCAGGCGCGCCTCCCTGCCTCGTGGCCTCCTTGTTGATTTCTCGACGTCCACTCCATGTCCTCTGGATTACGTTTGTTCCAAAAATGACTCTCCCGAAGGTTTCATTCCGTTTGGATTCCGTTTGATATTCCTTTTCTCCGAAACACTGAAATAGGCAAAAAAATAGCAATTTGCACTGGGCCTTAGGTTCGTAGGTTAGTCCCAAAAATAATATAAAAGTGTATAAATAAGCCCATTAACATCGAAAATAGATAATATAATAGCATGGAACAATCAAAAATTATAGATACGTTGGAGACGTATCAGACGCAGACGTGCAGCTCGCCACCCATGTCAGGGGCAGCAGCTATGCTGGGTGGTGCGGGGCGGTGCTCGCCGTGCATGGCTTGCGCCCCTGAAGCTCTTTGATTGCCTTGGTGATGAATTCCTGAGCGCTTGGTGCCTCGTGCCTTGTGCCCCGCTCATGGAAGCGTGCATTGAAGCATGCCTCCACATGTTGCCCGGACGCCTCCTCGTGACATTGGTCAGGTCAAAGACCCTCCAGATGAGAGCCCCTTAGCCCGTCCAGAGAGGGGTGCCGGGAACGCCTTCCTATGCAAGAGGGAAAGGCGCCCCAACAGTGGGCGCGGGGCCTGAGGTACGGTCATCGGACGCCCCAGCCTCCCGAGGGCCTCTGAGGAGGAGCTGCTTCTTATTCTTGGGGACGGCCTCAGGAGGATGGAGGGCACCCTCGTCATCTGAGTTTTTGACCGCTGCGGCCTGGTAGGCGTGCTCGAGGGAGCACACCGCATCCTTCTCGTCGGAGGCGACTGTGATGTTGCCGCTGCTTCCTGGCATCTTAAGAACATTGTAGTCGTGGTGATTCACTTCCATGAACTTGGCGAGGGCTGGATACCCGAGGATGGCATTGTACGGGAGGCGTATTTGGGCGACATCGAAGTCGATGAGCTCGGTGTGGTAGTTGTTGTGCTTGCCGAAGGTGACGGGGAGACAAATCTGCCCTAGGGGACAATGGAGCCGTCGGTGACCCCGGAGAAAGGCTTGGTGGGGAGGAGCTAGTCGTAGGGCACCTGGTGCCTTTCAAACGTCCCGGCAGAGAGGACGTTGAGTCCCGCACCACCTTCGATGAGTGTCTTGGTGATGAGGACATTGCTGATGGTCAGTGAGCAAAGCATTGAGAGCGCGCCAGAGGCAGCTGAGTACTTTAGCTGGTCCATAGAGTCGAAGGTGATGGCGTACTTGGACCACCTGAGGGGACGCGTCACCTCGAGCTTGGGGAGGGTTGCGTTCACCTCGCGAGCGAACTTCTTGAAGACTCGATGGGAGGCAGGGGCCTGAGCACCACCTAGGATGCAGGCAATGGCGCGAGGTTCTTGGAAGCCCCCAGCCCCATCATCTTGGTGGTGGTCGTCGTTCCTTCTCGGCGGCGGCGGTAGCGGAGGGAGGCCGACTTTGCCCTGAAGACAGTCCTCACGAGACTGGTCCCTCCAGAGGCCATTGCGAGGCTGGCCCTGCCAATGATCCTCACGGGGTGGATCACGCCAGTCCTAGCGGGGGTCGCGGTTGTCCCAGTGGCCTCCACCGTGGCCTCCTCTATGGCCGTAGCCACGGTCGTTGTGCTCGGGACGGCGGCCAAGGCGCTCGTCATGGATAGCCCTGAGCTCCTGGCAGTCGTTGGTGTCGTGGCTGTGGACATTGTGGAAGATGCAGAAGGGGAGGCTGCCCTTGGAGGGTTTAGCATGGTCGCAACCGCGCTTCATCTCAGGTTCGGCCGCGAGCACAGCAGGGGCCTTGTGCTTCACATCCTTGGCCTTGACCTTGTCGGGGGGATGAACCCCGGGCAGGCAAACGAACCCGGATCCTTTTCAAAAACAACGGGGCCGGCATCATCCCTCAAGACGGCTTGCGCTTGGCCGGGTCGCTCCACCCGGCCTAATCCCCAAGACTTCTCCAATAAGACAGCTCCCCCTTAGCATGTTCCCCAACTCGGCCAAGGGTCAGCGGCCGTCCCATCTCGGTCGTACGATGGGATGAGTCACCACCAATTGATGACTGAAGCCACAGTGCCCCGCCCATGCCTTTGGTCAGCCGGACGAGGCAACAGTGCCCCCACCTACCCACTGATCAGGGCCCGCGTGGCAATAGTGCACCCGTCGTCACCCATGACACCAGCAAGCGGTGGCCTGACGGAGCAAAACTGTAGCCGACTCGACCCGGCCACTCCCTGATGATCGACAAGACGGCCAACAGTGCCCCCGTACCCGGCAAGTCCTGCGCAGGGGGAACTCGGCGAGTCCTGGTACCCAGTGGGTCCCAGCCCCGGGTTCCCAGACGCTGACCACCCGGCCCTACAACCATGTAACATTACCATTGTACCCCTGGGGGTTGACCTATAAAACCCCCCAGGGACCCTCATGCATACGGGTAGAGCAGTGGTATTGACACAATCATCGACGGAAGCAAGATCATCTCCTCCCGCTTACACACACACCTAGCTAGCAACACTCGAGGAGAGGGAACTGCCTAAGCCTTGGCCAGGCTTCCTTCTTCCTCCATACAGCTCTAGGAGCAACCCTTTACTGTTACATATAAACCACACTCAGCAGGACTAGGGGTGTTATCTCTCCGGAGAGCCCCGAACCTGGGTATGTCCTGCGTCCCACGCTCGCTCATGCAGACCTCGCCTCTGGAGCCCACCAGTGCCCTCGAGCCTCCTCCTCTCTTTAGCCATCCCATGGCATCTATCGTGCGCCCACCACGACAGTTGGTACCCACTGTGGGGCAGCTCGACGTCCTGGCCGGGAGCATGCTTCAGACGGGGCTCTACTCCGACTCCGACGAGCCTGTCACGCTGGCGGATGACGTCATCGAAGCACTCACTACAAAAAAAGACACATCCATGATATTTTGGGCCGAACGATTTTTTTGTCATACTTATGACACTTCTATGACAATAATTGTGTGGTGGGATCCTACTTCTATGACAAAAAATCATGACAGAAAATGGGTTTTTCGTCTTGGGCGGGCCGGAGATGCAGCTGCATGACATTCTTTGGATCGTCCATGATGGAAAAAACAATGGTAGAGGCGAGGGCGAGGAAAATATCGGGGTGTTCCCGGTTACGGTGGGTGGTCGGGGCCGAGCGATGCATGGAGGTTTGCGCATTTCTCTCGTACACACACGTGCATGGGTGTGAGGTGTTGGGCTCTAACTGAACCCGTGCGAGGTGTTGGGCTCTAACTGAACCCGTGCGAGGCGTTCGCCTACTGAACCCGAGCGATTGCACTGCAGGCTACGCGTTACTGAACCCAAGCGATCGATAGATGGCTGTTAACTGAACCCGATCAAGCGATTCCTTTTGCTACTGCTGCTAACTGAAGCCGATCGATGCTGCCTCTGGATGAATAGTGAGTGTTGCTGGGGGGATTTGGATGAACAGTTCCCGGTGGGGGTGGATGAACAGGACCCCGTGGTGTTGCCTCTGGATGAACAGGACCCCGATCGATCGAGTCGGTTGGGGCTGGATGAACAGTAGATGGTGGAGGGCCGGATGAATAGTAGCCTGTGGAGGGGTGGTTGAACAGGAGCCCGTGGAGAGGGCTGGTTGAACAGTAGCCGGTGGAGTAGCACGCGGTGGAGGCTTGATGAACAGGAGCCCGTGGATGAACAGTCGCAGGTGGAGGCTGGAGGACGTCGATGGTGGATGAACAATAGCCCGTGGAGGCTGGAGGGGGTCGACGGTGGAGATGAACAGTATCCCATGGAGTCCCGTTTTGCGGCACGCCACACCCCTCCAGATGAACAGGACCCCCGTTTCTATCATAGCGCTCCAACACAAATACGTTTCCTCCGTTTTGTAGTGCGCCACACCCCTCCCGATGAACAGGATCCCTGTTTTGACCATAGGAGGTCCGTTTCCTCCATTTTGCGGTACACCAGACCCCTCTCGATGAACAGGATCCCGTTTCGAACGTGGCCGGTCAAACACAAAGCCGTTTCCTCCATTGTGCAGTACGCCAGGCCTCGTTTCCATCGGCTATTCCGTCCAAGCCCTCCCGATGAACACGACGACACATTCCATTCCGACCCAGCCGGTTGGCTCCCCATGAACACGACGACCACGCAGTTTCTCCGTTCCGACCCATCCATGTACACGAGCCCTGGCCGTACGTATGCACAAGTAGGCGTTCAAAACCCCGCCCGTATGTACGTACGTGGCTGTAATTTCTTTCTTGCACACTGGCCGCTGTACGTGCGTGTACATGCTACGTGTGCGCCTCTACATCGACTAGTATTACGTACACGTTCGCGACCAGAATGACAACGCTACGTACGCTTCGACCAGGTGGGTCCCGACTGTCAGGCACTTCCTTGCGTGCAAAGATGTAGCTGGTGGGTCCCAGCAGTCAGGGGGCGAATCGTTTTTTTTGCCCGGACGCACTTCCTTGCGTGCAAAGATGTAGCTGGTAGGTCCCAGCAGTTAGGGGGGAAACGTTTTTTGCGAAATATGGTTGCCCGTCCGGTGGGTCCCTGCTGTCAGGTGGAGGAATCATTATTTTCCGTGTAATAAGGAGACACTTCCTTGCTGCGGCCGTGGACCCAGCTGTCAGCCTCTCCACGTACAGTCCACGTCCGATGGAAGCCGTTCCTTGACCACGTTGACCACACCGCGCCGAGAGCACCAGGGCGGTGGACGATGGTGAGGCCTAGGCAGGGGACGGCGCGGAGCCGGGGAAGACGCGGCAGTGGATGCCCACGCGTAGAGGAGTATGAGCATTCACCGATTCGCTACTGTGTGAGGCTGCCGTCGCCACAGAATTACAGGGGGTGTGGGTGAGTAGAGGGATGGCCTGGCCAGCGGTGGGAGTAGTAGGGGGCGGTTAGGCCTCCACGGCATCGCAGCCGGCCACGGGAGGCAGAAGCATGAGGCATGAACGGCGCTGGTTTGGGCGGCTGGACCAAGAAGACCAAAGGTTGAAAAAGCATTACGGCCGTTGGATGGACATCGTACGGTCACTGGAGCTAGAATCGTGCATATTGACTAAGTTGACAAAGCCCTCCGTCCCTGTCAACTTAGTAGGCCCACAAGTCAGCCTCCCACTATACTAGGTCCCAGCTAGCAGGGGGATTATTCATTTTTTGTGCGTAATAAGGAGGCACTTCCTTGCGTGCGAAGATATAGCTGGTGGGTCCGAGCTGTCAGCGGCGGTAACGTTTTTTTCGTGAAATACAGAGGTCCTTTCGGTGGGTCCCAGAGGTCAGGTGGAGGAATCATTATTTTGCGTGTAATAAGGAGGCATTTCCTTGCGTGCGGCCGTGGACCCAGCTGTCAGCCTCTCCACGTACAATCCACGTCAGATGCATGTGGTCGTTGACCACATTGACCAGGCCGCGCCGAGAGCACCAGGGCGGTGGACGACGGTGAGGCCTAGGAAGGGAACGACACAGAGCCAGGGAATACTCGGTAGTTGTTTCCCACATGGAGGGGAGTACGATTGTACGAGGGTTCACTGGTTCGTCTGCCGTCGCCGGAGAATAACAGCAGGTGTGGGTGAGTAGAGGGATGGCTAGGCCAGCGATGGCAGTACGATGGGGTGGTGAGGCCTGCGCGGCAGCACAGCCGGCCGTGGGGAGGAGGGAGCAGGAAGTCCCGCCGGCGCTTGTTTGAGCGGCTGGAGCAGGAAGAGCAGAGATTGAAGAAGCACGACGGCCGTTGGATGGACATCCAACAGTCACTGCTTGTGCGTCAACCTTTTTTTAGGAAAGCCTCAAATATGTGGGAAACAGCATACAACCCATCTGCCATTATTTCCAATAATTTATAGCCCATTTGCTAATTCTTAAGGTTTTATTGGAGTCCATATTTTTTTTGTTAGCATTATAGCCCATATTGTGGCCACGGTTAAAAAATTATACGAAATTTTGCATATTCCGGTGCGGTCTGAACTGTTTTTAATCCCGAAATTTTGAGCCACATTCAAACTGATTTTAAAAATAAATGTATATCGATATAAAATCCAACAAATTGTCCATGCATAAAAATCAATGCAATTTAAAATCTCGAAATGAAAAAAAAAGAAATTTGAAACTAATTGCCCGTTTGATGTGTTTTAAAAATGTACATCCCATTTCTCATTACAGATAGGCCATTTTCTCGGCGAGCCGAATGAAGCCCTCCTCGTCTTGAAAGATTTGCAGCCCAACAGACCTGACAAAGCGACTTACTTGGCAAATCACAAAAAAACTGGGTTGTGGCCGTGGACCCAGCTGCGGCCATGGACCCAACTATCAGCCTCTCCATGTACAGTACTCTTCCGATGGAAGTCGGTCGTTGACCACATTGACCACACCGCACCGAGAGCACCAAGGCGGTGGACGACGGCGAGGCCTAGGAAGGGGACGACGCGGAGCCGGGGAAGAAGCGGCAGTGGATGCCCATGCGGAGAGGAGTACGAGGGTTCACTGGTTCGGCTGCGGTGTGAGGCTGTCGTCGCCGCAGAATAACAGGGGGTGTGGGTGAGTAGAGGGATGGTCTAGCCAGCGGTGGGAGTAGTAGGGGGAAGCGAGGCCTCCGCGGCATCGCAGCCGGCCACGGGAGGCAGGAGCACGAGGCACGACCGACGCTGGTTTGGGCGGCTGGAGCAAGAAGACCAGAGGTTGAAGAAGCACTACGGCCATTGGATGGACATCGTACGGTCACTGGAGCTAGAATCATTCATATTGACTAAGTTGACAAAGCCCTCCATCCCCGTCAACTTAGTTGGCCCACAAGTCAGCCTCCAACTATTGTGGGTCCCAGCTAGCAAGGGGTATTCATTTTTTTGTGCGTAATAAGGATGCACTTCCTTGCGTGCGAAGATATAGCGGGTGGGTCCGACCTGTCAGTGGTGGGAACATTTTTTCGCGAAATACAAAGGCCCTTCCGGTGGGGTCCCAGCTGTCAGGTGGAGGAATCATTATTTTGCGTGTAATAAGGAGACATTTCCTTGCGTGCGGCCATGGACCCAGCTGTCAGCCTCTCCACACATAGTCTACTTCCGATGGTGTCGTTTGTTGACCACATTGACCACTCCGCGCCAAGCGCATCCAAGGTGGTGGACGACGGCGAGGCCTAGGAAGGGTACGACGCGGAGCCGGGGAAAATGCGGCAGTGGATGCCCACGCGGAGAGGAGTACGAGGGTTCACTGGTTCGGCTGCGGTGTGAGGCTGCCGTCGCCACAGGGCCTGGCTAGCGGTGGGAGTAGTAGAGGGCGGTGAGGCCTCAACGGCAGCACAGCCGGCCACTGGAGGCAGGAGCAGGCGGTCTCGCCGGCGCTGGTTTCGGCGGCTGGTGCAAGGAGAGCAGCGATTGAAGAAGCAGCATGACCGTTCGATTCAAATCCAACGGTTACTGCTACTAGAATCGTTTGTTGACTAAGTTGACAAGCCCTATGTACGCGTCAACTTAGTAGGCCCACAGGCCAGCCTCCCAATCGGTGCGCCTCTGATGTCAGTGGGAGGAATCATTTTTTCCCGTAATAAGGAGACAGTTGATTGCGTGCGGCCAGGCCAGCGGAGGGAGTAGGGTGGGCCGGGGAAGCCTGCGCGGCATCACAGCGAGCCAGAAGAGGAGGGAGCAGGCAGTCCCGCCGGCGCTAGTTTAGGTGGCTGGAGCAGGAAGATCAGAGATTGAAGAAGCACGTCGGCCGTTGGATGGACATCCAACAGTCACTGCTGCTAGAATTGTGTGTTGACTGACAAAGCCTTGCATAAACAAGTCAGCCTCGAAATCTGTGGCGTGTACAGCCCATTTGCTATTATTTTTATAAATTTTACTCATTTTCTAATTCTTATGGAATTTATTGCAGCTCGTTTTCCATTTTTAGAATTGCCGCCCATTTTCTGGTCAGTATCAGGGCTAAAAAATTAACTAAATATGTGGGAAATTTTGAAAATTCGCAATTTTTTGCTGGGGAACAAAATATTCTGAATCCAAAAATTAGTAGCCATAATAAAACAAATTTAAAAATAAATTAATACTATGTCATGTAAAATCCAATGAAATACAGTATAAGATATCAGTGAAGAACAAAAACAAAAAAATAAACTAATATCCCATTTTCTATAATTTTTTTGGAATTTTCATCCCCTTTTGATATTACTTTTAACAGACACTGACCATACTCTTTGGCCAGGCCGGAATGCATCTTGCAGTTCAGTAAGTCGGAGAAAACAAATAGGCCTAGCTTGGGTATTCTTTAAAAAGAAATGTTGAGCTACCTATTTTCCCAAAGAAAAAACTGCTGGGCTGGTCATGTTGTTAGACGGGCCACAGAGATCGCACAACCCAGTTTATAGCCTGCTGCTCCGAATTACTACTCAAAAAAAGTTGTGCAATTCTATCATTAATTGACTATACGTTGAAAATGATGTGGGTCCCAGATATCAGCAGGGTGGATTAGAGTAAAAAACGTGGGGCTCATCTGAGTAGTAAAAGAGGCGCTTGCTTGTGTTCTGGAGTGGACCTGGTGGGTGTGTAATATCATACTCACAACTACAGTCCTCTCCCGATTCACTATGTTGACAGGGACCGTTTCAAAAAATATGTTGACAGGGCCGGACGGCGGCGCCGCGGCGAGCGCACCAAGGCGGAGGATAAAGTGCAGTCGCCAATGTGCTGGGCTGGGTTGGACATTCTTATTGAAAAATAAAAATGGATCAGAACTATTTATGACGTTGACTATGATTTGCATGGGTCCACTGGTTGCAGGAAGAAAATGCTAGGAGAAAGAAGACTGGTCGCTCTCTTTGCCTAAGAATAATATCGACTGAACTACACTATCATAGGAAATAATATCCTCATGTTAAATCATGAATTTAAAAAACTGATGCATGAGCATTTAGCTTTATTTATTTATTTATTTACTAGGAAAATTGCCCGTGCGTTGCAACGGGAATACACTTTGAACATGTTGTCATTGCATTGCAGCCAAATAAAACATGCAAATAAAAACAATTTCCCGCGCAAAAAAGATCTAAAATTATTTAAAGGGCGATAAAGGATGGAACATTGGCAAAAAAGTACTCCTTTTTGTTATTATAAAAATAGTCAACAAACCAGCGATTTGCATATGATAGTAATTTAGATTGTATTTTTGATTTCATATGCTATTTAATTTGGGAAACACAAAATATCAAAGTTTTTCTTCAATCTAAAATATTAGAATTAAAAATTCTGCTGTCAAATATATCAGTATAAAAGCATGTAAAATTTAGTTTTATCTTTGATAAGAAGTAGACATTGGATGCATAGTGATTATGGAGGAGATTTTTGCAAGTATGACAAAAAATAATCATGTACATATTTCAAAGAGAAGTTCCTATTTCACCATTATATGACAACGATCCAACCGCATGGTCACCCGATTTGTTGAATACATTTAACCTTCAGATGTGAATGTGACACGATATGGTATCCTTGCAACTAAACCTCTAAACGTCTAGAACATGTATAGAACCAGATGAATTCACGATTAAATCTAGCTAATAATTTTGAATGTGCCAAAACCAATTTATAGACTAAACCACTCCACTACATCAGATTGCGCAGTGCCGTCCAGCTCAAAAGAAAAAAAAGATTGCAGTACACGCCATCCATGTGTAAGACCAATCGGGAGAGAGTTCTTCACCTCGGTGATAGCGTGCGGCGCCGCCGATGATCTGGAACGGCGTCAGAAGGGATCGTAGTTGCATCCGCACACAGTGAACGAACGCGAAGGAGAGCCCACGAGCATGTGGACACACAAGTTTATTTCTGTGTCTTGTACTTGGCCAGTCGTTGTGCTGATCTTTTTTTAATCCTTGTTGGCTATACGAAGAAGCTGCCGCAGGCAAAGCCAATCACTTTATTGTACGTTGGGTCGTCATCTTTGCTTGCGAGTAGTTCTTCCTCGGCATGGTGAGCAAGCAGATGACGGAGCGCCTCGCCACGACCCTGCACACGAAGCTCCAGGCGAGCATGTCGTTGATGGACCTGCTCTGGCACGCGGATGCACATACATATATACATAGCAAGCATGCTCGTCCGTTGCAACGGAAGGAAAAAAATATCATATGCCGCTAATCCAATATAATACACAAAAACAAATGGAACATATGGTTAATTCTCTTCTAAGCACACAAATAAAGCAAAACGAATATACCCGTAGTACATTACACTGCTTCATTTGTTTGTTCTTAACATATGCTCGTGCGTTGCAAGAGGACAATTTTTTTGACGTGTATATAAAATTAACCAAATATGCACTGCAAAATTCAATGAACTATATCGTTCAAGTAAGTATTATATTTGAATTTTGAATGTTGCAACTTATAAATTATTATGGGTGGAACAACTCATGTGGATGTACGGCTGGTCATCCATTGTGTATATTACTAGCACATATGCCCGTGCGTTGCAACGGAAAAAATTGATGTTTTGTGCAAGCATAATGTCTCACAGCCTATATATGATAAAAAATATATTTAAAAACTACATCCGTGTAGAAATCTAGTGATATACTTTTCATGACATATAACACATATTTAATTTCTCAAATCGATGATTTAGAAGTACACGAATGACTCACACACCGAGACAGAGGTAGTACCTCAAATCCTTCATGTAGAATTTATTAAGACCACAAATTTTCTTTTAGTTATTTCACCGGTTTACCCATAATCCTTTCTTTAATTAGCCACATCCGTTTAAATATTCTATTTAGGCCCACAATCCTTCCTTTATTAGCTTATTCGTTTAATTAGCTCACCCTAAACATAATGACTGCCACTCGTATATTTATAGTGAATTGGGATTAGTAAATAAAAAGGCGTGTAGGTCCTGTGTTCAATTCCCACAATGTTGATTTATTTAGACCCAATTATTTTCCACGGTCTCTATGAAAGCCTATAAAAGGCCCATCAACATACAAGTACTTGGCCCAGATCGCTTAACGTGTGTAAACCAAACGAAAAAGACTAAACCAAACCAAGAATACCTATTCCCTTTAATAGTAGGTATAGATATATTCTTAGAAAAGAAAGTTAGCAAAAACACGCACGGACCGTCCAGGGAGATGTGGATGTGGTTATAGCGGGAGCATGCGCTTCAAACATTAGAAAAGTTACAAGGCAACAGAAACCCCTCCGAGCAAGTTCAGCCAAAGCTAAGCAACATTTGTATGAGGGTGTCTTTCAGTATAAAAACTCCATCGGAGACTATAGTGCTACGCACGACATCACATATTCGGATAAAACATAAATACTTCCTGAGAAAATATGTACTTTTTGCAAAGATTCAATCACTGTTGCAGATAATTTATCTAATAAGAACAAAAAAAATGACTTTTTGAAGCATGTTCACGCTTCATATGATAATGAAACTTAACCGTACACCAATGCCCATGGAATTTACTTATATGATGTACTTGGCAACAATGGCAATGGAGCATCATCTTCTAGCAGAAACATCAAACCATGACAGTCCAGACAAACAGCAGCGTCGCAATTGTATGCAAAGCGACATCTAGCAACAGCCAGATCTAGCAACTGTTCAGTAAAAAGTAGCAGTAGCAATCCCAACCGAGAGCTTCTTTTGACCAGTGTGTGCCTCTTCTCCACACATCACCATCGCCCCTCCTCTCGTGACCTTTTATCCACCAGCCAGCGCCGCTCATCCTCTTCTCCATCCAGCCTACGAGCTGCCCCGCCCCCAGCTCCTTCCAACCTACGGCCGGTCATGCTCCATCCCCATGCCACGACGCCCCCCCGTGTTCCATCCACACCCACAGCTCCGTTCCTCTACCCTGACCGTTGCCAGGGCGATTGCTGCAGCACGCCCCCATGCCCCCCCCGCCCGCCTGTGTTCCAGCCGCACCCATGGCTCCGTTCCTCTTCCTAAACACCGCCGATCCCGCCGGACGCCGTTACCGGAGCAACCACACCGGCCGTCCCTGTGATCTCTCCTTCTCCTCCTTCCCTCGGTCCTATCTCTCTCCTGCGCCTCACTTCCCTCGCTCCTCGTCCTCTCCTTACCTCCAGTCTCGCTCTCTCTCCCTGCATCTCTCTTTCTCTCAATTCCTCTCTCTCTCTGGTTCGCCGCATACCTACAAGAGCTTGCCGCCACCAGAAACCTCCTTCCCCCATAGGGAATGAAACTGTCGACATGTCGGAGATCACGCCGCCGCCGTCGACCAGTTTCCCCTGCCCCGTGCACCGTGGTGTGGGAGGGATGGGGGCGTGGCGGCGGAGGCAACCCTAACGCCAAGGCGTCTTGTGTTATCGTGCAGAAGACAGAGGGCTTGCTGAATCATGTTTTTATCAGGGTCGAAGCGCACGGCTGGGCATCGTTCGATGCACATGATGTTGTGTGTATATGTTTTAAATACAAAGTGAAAGCGTAAACTTACGAGGAGAAGCGTATTGTGACGGTGAACCCAACAAAATCAATCTGTACTTTATTATTAGGGAGAGATGTTTAGGGGACCATGAGCATGTACCTGGGTCGGATTCATGAGAGAGCCTCCCTTCCAGTTAATTATGGGCTTCTCTATTGGGCCTTCATCAGTGGGCTGCATGTTATCAACAAGTGGAAAATGTGTTCCATACGAAAAATAGTATGCGCTACGTACGGTACGGGGTACTAAAGGATCGAACCGTGCAACGACTTCCAAAACGTTGTGTTTGTCGTTCTAACAACACATTTATTCAACCAACAGACGAAATATACTACTGATTGTACATTGAAAACAGTAGCAGCAACAGCAACCAGGGTTGGGGGTGCAACAGAAGCAGTAAGCAGGCCAGAAGAGTGAAGACGCAGCTCTCTCTTCCAAACCAAACATCAGCCATCATTACAAAAGGGCTACTAAAAAAGAACAAGTGTATGCATCAAACTAAATAAAGATCCTACTACACCAAGTGTACGCATCTAGCTAACTGGCTCAGTTAGATGTTACTATTTATTAAGCTGTGGAGATTGGCTGACGACTTGAACCAGATGGGTGCCTGATGGGGGAAACTCCAGCCAGCAGGTCGAAGACTGATACTTGCAACCCTCTCTCCTACTTTGGGCTGCAGAGCGTGGCGGCACATATCAGGGTATGGTGCATGCAGAGACGCATGGTACGCTGTGTACACACAGTTTTGCCTGATGAACGAAACTGCGCTGCCATCATGATCCTTGCCGTCGGTTATCTCCTGGTTAATTGGATAATTCAGTCTGATAAACAGAGAGCATGTACCAAGGCTACTTACCAACCTCCAGCCAAAAATTCCTGAAGGCCCAGACAAGCTGGGATCCTGCTCAAAGACCTTGCAGTGGCTGTGATTGTATTCCGCGAAACAACATGTTCGGTACGTGCGAACGATCATCAATCATTCGCCGTCGTCTAATCGAGTCAGGAACCACCTGCAATTGCCATGACGCTTTTCTTTGAAAGGTTCTGGGATTAGGAAGGGTAGGGACACCAGGCGGCCTACAACATCATATCAAGTTGGAGTCAAATAACCCTCGAAAAAAAGTTGGAGTCAAATAAAAAAGGGCGCTTGATGTAGTCAATCTTAAGAACACATGTTATGAGCATGAATATTTTCCAGTAAATGTTGACAGTAATATAAGCAAGCCATCATGATATCATAGGAAAGTAACATACTGCTGTAACAGCCGTTTGTACCGATGACTGGAGTAGGCCAGCAATACGTCCAGCCATAGAAGGAGTCGACAGCGTAAATGAAGCCCTTGTGTTCAATGGCATCAAAGAACCATGGAGGATGTATGATCCTGCAATGGACGTGCAGATTTATCCACTTACCGCAGTGACCTGTCAGATAGGCGAGACCGCGGTTGAAGAATGCAATTATCCTAAAGTCTTTATAATTCGTAGATCTTGTGGGCACTTGGCAGATTACAACCTTAAGAAAATCAAACTTGGTATCATGTTGGCTACTGTATGATTCCGAATATTCTGGGCCGTGGTGCCAAAGCAGTGAAGTGTTAATCGAAGGAAGGGGGATCAATCGCCGGGTGTAGACCTCCACGAGCATCCAGCCGCCGTGACCGTTGACAAGCACCATCCAAGACGTGTTCATGCCGACCCAGTACATACCGTTAATGTAGTTGAGGGTGACGGGGATCATATCGCAGTCAAGGGGGTTGATGCTCGCCACCCTACGATCGTTATGCTGCGTGACACACCGTTTCTAAAGATCAGGCAGCATCAGCAAGCAAGGAGCTGGCTTAAAAAGCTCTGTCCTGAGGGCTTTGAGTAAACGGTACAGCCCCGACGAGCACGCAGCGAGCGGTATGGTACTGAGATTGTCCACACGCGAAACAATGAGCTTGATTACCTCTGTGGGGAGCGAATTCCAGCCACTCTTTCGGCGGACGCTGCTCGGTTCTACCATTGTTAGTGCTTGGGTTTCGGATGAGGGGGGAGGCGCCTTAGCGGGGATGGAAGATTGGATGAGATTATGTGCGGACAAGGATGGAGAAGCGAATATGTGCTGCGGGAAGTGGACAGGTGATGATGACTACATCACGACGCTTGAGTTACGAGACACATACCAGCAACGTAGGGTCATATTGATGCCAGACAACTTGCTTGGGTGATCATATTACTGGTACTCCCGACAGTACCTACTACTATGCCCTAACTTGCTTGATTAGAGTAGTAGTGGAGTAGGCCTGGAGGAGTAGTATATTCTAATCTAAAAATAGTTACAAAGTTCAATGCCTGAGCGTGGAATGACTACGAACTGCCATCGGTGCTAACTCCAATCCCTAGCAAACGTTCGTTGGGAGACATGGCAGTTGCAAACGCCCGCGACACAGTTACAGTACGTGTGTAAGGGTGGCGGTTTTGTCAAATACTATGGCTTAAAAACTGGCCACCGTCGGATGGAAATCTGACGGTTACGTGGGATTCTCCCGGATTAAGCTCGTGGCAAACAATCGCCAGATATCATTAATAAAAAAGGTTAAAACACCCGAGGCTATAACTTGCACCGGCTGACCACTAACAATGATACTAACATAGTTGTAAAATGGTCAAAAACCGTGTCTACGTGGTGTTTGGAATTATATGCAAAAAAATTAGCAAGATGCCCGTGCATTGCATGGAACATCAAGATGCATTTTTTACAACACACCTGTTGTGATTGACCCATGTAGGAGTAATCGCATGTGTAAAAACTAATGATATCTTGAGAATTTTATCGGAAAATGGTATGTCGACCATTTCATCGAAAAATGATATCTCGAGAAAGATGATAGAGGTGAGGAGGAGTGGGGCGTGGTGGTGACTGGTGGTCGGACTGGGCGGAGGCATGGGGATGGACGGCGCCGGCAGTGGCTACCATGCCAGATTGTTCCAGAGACTTCCTTTTTTAATTGCTCAGCAACGAGGTTGTGGGAGATAAGGATGAACGAGGCAAGCCCTTATTTGTAAATGTGGAGAGAGGTGTGGGTATCTTTTGTAAAATTGTCATAGTTTGCTTTCTATCCGTTAGATATAGATCGGACAATCTATATTATAAGATGGCAGGCACACCATCATCACCAACTCGGTTTTTTCTCTACTCCTACTCCTATAAAAGACTCAGTTGGTGATGGTGGTGTGTCTGCCGTCCGCCATTTCTAACCATTAGATCTGCATCTAACGGTTGTGATGTAAGTTGTGGCCTTTTGCAACAATTCCCACTTCTCTGCTCCAGTTTACACAAAACCCCTTAGTATCTTGAAACCAACCACATTCCTCCCTTACTTCATCAAAACTGCCCAAAGAATATATTTTGAGTGAAACATAAGATATTTTTAGTGATATGTATATCAAAAGTAAACTGTTTTCTTTCAAATTTGTGAATATGTATTATTCTACTTTGGATCTGCTGCAACGGACGGGCTCATTGTTATAAAGGTTTATCTCTTGCATTCTCCCCAACCAACACCTAGTGTACTGGTCTGGGCCGGATGCTCGCAGCGTGATGACCTAAGTTCGAATTCTGTCCTAAACTTTAGCTTTCTATATTTTCTTAATATATACTTCTTTCGCTATTGTACTGGCAGTGGAACCCACAGAGTACTTAGAATACCAGATTAAGGATGGATTTGTTTCTTTTTAACTTTCTGTATGAATCTGTAGCCAACCTGCAAGCCATGTACAAAGGTTTAACAAAGGGGTTTGATGGAGGCGAGGAGGCGTGTTCAACCGGGCATGCAGCGGATGGCGCAGTACTATTTGATTTGATAGCTAAAACTAGTATATTATAGAAAACAAAGAAGAGTAGTAGAGATAGAGATAAGAATAGACACTAGGGAGGAGCACCATCTACTACTTTGTGGGCTACTCCTGCGCTCCATTCGGCGGCCGCAACATCGGCAAATTTGACAATTTTTACCTCGAGACGAAATTGAAAGTGCAACTATCCCTAGGTGGTTTTGGTAATTCATAACAACATATAGCTCATTGAGCTAATACTATTCCAAGATAATTATTTCAGGAAAGCTCAATGATTGGCATGGCATGGATGTGAAAGTGGAACCCTCAAAATGCTAAGGACAATGGATTGGCTCAAGCTCAAAAGCTCAAGACTCTTCATTTTATATTTTAGTGATCCAAGATCACATTGAGTCCATAGGAAAAGACAATACTATTAAGGAGGGATGAGGTGTTGCTTAATGAGCCTCTTGCTTCATGTGCTTAGTGATATGCTCCAAAATCCTCAACTACTTTCCCATATCCACATATGACCTAAACCCTAAGCCAAACTCGGTCCTACCGATTCTTCCTATCCGGCGCCACCGAGTTTCACTTGTCATTAGCCACTGCCAAACCCTAGCAATTCGGTTCTACCGATAAGGATCTCGGTCCCACCGAGATGGGGTTGCAAACTCTCTGTTTCCCTTTCGTAACTTTTCGGTCCCACCGAAAGAGCGAATCGGTCCCACCGAGATTGCAATGTAAACTCAGTGTTTCCCCTTTGTAACTTTTCGGTCTCACTGAGTTCCACTCGGTCTCACCGAAAGAGCAAATCGGTCCCACCGAGTTTGCCTGACCAACTCTTTGGTTAGCTAATTACCAAATTCGGTCTCACCGAGTTTGTGTAATCGGTCTCACCGAGATTACGTTATGCCCAAACCCTAACCGAATCGGTCCTACCGAGTTGCATGTCAGTCCCACCGAAATTCCTAACGGTCACTAGGTTTACTACTTCGGTCAGACCGAGTTTATTGATTCGGTCCCACCGAGATTGGAAAACTGTGTAACGGTTGGATTTTGTGTGGAGGCTATATATACCCCTCCACCTCTTTCTCATTCAGTGAGAGAGCCATCAGAACATACACATCATTCCAACTCATATGTTCTGAGAGAGAACCACCTACTCATGTGTTGAGACCAAGACATTCCATTCCTACCATATGAATCTTGATCTCTAGCCTTCCCAAGTTGCTTTCCACTCAAATCTTCTTTCCACCAAATCCAAATCCTATGAGAGAGAGTTGAGTGTTGGGGAGACTATCATTTGAAGCACAAGAGCAAGGAGTTCATTACCTACACACCATTTGTTACTTCTTGGAGAGTGGTGTCTCCTAGATTGGCTAGGTGTCACTTGGGAGCCTCCGACAAGATTGTGGAGTTGAACCAAGGAGTTTGTAAGGGCAAGTAGATCGCCTACTTCGTGAAGATCTACCGCTAGTGAGGCAAGTCCTTCGTGGGCGA
This sequence comes from Triticum urartu, assembly GCF_056163025.1. Classification (NCBI taxonomy): domain Eukaryota; kingdom Viridiplantae; phylum Streptophyta; class Magnoliopsida; order Poales; family Poaceae; genus Triticum; species Triticum urartu. Next base: position 156,072,539 of record NC_141873.1, on the reverse strand, counting down.
TGGCCATGGTGGGATAGACAAGGTTGCTTCTTTGTGGACCCTTTGTGGGTGGTTGCTTCTTCGTGGACCCTTCGTGGGTGGAGCCCTTCGTGGACTCGCGCAACCGTTGCCCTTGGGTGGAGCCCTGTGTGGACTCGCGCAACCGTTACCCTTCGTGGGTTGAAGTCTCCATCAACGTGGATGTAGGATAGCACCACCTATCCGAACCACGAGAAAAACATCCGTGTCTCCAATAGCGTTTGAATTCTCCAAACCCTTCCCTTTATATTCTTGCAAGTTGCATGCTTTACTTTCCGCTGCCAATATACTCTTTGCATGCTTGCTTGAATTGTGTGATGATTGCTTGACTTGTCCTAAAATAGCTAAAATCTGCCAAGAACTAAAATTGGGAAAAGGTTAAGTTTTTATTTGGTCAAGTAGTCTAATCACCCCCCCTCTAGACATACTTTCGATCCTACAAGTGGTATCAGAGCTTTGGTCTCCATTTGCTTGATCTCCATAGCTTTTGGTGGTCATAGCCTTGGTTTCACAACCTAGGAGAGTATGGCGTCTAGCGAGGGAAATTATCACCGTAGAGGTCCTTACTTTGATGGTACTAATTTTGCTAGTTGGAAGCATAAAATGAAAATGCATATTCTTGGACATAACCCCGCTGTTTGGGCTATTGTGTGTGTTGGTTTGCAAGGTGACTTCTTTGATGGGAGAGAACCAAACCGTGAAGCTACCGCGGATGAGTTGAAGATGTTGCAATACAATGCTCAAGCTTGTGATATTCTCTTCAACGGATTGTGCCCCGAAGAATTCAACAAAATCAGCCGCCTTGAGAATGCAAAGGAAATTTGGGACACTTTGATTGATATGCACGAAGGTACCGACTCCGTCAAGGAATCCAAGTTGGATGTGCTTCAAAGCCAACTTGACAAGTTCAAGATGAAGGATGGTGAAGGTGTCGCTGAAATGTACTCTAGGCTTGCTCTCATCACAAATGAGATTGCCGGCTTAGGAAGTGAAGAGATGACTGATAAATTCATCATCAAGAAGATCCTAAGAGCCTTGGATGGAAAATATGATACCGTGTGCACATTGATCCAAATGATGCCCAATTACAAAGATCTCAAGCCAACGGAGGTGATTGGAAGAATTGTTGCTCATGAGATGTCACTTAAGGATAAAGAGGAACTTCACAACAAGTCAAGTGGTGCCTATAAAGCCTCATGTGGAGCCCCTACATCATCAAGTGAGAAACAAGACTTCAATGAAGAATTGAGCTTAATGGTGAAGAACTTCAACAAGTTCTACAAGAGTAGAAGCAAAGATAGAAGCTCCAAGTCAAGGTCCTACAATGACAAAAGATCTTCTAGTCGAGAGCGAAACTGTTACAATTGTGGAAGACCCGGACACTATTCCAATGAGTGTACGGCTCCCTACAAGAGAAGAGAAGATTCTCCAAAAAGAAGAAGCAAAGGATCACCACCAAGATAGAGAAGGAGTAGAGATGATCTTTATGAACGAAGATACTCACGGAAAAGCAAGGATTCAGAAAGGAAGGAAAAATCATCAAGGAGCTACACAAGACGAAGACATCAAGCTCATGTTGGTGAATGGGTATCCGGCTCCGACTCCGACAGCCACTCCGAGAGAAGTTATCACTCCGACTCCGAAGATACTCAAGATGAAGGTGTTGCCGGTCTAGCACTTGTGTCAACCAACTCCTACGACATATTTGACTCACCAAATGAAGGAATTGGAAGATGCTTCATGACCAAAGGTCCTAAGGTAACACACCCCGAGTATGTTGATTTCAATAGTGATGAAGATGACTTGTTAGGTGATGATTTGCTTGGTGACAACTCTAGTGATGAATACTATGATGAAAGACCAATTAATCATGCTAATCAAGATAAAACGAATGACAATGATAAGGAGAAGATTGAGGCTCTAACTAAAGAACTAAAAACTCTTAAGTTAGCTCATGACACTATCTTCGAAGATCATCAAGAACTTTTAAGAGCTCATGAGAAACTACGCTTTGAAAAGCTCAATCTTGAGCAAGAGCATGGGTTCTTAAAGGCAATCAATGATGATCTCCGCAAGAAAAGTTCTTCTTACATTGCCAAGCATTTACTCTTATCCACTTACATGCCTCAAGTCAAATCTAACAAGAAACATTCTTCCGCTAGTAGTAACAATGATCATGCTAAATCCAATATTGTTGCTTCTAGTAGTTCTCTTGATTCCACTAATGATTCTCTTAGCCAAGTTATACTTGAGCAAGAAAATAGCTTATTGAAGGGAATTATAGAGAAAGGAGTGTACAAAAGCCTTGCCGTGTAACGCCCGGATAATTAAGCTACAGTGAACCTCTGCTAATGATGCCACGTCACCTCGGTTACTGTTCCTAATCTCGTGTTAGTTCGAAACTGATTCAAATTCAAATTCAAAATCAACCAAAGAATAAAAACTTTTCAAAATTTAAGACAAAATGTTCGGGGTGAGCAAATAAATGCCTAGGAATTTATGGTGTGGGATCCATGCCTTTATAAAAGACCTATATACTTAAAATGAATCAAAACAGAAAAGAAAATAAATAAAGAAAAGATAATACAGAAAACAGAAAACAAACCAAAAAAAAATAATATATAAAAGGACCCCCCCCCCACTGGGCCAGACGGCCCAGCCGGCCAGGCCACCACCGGCCCAACTGGGCAAAGGCCCAACCGGCCACCCCCCCATAACCCCACACCCCCGAAACCCTAACCCACCCCGTCGCCCCACTCACCCCCCACTCCCCACTCGCTCACCCCCACCCCCCCCTCGCGCTGGATCTGGATCGGGAGGAGCCCGATCCCCTTCTCCCTCGCCCGGCCCCCACACCCGTCGACCGTCGCCGCCTCCCCCCCACCGGCGCTTGACCCCCCCGGATCCCGACCACCGCCGCCCCGTCGCTCGTCCTCACCCCCTCCTCGCCGGACGCCGTGGACGCGCGCCGTCCCGCCGCTGCCGAACGCCTCCTCGTCCTCCTCCTCGCCGGTCTTCCCCGACCGCCCCCGAGCCCACTGCCCCGTTGCCCTACTCCCCCCCCCGTGAGCTCCCCCCTTCGCCCTCCTCTCCCCCTAGGTCGCCTCGGCCGTCGCCGCTCGACGCGCTCCGGCGCCACCGTCGCCCGCGCCGGGCCGTCCCGTCCCCGGCCCCTCCCCGCTTCCCCGTGCGGCTCCCCTGCCGCGGCCGCCGCGCCCTTTTCCCCCTGGTCGCCTCGGCCACGTGCACGGGCACCACCGACCGCGCCATCGCCCCGCCTCGCCTCGCGCCACAGCCGCTCGCCGTCCCAGCCCCGCTCCGGTCGCCGTCGCGGCCCCTGGCCGCCGGCGCTCGCGCCCAAACGCCCCGGGGCTCCGCTCGGTTGCAGCCCCGTTTGGCCCGCGCCCGTTAGCCCCTGGTGGCTCGGATGAGCCACTGACATGGGGGCCCCACCCCCAGAACGTTTTAAAAAAAAGAGAAGAAAAGAATTTTTTAAAAAATATAATAATTAATTAATTAATTAATTAATTAAGGAATTAATTAAGTTAATTAATTATAATTAGATTAACCTAATCACTAATTAACCTAATTAACTGTTAGTTAATTAAAACAGAGTATGACGACTGGGACCCACACGTCAGTTGACTGCTGACGTCATGCTGACGTCATGATGACGTCAGCAGACACTATTCTGGATAATGTTGATTAAATTAAATAAATAAATCCTAAAAATGATTTAAATCTTTTAAAATTAATATAAAATAAACCGTAGCTCGGATGGAAAAACTTTGTACATGAAAGTTGCTCAGAACGACGAGACGAATTTGAGTACGCAGCCCGTTTATCCGCCATGCATCCATAGCATAGCGAACACGCAACTTTCCCCCTCCGGTTCGTCTGTCCGAAAACGCAAAACACTGGGAATATTTTCCCGGATGTCATCCCCCTTCACCGGTATCACCTACTACCGCGTTAGGGCACCTCTAACGTCGTTACTTGTCATGTCATGCATCGCTATGCATCTGTTTGCTTAAATATTTATTGTTTCTCCCCCCTCTTCTCTCGCTAGACACCGAGACCGACGCCGCTGCTACCCAGTACGACTACGGAGTTGACGATCCCTCTCTCTTGCCAGAGCAACCAGGCAAGCCCCCCCCTTTGATCACCAGATATCGCCTACTCTTCTCTATACTGCTTGCATTAGAGTAGTGTAGCATGTTACTGCTTCCCGTTAATCCTATACTGATGCATAGCCTGTCCTTGCTACTACTGTTGTTACCTTTACCTGCAATCCTAATGCTTAGTATAGGATGCTAGTAATTCCATCTGTGGCCCTACATTCTTGTCCGTCTACCTTGCTATACTATCGGGCCGTGATCACTCGGGAGTTGATCACGGGTATATACTATATACTTTATACATGATACATGTGGTGACTAAAGACGGGTCGGCTTGAGGAGCACCCGCGAGTGGAGTTTTGAGGCGGAGCGGCAGGGCAGGTTCCGACCACCTAGGAGAGAGCTGGGCCTGGCCCTGGTCGGCATTCGCGGATACTTAACACGCTTAACGAGATCTGGGTATTTGATCTGAGTTTGGCCATTTGGTCTATACGCACTAACCATCTACGCGGGAGTAGTTATGGGTATCCCGGCGTCGTGGTATTAGCCGAAGCCTTCTTGACGTCAGCGACGGAGCGGCCCGCGCTGGATTGGACTGGAACGCCACTAGGCTAGGTCTGCTTCCGGCCGCCCACGCAACGTGCAGGTGTGCTAAGGGCGATGGGCCCAGACCCCTGTGCGCTTAGGTTTAGACCGGCGTGTTGACCTCTCTGTTGTGCCTAGGTGGGGCTGCGGCGTGTTGATCTTCCGAGGCCGGGCATGACCCAGGAAAGTGTGTCCGGCCAAATAGGATCGAGCGTGTTGGGGTATGTGGTGCACCCCTGCAGGGAAGTTAATCTATTCGAATAGTCGTGATCTTCGGTAACAGGATGACTTGGAGTTGTACCTTGACCTTATGATAACTAGAACCGGATACTTAATAAAACACACCCTTCCAAGTGCCAGATACAACCGGTGATCGCTCTATCACAGGGCGACGAGGGGAGGATCATCGGTTAGGGTTATGCTATGCGATGCTACTTGGAGGACTTCAGTCTACTCTCTTCTACATGCTGCAAGACGGAGGCTGTCAGAAGCGTAGTCTTCGAAAGGACTAGCTATCCCCCTCTTATTCCGGCTTTCTGCAGTTCAGTCCACATATGATAGCCTTATTCCATTTGATACCAATTCATACATATGTAGTGTAGCTCCTTGCTTGCGAGTACTTTGGATGAGTACTCACGGTTGCTTCCTCCTTCTTTCCCTCTATCCCTTCTACCTGGTTGTTGCAACCAGATGTTGGAGCCCAGGAGCCAGACGCCACCGTCGACGACGACCCCTACTACACCAGAGGTGCCTACTACTACGTGATGCCCGCTGACGACGACCAGGAGTAGTTAGGAGGATCCCAGGCAGGAGGTCTGCGCCTCTTTCAATCTGTATCCCAGTTTGTGCTAGCCTTCTTAAGGCAAACTTGTTTAACTTATGTCTGTACTCAGATATTGTTGCTTCCGCTGACTCGTCTATGATCGAGCTCTTGTATTCGAGCCCTCGAGGCCCCTGGCTTGTAATATGATGCTTGTATGACTTATTTTATTTGTAGAGTTGTGTTGTGATATCTTCCCGTGAGTCCCTGATCTTGATCGTACACGTTTGCGTGTATGATTAGTGTACGATTGAATCGGGGGCATCACAAGTTGGTATCAGAGCCGACTGCCTGTAGGAATCCCCCTTCCACACTCCTTGGCCGAAGTCGAGTCTAGACATTGTAAAAACTTTTACTAACTTGGCTGTGTGCCTTACGGGCCCACGTCGCCATCGGGTGGTACTAGGATCCTTTACTCCTCGACCTTTACTCTGGGACTCTGAACTCTCTCCTACTCGGGTTAAACGATTTTACTAACTCTGACACTAGGGTCCCGTTACGACATTCACCCCAAAGTTGGATAAGCCCTAGTTGTTCTTTAGAGTAGTAATTGAACATTATCCACATTGTCATTTGACTTCTGGGAAAACATCTTTGTTTTCAGATGGAACCCACGAGGCAGGTCATGCGCCACACGACGGCCATTGGTGCCTCAGGATCACCTGCTGTGTTGGTTGAGATGATGACTTATCTGGGTTATCGCTGGCACCCTGAGTACACCGTCTATGAGGAGTACCAGGACTTCAACCAGGAGCAGTACCGTGCCATCGTCCACCTCTACTCTCGAGAGTATGACTCCACTACCGTGCTGCACACTGCTCATGGTGTTGGAGTGACTATCGATATGGCATTCCACGACGCTGCTTATGCTGCTCTGACACGTCTCCGTGGAGAGTATCAGGAGTTGGATACCTCCCCCTTCAGGCACGTTGCTATCGCATCCGATGTTGGTGCGGAGGGTTACTACACTGCTGCCTACTCCACTGTCACCCGAGAGCCCTTCTACCATCAGAACCTGGTTCTGCATGCTGATGGGCTGGATCGCGCTAACCGAGCTCTTCGCCACGAGTTGTACACCACTCGTCAGCACCTCTACCGTGCTCTGACATTGTTGCACCCCTCTGTCCGATCTGGTGATCTATCGCGTTCTGCGGTCTACCCTGCCAGGACCGTGATGCCTCAGGGCGTCGGCTGGCCAGATGTGGGAGGCTACTCTCCTGCACTTGGTCCTCTTCTGCCACTTGAGCGTCAGGTTCTGCATTAGAGTACCCGCGGACCCCAGGTTGCCGACGTGGTGTACCCGATGCCACACTACCAGCTTTCAGGCTACAGCTACCTCCGCAGTACCGCGTGGGACTGATGTAGACTTGCTTGTTAGTGTTAGATGCATTCGCCGCGAGCCTGCGTGCCGCCTATGATGTCTTAGTCTATGTATCAAACTCTGTGTAACGAACTCCATGCATGATCTCTTTTGTAAGATATGCCGACTACTATGTAGTATCTATCGTGCTGCTTTCGTTGTGCATGTTTCATCATGAATGACTCTTGTTATCCTTGCAAATTCCTCAATGCTGAACTACCCCTGTTAAATATTAGCAGGATGGTTAGACCAGGTGGTCGTGGTCGTGGTGGCAACGCCCCACCACCGCCTGAGTACATGGCTGGTATGATCCAACAGCTTGAGATGAATCGCCAGTTCATGGAGAATATGATGGCTCAGTTTCCTCGCCCCAATATGAACCAGCAGCCAACCCCAGTAACTCTGCAGGATTTCATGCGCCTGAACCCAACTGTGTACCGCAGCTCAACTCAGCCTCTGGATGCTGATGACTGGCTCCGTGACATCACCTATGAGATGGAGTCTGCTGATGTAGCGCCTGCCAGCTATGTCACCTTTGCTTCCTTCTTCCTGAAGGGACCTGCAGCTCAATGGTGGGACAGCCACAGGCGTACTCTGCCAGCTGGAACAATCATCACTTGGCCAGACTTCCAAGCTGCCTTCCGTGCTCGCTTCATTCCTCAGGGAGTCATGGACCGGAAGAAGCGTGAGTTCCGCAACCTCACCCAAGGCAACAAAACTGTGGAAGCTTATCAGCGGGAGTTTCTTGACTTGTCCCGCTATGCTGAAGAAGACATTGCAACTGATGCACGCAGACAGGAGAAGTTCCGTGATGGCCTTCAAGCTGACATCAAGCTCGCACTTCTGGTGCATGACTTTGCTGATTTCGCCACTCTGGTGAACAAGGCCATCAATGTCGAAACTGGTCTGCAGGAATACCAGAGCTCTCACAGGCGCAACCGTGACACGGGCTCATCTTCGGGCCCGTCCTCGCAGAAACGCAAGATATGGATTCCTAATAGCTTGTACCAGCCGGATGCACCTACCCCAAGGCAGACCTATGCTGCACCTCGTCTGCCTGCTCCTCCGACTAGGCAGCCAAGACTCCCAGCTCCACCACCACAAGCTCCTATTCCCACTCCCAATAATGGATTGTGCTTCAGGTGTGGACAACCAGGGCATCGTGCTAGGGAATGCAACCAGAACCAGAATCAACTGGCCCTTCCAGCAACTGGCCGTGGAAGCAACCAGCCCCGCAGCAACAATGCCAAGTCTTATGGTCGTGTTCATGCCAACCACGTTGATCTGAGCGAAGCTCAAGACCAGCCTGCTACTGTGATGGGTACCCTCCTCGTAAATTCAGTATCAGCATCCGTTTTATTTGATACAGGTGCATCGCATTCATTCATGTCAGAAGGTTTTGCATGCTTGCACGACATTAAATGTGAGAACATGGATGCTTCACTATTAGTACACACCCCTGCGGGCCAATGTCGAACCTCCATGATTTGCAACGACGTCCCTGTAGAAATCGAAGGACTGGAATTCCTTGTCCCTCCCATCATACTGAAGTCCTGTAGCATTGATCTCATTCTGGGAATGAATTGGTTAAAAGCGCATACTGCTTCTGTAGTTTGCGCCACTAAGGTCGTCCATCTGCTACACCCTTCTGATGAAATAATAGCTTACCAAGCTCATCTAGTTCAGAACACCGAGGCACGACTTTATGCCTTGAATGCGTTGAACGCTGCACCACTCGAGGGCATTGAAAATATTCCCGTCGTTCGTGAATTCCAAGATGTCTTCCTAGAAGAACTTCCAGGGATTCCCCCTGCTAGAGCTGTCGAGTTCATCATCGACTTGAAACCTGGCACTACCCCTATAGCTAAACGACCCTACAAGATGCCGCCGCATGAACTCATTGAGCTTAAGGAGGAAATCGACAAATCTCTTACCAAAGGTTTCATTCGCCCAAGTTGCTCTCCTTGGGGAGCACCTTCTCTCTTTGTTAGGAAGAAGGATGGGACAAACCGATTGGTCCAAGACTACCGTCCTATAAACCAAGCTACCATTCAGAATAAATACCCTCTTCCTCGGATCAATGATCTTTATGATCAACTGGCTGGCTCATCAGTGTTCTCCAAACTCGACTTGAGGTTGGGTTACCACCAGATCCGTGTTCGTGAAGAGGACATCCCAAAAACCGCCTTCGTGACTCGGTATGGGTCATATGAGTACACCGTCATGTCATTCGGCTTAACGAATGCTCCCGCCACCTTCTCTCGTCTGATGAATTATATATTCATGGATTACCTCGACAAGTTCGTCGTGGTTTATCTGGACGATATCCTTGTATTTTCCAAGAATGAGGAAGAACATGCTGGACATCTGCGTCTTGTGCTAGAGAAGCTTCGAGAACATCAACTGTATGCTAAGTATTCCAAGTGTGAATTCTGGCTCCCCAAAGTAACCTATCTTGGGCATGTCATCTCCAAGGATGGTATTGCCGTCAACCCTGAACGAGTTCAGGCTATTCTCGATTGGACTCCCCCGAAGAACGTCAAGCAAGTCCGAAGTTTTCTCGGTCTCGCCAGCTATTGCCGTCGATTCGTCGAGAACTTCTCCAAGATTGCCAGGCCCCTGACTAATCTGTTGCATAAGGGTGTCAAGTTCGACTGGACAGACAAGTGTCAGGAAAGTTTCCAGGCGCTCAAAGACAAGTTGACTTCTGCCCCTGTGCTTGCACCACCTGATCCTAAGGACTTCGTCATTTCCTGCGATGCTTCCCGCCAAGGATTAGGCTGTGTCCTAATGCAGGAGCGCAGAGTGATTGCTTATGCCTCTCGTCAACTGCGCCCTCATGAAGAAAACTACCCGGTTCACGACCTCGAGCTTGCTGCTGTCATTCATGCACTGAAGCAGTGGCGACATTACCTTCTCGGTAATCATTGCGAGATCTTCACCGACCATCAAAGTCTGAAGTATCTGTTTACTCAGCCAGATTTGAACCTACGCCAGCAAAGATGGATGGAGACTGTTGCAGACTTTGACGTGGGTATATCTTATACCCCCGGCAAGGCTAATGTAATGGCCGATGCCTTGAGCCGCAAGTCTTACTGCAACCACCTCCAGGTTCATAAAGTTCAGCCCTCGCTTGTCGAAGAATTTAGAAAGCTGAACCTCCATATTGTTCCTCCTGGAGCACTCGCTCCCCCTCCCCCGGAGTTCCGCAAGATGAATCTTCTTGTTGTTACTAAGGGTTCTCTAAATACCCTGGCTGTCGTACCAGATCTCGTAGCTGGTATAAAGACTATACAAGGTTACGACTCTGAAGTCCATAAGATTAAACACCATCTAGCAGAAGGAAAGCCCTCATTCTTCTCTATCGCCGACGATGGCGCCTTGTATTTCAAAGGCCGCCTAGTGGTACCATGTTCGAAGAAAAACCTGGATAAGACTAAAAGGGTTATGTAAGAAGCCCATTATACGCCTCTGTCCATCCATCCTGGTAGTACAAAGATGTACCAGGATATTCGTCAAAGATTCCGGTGGTCTAATATGAAGCAGGACATTGCTCGTTATGTTGCTGAGTGTGACGTTTGTCGCCGAATCAAAGCAGAGCATCAAAAGCCTGCTGGAACTCTGCAACCTATCTCTATTCCTGAATGGAAATGGGACCATGTTGAAATGGACTTCGTCACTGGATTTCCCAAATCGCAGAAAGGTAATGATGCTATTCTTGTCGTCATTGACCGGCTTTCCAAAGTTGCCCATTTTCTGGCGGTCAAAGAGACAATCACTGCTAGTCAGCTTGCCACTCTCTATGGCCAGAATTGTTTCACTTCACGGAATTCCACTGGTTGTCAGTTCAGACCGTGGCAGCTTATTCACTTCAAGATTCTGGGCAAGTTTCCAAGAAGCTATGGGGACTCACTTATCTTTCAGTACCGCGTTTCATCCGCAGTCACAAGGGCAAGTTGAACGTGTCAACCAAGTTCTCGAAGACATGCTTCGAGCTTGTGTAATCTCATTCGGCAAGAAATGGGAGGAATCTCTTCCATATGCCGAGTTCTCTTATAATAATAGCTATCAAGCTAGTCTGAAGATGTCCCCCTTCGAAGTGCTATATGGACGAAAGTGTCGAACCCCTCTGAACTGGTCAGAAACTGGGGAACGTCCACTCTTTGGTCCGGATATTATCCAACAGGCCGAAGAACAAGTTCGCATTATTCGTGAGAATCTCAAGGCTGCTCAGTCACGTCAGAAAAGTCGGTATGACCGTCATCAACAAGACATGGTCTATCAACCTGGCGAAAAGGCTTATCTTCGAGTTACACCAATGAAGGGTGCACACCGCTTCGGGATCAAAGGAAAGCTAGCTCCCCGCTATATTGGTCCTTTCACTATTCTTGAAAGGCGTGGTAAAGTGGTATATCAACTGGAGCTTCCGCCGAACCTTTCTCAGGTTCACGATGTGTTCCACGTGTCACAACTCCGCCGTTGCTTCAAGGATCCAATCCGAGCGGTGGATCATGAAGTGCTCGAATTGCAACAGGACCTCTCTTATAAAGAGCATCCGGTCCGCATTCTTGACCAAGCTGAACGCCGCACACGTCAGAAGGCGATCAAATTCCTCAAAGTCCAGTGGTCGAATCACTCCGAAGACGAAGCCACTTGGGAACGCGAGGATCGCCTGCGTGATGAATACCCTGCGTTGTTTCCTTCTACCTCCTAAATCTCGGGACGAGATTTCTTGTAGTGGAGGAGTTTTGTAACGCCCGGATAATTAAGCTACAGTGAACCTCTGCTAATGATGCCACGTCACCTCGGTTACTGTTCCTAATCTCGTGTTAGTTCGAAACTGATTCAAATTCAAATTCAAAATCAACCAAAGAATAAAAACTTTTCAAAATTTAAGACAAAATGTTCGGGGTGAGCAAATAAATGCCTAGGAATTTATGGTGTGGGATCCATGCCTTTATAAAAGACCTATATACTAAAAATGAATCAAAACAGAAAAGAAAATAAATAAAGAAAAGATAATACAGAAAACAGAAAACAAACCAAAAAATATATATATAAAAGGACCCCCCCACTGGGCCAGACGGCCCAGCCGGCCAGGCCACCACCGGCCCAACTGGGCAAAGGCCCAGCCGGCCACCCCCCCATAACCCCACACCCCCGAAACCCTAACCCCACCCCGTCGCCCCACTCACCCCCCACTCCCCACTCGCTCTCCCCCACCCCCCCTCGTGCTGGATCTGGATCGGGAGGAGCCCGATCCCCTTCTCCCTCGCCCGGCCTCCAACACCCGTCGACCGTCGCCGCCTCCCCCCCCACCGGCGCTTGACCCCCCCGGATCCCGACCACCGCCGCCCCGTCGCTCGTCCTCACCCCCTCCTCGCCGGACGCCGTGGACGCGCGCCGTCCCGCCACTGCCGAACGCCTCCTCGTCCTCCTCCTTGCCGGTCTTCCCCGACCGCCCCCGAGCCCACTGCCCCGTTGCCCTACTCCCCCCCCCATGAGCTCCCCCCCTTCGCCCTCCTCTCCCCCTAGGTCGCCTCGGCCGTCGCCGCTCGACGCGCTCCGGCGCCACCGTCGCCCGCGCCGGGCCGTCCCGCCCCCGGCCCCTCCCCGCTTCCCCGTGCGGCTCCCCTGCCGCGGCCACCGCGCCCTTCCCCTTGGTCGCCTCGGCCACGTGCACGGGCACCACCGACCGCGCCATGGCCCCGCCTCGCCTCGCGCCACAGCCGCTCGCCATCCCAGCCCCGCTCCGGTCGCCGTCGCGGCCCCTGGCCGCCGGCGCTCGCGCCCAAACGCCCCGGGGCTCCGCTCGGTTGCAGCCCCGTTTGGCCCGCGCCCGTTAGCCCCTGGTGGCTCGGATGAGCCACTGACATGGGAGCCCCAGCCCCAGAACGTTTTAAAAAAAAAGAGAAGAAAAGAATTTAAAAAAATATAATAATTAATTAATTAATTAATTAATTGAGGAATTAATTAAGTTAATTAATTATAATTAGATTAACCTAATTAACTGTTAGTTAATTAAAACAGAGTATGACGATCGGGACCCACACGTCAGTTGACTGCTGACGTCATGCTGACATCATGATGACGTCAGCAGACACTATTCTGGATAATGTTGATTAAATTAAATAAATAAATCCTAAAAATGATTTAAATCTTTTAAAATTAATATAAAATAAACCGTAGCTCGGATGGAAAAACTTTGTACATGAAAGTTGCTCAGAACGACGAGACGAATTTGAATACGCAGCCCGTTTATCCGCCACGCATCCCTAGCATAGCGAACACGCAACTTTCCCCCTCCGGTTCGTCTGTCCGAAAACGCAAAACACTGGGAATATTTTCCCGGATGTCATCCCCCTTCACCGGTATCACCTACTACCGCGTTAGGGCACCTCTAACGTCGTTACTTGTCATGTCATGCATCGCTATGCATCTGTTTGCTTAAATATTTATTGTTTCTCCCCCCTCTTCTCTCGCTAGACACCGAGACCGACGCCGCTGCTACCCAGTACGACTACGGAGTTGACGATCCCTCTCTCTTGCCAGAGCAACCAGGCAAGCCCCCCCCTTTGATCACCAGATATCGCCTACTCTTCTCTATACTGCTTGCATTAGAGTAGTGTAGCATGTTACTGCTTCCCGTTAATCCTATACTGATGCATAGCCTGTCCTTGCTACTACTGTTGTTACCTTTACCTGCAATCCTAATGCTTAGTATAGGATGCTAGTAATTCCATCTGTGGCCCTACATTCTTGTCCGTCTACCTTGCTATACTATCGGGCCGTGATCACTCGGGAGTTGATCACGGGTATATACTATATACTTTATACATGATGTGGTGACTAAAGACGGGTCGGCTTGAGGAGCACCCGCGAGTGGAGTTTTGAGGCGGAGCGGCAGGGCAGGTTCCGACAACCTAGGAGAGAGGTGGGCCTGGCCCTGGTCGGCATTCACGGATACTTAACACGCTTAACGAGATCTGGGTATTTGATCTGAGTTTGGCCATTTGGTCTATACGCACTAACCATCTACGCGGGAGTAGTTATGGGTATCCCGGCGTCGTGGTATCAGCCGAAGCCTTCTTGACGTCAGCGACGGAGCGGCCCGCGCTGGATTGGACTGGAACGCCACTAGGCTAGGTCTGCTTCCGGCCGCCCACGCAACATGCAGGTGTGCTAAGGGCGATGGGCCCAGACCCCTGTGCGCTTAGGTTTAGACCGGCGTGTTGACCTCTCTGTTGTGCCTAGGTGGGGCTGCGACGTGTTGATCTTCCGAGGCCGGGCATGACCCAGGAAAGTGTGTCCGGCCAAATGGGATCGAGCATGTTGGGGTATGTGGTGCACCCCTGCAGGGAAGTTAATCTATTCGAATAGCCGTGATCTTCGGTAACAGGACGACTTGGAGTTGTACCTTGACCTTATGACAACTAGAACCGGATACTTAATAAAACACACCCTTCCAAGTGCCAGATACAACCGGTGATCGCTCTCTCACAGGGTGACGAGGGGAGGATCATCGGTTAGGGTTATGCTATGCGATGCTACTTGGAGGACTTCAGTCTACTCTCTTCTACATGCTGCAAGACGGAGGCTGTCAGAAGCGTAGTCTTCAAAAGGACTAGCTATCCCCCTCTTATTCCGGCTTTCTGCAGTTCAGTCCACATATGATAGCCTTATTCCATTGATACCAATGCATACATATGTAGTGTAGCTCCTTGCTTGCGAGTACTTTGGATGAGTACTCACGGTTGCTTCCTCCTTCTTTCCCTCTATCCCTTCTACCTGGTTGTCGCAACCAGATGTTGGAGCCCAGGAGCCAGACGCCACCGTCGACGACGACCCCTACTACACCGGAGGTGCCTACTACTACGTGATGCCCGCTGACGACGACCAGGAGTAGTTAGGAGGATCCCAGGCAGGAGGTCTGCGCCTCTTTCAATCTGTATCCCAGTTTGTGCTAGCCTTCTTAAGGAAAACTTGTTTAACTTATGTCTGTACTCAGATATTGTTGCTTCCGCTGACTCGTCTATGATCGAGCTCTTGTATTCGAGCCCTCGAGGCCCCTGGCTTGTAATATGATGCTTGCATGACTTATTTTATTTGTAGAGTTGTGTTTTGATATCTTCCCGTGAGTCCCTGATCTTGATCGTACACGTTTGCGTGTATGATTAGTGTACGATTGAATCGGGGGCGTCACATGCCGAGAGTAAGCAATTCGAGGAAATTATGCGCAAGCAAGGAATGCACCGGAAGAATCAAGGTATTGGTTTTGAACGAAAGTTCAATGCCAATGGAGTTGAATGGGAGGAAGATCAATACCCCAAGACAAAGTTTGTCCCTCAACAAGAGAAGTATACTTCTTTCAAGGGGACACAAGCTCAAGATGATCTTCCACCACAAGACTACGAGCAAAAAGGCAAGGACAAGCTTCAAGAGGAAATTGATGCATTTGAAGAAGCTCCTAAGACCTTAGTAAAGTGGATTCCCAAGACTTCTTCAAGTTCCACCTCATCAAGTACGACTACAACTCCAAGGATTCCCATCAAGATGATGTGGATCCAAAAGAAGAAGAACTAGAGAGTTCTTGAGGGTGACCCCGCCAACATACTTCACTCTTATCATTTTGGCAAGAACAAGTGCAATCAACTTCCACATCTTGCACTAGTTCAAGGAGTCACAAACCCTCTTGTTGGTAAGACAAGGGACAAGGTAACCTAAAAGTTTTCATGGACATCATCTTTTGTGTGCATCACTCTATGTCTATGGATATCCTTGTTTGTTCCTTGTGGGACTAACCCATGTAGGTATTGAAAGTGCAATTCACTCAAATGGATAGCTCCAAGAGATCTACATCAACATTGAGCATCCACATCTTCAATGTCTACATGAAGTCATCATCGACAAAACCCAAGGTTAGTTCATCCCTCTTAGGGGGAATATCACATCTAGGGGGAGCTTTACTCTAAGACTTGAGCTGAAGCAACTCTATAGATGTGAACAAAACAATGCTTTATGTAAAAGTGGTAACCCCACTTGAGCTTAAACGATGAGTATGACCTACGATCAAGTGTTCTCACTTGACTCCTAAGTCAATATACTCATATATAGATGACCTAGTCATCGCAAATTGCTTGATAGATGCTAGAATTGGTTGTGCATGCCTTGCCACATATTTCATTTGCCATCTTATTGTGAGAGCATGCTGACAGCATATTTTACTCATTCTAGGACATCCAGTTGTTGTTTTGATTGTTTGGCTTTATCTTCTTTTGCCAAGTGGATGGACAAGAATGCCTAAGAACCTCCTCTAGCTATCTATGCTTTTCTCGTCTCAAACTCTATTCATGCTGCATCACAAAATTTGATCAAGTCAGATTCGAACCACTCTGTGTGAGGAGCGCTCGGAGTCCCCGATTCGTCATAGACTTAAACTTCCAAAACCTCTTTATGATTCTCGGTCTGACCGATACTCCACTTTCGGTCCTACCGAGATCATTAAGTTGATCTAAGTTTTCAATCTCGGTGCAACCGATTTGAACCTTTCGGTCTCACCGAGTTTCAGTAACTGCATGCAGTTATGAATCTCGGTGCCACCGAGTTGTTCAACTCGGTCACACCGACAGGGTCGGGCTATATATAGTCACGGGCAAAATTTGGAAATTTCTCCGAATCCCTTCGCCCGCGCGATAGCCTGCTCTGCCCCCGAGGTCTCTGGATCGTCTTCTCGCCGCCAGCAGCCTCCAGTCGCTGGTCTCCATCGCCGTCAACGGGATTTCTGCCCCGCCGTTGCCGCCGTAGCAAGTCCTCGCCGAACTAGGGTATGGACTTGATCTTTGTGCTATTCCTCAATCTGATTCCTAGCACATTGTGATCACATTGTTTCTGGCCACGTTTGATAAACTTCTATCTAGTCAAAACGCTCATAGATTAGGTTTGATTCAAAAATTCTAGGTTTAGGTTTCCGCCGAAACCATCTCGGACCCACCGAGTTGAAAAAATCGGTCCCACCGATTTGGCTTATGCCATTGCACAAGTAAAACTCGGTCTGACCGAGAATTACTATCGGTGTGACCGATTTTTGAACCCAGTGAAACCCTAGCAGTCTCGGTGCCACCGAACTGTGACTCGGTCCTACCGAGTTCACTAGTTTAGGTTCCAAAACTGCTTCGGTATCACCGAGTTTGAAAATCAGTAGATCCGAGATGATTTCAGTGGGAAACTAAAACTAAGTTTTTGGATCATTCTTTTTGCAAAAATCTCTGCTTTTTGTGATGCTTATCCACTCTATCTCCTCCATAATCTATTCGCAGGGTCAGCAGCCAGTTTGCAACATGTCTGATCAAAGTGACAGCCAGAACCTCTCAGAGCAGCAAGTGGTGATGAGTGAGGGAACTAGCCCCTCAAGTTCTTCAGATGATGGCAGCAGGAGCACCCCCAGCAATCTGCCTAAGGCTGCCACACGTCAAAGGAAGAAGAGAACGTCTGATTCTGAAGATGAGGACTATGTGGCAGAGGAAGAGGCCACTTCCAAGAGAGTTGAGCCAGCTCAAGGCTCAAAGCCAGGCCTAAAAGTCAAGAGGCCAGCAGGCAGGCAGCCCATGTCAAAGGCTAGAGCCTCAACTGAGAAGCCTGCTCCCATTGAGCCCATTGCTACTGAGGGCAAAAAGAGGAAAGAGAGGGTGAAGAAGACTGTGGCTAGAGTCCTTGGCAAGGCCTCCATCATGGTAGAAGAGGAGGAGGAAGAAGAGGTTGCTGCACCAGCACCCAAGGCAGCCAAACTTATGGGAGATGCCATAAGGTCAGGAACAGCTGCATCCAAGCCCAAGGAAGCACCCAAGGCTGCATCTAAGCCTAAGACAGCACCAAAGAGAAACACAAGGAGTATACCTGCTGCAGAGAAGAACAAGGCTCCAGTTCCTGAGACTGTTGCTAAGGATGAGGAAGAGAGTGTCCTTCGGAAGCTCAAGCCCAAGATCCCAGACCACAACGATGCTCATCCTGTGGCTGAGGATATGAAGCTCAGGAGAGATTCAGGGCTGAGGAAGTGGAGAGAAGCAGATCCGTATGCTTCTAGGATAAGGACTGCCGTGGACTACAGATTTCACACCAAGGAGCAGCAAGATTTCTATGAGACTGTTTTGCTTGACAAGAAGCCAATCGTTTGTGACATGAGATGGGTGGACTGGACCTACATGAAGGAACATGAAGAGTACTACCCCGGAGTGTATGACAGCTTTAGTGCGTGTGGAGTTGCAGACTTTGTTGGGCAGAAGCTCACAAAGTGGAATGAGGAGCTAATCATGCAATTCTACTCCACAGCACACTTCTACCCGGATGGAAGGATCACATGGATGTCAGAGGGTACAAGGTACCAATCCACTATTGAGGAATGGGCGAAGTTGATCAATGCCCCAGAGGAACAAGCAGATGACTTGGACATTTACGCCAAGAAGAAGATGGATCATAACTCCATGTCAAATATGTACAAGGAAATTCCCAATGAAGCTCTTGACACATTCAAGTTTGGCTCAGTGCATTATCTGCTATCAGGATTGCCTACGATCAATTGGATACTAAGGCACACCCTTCTGCCCAAGTCTGGAGATCACAAGATGATCAGAGGTCACGCGATCAACTTGCTTCATGTCTTTGACGTGCCTCAGAAATTCAAGGTCATGAGCCTCATAGTGGAAACGATCAAAAGGACTGCGGCAGATCAGAAGAGGAGCTGTGGATATGCCCCTCAGATTCAGGAGCTCATCAACTCCAAGATGGGCACGGGCGTATATTTGTTGGATAAGGAACACCTGCCCATCCGTCCAGATTTTGAGAACAATGAAGTTGTGATGACAGAGAATGAACCATCATCTGCCCAAGCATTTGCAAAGAAGGAGAAGGCGAAGAAGGAAAAAGCTGCCAGGATGCCTACTCAAGCGGAGGCATCTGATTACTTCTTGAAGACCAAACAAGAGCAGCTCGGTTACTTGATTGCATCCACGCTGAGAATTGAACAAAGTCTGGCCAACCTCACTAAGAATCAGCAAAGCCTAGAGAGAATCATGGAACAGAAGTTCTATGACTTGGATGTCAAGGTAACGGAAGTTCAGTCTGCAGTGGAGCAGCTCCAGGAGGACATGAATGAGAGGAGAGGCAGGACCACGACTCATGCTTTTTCTAGAGTGCCACAAGGCCCGAGGTCGTCTGCCGTGCCAGTTGCTGACACCAGAGCCACCACCTCAGCACCAGCTACAGCCTCAGCTCCAGCATCTACTTCAGCTCCAACTCCAGCGACTACTTCAACACCTACAGAAGCCTTCGTCCTTGGAGTGATCCGGACTCCACCACCACCTGAAGATCAAGCCTGAGCGACGACTTAGCACTATGCATTTTCTAGGAACTTTTTGGTAACTTGTTGCCAAAGGGGGAGAAGATATAGATCATAGGCTTCGAGAGAGAGAGTGTTGCTTTTCTCTCTTGCTTTATTTGGTGTTTTTTCGAACTTTGTTTGCTTGTGTGTGAGATACTACGTCCTTATGCTTGTGAGACATCGATGATCATGTGTTTGATCATAAGCTACACTTAATGTTTGCTTGATGCTTGCTTAAATATTATCATTCTATCTATCGTTTGTGATCATTCACTATTCTTGGTGATGAGTGCATGTATTTCATTCTTATCATTTTGAGCGCTCCACCAAGATGTATGTGACATGGAATAGTAACCCATGACTCTAACTCTTTGTGCATTTGCAGTCCAAAGCAAATTTTAAATATGCACAAATTTAGGGGGAGCTCTTACTTATCACATAGTTCTCAAAGCGACGATATATTTCATGCTTATTATCATTTGTCGAAGCTTTGATCTATATGTTGTCATCAATTACCAAAAAGGGGGAGATTGAAAGTGCAACTATCCCTAGGTGGTTTTGGTAATTCATAACAACATATAGCTCATTGAGCTAATACTATTCCAAGATAATTATTTCAGGAAAGCTCAATGATTGGCATGGCATGGATGTGAAAGTGGAACCCTCAAAATGCTAAGGACAATGGATTGGCTCAAGCTCAAAAGCTCAAGACTCTTCATTTTATATTTTAGTGATCCAAGATCACATTGAGTCCATAGGAAAAGCCAATACTATTAAGGAGGGATGAGGTGTTGCTTAATGAGCCTCTTGCTTCATGTGCTTAGTGATATGCTCCAAAATCCTCAACTACTTTCCCATATCCACATATGACCTAAACCCTAAGCCAAACTCGGTCCTACCGATTCTTCCTATCCGGCGCCACCGAGTTTCACTTGTCATTAGCCAATGCCAAACCCTAGCAATTCGGTTCTACCGATAAGGATCTTGGTCCCACCGAGATGGGGTTGCAAACTCTCTGTTTCCCTTTCGTAACTTTTCGGTCCCACCGAAAGAGTGAATCGGTCCCACCGAGATTGCAATGTAAACTCAGTGTTTCCCCTTTGTAACTTTTCGGTCTCACCGAGTTCCACTCGGTCTCACCGAAAGAGCAAATCGGTCCCACCGAGTTTGCCTGACCAACTCTCTGGTTAGCTAATTACCAAATTCGGTCTCACCGAGTTTGTGTAATCGGTCTCACCGAGATTACGTTATGCCCAAACCCTAACCGAATCGGTCCTACCGAGTTGCATGTCAGTCCCACCGAAATTCCTAACAGTCACTAGGTTTACTACTTCGGTCAGACCGAGTTTATTGATTCGGTCCCACCGAGATTGGCAAACTGTGTAACGGTTGGATTTTGTGTGGAGGCTATATATACCCCTCCACCTCTTTCTCATTCAGTGAGAGAGCCATCAGAACACACACATCATTCCAACTCATATGTTCTGAGAGAGAACCACCTACTCATGTGTTGAGACCAAGACATTCCATTCCTACCATATGAATCTTGATCTCTAGCCTTCCCAAGTTGCTTTCCACTCAAATCTTCTTTCCACCAAATCCAAATCCTATGAGAGAGAGTTGAGTGCTGGGGAGACTATCATTTGAAGCACAAGAGCAAGGAGTTCATTACCTACACACCATTTGTTACTTCTTGGAGAGTGGTGTCTCCTAGATTGGCTAGGTGTCACTTGGGAGCCTCCGACAAGATTGTGGAGTTGAACCAAGGAGTTTGTAAGGGCAAGGAGATCGCCTACTTCGTGAAGATCTACCGCTAGTGAGGCAAGTCCTTCGTGGGCGATGGCCATGGTGGGATAGACAAGGTTGCTTCTTCGTGGACCCTTTGTGGGTGGTTGCTTCTTCGTGGACCCTTCGTGGGTGGAGCCCTTCGTGGACTCGCGCAACCGTTGCCCTTGGGTGGAGCCCTGTGTGGACTCGCGCAACCGTTACCCTTCGTGGGTTGAAGTCTCCATCAACGTGGATGTAGGATAGCACCACCTATCCGAACCACGAGAAAAACATCCGTGTCTCCAATAGCGTTTGAATTCTCCAAACCCTTCCCTTTATATTCTTGCAAGTTGCATGCTTTACTTTCCGCTGCCAATATACTCTTTGCATGCTTGCTTGAATTGTGTGATGATTGCTTGACTTGTCCTAAAATAGCTAAAATCTGCCAAGAACTAAAATTGGGAAAAGGTTAAGTTTTTATTTGGTCAAGTAGTCTAATCACCCCCCCTCTAGACATACTTTCGATCCTACAAGTGGTATCAGAGCTTTGGTCTCCATTTGCTTGATCTCCATAGCTTTTGGTGGTCATAGCCTTGGTTTCACAACCTAGGAGAGTATGGCGTCTAGCGAGGGAAATTATCACCGTAGAGGTCCTTACTTTGATGGTACTAATTTTGCTAGTTGGAAGCATAAAATGAAAATGCATATTCTTGGACATAACCCCGCTGTTTGGGCTATTGTGTGTGTTGGTTTGCAAGGTGACTTCTTTGATGGGAGAGAACCAAACCGTGAAGCTACCGCGGATGAGTTGAAGATGTTGCAATACAATGCTCAAGCTTGTGATATTCTCTTCAACGGATTGTGCCCCGAAGAATTCAACAAAATCAGCCGCCTTGAGAATGCAAAGGAAATTTGGGACACTTTGATTGATATGCACGAAGGTACCGACTCCGTCAAGGAATCCAAGTTGGATGTGCTTCAAAGCCAACTTGACAAGTTCAAGATGAAGGATGGTGAAGGTGTCGCTGAAATGTACTCTAGGCTTGCTCTCATCACAAATGAGATTGCCGGCTTAGGAAGTGAAGAGATGACCGATAAATTCATCATCAAGAAGATCCTAAGAGCCTTGGATGGAAAATATGATACCGTGTGCACATTGATCCAAATGATGCCCAATTACAAAGATCTCAAGCCAACGGAGGTGATTGGAAGAATTGTTGCTCATGAGATGTCACTTAAGGATAAAGAGGAACTTCACAACAAGTCAAGTGGTGCCTATAAAGCCTCATGTGAAGCCCCTACATCATCAAGTGAGAAACAAGACTTCAATGAAGAATTGAGCTTAATGGTGAAGAACTTCAACAAGTTCTACAAGAGTAGAAGCAAAGATAGAAGCTCCAAGTCAAGGTCCTACAATGACAAAAGATCTTCTAGTCGAGAGCGAAACTGTTACAATTGTGGAAGACCCGGACACTATTCCAATGAGTGTACGGCTCCCTACAAGAGAAGAGAAGATTCTCCAAAAAGAAGAAGCAAAGGATCACCACCAAGAGAGAGAAGGAGTAGAGATGATCTTTATGAACGAAGATACTCATGGAAAAGCAAGGATTCAGAAAGGAAGGAAAAATCATCAAGGAGCTACACAAGACGAAGACATCAAGCTCATGTTGGTGAATGGGTATCCGGCTCCGACTCCGACAGCCACTCCGAGAGAAGTTATCACTCCGACTCCGAAGATACTCAAGATGAAGGTGTTGCCGGTCTAGCACTTGTGTCAACCAACTCCTACGACATATTTGACTCACCAAATGAAGGAATTGGAAGATGCTTCATGACCAAAGGTCCTAAGGTAACACACCCCGAGTATGTTGATTTCAATAGTGATGAAGATGACTTGTTAGGTGATGATTTGCTTGGTGACAACTCTAGTGATGAATACTATGATGAAATACCAATTAATCATGCTAATCAAGATAAAACGAATGACAATGATAAGGAGAAGATTGAGGCTCTAACTAAATAACTAAAAACTCTTAAGTTAGCTCATGACACTATCTTCGAAGATCATCAAGAACTTTTAAGAGCTCATGAGAAACTACGCTTTGAAAAGCTCAATCTTGAGCAAGAGCATGGGTTCTTAAAGGCAATCAATGATGATCTCCGCAAGAAAAGTTCTTCTTACATTGCCAAGCATTTACTCTTATCCACTTACATGCCTCAAGTCAAATCTAATAAGAAAGATTCTTCCGCTAGTAGTAACAATGATCATGCTAAATCCAATATTGTTGCTTCTAGTAGTTCTCTTGATTCCACTGATGATTCTCTTAGCCAAGTTACACTTGAGCAAGAAAATAGCTTATTGAAGGGAATTATAGAGAAAGGAGTGTACAAAAGCCTTGTCGGGAGTAAGCAATTCAAGGAAATTGTGCGCAAGCAAGGAATGCACCGAAAGAATCAAGCTATTGGTTTTGAACGAAAGTTCAATGCCAATGGAGTTGAATGGGAGGAAGATCAATACCCCAAGACAAAGTTTGTCCCTCAACAAGAGAAGTATACTTCTTTCAAGGGGACACAAGCTCAAGATGATCTTCCACCACAAGACTACGAGCAAAAAGGCAAGGACAAGCTTCAAGAGGAAATTGATGCATTTGAAGAAGCTCCTAAGACCTTAGTCAAGTGGATTCCCAAGACTTCTTCAAGTTCCACCTCATCAAGTACGACTACAACTCCAAGGATTCCCATCAAGATGATGTGGATCCAAAAGAAGAAGAACTAGAGAGTTCTTGACGGTGACTCCGCCAACATACTTCACTCTTATCATTTTGGCAAGAACAAGTGCAATCAACTTCCACATCTTGCACTACTTCAAGGAGTCACAAACCCTCTTGTTGGTAAGACAAGGGACAAGGTAACCTAAAAGTTTTCATGGACATCATCTTTTGTGTGCATCACTCTATGTCTATGGATATCCTTGTTTGTTCCTTGTGGGACTAACCCATGTAGGTATTGAAAGTGCAATTCACTCAAATGAATAGCTCCAAGAGATCTACATCAACATTGAGCATCCACATCTTCAATGTCTACATGAAGTCATCATCGACAAAACCCAAGGTTAGTTCATCCCTCTTAGGGGGGATATCACATCTAGGGGGAGCTTTACTCTAAGACTTGAGCTAAAGCAACTCTAAAGATGTGAACAAAACAATGCTTTATGTAAAAGTGGTAACCCCACTTGAGCTTAAACGATGAGTATGACCTACGATCAAGTGTTCTCACTTGACTCCTAAGTCAATATACTCATATATAGATGACCTAGTCATCGCAAATTGCTTGATAGATGCTAGAATTGGTTGTGCATGCCTTGCCACATATTTCATTTGCCATCTTATTGTGAGAGCATGCTGATTGCATATTTTACTCATTCAAGGACATCCACTTGTTGTTTTGATTGTTTGGCTTTATCTTCTTTTGCCAAGTGGATGGACAAGAATGCCTAAGAAACTCCTCTAGCTATCTATGCTTTTCTCGTCTCAAACTCTATTCATGCTGCATCACAAAATTTGATCAAGTCAGATTCGAACCACTCTGTGTGAGGAGCGCTCGGAGTCCCTGATTCGTCATAGACTTAAACTTCCAAAACCTCTTTATGATTCTCGGTCTGACCGATACTCCACTTTCGGTCCTACCGAGATCATTAAGTTGATCTAAGTTTTCAATCTCGGTGCAACCGATTTGAACCTTTCGGTCTCACCGAGTTTCAGTAACTGCACACAGTTATGAATCTCGGTGCCACCGAGTTGTTCAACTCGGTCACACCGACAGGTTCGGGCTATATATAGTCACGGGCAAAATTTGGAAATTTCTCCGAATCCCTTCGCCCGCGCGATAGCCTGCTCTGCCCCCGAGGTCTCCGGATCGTCTTCTCGCCGCCAGCAGCCTCCAGTCGCTGGTCTCCATCGCCGTCAACGGGATTTCTGCCCCGCCGTTGCCGCCGTAGCAAGTCCCCGCCGAGCTAGGGTATGGACTTGATCTTTGTGCTATTCCTCAATCTGATTCCTAGCACATTGTGATCACATTGTTTCTGGCCACGTTTGATAAACTTCTATCCAGTCAAAACGCTCATAGATTAGGTTTGATTCGAAAATTCTAGGTTTAGGTTTCCGCCGAAACCATCTCGGACCCACCGAGTTGAAAAACTCGGTCCCACCGATTTGGCTTATGCCATTGCACAAGTAAAACTCGGTCTGACCGAGAATTACTATCGGTGTGACCGATTTTTGAACCCAGTGAAACCCTAGCAGTCTCGGTGCCACCGAACTATGACTCGGTCCTACCGAGTTCACTAGTTTAGGTTCCAAAACTGCTTCGGTATCACCGAGTTTGAAAATCAGTAGATCTGAGATGATTTCAGTGGGAAACTAAAACTAAGTTTTTGGATCATTCTTTTTGCAAAAATCTCGCCGCCTGCTAGTCTCGGAGGAGGACGACAGCGTCTTCCTCTTGATCATGGGCACTGGCGAGGCCCGCGCAGGTTGCTACCCCGTCTCTGTAGTGTGCATCAGGGGAGACACCGCTGACACTCACACTAACACGAGGCCGATATACGGGTGCGTGCTCACTATTACTACCCCTCGGAGGTACGTGGGAGGCGACACTGGCTACGTCAAGCTGACTTGGACTCTGCCGAGCTGGGACCTTCCCGCCGATGTGGACATGGAAGACGCATGGTATGATTTGACCCCCAAAAATGTACATGGGGACTCCAACGAGGTTCACCTGGACATCTGCATTACCAAGTTAAATGTTGATCATTAGTCTTCGCTCAATGTAATCCGTTGTCTAAGCATGTGGAGACTCCCATGCATGATCTTGCTCTATTGGAGTGTCGCGCATGAATAAAAGTGTATCCATTTATGGTTTAGTCTAGAATCTTCCATGTATGAATTTTTACTATAGTACTGGTGAAAGACTTATGATGAACCACTTCTTACATCTCCTCTGCCCCCTTCCAAGTCATCCTGATTTAATCCCTCCGTCTAGGTGTATAAGCGCATGGTTAATACTTAAATAGTATAGCCAACTGTTGACTATAAGAAAGTGCCATGTCATCTGTAGCCAACATGTATAAGAATGGATACTCAAAAACTAATTATTGAAGATCATTTCTTGCAAAGCACAATAAGTGTTATTTCTTCACAAGTTTTGGATGCAGTTTGAACAGTTGAACGCTTTTGTTTGCAAAAGATACTTTTTTACCTATTTCACCCGGATGTTTGTGAGCTCTAGAGATTAAATAATATCCGAAGAAACCTATCGATATCCATTACACATCGGATGACCCCCACATCCTTTGTCAAAATAAACAACTCCCCGATCAATGCATTTCACTCTTCCGTGCAATGCACGGGCACCTTACTATAGATTAGTATGACCAAAAATTGAACTAACATTATATATAGTATGATAAATGCTGATGCATGTCACCTAAAATTATATCATTGAAAACAATGTTCAAATACGAATCCAACGATATTGCTTTTTTTGACATGCACTAAAATTTTGTCAGTTAAATCTTCAGTCAAATTCAATGGGGGATAAACCACGACCGATGTAGTACTAGTGTAGTGGGCGACGCCGCATAGGAGTCTCGCGCCGCTCGTGGCGTGGCAGTAACGACGTCATATCACAAAACCCAACCACTCCTAGTAATAAGTGGCCTGGTAAAATAAACAGACAAGCAACCATCACATCCCTCCGTCCTTTTTGCATTTCATCTCTCTGCATTTACTTTCTCCGGTTCATCTCGCACACTCAATCCCTAGCTACTACTCCTTGTATCCATAGTTACTACTCCTAGGGCCAGTTCTTTTGGCGGCTTAAAAAATAAGTCGTCTCTTCCCCAGCTTTTCCCATAAGAGTAGTCACAGTGGAGAGTAACATTAAGGTGCCTCACTCAGTTATTTGGGCTTCACAACTTTTTAGGCAAAAAAATCGATACAAGGTGTAGGAAGCGGTTTGGGAATTTGCATGCCTTTCTGACTAGTGAGATACCCCGTACAAAGTACGACAGAGAAATAACCACAGAGAAGGAAGCTAAAGGTAAACAATCAAACGAGCATTTCTACATTGAATCATTTCACAAGCTTGACTAGTGCTATTTTTCTACTTTTACAAAAACCGCATTGTAATGTTAAAACGTGCATTTGCACATACATAAGTAATAGTAGTACTCCCTGCGTCTAGGTGTATAAATTATTCCCTCCTAATTGGTCACGGTGCACAACCAAAGATGACTTATTCACCTGGACAGAGGGAGTAGCATAGTCTGCAAGCATATATAGAGAGAGACGTGTAGTGCGATAGTATATAGTAAAGTTTGTGCTATATGCACCTACTTACAAAATGCGTATGGATACACAAGGTTTCCAAACTTTCCCTCTTACATACTTAATTAAGGACGCTAATAATTCCCGAACGTTCGGGATTTATCATTTGCATCCCAAAAATAATGAGATCACCTTACGAAACTAAATTATACTCCTACTAAAAGCCACGGCGCTTGCAAGAGCGATTGCGGCGCGCCACGAGTGCCCTGGTGCGCGGCTGTTTCCCAGCGCGCCGACACAATGCCTCTTCCTCAGCCTCGCAACTCGCAAGGTGCTGATTGGCGGCTTGCCGACGGGCGAGCGCGATCTCACCGGTGTGGTGATCCGGCACCAACAGTGTCGGTGGGAACGACACCTATGGGATCACAAGAATCCCTACTGTGGTTAGCGGGGTGCGGGGTCGTGAGAAGAGCGGATCAAACAGATAGCACACGGTTCATTTATCCAGGTTCGGGCCGCGAGGATGCGTAAAACCCTACTCCTGCTTTGGTTGATTGTATATCTGTGTTCTTCAGCTAGCTATGGGGCGTGAGGAGCTCCAAAAAGCCGAATCCTTCTCCTGGTCGCCTCGGGCCTCCTTTTATAGAAAAAGGGGTTGCCACGGTGGCACACATGAGGTGGAAAGGGTACAGTGATGCGAGGTTATCCCTCGCATTACATGACAAGGTGCATTTAATGCGTCTTGCTTAGGTGTCCTTGCTTTATCGGGGACGGGGGAGAGATATGTCTCGTTCGTCGCGGCTCCTTCTTGTGTCGATACGCGCCCTGGCTAGCGACGCCTGTGATGCCATGTAGGTAGGTAGGAAGCTGAGGTGTCACAGTGGTGGGTCTTCACGAAGATCTGCATGCCGCCACGCAGGTGCCTGCCCAGCTGGTTGGGTCGGTAGATGCATGCATGCGGTGGTGGAGGTTTAGTCGTCGTGGGCCTGATGGTGGCCCCGCGGGTGTCCTCGGGAAGGGCCTTGCCGGGGCCCCGGCAAGGGTCTTGCCGAGGCGCCTGCTGTCATCCCCGGCAAGGCGCTTGTCGGGGGTCTTGTGGTCTTCCTCGGCTGGGATCCCGCCAAGGGTTGTCGTCTCCTTAGTGCGTATCTGATCTTGAATGTCCTCACAAAGATCTGCATGCCGTCACGGGGATGTCTCCCGAATCCTTGCCCTTTGGGGGAAGTGGACTCAAGGGTGATTTGCTCCGTAGGCCCGGGACGAGTCGCCGCGGCAAGGGTCTTGCCGGGGCTGCTAGAACTGTCTCCCGGCAAGGATCTTGCCGGGGGAGTCCGCTTCGTACCCTTTGCTCTTCGTGGTCTTGGCCTTGGCGTTGTTCTAGTTCTCTTGAGCTTCGGTCTTACCCTGGCTCACCTCCCTTGCCTTGCTTGGTGTGGTGGTGCCCGTGGCTCAGACTGCCCGTGCACAGTTATAAGGGTACAAAAAGTGTACCCCTCTTTTTGTACACTGACAGGAGCCCCCGGGCCTGGGCCACACATAAGCGCAACGCGTTGTTGGGCTAGGCCCAAAAACGGTGCGCGGGCAGGCGGGGTGGTTTTTACCGCGGTAAGGTTCTTCACGCGCTGCGCTTCCCACAACTCCCACGCGTGGCACGGCGTGGGGAGGTGCGTGTGACGTGGGCAGCATGCGTGGGGTTGGTTCCCACGGGCATGCGTCACACCACAGTTAATGTGAAAGGAGGCGACCCGTGTTTCCCCCATAAAAAAGGAATAATCGCGGGCGTGCTGCTCACTTTCTCCTCTTTCCTCATGCCTTTTCCAATCTCAGAGCCGCCGTTTCCTCTCTTCCTTCCTTCCTAAGCTTCCGCCGTCGCCCGTCGTCGTTGCTTCGCCATCCCCCTTCCTCAGCCCTCTAAACTTCTTGGCTGCCATGGCGCCCAAATCCATCAAGGGCAAGGGGGTGGCTAAGGGCGCTGGGACTATGGAGCCGCCGGAGAGCGCGCTGTCGGGGGACCGGACGAAGTCCGCCTTTTTCTTCCCCTCGACGGTTGATGTTCATGAGCTCCGGGCCTCCTTCAGGCCCCTATGGGGAGCGAAGACGGGGGGAGAGAATTCGGGACACCCGGCGACGCGCGTCATTCCCGCTGCTTGCG
The DNA here is from genome assembly GCF_056163025.1 of Triticum urartu. Classification (NCBI taxonomy): domain Eukaryota; kingdom Viridiplantae; phylum Streptophyta; class Magnoliopsida; order Poales; family Poaceae; genus Triticum; species Triticum urartu. The sequence continues at coordinate 156,043,020 of NC_141873.1, read as the reverse complement.
CCGATCCTGCTCCAACTCGGTATCCCTTTTTCGTCGATTATCTTTCTTGCGGGTTATGCCCCCTTTCTCCGATTTCTTCTGCGACATTATGCACACCTTCGGCTTTCGTCTCTTGGATTTTACTCCGAATGCGGTGGCGTGCATGGCTTTCTTCGTGCATCTTTGCGAAGGCTTTGCCAGGGTGCAGCCCAACACGGCGCTCTTCCGCCATTATTTCTTCCCTTGGATCCAGCCGGGAGGTGCCGTCTCTGGTTGCGTCACCTGGATCCCAAGATCCAAGGGGGCGTACCCGGACGGTGCCGTGAAGGAGAGGTGGGAGGAATGGCGTGGCCGGTGGTGCTGGATTGAAGATGAAGACCCGCCGGAATTCTGCAAGGTCCGTCGAGTGCCGCCGATCCGCGGCAGCGATTGGAGTGATGTCGACGTCGCTGACGGGAGGCTCACTGTCGCCACCACCAGGATTCTCCAGCTCACCCAGATTGGACTCACCCTTGAGATGATCGGGGCGGACTTCATTCGTCACCGGACCACCGCGTTGCACAACAAGGGGAGGCCAGCCTGGCTTTTTACAAATCCGGCTGACATTATGCGACTCCGCCCCAGCCTCGACCACAATTTCACGATGTTGGCGCATGCCCACTTCTGCCAGCGGCTTTTCCAGCTTGATGTGGGTCGCGATGGCGAGGTCGAACGGACCGGCAAGGCCACGAGTGCTGCCACAAAGGTTGGCAAGGCCCTCAAGGGGCCGTTTTTCAAGCTGCCAGCGGGGGTGGTCCCGTTGTGCAACAATTCACGTCGGTCCGAGATCATCGCCATGATGCCGGACTGTAATGCGCACGGCCCTGTCCCGAGCTGGAAGGAGCCGAAGGACGCGGATGTGCAACAATTCTTTGACACCCTGATTGAGGTGTATGTCAATGCTAACACCGAGCGGTGGCTTGTCATGGACACCACCCAGGCAGAGCTGGACTACATCGCCACTAGGGCGAGGGAGGCACAGCTTGCCATGGAGGCCGGCAGCACCGGGGGTGTGGAGGACAAGGCCGCAACGGCTGCGGAGGAAGAGGAGCTCACCCGGTGGGCGGCGGCCTCCGGGGAGGTCAGCAGCGCCGACACTGGAGCTCCGCTCGTCGAAGACGCGGCCGACGAGTCGTCGTCGTCGGAGGACGTGGCGGCGGGCTCGACGCCAACCAGGGGAAGAGGGCGAATCCTGCGGCGGGCTAGCTCCGGCGAGCCGGTCCGGCCCGGCAGGGCTACGCGGCCTCAATTGACCCTGGAGGGGTCTGGTCGTCACACAAGGGCCACGGCAGCCAAGAGGCTGACGAAGGCCGCTGAGAAGAAGACAACAACCCCTTCCTCATCTAGGCACGCACAAACCCCACCGTCTTCGCCTCCTCCGGCAGATGTCGACTCGGATGTTGAAGCGGAGGTCACTTTTGATCTCGTGCCTCTCAGCCCGAAGAGGAAAATGAAAGTGGTGGAGGAAGAGGAGATAGATGACGAGTAAGTACTCCGTTCCTTACTGCCATTTCCATTCCTCTGAATTAAGTCACTCATCTTGATCCATTTTCGCTTTTGCAGGGATGTAGAGACGTTGGCCCAAAGGGTGAAGAGGGCCAAAGCCTTGGCGGGCGGCCAGCCCCCTGCCAGTGCTTCAGAGTCGCCACTAGTGGTGCTGAGCAGCCCGGACAGCAGCCCCTAGCACAGCCCCCAGCGTAAGTTTGTCACCCTCCTCTTATCGACATGTGGTAGGCATTCAATGCTATGGTGTTGACCTTGTCGGGTTTGAAGGAGCGGAGCGGCAGCAGGAGGAGCCGCAGAGGGCTACCCCCAACACACCACCCCCATCGACTACGCCGCCGCGAGGGGCGTCCCCGGCAAGGGCATCAAGCACGGAGCCCACACCCATGGAGGAAGAGGGGAACTTGGGCGCTGGTGACTCTGCCACGACACCGAATGCTGGTGGGGAGGGGACTTCTGCTTCACAGCCTGGCACTGGGGAGTTGCCTGTCCTCCATCTCTGTTTTTCCCTTATTCTTTTTCTTGGCTTCAATGCTCCCATTACTACCCAGGCCTCCTTCAATAGGTATGGAGGACGTGGATACTGTTGTTGGGAACATTGCTGAGGAGGCCACCAGGGATGCTGACGAGGTCGCCGCTGATGAGGCCGCCAAGGATGCTGCCGAGGACACCACTGCGGGGGCCGCCAAGGCGACCGGCGAGGCTTCTGCCGAGGGCGCCAACGGTGGGCCTGCCGGGGAAGCCGGCAAGGCCACTGCCGAGGAAGAGGTGGTTGATGATCAGCCTCCCCCCTCCTCAACCTCGGGCCCTGACAGATATCTGAAGGTGGGCGACGATCTTTTCGTCCATCTCCCAGGGGCGTCAAGTTCCCGGGCGCCCGCCGAAGGGGAAGTCTTTGACAGCGAGGTGCTTGCCGCCACCGGGCTCGAGGTTGTCGATGAGCCGGGCGTTGGCGGTGATGGTTCTCCAGAAGAGCAGCTTTTCCGCGCTATGGGGGCCAACTTCCGAAAACTCCAGGCGCTCTACCGTGTCCGTTTGGACAAGATTAAGTCCAGGACGGCAATGGTGGACCAGGCGGAGGTGGATTTCAAGGCGCGCGTTGTTGAGACGCAGACCTGGTTCCACCAGACTCGCGAGGAGCAGAGGGCCTTTCAGGAGGAATTGGCCAAGCACAATGTCGAGCTCACCATGAAGATGGCTGACATCGAGAAGGCCCAGGAAAAGGCGGCGAACTTGGCTGCCGAGGCCGAGGCCGTCCGGAACCAGCATCAAGCCGCACTGGATTCCCAGGAAGAGGACCTAACCGTGCGTGAGGCGAAGCTTGCCGCAGCGCTCCGTGGCAAGGATGAGGAGCTCGAGGCCCTTGTCGCACGGCGGACTCGCGAGCTGGAGCAGAGGCACAAGGAGGCACTCGATGCCCAGGCTCTGGCCGATGCCGACAACGTAAGGGAGTTGGAGGTGGAGCAGGACGAGCTGAAGGAGTAAGCCCTCAAGCTGTCCAACGAGAAGAGCACGCTCAACAATGCCTTGGTGGAGGCGCAAGGAGCGGTCATCAGCAGGGCTGGGGAGCTCTCCTAAGCGCAAAACTCCGTCAGAGATCTCAAGCTGAAGCTGGAGGATCTCGAGAAGTTGTTGTCGGAGAGCAGGGTTCGGGAGGAGACCTTGACCAGGAGTCTGGAGGAGGAGAAGCAGCTGCGGGCGAACGAGGCCGCCTCCCACCAGGAATATGTGGTGGGCGAGAACAGATGGATCAGCCGTCTGGAGGACATCGCCGGCAGGGTCACCTCGCAGTTGGCCACCATGGGGATGTCAAACATGAGGTACGCCCCTGAGCACAGCGGGACCGTCAACACCAAGCTGACCCTGTTCTTCGAGGGCGTCCTTGGAGCCTTGGCTTATCTTCACTCCAACCGAGCGGCCACGTTGGCCGCGGAAGCTCGGCGACTTTGCCGGGGGGTCATGACCAAGGTCCTCACCAAGATGGCGTACTGGAATCCTGACCTCGACTTCGATGCCGCGATGGATAGCTTGCCGGATGGTATTGACCTCATGGTGCTCAAGGAGCGCATCAAGCCCGTCATCAGCAGCGTCGACGAAATCAAGAGGGTGGAAGGCCAGCGCCGGTATTAGGCATCCCGTTCTTCACCGCCGCTGCAGGTTCAAAACCAAGACAAATTTCATCTTTAGTTAGAACCATAGCAATGATGTGATGTAATATAACTTTGCAGTACTTTTGAAATTATGCATGCTATTTTCCTGTTTGTTGCCTCTTTGTACGTCTACCCTATGCCAGCTGGGTAAGCTTGCTGGCACGGAAACCCAAGGTAGCGTCTTGGGGACGGGTCCCCATTGGCCTGTCGGGTGAGCGTGCTGCCGGGTGAGCCACCTTACCACCTTTGACGCAGCCGCTCGAACTGTCGAGTTTGACTCGAGTCAGAGTCGAGAGCCTTGCCAATTGCGGAAGGCTACCCTACCATTTTCGACGCAGCCATTTGAACTGTTGAGCAGACTCGGAATAGAACAAAGGCATTGCCGATCGGGGAAGGCCCCATTTGCGTACAGGTTTCTTTTTGTACAAAGAACGACTGCTCCGAGGATAATAACTTTATATAATAGAATGGAAATATCCGGGGTCCAATGTAACTTAGCTTCTGTTTGTAGTCGCTCGAGCGTTGATCTTCCGGCCTCCTTCCCTCTCCAAGAGCCACGAAGACGAAGGACTGATGGGCTGATTGCTAGAACCGATTCTCACAACTGCGTTGTTGGAAATATGCCCTAGAGGCAATAATAAATTGGTTATTATTATATTTCCTTGTTCATGATAATCGTTTATTATCCATGCTAGAATTGTATTGATAGGAAACTCAGATACATGTATGGATACATAGACAACACCATGTCCCTAGTAAGCCTCTAGTTGACTAGCTCATTAATCAATAGATGGTTACGGTTTCCTGACCATGGACATTGGATGTCGTTGATAACGGGATCACATCATTAGGAGAATGATGTGATGGACAAGACCCAATCCTAAGCCTAGCACAAGATCATGTAGTTCGTATGCTAAAAGCTTTTCTAATGTCAAGTATCATTTCCTTAGACCATGAGGTTGTGCAACTCCCGGATATCGTAGGAGTGCTTTGGGTGTGCCAAACGTCACAACGTAACTGGGTGGCTATAAAGGTACACTAAAGGTATCTCCGAAAGTGTCTGTTGGGTTGGCACGAATCGAGACTGGGATTTGTCACTCCGTGTAAACGGAGAGGTATCTCTGGGCCCACTCGGTAGGACATCATCATAATGTGCACAATGTGATCAAGGAGTTGATCACGGGATGATGTGTTACGGAACGAGTAAAGAGACTTGCCGGTAACGAGATTGAACAAGGTATTGGGATACCGACGATCGAATCTCGGGCAAGTATCGTACCGATAGACAAAGGGAATTGTATACGGGATTGATTAAGTCCTTGACATCGTGGTTCATCCGATAAGATCATCGTGGAGCATGTGGGAGCCAACATGGGTATCCAGATCCCGCTGTTGGTTATTGACCGGAGAACGTCTCGGTCATGTCTGCATGGTTCCCGAACCCGTAGGGTCTACACACTTAAGGTTCGATGACGCTAGGGTTATAGGGAATAGATATATGTGGTTACGGAATGTTGTTCGGAATCCCGGATGAGATCCCGGACGTCACGAGGAGTTCCGGAATGGTCCGGAGGTAAAGATTTATATATGGGAAGTCCTGTTTTGGTCATCGGAAAAGTTTCGGGTTTATCGGTAATGTACCGGGACCACCGGAGGGGTCCGGGGGTCCACCAAGTGGGGCCACCAGCCCCGGAGGGCTGCACGGGCCAAGTGTGGGAGGGGACTAGCCCCAGGTGGGCTGATGCGCCCCCCCACCAAGGCCCAAGGCGCAAGGGAGAGTGGAAGGGGGCAAACCCTAGGCTCAGATGGGCCTAAGGCCCACCTAGTGGTGCGCCCCCCTCTCTCCCCCCTTGGCCGCCCCCTAGATGGGATCTAGGGCTGCCCGCCACCCCTAGGGGTGGAAACCTAGGTGCGGGCGCAGCCCCTCCCCTCCCCCTATATAAACTTGAGGTTTTGGGCTGCCATAGACACGATTCAATCTCCTTCTTGGCGCAGCCCTACCCCTCTCCCTCCTCGTCTCTTGCGGTGCTTGGCGAAGCCCTGCTGGAGTACCACGCTCCTCCACCACCACCACGCTGTCGTGCTGCTGCTGGATGGAGTCGTCCCCAACCTCTCCTTCTCCCCTTGCTGGATCAAGGCGTAGGAGACGTCACCGGGCTATACGTGTGTTGAACACGGAGGTGCCGTCCGTTCGGCACTAGGATCATCGGTGATTTGAATCACGATGAGTTCGACTCCATCAACCCCGTTCACTTGAATGCTTCCGCTTAGCAATCTACAAGGGTATGTAGATGCACTCTCCGATCACTCGTTGCTAGATGAACTCATAGATGGATCTTGGTGAAAACGTAGGAAATTTTTTTGTTTTCTGCAACGTTCCCCAACATGCGCACCCTACCTGGAGCGCCAAAGATGTCGGTGGGAACGACACCTATGGGATCACAAGAATCCCTACTGTGGTTAACAAGGCGCGGGGTCGTGAGAAGAGCGGATCAAACAGATAGCACACGGTTCGTTTATCCAGGTTCGGGCCGCGAGGATGCGTAAAACCCTACTCCTGCTTTGGTGGATTGTATATCTGTGTTCTTCAGCTAGCTATGGCGTGAGGAGCTCCAAAAAGCCGAATCCTTCTCCTGGTCGCCTCGAGCCTCCTTTTATAGAAAAAGGGGTTGCCACAGTGGCACACAGGAGGTGGAAAGGGTACAGTGATGCGAGGTTATCCCTCGCATTACATGACAAGGCGCATTTAATGCGTCTTGCTTAGGTGTCCTTGCTTTATCGGGGAGGGGGGAGAGATCTGTCTCGTCCATCGCCGCTCCTTCTTGTGTCGACACGCGCCCTGGCCAGCGACGCCTGTGCTGCCATTTAGGTAGGTAGGCAGCTGAGGTGGCGCAGTGGTGGGTCTTCACGAAGATCTGCATGCCGCCACGCAGGTGCCTGCCCAGCTGGTTGGGTCGGCAGCTGCATGCATGCGGTGGTGGAGGTTTAGTCGGCGTGGGCCTGATGGTGGCCCCGCGGGTGTCCTCGGGAAGGGCCTTGCCGAGGCCCGGGCAAGGGTCTTGCCGAGGCGCATGTTGTCATCCATGGCAAGGCGCTTGCCGGGTGTCTTGTGGTCTTCCTCGGCTAGGATCCCGCCAAGGGTTGTCGTCTCCTTAGTGCGTATCTGATCTTGAATGTCCTCACAAAGATCTGCATGCCGTCACGGGGATGTCTCCCGAATCCTTGCCCTTTGGGGGCAGTGGACTCAAGGGTGATTTGCTCCGTAGGTGCGGGACGAGTCACCGCGGCAAGGGTCTTGCCGGGGCTGCTAGAACTGTCTCCCGGCAAGGATCTTGCCGGGGGAGTCCGCTTCATCCCCTTTGCTCTTCGTGGTCTTGGCCTTGGTGTTGTTCTAGTTCTCTTTAGCTTCGGTCTTACCCTGGCTCACCTCCCTTGCCTTGCTTGGTGTGGTGGTGCCTGTGGCTCAGACTGCCCGTGCACAGTTATAGGGGTACAAAAAGTGTACCCCTCTTTTTGTACACCGACAAACAGGTACTCCTCCTCACTAGAAGCGTGCACCCGGTCCACGTACCGCCAAGCGTAGATGAGGCGCTCGGGGCCTACTGCACTCAGGGCTTTGCACGGGCGTCCTCCGCCACCCTCACGGCCCTTGCACGAGCCTTCTGCCAAAGAGCCAATTGCCTGACTCTCTTGGATGCGACATAGACCTATCAAGCAGCTTGCCCCGCGGCGCGTGTCGGCGTTTTGGGAACGGGGGTCCCAAGACTTGCCTGCCTAGGGTTGGCTCGTGAGGGACGGAGAGTTCAAGGCTAGGCAAACCTCACAAGGTTCTAATGACGTGAGCCATGACGACCAAGGCCAGGCGGGCGCCAGCGCGCAGTGTCCTTGTTTCCTCTTCGGCGCTGAGGAAGAAGGCGCATGCATGGAGTACCGAGGCGTCAAGCAAAGGTTTCCATATCAGTGCAACAAGACCAAGACCAGAAGGACGGCAAGACGGAGGTTACCGTGGAGCCCAAGACGGCGTCACCACAAGAGCCTTTGGCAGGCGAAGACTTCTTTTGTCAGGATAGCTTGTACTAGCTGTCCCACTTCGAATTGGCCGTTGTGGGATCCATTCCCGCTCAATATTTGGGAAGAGGACCAAGGCCACTAGAAATAGGACTAGCCACCACCATAGCTAGGGGGGTCAGATCAAGAGAGACCAGAACACACACAAGTTCGCCAAGCACAAGAACACCTCAACCTCAGGAGGTTGTTCTTCCCTTTGTACTGTTCATCCTCAGCCCGAGAGGCAATCCACCGCCACCACACTGGAGTAGGGTATTACACCACAATGGTGGCCCAAACTAGTATAAATCTTGTGTCCTTTGTGTTGCAAGTTCGTCGAGTTAGTCCGTAAGATCTTAGCCGAGCTAGGACGTGGATCGGTAGGGGGGAGATCTTCATGTGCACCCCAGAGTTCGAACCTTAAGGGTTTTGCCGGAACCCATGATCCGACATTTGGCGCGCTACGTAGGGGTGCGCCGAAGCTTCCCTTCCGTCGCTCCGCGTCATGTTGCTTCATCGTCTCCATGGCGGACACACACCGCGCCCGCGCCGAGCGCCGGGCTGCCTTCGTCATCCGCGTTTCTCAGACGGCCCCTGTCTACGGGCCACCCCGTTGCTCTTCGTCGCCTGCCGCCAACGCCGCCACCGGCCCGGCGGGGAGCGAGCAGCAAGCATCCTCGCTGCATCATCGATGCGATAGGACGGTCGTACCGCCACTCCATCGCTAACTCCCGCTAGTTCATCGTCTCACGCTCGTCGAGTTCCCGCAGACGCACATGCCATGCTCCTCATGGCGCACGAGCTCCTGTGCTACCGCCCAGTCGACGACCTCTACGAGGACTGGCTTGACCGCATCGCCGAGCTTGTCCATGCCGTAGGGGGCTGCCCTGCACCGTCCCTCTCTCTGCCTCGCCCTCCGCCAGCCATGGGCCCCGTAGCTCACGAAGCACCTCCACCACCTCTGCACCAAGACGGCGCCCTAGCGCCAAGGCACGCCGCTCCATGGCGCAACCCACCGCGTCTGGCGCCCTCGCGTGAAGAAAGAAGCTGTCAAGAAGTCCCTCGACTTCAAGAGAACGCTCCGCCACTCCTTGCACCGCCGCGCCAGGATCGTTTGCTATGGCAAGGCCCCGCGCCGCTACGGCGGGCGCCAAGACCAAGTTCCACCTCCAAGGCGGGCCCCGGTGACCACGGCCAGCTGTCGCGCCTTCACCCCCGACCTGCGTAGCGTCGCCTGGCCGGGCAAGTTCAAGCCAGATCTACGATGGCACCCCTGACCCCGCGGAGTTCCTGCAGCTCTACGAGCTGAGCATCGAGGCGGTCAACGGTGACGAGAAAGTCATGCTGAACTGGTTTCCCATGGCCCTCAAGGATGGCGCCCACTCCTGTCTCCTGAACCTGCCTCCAGGCTCGATTTCCTCGACACTCGTGACCGCCCCCCGGTCGCGGGTGACCTGCACCGCATCAAGCAACAACCAGGAGAGACCCTGCTGAAGTACATCCAGCGCTTCAACAGCGCGTGAATCAAGATCCCCAAGGTGACCGATGAGGCCATCATCTCGGCGTTCTCCGACGGCGTCCGCGACGTCAAGATGAAGGAGGAGCTCGCCATCCATGAGGAGCTATGCACGACCTTGGAGCTGTTCAACATCGCGACCAAGTGTTCAAGAGCTGAGGAGGGGCGCCTCCCCCTCCTCGAGCTCCCTGCTGCGGACCCACAGGAGAAGAAGACCAAGGCCAAGGACGTGAAGCGCAAAGGAGTGGCCGTGCTCGCGGAGGAGCCAGACACCAAGCGCGGCCGAGATCTTCCCGAGTCATCCAAGAGCAGCTGACCGTTCTGCGCCTTCCATAACCTGCATACCCAAAACACTAGCGAATGTCAAGATCTCAGAGCCATTCGAGGACGCTTTGGTCGACGCCCCAAGCGCAGCGACCGGGGCTACGACCAAGGAGGAGGACGTGGTGGCGGACGTTGGGACGACCGTGTCCCGCGCTAGGAGTGGCACGACCGGCCTTGTGAGGACCGGTGGCAGGATCAGCCTTGCGAGGGCGCCTGGAGAGACTAGCCTCATGAGGATCGTCCTCAAGGAAACGCTGGCCTTCCTCCACTACCACCACCACCCAGAAGGAATGATGACCACCACCAAGACGAGGGGGCTGGGGGCTTCCAGGAGCCGCGCGCTATCGCCTGCATCTTGGGCGGAGCTCAAGCCCCAGCCTTGCAGCGTATCTTCAAACAGTTTGCTCGTGATGTGAATGCAGTCCTCCCCAAGCTCGAGGCCACATGCCCGCTCAGATGGTCCAAGTGCCCCATCATGTTCAGTTCGGCAGATCAGCTCAAGTGTGCAGCTACTGCAGGCGTCCTCCCAATGCTTTGTTCACCAGTCATCAGCAATGTGCAAGTTACCAAGACCCTCATCGACGGCGGCGCAGGGCTCAATGTCCTGTCCGTCGACACGTTTGACAACCTCCAAGTGCCATATGACCAGCTTCAGCCTACCAAGCCTTTCTCAGGAGTGACCGATGGCTCTACTACCCCGATCGGGCAGGTCCGCCTCCCCGTTACCTTCGGAAAACACAACAACTGCTGCACCGAACTCATCGACTTTGACATCGCCTACATCCGCCTGCCATACAACGCTATCCTCGGGTATCCAGCCCTGGCCAAGTTCATGGCGGTGACCCATCACGGCTACAATGTCCTCAAGATGTCGGGAAGTGGCGGAATCATCACAGTCCCGTGCGAGGAAAGAGACGTGGTGTGCTCCCTCGAGTGTGCCTTCCAAGCTGCAGCAATCGATGACCCCGACAGCCAAGGCGAGCACCCTCCTGAGGCCACCCCCAAGAAGAAGAAGCAGTTGCGCCACGCAGGGCCTCAGGCAAGCGGCGCCTCGTCAAGATCGGCGCCCGCGCCTGGGGCGCCTCCCTCCATCGCATAGGAAAGCGCGCCCAGTGCCCCTCTCGGGCAGGGCTCGGGGGCTCTCTTCTAGAGGGCCTCAGACTTTGCCAACACCATGAGGGAGGCGGTTGGGCACCACTTGGAGGCGTGCTTTGCGGCGCGTTTCCCTCAGGAGAACATAGGGCAAGGTGTGCCCACCATTCAGGAGTTCATCACCAAGACCACTCAGGAACTGCAAGACGCAAGGGCCATGTGTTGGGGAACGTTGCAGAAAACAAAAAATTTCCTACAGTTTCACCAAGATCCATCTATGAGTTTATCTAGAAACGAGTGATCGGATTGCATCTACATACCTTTGTAGATCACGCGCGGAAGCGTTCAAAGAACGGGGATGAGGAAGTCGTACTCGACGTGATCCAAATCACCGGAGATCCTAGCGCCGAACGGACGGCACCTTCGTGTTCAACACACGTACGGTCAGCGTGACGTCTCCTCCTTCTTGATCCAGCAAGGGAGGAGGAGAGGTTGATGAAGATCCAGCAGCACGACGGCGTGGTGGTGGATGCAGCAGTCACCGCAGCAGGGCTTCGCCGTTCTTCTGCGAGAGGGAGAGGTGTAGCAGGGGAGAGGGAGGCGCCAAGAGTCAAGGGTGCGGTTGCCCCTCCCTTCCCCCTTTATATAGGCCCCCTAGGGGGTGCGCCGGCCCTAGGAGATGGGATCTCCTAGGGGGGCAGCGGCCAAGGGGTGGAGTGCCCCCCAAGCCAGGTGGGGCGCCCCCCTACCCTAGGGTTCCCAACCCTAGGCGCATGGGGTGGGCCAAGGGGGGCGCACCAGCCCACTATGGGCCGGTTCCCCTCCCCACTTTAGCCCATGGGGCCCTCCGGGATGGGTGGCCCCACCCGGTGGACCCCCGGGACCCTTCCGGTGGTCCCGGTACAATACCGGTGACCCCCGAAACTCTCCCAATGGCCGAAACTGCACTTCCTATATATAATTCTTCACCTCCGGACCATTCCGGAACTCCTCGTGACATCCGTGATCTCATGAGGCATGGTTCGGGAGACATGTAGACATGACCGAGACGGCTCTCCGGTCAATAACCAACAGCGGGATCTGGATACCCATGTTGGCTCCCACATGCTCCTCGATGATCTCATCGGATGAACCATGATGTCGAGGATTCAAGCAACCCCGTATACAATTCCCTTTGTCAATCGGTACGTTACTTGCCCGAGATTCGATCGTCGGTATCCCAATACCTCGTTCAATCTCGTTACCGGCAAGTCACTTTACTCGTACCGTAATGCATGATCCTATGATCAACCACTTGATCACATTGAGCTCATTATGATGATGCATTACCGAGTGGGCCCAGAGATACCTCTCCGTCATACGGAGTGACAAATCCAGTCTCGATTCATGCCAACCCAACAGACACTTTCGGAGATACCTGTAATGTGCCTTTATAGTCACCCAGTTACGTTGTGATGTTTCGCACACCCAAGGCACTCCTACGGCATCCGGGAGTTGCACAATCTCATGGTCTAAGGAAATGATACTTGATATCTAGAAAAGCTACAGCATACGAACTACACGATCTTTGTGCTATGCTTAGGTTTGGGTCTTGTCCATCACATCATTCTCCTAATGATGTGATCCCGTTATCAATGACATCCCCATGTCCATAGCCAGGAAACCATGACTATCTGTTGATCAACGAGCTAGTCAACTAGAGGCTCACTAGGGACACATTGTGGTCTATTTATTCACACATGTATTACGATTTCCGGATAATACAATTATAGCATGAATAATAGACAATTATCATGAACAAGGAAATATAATAATCATTTTATTATTGCCTCTAGGGCATATTTCCAACACCATGTGCAGTGGCCGCCGCTCACCAGGCGCAGCTCCCCATCTAGGCAAGGATGCCGGGCTGTGCATCTGCATCGACGTCCCAAGGCTCAACCGGGCCACCTCCTAGGAGCTTTTCTGGCCTTCGCGCGTGGGACGCTGCGAGGGCTCACCTCACAGCTACGTTCGCATGCCTTTTGGCCTGCCGAGCATGGCGACCGCCTATCAGCGCAACCTGCGGAGCATCTTAGCGGCTCAGGAGGCCCGGCACCATGCTGTGCTGACGGAGATGAAGACGGTCCTCAAGGAACCCCCTGGACCACCAGAGCCTCCCGAGGCCCAGGGCCCCGGTGGCTCATGACGAGTAGCCCCTTCTCCGCATACCTTCAGTTGCCCCAACTCTCCTTCATCAACAGAACCAGGTGACATTTTCCAAGTTCATTCAGTTGGGAGCGCCCCTAGGGCTTCATCATTCCCAGGCCGCGTGGGTCTGTCCCTGTGGCATGTATCCCTTTTTATGTCTTTAGCTTACCTTGTTGGGACTCTCCCTCTTGCAGGGACCTCCTCAAGGCCACAGCAGGCGGTACCGCGGACTCTCCCTCTTCTCTCATGCAATTCTCTTGCGTGTTAAAAGGGGGGCTCCTGAGCATCGCGCCTCAGGGAACTTACTGGCTCTCCAGCCCTCACCCCTGGCCTTGACCATGGCACGCGACCTGGCATACCAGTGGCGGCTGAGCTCGCTCGAGGGCCGGGACCTGAGGACGCAGAGCACCAAGAAGAACATGGAGGGGAGGGGGAGGCCCGCACGGGCCTGATCAAGCTACACTATGGTGTCCGACGCACGAGTCCGGCACGACTGTAGGAGCCAACTCCGGACAGCCAAGATAAGTTCTCGCTCTGGATCCACCATTTGCTACGGCACGAGACCCTCGCTCACTCCCTTCGCTGCCCTACTGCGGCGACGTTTTCTTCCTTTCCCATCCTAGACAGCTGCTTGCGCGCTAAAGGGGACCTCTTGAGCATCGCGCCTCAGGAGCTCTTACTGGACCTCGGGCCGCTCACCTCCTGGCCTTGACCACGGCACGCGACCTGGCATACCAGCAACGGCTGCAGCCGCCTGGGGACCGGGACCTGTCAGCGTAGAGCACCAAGCTGCCGCGGGATTGGAAAGGGGAGGCCAAGCCTTGGCAGGATATGCGCACACAAATCTTCATAATGAGGGCTATGTTGACAACAGGCACTAGAGACACTTTACACGCCCGCACAGGGTTCATTTCTTGATTCCTCGTAGGGAACAAAAGGGAAGGAATTCCTAGGAGTTCTATCTACACGCACCAGATGTCGCTGAGGCCATCATCAACAGTGGGCCACGTGAGGCCAGCACCAACCCCATCCCGATCAGTGGCGACAGCGGCTGGACGCCGCAGTCCTGCTCCAGGATCGGTGGGAGCTCGGGGGCACGTAGCTGTCATCGCTCGTCTCTGGAGACTCCACGAGCTCAGGAGAGTCGCTGGACCACCAGGAGTCGCAGCTGTCGCTGGAGGAGCTGCAGGCGAGGCCTGCAGCGGGCCCAGCGCCCACCGCAGCGTCGTCGTGGCGACCTGCTTCAGGGCAGCACTCTAGGCGGCGGCCTTCCTCATCGAAGACCTTGAAGAACAGCATGGAGGTGCCGTCGTACTCGAAGTGGATTGCGAGGGCGCCCTCCGCGTGGCAGACTCGGGCAATCTCGCCCCAGCCTCGGGTCTTGAAGATCTTCCCGAAGGCAACGGCTCCAATCTCCGCTCCAGTCGCTGGGGCGTCGCAGTTGGCGTGTTGCAGCCAAAGCTCGCGAAGGCCCCTCGGCGGCATCTCGGCGACGAAGAACTGTGGGAGGCGAATCCAAGTGCTCAGGGGCATCGCCGCCCACAGCACGAACTCGCGCGAGGAGTCTGTCGCGTGGACCCCTGGGGCGACGGCGTGCGCCTCTGCGGCGCAGTGACCACGGCCCTGGCGCGGGCGGCGCCGCTCACCGCTCCTCCCTATGGAATCATCGACATGAGCATGTAAGGGCAGCGGGTACCCAGGAGGCGGCCTTTTGTACCAAGGCCGCGACACCACCGGCCTCGCTACCATCTTGCAATGATGGGACCTCCTCCTCTTCGGCGGGAGCAGCTCGGGCTCAGTGAGGGGAGCCTTGCCCTTCTCGGCGGCCGAGAAGCTTCGGATCGGCACCATGTCTGCACAAGCAAGGAGTGGAGCTAGGAAGGAGAAGAAGAGGGAGAGGCAGAGGAAAGATGGGCAACGGGGGCTTTGCCCCCCTCCTCATTTATACCAGGAGAAGGCCAACCAGCACCCCCACGATCACAAGTAATGATGGTTTTCCTTGCATGTCACAGGGACTTGTCAAGTCGGGAAGTTGCCGAGGCAGCGTGGGGAAGCGGAGATGCCCATGTCCAATCAACCGCCATGCATCGACCAAGGCCGCAGGCTATTGGGTACCGCGGTGCTTCACACTTGACCTTTGGCTTCGCCTCGAAGCCAAGTTCGAGCGCACCTTGGGCCCGGGGGCTACTGTCGGCGTTTTGGGAACAGGGATCCCCAGACTTGCCTGTCTGCGGCCCACGACGTGGCTTTGCTACCAGGCCTGTACGGCCCATCTCCATCAACAAGGCATTCAAGACCTTCGCGAGGGGCCAAGCCTCGTGAGGCGGACGACACAAGACCTCCTCAAGAGTTGCCTCACCAGGCTGGCTCGCGAGGGGTGGAGAGTTCAAGGCCAGGCAAACCTCGCGTGGTTCTAATGACGTGAGCCATGAAGATCAAGGCCAGGAGGGCGCCAGTGCGGGCAGTGTCCTTGTTTCCTCTTCGGTGCTAAGGAAGCAGGCGCAGGCGCAGAGTACTGAGGAGTCAAGCAAAGGTTTCCATATCAGTGCAACAAGACCAAGACCAGAAGGACGGCAAGATGGAGGTCACCGTGGAGCCCAAGACGACGTCACCACCAGAGCCTTTGGCAGGCGAAGACTACTTTTGTCAGGATATCTTGTACTAGCTGCCCCCCTTCAAATTGGCCGTTGTGGGATCCCTTCCCACTCAATATTTGGGAAGAGGACCAAGGCCACTATAAATAGGACTAGCCACCACCATAGCTAGGGGGGTCAGATCAAGAGAGACCAGAACACACACAAGTTCGCCAAGCACAAGAACACCTCAACCTCAAGAAGCTGTTCTTCCCTTTGTACTGTTCATCCTCAGCCCGAGAGGCAATCCACCGCCACCACACTGGAGTAGGATATTACACCACAACGATGGCCCGAACCAGTATAAATCTTGTGTCCTTTGTGTTACGAGTTCGTCGAGTTAGTCCGTAAGATCTTAGCTGAGCCAGGACGTGGATCGATAGGGGGAGATCTTCGTGCGCACCCCAGAGTTCGAACCTTAAGGGTTTTGCCGGAACCCATGATCCGACAGCATGCTTCTCTTCCTTGGCCTTCTTATCTGCCTCTATTTTGGCTTGCTCTGCAGGTGGCAAAGCCTCCCACATGGCGACATCCATTTCTTTCCAAAGCTCCTCAAGGCTGGGGGGCTCGGCGGGCGGCGCGACGTTCTCCTCGTAGCGGGGAGCCGACGCGAACTCCGACGCGCGTGCTGGCGAGATTGGGAACGCCGACGCATCCACCTCGACGCGTCGCGATGAGGAGTGGAATGACGACGCGTCCTCCTCGACTAGTGGCGGCGAGGAATGAAACGGCGACGCATGACCGTCCAGGCGGTGCAGCGAGGGGCGCCTAGGGCTTGGGAGGGGCGATGCCATGGTGGTTGACGTGAGAGGGAGGGTAGGAGATAGCGATGAACGTGAGCCTTCTTCTGAATGCCGTGGGAGGCGCAGTATTTATAGCGAGCAATGGCACACCTACGTAAGATATGGACTGAGCTGCACTGACTTAACTGTAGGTCCAGTTGCGTCACTTACATGTGGGCCAGACCCCTGTTGGGCCCATATGTCAGTGACCCAATGCACCTGCAGTTAAGTAATTGAAGCAGCGCCCTAGAAGATATGTTGCGTGATTAACGTAACACCTACTCCCATCACATGCTCAGATTTCAAGGTGCATTAATTCATTGCATGCGAGGATTATGAGAAAATTGACTAATGCATGTACTTCATGCATGCATGCATTACAATTAATGAATTGGTAAACACAATTCTTTGAGAAAATGAGCGCATTAATTGAGTGCTTTTACAAACCATGAAAATTATTCCACCACTCATCATCTACCTTGGTTGGTGAGATTTTTGAATTGAGCCCTATAAACCTGAAAGGAGGTAGTACGTGGGCATATTTGTTGGAGTAAATTATGGGGGAGTGAAGGGGTGGAAATATTACTGGTCACAACGGATTGGACAAGCGCGGGGGGAGGAGAGTCATGCATGCAGATTTTTCCACACAGGGTGGAGTGGTGGGACCGCCGGAGGGAGAAGGAGAGTCTGGCAGGCATATTATTTCCACACGTGGAGACGAACGGGCTTCCTGCAGGTATGGGGAATGGTGCATAATAAGTCTCATCTTGCATGCCGGTCTAGGTATAGTCTCAAGTCATTAAAAACATACATGCCTCACACATGTTCATACTATTTCAAGGTGCACTAAATTATTTCATGCGATGATTAAGACTGGCCATAATGGTGGTATCTTAGCTGGTATCATGCACACGGGAATAGCAAACATGCGGACGTGGCAAAGAATTAAAGAAGAGAGGGGGTTAGAGTAACTAGTGTTCATGCATGCATTGGTAAACACATTTTTTTGTGAAGAACGATAGCATAAGTTGAGTACTTTTGCAGACTACAAAAACTATTCCACCGCCTCTATCTTGCTAAGAGTAGGTGAAATTTTTGAATCGAGCCCTTTAAACTAGAAGGGAGGTAGTAGTACTCTAATAGCTCTTGTTGTGATGACAAGATAGGACATGGCATGCACCTGGACGGAGGAACTAGTAGTATTCATTGTGCATTTAAGTTTTGTCTGAAGTCAATGTACCTCTACTTTGACCAAACTTATAGAAAAATGTATCAACATTCACAATGTCAAATCAATATTTTTATACTCATTATAAAACGTAGTTCTTATACTCATTATAATTAGTATTGTAGATATTGATATTTTTAGTATAAATTTGGTCAAACACTTTGCAAATGGTTGACGGAAGTAAAAAAGGACTAGAGGGAGTATCATGCATGCAGAGTAGGCAAAAAAATTGCTCATTTATAGACGGTCGAAGTCTCAAAGTGCGCGACCGCGCGAGGGAGGCGAAGGTCGTGGGAGGCGCGACGGTTGATGGAATTCAGTGAAGTTACCCACGCGCCGGCATGGCGTGCGAACAGGCAGAAGCTATACCGTCAGGCCTACAATATGTGTCTAGTAGACATGACATCTAGTGGGTCCCACATAGTTCTCGAGAACTCTTTGGGGGCTTGCAGCCGTTTATCCATCGGGCAAGCCAGCAACCCCACGCCGTTCACAGTACCTTACAACAGTTCGCTCCCAATCGTCCCATCCTTTCACATTACACCAGTTCAACTTCTCCTAACCCTCCTCCAAAATCCATGGCCTCCCAAATTGCCATGGTCGCCGCTGAGTACCAGGTTAGAGCCATCACCGGCAATGAGTTCATCATCATCTACACACGTGGATCCGCGATGGTGAAAGCATGCCTTGCTTGCTTCCTATGCATGTTCAAGAGTTCAACGGATGAGTGGGTCGCTGGGCTAGATGTTGAGTACACCACAGTCCTGCAAAGAGAGAAGATTCTAAAGGAGGCAGAGAAGAAGAAGCCCGCCTTGATCCCGGTTTGCGTACATAACGTGTGCTTGGTCTACCACATATGCCATGCTGACGTTGAGTGCCAGGATTTTAAGAACTACCTCAAGGACGAAAGAGTGAAATTCGTTACTGTAGACTTTAGGAACGACAAAGATGTCCTGGGTCGGATAGGCCTCGTTGTAGGCCAGCCCTTCGATCTCCAAAAGGCAAGCATGGTGTCCTCCTCTTAGCCTTCAATGCTGACCCTGGCAGCATCCATGATTGACCCTTCGTATGCTAAACCGAAGAAACCTCACCATGAGTTTCATCATGCATGGGAGTCAAAGACATTAGATGAAGATCATATCCTGTACGCAGAAATGGATGCCTACCTTTGTTTAAATATCTACAAGGGTTGGATGAAGAAGCCGAGCCCAGTGTCTGGTTCAAGCAAAGAAGCATCGACGAAGAGGAAGAGGAAGAGGGACGAGGACGAAGTCGAGGACTCCGAGTAGGTGGCAGTGCCGTTGCTCATGCTGGTTCTACTGCAGTGTCAAGCAGACTAGTTGCTTAGTTTATTTTCAAGGGTGTGTTGTGCTGAGGCCCCAGCAGAACTATGTTTATGTTCTTTCTCGTTATTTGAACTCTTTAGTACATACAGTAGTACTAGTACTATGTCTCCCTCTGTTCCTATATGTAGTGCGTATAAGTTTTTTAGAAAAATTCCGATTTATAGTGCGCATTGGAAGCCATCCTGTACTTTGGACCCAAATAGCCTTGCATAGCACTGCACATGCAGCCTCCTTGCTTGTCGCTTCTGCCGAACTGCAATAGCACATGGCCTGGGTGGGGGTATTCTGCGTCCAAGCTGCAACCTCCAGCTCACGTGTTGGTATGTGTGCCTATAACTATCCGCACTAGATATTGGAATGGAGGGAGTACTACTGTTCTTCTTGCAGTTGGTACTACTGCTCGTATCTTCGTGTTCCTACTATACTTAATACGTTCGTACTAGTAGTATAATTTGGGTCAGTCGATTTGTGAAAGAAGTTCGACGGAGCGGAGGAAGAAGACGATAGAGAAGCTACCCCAGTATCTATATTAGGGTGGCAGGGTGCCCATGATCTATCTTATGAGTGTTGGGTGTGGAATGCAATTTGCCGAAAAAATGGATCGTGCCTGGCATTAAATGGATGGCGGGGGTGGGGGGAGCATGGCGGTGGCAGGCGGTTCAGGGGAGGGCGCGGCGGCAGCGGCAGATGGTTAGGCGTGTGGCGGGCTGAGAAGATGAACCATGCATCAATTTCGAAGGTTGAAGAAGCCCTTCTAGCCATCCATGTTGCATCAAACGGATCACAAGAGTCGACTGACCCAAATTGCTCCTTCATATTGCAGGATCCACGTGGCATTCAAGGTCTCGAAGGTAGATTCCGCGTCCGCACCCGGTTTGCGGGCTCGACACACGCGCGACCGGCTTTCGCTGCGACAGCCACCATGTGAGCCTCCTCCGCACGGGCGGAGACAACAATGACACGCTAGTTCCTCCTCGCCGGCATGCTGGAGCACGCGCTCGTCCTCCTCTTCATACGCTGCGAGCATAGAGGTGACTCCACCAGCTGCTCGCGTGCTTGGCAGCGCGGCGGCATCGCGAGGAGGGACTGCAGACGACATGAGCGGGCGAGCCTTCGGCTTCATGGCACAGGGATGGCGGCGACACGGCGGTGATGGGCGAGAAATTGTTGGCTGGAGCAGGCGGGCGACGGCATGCGCAACGGCGGCGGCGACATATTGATGAGTGCGCGTATGGGAGCTTAGTTTAGTTTTATATAGGGTTGGTCAAAGTTAAAAGAAAACCGTATTAGTACACGTAAACATTAGACTTAGGCAGCGCTTTTATTAGTTACCACAGCCACGATACGGAATCATGTGCAAGCGCGTGAACCGCGGCCGCGCGGTCGATCAAACGGTGTGTAACCATGTCGCGCTCGAAGGACATCCACCGAACCTTATTATGTGTGTGAAAACAATCCCCGAATATTACTCAACTTTTTTTCCTGGAAAAGTTCTTGACGCTACAATATTTCCATATATTTGAGTTTAGCTCCAGTTCGTGTTTATTTGGATTTGGACATTTTAGATGCGCCCTAGTTTTTTTAATACTGATTTTGTGTGTGTGACTTAGAGAGAACGTGTGTATGTGTCCATATGTGTCTTGTGGCGGAAGGGCAATCTGGAGACGGTGTGCATGTGATAGATACATAGAGAGGTGTGAATGTGCAAATGATCATGCATGAGTGAGACATAGACAGATGCCGATACGTTGTGTATACATGAGAGAACGGTCTTATATTTTACTTGTGTGTGTGTGTGTGAGAGAGAGGAGCATCCGTAACACAACAACCATCTCTCTCGATTCATCTGTCCCTCACACGATCGCATGTAACACATGCATCAACGCGCACATTTTGACACCCTCACCCGGCCCCTGTCCACCTCAAGGCCCGCACATCGCTCTCTATCTCGCATGCACAATCTCTTCGTGAATACCCTGTTTAGGATGTATCTTTCCGTCACATACACACACATTGCTCTCCTTAGGTTTGTTTTCTCTCAATATCTGACACACACACACACAGTACACAGCACACACACACCCTCCCCCGAGCACACAATTCATCCCCATCCAAGGTTATATGGCGACCACTCTCGCTTGTGCTTCTCTGCACCCTAGCATGCACAACACCTCAATCTTCAAAGAGGGCATCGAGGAGATCGAAGACGGCGACCACATTGCGCTAGAGAATGTGGGGCCATTTGGAAGCAGGATGATGTGACGATGGCTGACTGACTCCTCCCCCCACCCTCTCTCTCTCGCACAAAATTACCAATCCCTCTCTCCCCCGCACAAATTTATCAATCCCTCAACCCACGAGATCCTTCCCCTCTCGTCCATGTTTTTCCATCTCTCTCGTCAAACTCGTTTTCTCTTCTCCTTCCACGTGTACAGAATCCGGATGCACATGCATCTCACGTATATTACATGTCTCCATCTTTCTCACAGACCTAACTTCTTCCTCTCTCTTTCTCTCTCTATCTCTTTCTCTCTGTTTCGTTAGGTTTGTCTCCTACTCTCTCGTCCACATACATACAATCTTTCCCACCCAATCTGCTCCATCTTTGCAATCTCTCTCTGCACGTTTCATTCACACATCGGGATATGTTCAAAATGTTTCTTTTATAATGGCTGATGTAGAGTTATTGTTGGTTTTGTTGCATCCTACAAAGTAATAACTATGAAATGCATTTTGATTGTCATTTGCCTGGGATTATGTGAGTTTGAGCATGTTGTGAAGTACTATAGACCTCGTATACATCTTGGAATTCGACAATGATTGTAACTATTGAATTGTATAGACCATTACATTCGAAGTCAGTAGCCTAATATATTTATTTCACAATTTCAACAAATGATTCATTCACTACATACTAAGAAAACAAATGTGTACACCCTCCGTTTTTATTTAAGTCCACGTATTAGCATCGGTCAAAGTCAAGTTTTGTAAACTCTTAGAAGGTTTATAACAAAAAATATTAACATATACAATAACAAATAAATACCATTAGATTCATTACTGAATGTACTTTCACATCATACATATCTGTTATGGTAAATGTTTATATTTTTCTATAAACTTGGTCAAACTTTAGGAAGTTTGACTTTGGTCAAACCTAATATGCAGAGTTTACTAGTACTACTCGCTAGTTGCTTAGACGAATCACCCAACACGCCACACGGGGAGTTTAGTGTCACAAAATTTTGAGGTCGGCGGGAAAATCTCCCACGACCCTGATTCGAGCAGTGGGAAGTTACCATCATAGCCTTCGGAACAGGCCTACGGATGAAGGTTGGTAGGGGGCTGTTTTTGTAACTTCAAGTTCACCCGACCCAGCCAACCCCACCCCGGCACCCAGAGTAGTACACCTGAATACTCCCCATTTTCTATCCCCACCGCAAAATAGACATCTCCACGGCACCGCAGCCTTCGTGCTCCTCCCCTTCTACATCGGCGCACTCGTCCACCGCAGCACTTCTGCCTCATCGACGACCTCGTACGCCGCACTGGAGCCGGTCCATCGTCTTCGTCGTACACGGAGCCTCTTCCCCGGCACCGTCTTCCACGGTCTCGGATCTGCTTCCCGGAAGCCGACACCAAGCGCAGAAGCACCACCGTCGTGGACAATGAACTGACTCCCATTGCCGACCATGACTCACAGAGGCCGCCACAACCATCGTTCTCCTCCTCGATTGGTAATGTGTGTATTGAATCACTTAGCAGTACATGTGCAGTTCCAATTTTGTTCATACCTACCCTTCAAATTTCCTGGGTGCTATTGTTCCCATAAAAGTAATTGGTTATAGCCTCCATTATCCAGCAGAATATCAGCTTGTAATTGTGCGTCGCTCCTGTATCACGTTCTGCTTGGGTAGGTTTTTCATCTGCAACCAGTAGTGTGGCAAATGATGGAAAGTTTTTTAGAACTAGCAAGATGCCCATGCATTGCACGCATCAAGATGCATTTGTATGAGTAGTTTATCTTGTGGGAGAAAAGGATGAACGAGGGAAGGCCTTATTTGCAAATCTGGAGAGGGGTGTGGGTATCTTTTTGCAAAATTGCCATTGCTTCCCTCCTATCTGTCAGATATAAACTGGACGACCTATATTGCAGGATGGCAGGCACACCATCATCACCAACTTTGTTTTTTATAAGAGTAGAGAAAAGAAAAAAGTAGAGAGTAGAGAAGTAGAGATAAATATTAAATATAAAATAAATATAACAGTAGAGAAGAAAGTAGAGATAGCAGAGACATCGGGAAAGGATTGCACGCACACGGGAAAAAGCGGCCGGGCGTGCACTAGTTTTGGCGTGCGGCGTCCGGCGCGCTTTATAAAATCCAAAGCCCTCCCACCGCTCTGTGCCTTGCCACCGCTCTCTCCCCGCTCTGTGCCTCGCCACCACTCTCTCCCCGCTCTTTCTCGCCTCGTCGCCGCCGCGCCACCATGCCACCATGCCACCTCATCGCTGGGAAACTTGGGGATACCGCGGCGTCCGCGCGCGCCCCTCTGGCGGCTTCTCCGCTGAGATCCGGTTCCGCGGGATGCGCCTCGGCCTCAGCAATTTCGACACCGCCAACGAGGCCGCCCGCGCATACGACGTGGCAGCGTGGCGCCTATGGTGGCCTGATAGAACACTGAACTTCCCCAACGTGCCGATGCGGGAGCGGGCACAGGAGCTCGTGCCTCTGCCGTGGCTTATCATCGACGAGGATCGTCGCGACAACCAGAGGCGGGAGCACCATCTCGGCATCGCCGAGATGGACGAGGAAGCCATGGTGCTATGGCGCCAACGCTTACCATAGGA
Organism: Triticum urartu; assembly: GCF_056163025.1. Lineage (NCBI taxonomy): Eukaryota > Viridiplantae > Streptophyta > Magnoliopsida > Poales > Poaceae > Triticum > Triticum urartu. The sequence goes on along the minus strand of NC_141873.1, from coordinate 156,019,342 downwards.
CATCATAAACGAGCATGAGTTCTACGTGCAAAGGAGGGCGGAGAGGGAAGGAGCAGCGTCGGAGGAGGAACAAGAGAAGAGAAGGACCACCGGTGAAGAGGTCGCCAAGCTTCTGGCGGCCGGCTTCATCATGGAAGTGTTTCACCCAGAGTGGCTGGCCAACCCAGTCCTCGTTTTGAAGAAGAACAAGACATGGCGCATGTGTATCAACTACACCAGCCTGAACAAGGCCTGCCCCAAGGACCCATTCGCCCTCCCGCGGATCGACCAAGTCATCAACTCCACTGCCGGGTGTGAGCCCCTGTCCTTCCTGGATACTTACTCCGGCTATCATCATATCAAGTTGGACCCGGCCGACGCCCTGAAGACGTCCTTCATCACGCCCTTTGGGCGTATTGCTACATCACCATGTCGTTCGGCTTGAAGAATGACGAGGCCACATTCCAGCGCTGCATGCAGAAGTGCCTGCTGCCGCAACTCGGCCGCAATATCCACGTCTGCGTGGACGACATCGTGGTGAATACCAAGCAGCACCTCGCGCTCCTTGATGATCTAAAGGAGACCTTCGCCAACCTGCGCGAGTACAAGGTCAAGCTCAACACAGAAAAATGCGTTTTCAACGTCCCGGCCGGAAAGCTACTCGGCTTCCTCGTCTCGGAGTGCGGCATTGAGGCGAACCCGGAGAAAATCAAGGCCATCGAGTGCATGCGCAAGCCGGCCCGGCTGCGTGATGTCCAGAAGTTCACCGGCTGCTGGGCCTCGATCAACCGGTTTCTTAGCCAGCTGGGCGAGAGGGCCTTGCCCCTTGATCAGCTAATGAAGTAGACGACTCCGTTCGAATGGCATGACCAAGCGGATGAAGCTTTCCGGGATCTCAAGCGCGTGCTCTCCACCGCACCAGTCCTGGCCGCACTGGCCGAGAAGGGGCCGCTGTTGCTCTATATCGCCGCAACTCCGCAGTCGGCCAGCAAGGTGATGGTGGTCGTGCAACCAGAGAAGGACAAGGTCCAAGCCGTCCAGCGTCCCGTCTACTACCTGAGCGAGGTGCTCTCCATCTCGAAGCAGAATTACCCGCACTACCAGAAAATGTGTTACCGCATGTACTTCGCCGCCAAGAAGCTGAAGCGGTACTTCCAAGAGAATGTCATCACCGTGGTTAGCACGGCCCCTCTCAGCGAAATCATCGGGTGCCGGGATGCCTCTAGCCGGGTCGCCAAGTGGGCGCTCGAGCTAGCTGGCCATACAATTCTCTACGAGCCCCGCACCACGGTCAAGTCCCAAGCTTTGGCCGACTTCCTCATCGACTGGACTGAAACCCAGTACCTGCCACCGCCACCGTACTCGATACATTGGCGCATGTACTTCGACGACTCGAAGATGCGACTCGGCTTGGGGGTTGGCATTGTGTTGTCCTGCCCCAAGGGCGACCGACTCAAGTATGCACTACAGATCCACTTCACCGTCTCCAACAACGTGCCGAGTACGAAGCCCTTGTGCATAGCCTTCGGCTCGCCAAGGAACTCGACATCCGGCGTATCCTGTGCTACGGTGACTCGGACCTAGTGGTGTAGCAGTGCTTAGGCGAATGGGACGCGCACGACTCCAACATGGCAAGCTACCGCTTCCTCGTCCAGAAGCTGTCCGGATTCTTCGAGGGCTGTGAGTTCCTCCACAGGAGGAGAACGAGGTGGCCGACACGCTCGCCAAGATCGCCTCGTCTAGGCAGTCCATTTCGTCTGGCGTCTCCCTCGAGCACCTGCACAAGGCATCCGTCAAGCCGTCTCCGGACTCCGAGTCCATCCACGTGCCATCTGATCCACTCGCGCCTCAACCCGGCCCGGGGACTGCTCCATTCGACCCGGCCGCGCCTCACCGGGGCCGAGGACTGCTCCATCCGACCCGGCCGCGCCTCAACCCGGCCCGGAGAATGCCGAACCCGGCCCAGGGGTTGCAGAACCCGGCTCGGAGGCCGCCGACCTAGAACCCAAAATAGTGGCCGTCTACACCGTGGTGACGGCACCATCCTGGGCCCTGCCCATCTCGAAGTTCCTGGAGAACAGGGTCCTCCCCATGGACGAGACCGAAGCTCAGCAAGTGCAGTGCCAAGCGTCTGCCTACAACATCATCAACAACGTGCTCGTCAAGCGCAGCTCCACTGGCGTATTCCAACACTGCATCGAGCAGGACAAGGGCATCGAGATCCTCCTCGACATACACCAGGGCAAGTGCGGGCACCACGCCGCCTCACGATTGCTGGTGGCCAAGGCTTTGCGCCATGGATTCTACTAGCCCACGGCCCTCGAAGATGCAGAGTCACACATCCTCAAGTGCGAGGGGTGACAGCGCTTCAGTAAGCGCAGCCACCAGCCGACGTTGGCACTCCAGACCATCCCGATTGCCTGGCCCTTCGCAGTCTGGGGACTCGACATGGTGGGGCCCTTCAAGACCGCTCGAGGCGGCATGACGCATTTGCTGGTGGCGGTGGACAAGTTCACCAAATGGATGGAAGCAAGGCCAATCAAGAAGTCGGACGGCCCGACGACCATTCGATTCATCAAGGACATCGCGGTACGCTACGGCATGCCTAACAGCATCATCACGGACAACGGCACCAACTTCGCCAAGGGCGCGCTCGCGCAGTACTACTCCGTCTCCAACATCCGCCTCGACCTGGCTGCCGTTGCACATCCGCAGTCCAACGGCTAGGTCTAGCGGGCCAACGGCCTCATCCTATCCAACATCAAGCCGCGACTTGTCGAGCCGCTCGTCCGTTCCCCCGGGAGCTGGCTCGACGAGTTGCCGGCCGTCCTCTGGAGTCTCTACACCATGCCAAACTGGTAGACCGGGTTCACCCCGTTCTTCCTCATTTACGGAGCAGAAGCCGTCATCCCAACCGACATCGAGTTCGACTCGCCGCACGTCATGTTTTACACGGAAGCCGAAGCCAAGGAAGCCCACGAAGACGGCGTCGACCTACTCGAAGAAGCATGTCTCCTAGCGCTCAGTCGCTCAGCCATCTACCAGCAAAGCCTGATGCAATACCGCAGCAAGAAGATCAAGCCCCTCGCTTTCCGGGATGGAGACCTCGTCCTCCGGCTCGTCCAGCAGCAGACTGGCCAACACAAGCTGTCCTCCCCATGGGAGGGCCCCTTCATCATCAGCAAGGCCTTGTGCGATCGCAACGCGTACTACCTCATGAGCGCCCGCAAGTCAAAGAAGCGCAAGAGGGACACCGCCCGCAAAGAAACAACCCGTCCATGGAATGCGGAGCTCCTCCGCCCTTTTTACAGTTAGCCGTATGCAAGTATGTATCACTACCTTTTGTAATCATTTGAAAACTATGGGATCCCAAAATGACGCTCGGGGGCTGCCCTTTTCATGACCAAGCTATTGTGTCCCCTACATTTGTGCATTATTTTCATCGTTAAGCCAACCGGGCCACCGAGTCGTCTCGCTCGACACGGGGGCTCGGGGGCTGGTCGGCTTGGCCACCCGCCACTTCCCTTAGCGGCTCCTGACGCATTGGATCGCCGTGGCCTCTCACTTCTCCCTAAGTCGCAGAACCGGCTTCGGCTGTTGGCTGGCAAGCACATGAGACTAGAGCCCCAACGTGCCTCGAGCACTAAGTCAAGAACCGTCGGGTCGTCCAACCCAGCCCCGCCACTTTAAAATTGTCGCACGACCAGCTGCTCGCCAACCCGGCCCCGCCGGATTGCTACCAGCTGACCCAGTGGGTGTTTCGCTCGTGCTCAACGTTCCAAAATGCTAAATATCGCATGCTCCTCCCAAAGGCCGAACCCCTTGTCACGGGCCGGAGCCTCGGCCGTCAGACTCGCGGGGGGGGGGGGGGACCCAAAGGGGGAAAAGTTGTGAGAAAAGGGCTCCAAAGACGAAAAGCAAGAGCGCAGGCATCCATGAAGCTTCCGCATACCGCAGGGTCACTCGACCCGGCCTCGCCGCCCTAAGCTGCCAAGTGACCGACTGCCCGCCAACCCGGCCCAATGGATGTTTTCACTCGCGCTCAATGTTACGAAAGCCTAAGTACTACACACTCTTCTCAAAAGCCAAACCCCTTGTCACGGACCGGAGCCTCGGCCGTCAGACTCGCTGGGGAGAAGCCCAAGAGGGGAAAATGCAGGAAAACGGCTCGAAAAAAACAAAAAGCAAAGGCATAAACATTCACAAAGCTCATACATCATAAATGCATAAACAGGCCCAACGCCAAGGGTTCATTACACCTGGTTAAACCCCAGTGGGTGGGTGGACCTGCTACCTAACAGAATTTTTTACTAAGTGAAAAAATAAGGCATCCCCGCCACCGGATCGCGCAGCCCCCGGGTCCGCCGAGGTGCCGGTATCCTCCTCCCCGGCGTCCGCGTCGCGGTAGACACACGTCTCTTTAGAGCTGTCCTCCGTGTCGTCCAGAAGAAGGCCGTAGTCATCACCAGGAACGACTACGCTATAACACCCCGGTGTAATGATGCTACAGTAACCCCTGGGGTTAAGTTAATAATTTTGCTAAATAAGTGTTTGATCATCATTGTCTCCTCTCTCTTTCAAATTACAGTTGATTTCAATTTCAAATTCTAAGTGAAATTCAAAATTGCTCAAACATGAAAACTAAAATGTTCATCATGTGCCAAATAATCCATAAAAATATTGGTGGTGAACCGTTGCAAAGTGTTGAAGTGGCCTAAACTATTTAAAACTGTGGTTTAAAAAATTAATTAAATGCTTTTTAATTTATAAAAATTCTAACTATTTTATTCAAGTGCTAAAACCTAATGTGGTAGTGGCCTAAATTTATTAAGCTAAATTAATTACAAGTCTTATATTTTATTAAACTATTTTGTTTTGAAAATAAATAAGAAAACAGAAAAGTCTTAAAAGAAAAAAAGAGCACAGGCCACTGTGAACTGGGCAAGTGCACAGTGCCTAGCCCGAGTCAATTGGCCCACCTTGGCCGGCCCACTCCCCCTCACCCGGTCGCTTCCTGTTACTTCGACTGGGCAGGACAGAGCGCGCCCGTCGCCGTCCAACCACCTCGCTGGCGACGCCTGATGAGGGGATAAGGCTCCGGACGCCTCAGTCATCTCCCCCGCTCTCCACTGTCACCCGCTCCGCCTCTCCCTCTCCCACCAGATCCCTCCTTGCACTCCCCCTTGTTCCCCACCTCAACCGAGCGCCACCATCGTGATGGCGGTGCCGTAGCCGCGGCCACCACCCACACCACCCCGCGCCTCGCCAGCACATCCACAAGACGCGCCGTCGACCTCTACCTCGACTACGCCTCGCCATCGAGCTCAAGGAGCACCGCAGGCCGCAGATCGAGCCGTCGCCTTCCGCCTTGGTCGCCGGCGATCTTCCTCCTCTCCGACGCTCCTGCTGCTCCTAACCTTCCAAGGGCCACCGTGCGTGCCACTAGGTGAGCTCCTCCGTCCCCTGCTCCCCTCCTATTAGCCTCATACGCGCCGTAGCTAGCTACTGCGCGCCCGAGCTTTGTTCGCCGCCGACGAGCTCGTGGCCGTGGCCATGGCCCTTGCCATGCTCGCCTAAGGCCTCCGTTGTGCTCCTGGTGCTTCCAGGAACGCAACACGCGCGCACACGCATCCTACCGTGCCCCTTAGCACCTACCTCGATGCGTGCCTGAACGCGTCGCCGCCTCCGCTCGCCGCCGTCGTGCTTCTGGTGACCAAATGGTCATGGGCTCGCGACCGTTGGCCTCGCCACATCGCGTACGCCTTGCCCAGCCTCTCAGCTCGTTCACAAACGCACCGCATCGCCTTCGCCGTAGCACACCCGAACGTGTCGCCGCCGGCGACGCCGCAGCTCCCGGCACCGGCCGCACCAGCCGCTCCAGCCACCACCATTCGACGCGCGGTCGAGTGGCCGTTCGAACGCGACCAGCTGCGGTCGATTTGGAGCCGCGTAGCGTGATCCCCGTCCGTGCCCGAACTGCCGTCCGCCTCGCTCGTCACCGGCGATGTTCCGGCCATCCCCGAGTCCAACTGGTAGCGCCATCACGCGCGCGACGTCAAGCCGCGTCGAACACGCCTAGCCATGGGTTCGGAGACCCACCGTAGCGCGAATATGAGGCTCATCGTCGTTCGTCCGCCAAGAAAAGCCTCGCCGGAGTTGTTCCGGCGCCAGCACCAACGTGGCGCCCATGTGGCTGCGTCTGGGTCACTGGCAACTCGGTCTCGCGGGCCCTGTTGACCAATTGACCGAGTCAACTGTGCTGACTGTGCACGGTTGACCCTGACAAGTCGGCCCCCCTTTTGTTAATTTGTCTAAATAAGTTTTTATAAAATAAATTAATTAGTTAGACTAAATAGTCCTCACATGTGGGGCCCATTCCCCAATTAACTCCAATTTAGATTAATTTAGATTCTCTTAACCCACTATGAATGACAGGTGGGTCCCATTGGTCAGGTTTGACTGTTGACCTCACTCTGACCTCATGCTGATGTCATAATGAATTTCTGTTTAATAAAAATAATTCCACAAAATGGTTTAATCTTTGAAAATTCATAGATAATAAACCGTAACTCAGATGAAAAAGTTTTAAACATCAAAGTGTCACATCCCTAGTTCTGGTATGACCTAGGCTAGCTAGTCATGTGTGCATCACGTTTAAATTTCATTTAAATTTGAAATGGGGATTTGTAAAACCCTCAGAGATCATTTCTGGAAATGACCCAGATAAAAATTGCTCCAAAAGGGTCCAAGAAAATGTTCATGTCTCTCTCTGAAAATATTGGGCAGAGGTAAAATTTCAATCCAATATTTTTAGGAGCTCATAAATATTTATTTTGGCCATTTGGAATTAATCCAGTAATTATTTGTGTTGGATAAATATTTTTATATATATATAATATTGTCCAGTAATTCTGAATTTTGGTGAGGGGCTTTGGAATAATCCTTTAGGGCCCTGCAAAAATTTTCAGAAGAAAATAACTTGATTTAGTATTTTTATTAAATCAAAACAAAGGTTAGAAAATAGAAAAGAAATCAAAATGGAGAAAGCTCACCTGGCCTTACCTGCCTGGCAGCCCAGCTGGCGGCCCAGCTCCTCTAGCCGGCCCAGCCGACTGGCGACGCCAGTCGTCGCCTACCTCCTGCCAGGAGGACGGTGCGCGTGTGCCCGACGCGCGCGAGCACGCGCCGGCCACCTCATGCTTCCCCGCTCGCTGCTAGAGGCCCCCGACGACGCCACGCACTTCCCCCGGACCTCTCGCACTCTCTCTCGCTCTCCCTCCTCCCCTGGATCTCTCCCTTTCCTAGCATCCGAGCGAGCTCGTCGCCGCCGATCGCTGCTGCCGCGGCCACCGTCTCCGCCTCGTCCCTCTGACGTGTCTACGAGCTCTGCGACGTCGTCCTCGTCTTCTCCACCGACCCAGGCAAGCCGGGACACACCGTAGCATCCTCATCGCGCTCGTCTTTGGCCTCGGCCGCCGTGGATCGCCGCCGTCGAATTCGCGGCAACCAACGCTTCCCCGAGCCCGCTTCGACGCCCTCTGCGACCGCTGTGAGCTCCATCGTCGTTTGCCCCTCTTCCCCTTGCTTCTCGATCACCGCAGCCGCCGTTTCGACCGAAGCCATAGCACCTCGCCGCCGGCCAAGGCGCCACCATGGCCAGGGGCCAAGCCAGCCGCAACCGAGCACGTCATCGTCCCCCTGGTGCCACGAGGGTGCCGCAGAGCCCCTCGGGTGGCCTCCCCGTGCCCCACAGCCGCTTCCGCTTGAAGCCCGTGCTCCGGCCGCCGCCCCGAGCTCCGCTCCGGCGAGCTCCGGCCGTCCCCGCCTCTCCCACTTGCTCCAGATGACGCGGACGAGCGCTGGCTCCTCGCCAGTGGTCTCCGCCGTCCAAATGGTCGCCGGAGGGCGAAATCCGAGGCCCTCCGCCGCGTCTGGCTCGCCGGCGTCAAGCCGCCGGTGGCTTTGACCCCGCTGATCGTTGACTGGGTGGGCCCAGTTTGACCTCCCCCTTGTGTCACTGACGGGTGGGCCACCCCCCTGACATTTAGTTAGTATTAGATTAACACTAATTAACCTAGGTTAGTTACCTAGTTAGTCACTGACCAGTGGGCCCGGCGCCCACTAATCCTAATTAGGCTAAATAAACCCCCTGTTAACTAATTGAGTCACTGACGTGTGGATCCCACACGTCAGGTTTGAATCGGACAGCTCCTTTGACCTGCTGACGCAATGCTGCCGTCATGCTGACGCAATATATCATTTTCTGGTATTAAAATAAATCAGGAAATTCCAGAAAATGATATAAACTTCAAAAATTCATAGAAATTCAACCGTAGCTCAGATTGAAATAATTTATATATGAAAAATTATCAGAAAAATTCAATCTATCCATCTGTACCATTTTCATGCATGACAAACCATCTATACATGCTGTATATATGAAAACACACTTATGGCATATCTAAGAGCTTATGTTAAAGGTGCATTTGAATCTTTAGTTCAAATGGACTTTAACCAAATGAATGCTAGTTGCATTAGCTCAAACAACATCACATACTCATGCCATGTTCATGCATCATAATGTTGCATATGCTTGTGTTTGATTTCCGACACCGTTCCTTCTCGATAGGTCCTGCTCCGGAAAGTGTTCGAGAGTACCTATCAGTGGAGCAGTGCCCCTCCTGTTGATCTACCAGGCAAGCAAACCCCCTTGTTCATTCCGATACAATCCTACTCTCTCACTCCTGCTCTCATTATTGCATTAGGACAACAACGATTCAACTGCTACTTTATGCTGCGGTAGTTGAACCCATTCCTCTGCATGACCTGTCATTGCCACAGTAAATAGTTAAAACCCACTAGCATGTGTAGGAGTTGATTGAGCCATGTTGTGTTCTTGCCATGCCATGCCTGCTATTGCTTAGATTTGTGTTAAGCGTGTGAACACGATTTGGTAAAGGTAGTGGTGAGAGGCCATGTAGGAGTACATGGTGGGTTGTCTCACTGGAACCGTCCTTAAGAACTGAGTTCTGTGTAAGTTGTCCAATGACTAATTACTACCACACATTGGGCTCCGGGCGCTCCAAGCTCTCTCGATTTATTAGCCAACCTGATCTCTGTCCAGGAGTTGCAAATAGTTTCTGGTGTTTGTAGGTAGTGTTAGTGGTCTACCAAGTGGCACCCGGCCAGGTGGGCTTGGGACAGACTAGGCACAAGTGGCACGGTGTACCAAGCGTAGATCCATCCGGCGAGGTGGGCTTGGGAACCCTACACACATCGTTTGGGGCCGTAAGCAACACCCCGGCCGGATCTCCTTGCGGATGGAACCCGAATAGGCGATAAACCTGGACTAGAGTCCTGTGTGGTTAGTCAGGTCGTGGCCGACAACCTCGCCAGGCTTCCGCTTGAAGGTTGCTGAGGTACATGCCGTGTACATGGTGATAAGTGGTGAGAGCGTGTGTGAAGAAGTACACCCCTGCAGGGTTATCATGATCTATTCGAATAGCCGTGTCCTCGGTTACGGACTTCTTGGATGCTTACGTGGTACATAGATAACTTGAAGTGGATACTCTAAAATGCTCAAGACAAGTGTGAGTGCTATGGATGGCCTTCTCGTAGGAAGACGGGAATGAATCCATAGTAGTGTATTGACGTGGTGATTAGTGGACTCGTGTGCGCCACCTCAAAAGAGTTACCAGCAGTCGTAGTACAGGATAGCCACTGAGTCAAAGCTGGCTTGCTGCAACTAAACTCCACATTACCTTCTTGATACAAGTGCATGTATGATAGGATCTGATGTAAGTCTTGCTGAGTAACTTTGTACTCATGTTGCTTTATTTATGTTTTTGCAGCGGAGTCTTCGGTCTTACTAGTTTACGTGGACTTCGACAAGTAGCTTGTACCTCAGCTACGATCTTGATCGGATGTTGTAGATAGTCGGGCTCCTCAGCCTTTTTCATTTGTAGTTGTCTGTACTCGGACATGTAATGCTTCCGCTTGTTGCTTGTATGCTCCGAATGATGGGTCATGTGACCCTTGCTTGTACTTAATGCTATGTGGCTCTTTTGGGCCTTTATCTATATGAGTTTGGGTTATGTTGTGATGCCATGTTGTGATGCCATGTTGTACAACACATACTTGCATGTTATGCGTACGTGTAATGTGTATTGCTATGTGTGGGATCCGACAATCTGGTTGTTTATCCTTGGCAGCCTCTCTTATGGGGAATTGTAGTCTAGTGCTTCCTTGAGCCATAGTAGTCCGCTACAGCCTGGCTCACCGGAGTCCTGCTAGCCCAACACTACTGCTCAGGACACTTGACTGGCCGGCATGTGTTTCACTTCGTTCCTGTGTCTGTCCCTTCGGGGAAATGTCACGCGGTGACTTCCGGAGTCCTGCCTAGCCTGCTACAGCCCGGGTTCCCCAGAGTCCTGTTAGCCCAGTGCTACAGCCCGGATTCATATGTTGTTGACCGACATGCTCGATGTGATTCATGTATGCCTGTCCCCATAGGTTAGCACCGCTTTGGGTTCACGACTAGCCATGTCGGCCCGGGTTCTTTGTCATATGGATGCTAGCGACACTATCATATACGTGAGCCAAAAGGCGCAAACGGTCCCGGGCCAGGTAAGGTGGCACCCGTGGGAATACCATGCGTGAGGCCGCAAAGTGATATGATGTGTTACATGCTAGATCGATGTGACTTAGGATCGGGGTCCCGACAGCTTTGGTATCAGAGCCTGACTGCCTGTAGATTTCCAAGCCAACTTGGTCGAAGTTGAGTCTAGAAATTCTTTAGTTATGTAAGGGAATTGATTGTGGAAGGGAACGTAAGGCTCTTTTACTCCTTATATCTCATGCCTTCTGATCTGAGTCATCCTATCTTTCCTACGGGGTTAAGGAACTAGGCTTTCTTTTCTGTCTATCAGGATCACGTGTTACTACTCCATAGTCTCTTAGGATTGGTTGATCAGAGTCATATCCCAGTTCGAGTACCTCTGGTGTAGCCTATTTAGTAATATCTCAGAACCTTGAGTGATGATGTTGAGTATGGTGCTACCCTGTCTTTCGCGGAATGTCTCATTCTGAGCATTTTACTACCGTTATGCTGCCGGAATTGTCCTAGGAGTTTTAGAGATACTAAATTTCCTTGTGCTACATGTTGCATCCTATAGTTGTTGTTGACCTCGTCCTTGGTTCCGCTTCTCAGGATGTCGTCAGTTAACCGAAGTTCTGTTGCTCGTTTCCTGAACCACGGAGGTGGTAGGGATGAGGAGGATCCTCCCGACCAACCTTCATTGGCAGAGTTCATGATAGAGATGGAGAGGAACAAGCATGAGTCTAACCGCTTGTTGGCACGTATCGAGGAGAACACCGCACATCGGTGCAAAGAGTCAGCGACCATCCAGGATTTCATTGATCTGAAACCACCCACCTTCCATCATTCCATTGAGCCACTCGATGCAGATGACTGGCTCCATAGTATCACACACAAGCTGCGTTCTGTGAACGTAGCTGAAAGTGACAAGGTCACTTATGCTGCATATCACCTGGAAGGTCCTGCTAGTCTCTGGTGGCAGAACTATGAGGCTATGCTTCCAGCTGGTCAAATTCCTACCTGGAGAGATTTCACTGAGGCTTTTCGCGAGCATCACATTCCTGAAGCCCTCATCGATCGCAAGAGAGAAGAGTTCTGTAGTTTCACCCAGGGTAAGATGGCTGTTGATGCTTACAGTAGAGAGTTTGAGAACCTCGCCCGCTATGCTACAGAAGAAGTGTCCACAGATGCCAAGAAGCAGGCTAGGTTCCGGAAGGGTCTCAACCCCAAGTTGCGTCGTGATCTCCACTTGCATCGTTGCAATACATTCCACGCTCTTGTGAACAAGGCCATTAATGCAGAGATAGCTCAACTCACCTACGAGGAATCTCGTAAGCACACCCGTGATTTGGGTTCTTCCTCCGGTTCTAGTTCTCAGAAGTGCCGGATTTGGGTTCCGAACTCCGCTCTTCCACCCGGTTATACACCAAGGCCTTCTTGTGTGGCACCTCACCCAGTTCAACCATATGCTACACCCATGCCTATTGGTAGACCACTTGTCAATGAGGGTCCTTGTCCTACCTCCAAGATTTGTTACAAGTGCGGAGAGCCAGGCCACATTGCCCGTATTTGCACTCAGACCCGTGTTGCTCCACCCCAGCCCGAGAAGTTTGTTGGCCGTGGTAGTAAGCCTTCACACCAGATGATCAGTGCCAAGTCAGCTCCCACTGAACTTGGACGTGTGCATCACGTCTCAGCTAAAGACGCTCATGATGATCCAGATGTCGTTCTTGGTACACTCCTTGTCAACTATCACCCAGCTTCGGTTCTATTCGATACCGGGGCATCTCACTCCTTCATTTCCGAAAGTTATGCCCGTTTGCACGACATGTCATTTTGTGATATGCCCTCCCCACTACTCATTCAAACTCCTGGATCCAAGTGGCAAACTTCTAGGATAAGTTATGGCAATGAAATACATGTTGACAGGCTTGTATTTCTAGCTTCCTTGATATCCCTCAAGTCTTCAGATATTAACATCATTTTGGGTATGGACTGGATGAAAGCTCATTATGCCAAGATTGACTGTTACACCAGGTCTGTTCAGCTCACACACCCCTCTGGCAAGGTAGTCATTGTCTCCACCAAAATTGCAAGGCGTCAGCTATATTCTCTAAATGCCATCCCTCTTCCTGACCTTGAAGATATTCCGGTAGTCCACGACTTTCCGGATGTCTTTCCAGAAGAACTGCCAGGTATTCCACCTGACAGAGATGTAGAGTTTGTTATAGATCTTATCCCCGGAACCGCCCCAATTTCTAGGAGACCATACAAGATGGCACCCTTAGAACTAGCCGAGCTTAAGAAACAACTCGATGAATCCTTGCAAAAGGGTTTCATCCGTCCTAGTTCTTCTCCCTGGGCTTTCCCCGTCCTCTTCGTCAAGAAGAAGGATGGTACGGACCGAATGGTTGTAGATTATCGTCCCGTTAATTTGGTCACGATAAAGAACAAGTATCCGCTCCCCAGGATCAACGATCTGTATGATCAGCTTGCTGGATCCTCAGTCTTCTCCAAGATGGATTTGAGGTTAGGCTACCACCAAATCTAGATCAGAAATGGGGATATTCCTAAGACGGCTTTTGTCACTCGTTATGGTCAGTATGAGTACACCGTCATGTCCTTTGGTCTAACCAACGCTCCAGCTACTTTCTCTCGCTTGATGAACTCGATCTTCATGGAGTACTTAGATAAGTTCGTCGTGGTTTACCTCGATGATATCCTTATTTACTCGAAGAACGAGGAAGAGCATGCCGAACATCTTAGACTTGTGTTAGAAAAACTCAGAGAGCACCGCCTTTATGCCAAGTTCTCCAAGTGCGAATTTTGGTTGCCAGAAGTGACCTATCTCGGCCACGTAATCTCTGGTAAGGGCATTGCTGTCAATCCCGAAAGAGTTCAGGCCGTTCTTGATTGGACTCCGCCTGAAACAGTTAAGCAAGTTAGGAGTTTCCTTGGTCTAGCCAGTTATTGTCGCCGATTCGTTGAGAACTTCTCCAAAGTGGCGAAACCTCTCACGGAACTTCTCAAGAAAGATAAAAAGTTTGAGTGGTCCCCACAGTGTGAGCACAGTTTTCAGGAACTAAAAAGACGCCTGACTTCTGCTCCCATACTTGTGCCACCGGACTTCACTAAGGACTTTGTTATCTATTGTGATGCCTCACGATAGGGACTAGGTTGCATTCTTATGCAAGATCGCCATGTGATTGCCTATGCATCTCGACAGTTGCATCCACATGAGGAGAATTATCCTACACATGATCTAGAGCTTACAGCCGTAGTCTATGCACTTAAGACATGGCGACATTACCTTCTCGGTAAACGTTGCAAGATTTACACCGATCACCAGAGTCACAAGTATATCTTCACCCAACCAAATTTGAACCTTAGGCAAAGACGTTGGTTGGAGTTGATCTCAGATTATGATTTAGGGATTACCTACACCCCAGGTAAGGGGTATGTCATGGCTGATGCGCTAAGTCGTAAGTCCTATTGCAACAATCTCATGTTGCAGCAGGGCCAACCACTTCTCCATGAGGAATTATGTAAGCTTAACCTCCACCTTGCTCCTCACGGATTCCTTTCTACCTTGGTGGCGAAACCTACTCTTGTGGATCAAATCATCTCTGCTCAGCAGCAGGATATGGGAATTTCCCAGATCAAGAGAAACATTAACAAGGGAGTTGGTGGTAGTTTCTCTATAGATGATCGTGGTGTTGTTTTCTTTGAGAGTCGCTTGGTGGTTCCCAAGAATCAACATCTTCGACAATTAATCCTTAAGGAGGCGCATGAATCTCCTCTCACGATTCATCCCGGTAGTGCTAAGATGTATCAGGACCTACGCCAGAGGTTCTGGTGGACTAGGATGAAGAGAGAAATTGCTCAATTTATTGCTAACTGTGATGTTTGTCGTCGCGTGAAGGCAGAGCATCAGAGACCTGCTGGCACTCTTCAACCTTTAGCTATTCCTGAGTGGAAATGGGATAAAGTTGGTATGGACTTCATCACCGGCTTTCCCAGGACCAAGAGAGGGAATAATGCTATCTTCGTAGTCATTGATCGTCTTTCCAAAGTGGCTCACTTCCTACCCGTTCGAGAGAGTATCACTGCTAGTCAGCTCGCTGACTTATATATTTCTCGAATAGTATCACTTCATGGTGTTCCACTAGAGATCAATTCAGACCATGGTAGTCTTTTCACTTCTCATTTCCGGGAGAGTTTCCAAACTGCCATGGGCACCCATCTTTCCTTCAGTACCGGTTTCCACCCTCAATCAAGTGGTCAGGTGGAAAGGGTCAACCAGATTCTTGAAGACATGCTTAGAGCTTGTGTTATCTCATTCGGTATGGATTGGGAGAAGTGTCTTCCCTTCGCCGAGTTTTCTTATAACAACAGCTACCAAACCAGCCTCAAGAAAGCTCCTTTTGAGATTCTATATGGACGAAGATGTCGAACACCTTTGAACTGGTCAGAAACCGGTGAAAGACAATTCTTTGGACCAGATATGATCCAGGAGGCAGAAGAGCAAGTTCGCGTCATTCATGAGAATTTGAAAACAGCCCAATCTCGTCAAAAGAGCCAGTATGACCGTCGTCATAAGGAAGTGGCTTATGAAGTTGGCGACAAGGTTTATCTTCGGGTTACTCCCTTGAAGGGTACCCATCATTTCGGTATCAAAGGCAAGTTGGCTCCTCGTTACATTGGTCCTTTTCGCATTCTCGCTAAACGAGGAGAGGTTGCCTACCAGTTGGAACTACCCCCACATCTTTCTCGAGTACATGATGTCTTCCACGTTTCTCAACTCAGGCGTTGCTTCTCGGATCCCATCCGCGGAGTGGACCACGAAACGCTTGATCTCCAAGATAACCTCACTTATCGAGAGTACCCTGTTTGCATCCTTGATCAAGCAGAGCGTGTCACCCGACGTCATAACATCAAGTTTCTCAAGGTTCAGTGGTCTCATCATTCCGAGAGAGAAGCTACTTGGGAGCGTGAAGATCGTCTTCGACTTGAGTACCCCGCTTCCTTCCCGCCGACTCCTGAATCTCGGGACGAGATTCTTCCGAGTGGGCGCGAGTTGTCACATCCCTAGTTCTGGTATGACCTAGGCTAGCTAGTCATGTGTGCATCACGTTTAAATTTCATTTAAATTTGAAATGGGGATTTGTAAAACCCTCATAGATCATTTCTGGAAATGACCCAGATAAAAATTTCTCCAAAAGGGTCCAAGAAAATGTTCATGTCTCTCTCTGAAAATATTGGGCAGAGGTAAAATTTCAAACCAATATTTTTAGGAGCTCATAAATATTTATTTTGGCCATTTGGAATTAATCCAGTAATTATTTGTGTTGGATAAATATTTATATATATATAATATTGTCCAATAATTCTGAATTTTGGTGAGATGCTTTGGAATAATCCTTTAGGCCCCTGCAAAAATTTTCAGAAGAAAATAACTTGATTTAGTATTTTTATTAAATCAAAACAAAGGTCAGAAAATAGAAAAGAAAACAAAATGGAGAAAGCTCACCTGGCCTTACCTGCCTGGCAGCCCAGCTGGCGGCCCAGCTCCTCTAGCCGGCCCAGCCGACTGGCGACGCCAGTCGTCGCCTACCTCCTGCCAGGAGGACGGTGCGCGTGTGCCCGACGCGCGCGAGAACGCGTCGGCCACCTCCTGCTTCCCCGCTCGCTGCTGGAGGCCCCCGACGACGCCACGCACTTCCCCCGGACCTCTCCCACTCTCTCTCGCTCTCCCTCCTCCCCTGGATCTCTCCCTTTCCTCGCATCCGAGCGAGCTCGTCACCGCCGATCGCTGCTGCCGCGGCCACCGTCTCCGCCTCGTCCCTCTGACATGTCTACGAGCTTGCGACGTCGTCCTCGTCTTCTCCACCGACCCAGGCAAGCCGGGACGCACCATAGCGTCCTCATCGCGCTCGTCTTTGGCCTCGGCGCCGTGGATCGCCGTCGTCGAATTCACGGCAACCAATGCTTCCCCGAGCCCGCTTCGACGCCCTCTGCGACCGCTGTGAGCTCCATCGTCGTTTGCCCCTCTTCCCCTTGCTTCTCGATCACCGCAGCCGCTGTTTCGACCGAAGCCGTAGCACCTCGCCGCCGGCCATGGCGCCACCGTGGCTAGGGGCTGAGCCAGCCGCAACCGAGCACGTCACCGTGCTCCTGGTGCCACGAGGGTGCCGCAGAGCCCCTCGGGTGGCCTTCCCGTGCCCCACAGCCGCTTCCGCTTGAAGCCCGTGCTCCGGCCGCCGCCTCGAGCTCCGCTCCGGCGAGCTCCGGCCGTCCCCGCCTCTCCTACTTGCTCCAGATGACGCGGACGAGCGCTGGCTCCTCGCCAGTGGTCTCCGCCGTCCAAATGGTCGCCGGAGGGTGAAATCCGAGGCCCTCCGCCGCGTCTGGCTCGCCGGCGTCAAGCCGCCGGTGGCTTTGACCCCGCTGACCGTTGACTGGGTGGGCCTAGTTTGACCTCCCCCTTGTGTCACTGACGCGTGGGCCACCCCCTGAGATTTAGTTAGTATTAGATTAACACTAATTAACCTAGGTTAGTTACCTAGTTAGTCACTGACCAGTGGGCCCGGCGCCCACTAATCCTAATTAGGCTAAATAAACCCCCTGTTAACTAATTGAGTCACTGACGTGTGGATCCCACACGTCAGGTTTGAATCGGACAGCTCCTTTGACCTGCTGACGCAATGCTGCCGTCATGCTGACGCAATATATCATTTTCTGGTATTAAAATAAATCAGGAAATTCCAGAAAATGATATAAACTTCAAAAATTCATAGAAATTCAACCGTAGCTCAGATTGAAATAATTTATATATGAAAAATTATCAGAAAAATTCAATCTATCCATCTGTACCATTTTCATGCATGAAAAACCATCTATACATGCTGTATATATGAAAACACACTTATGGCATATCTAAGAGCTTATGTTAAAGGTGCATTTGAATCTTTAGTTCAAATGGACTTTAACCAAATGAATGCTAGTTGCATTAGCTCAAAAAACATCACATACTCATGCCATGTTCATGCATCATAATGTTGCATATGCTTGTGTTTGATTTCCGACACCGTTCCTTCTCGATAGGTCCTGCTCCGGAAAGTGTTCGAGAGTACCTATCAGTGGAGCAGTGCCCCTCCTGTTGATCTACCAGGCAAGCAAACCCCCTTGTTCATTCCGATACAATCCTACTCTCTCGCTCCTGCTCTCATTATTGCATTAGGACAACAACGATTCAACTGCTACTTTATGCTGCGGTAGTTGAACCCATTCCTCTGCATGACCTGTCATTGCCACAGTAAATAGTTAAAACCCACTAGCATGTGTAGGAGTTGATTGAGCCATGTTGTGTTCTTGCCATGCCATGCCTGCTATTGCTTAGAGTTGTGTCAGGTCTGATTCATTGGGAATGAATTGGAGTGGTACGATATGTTCTGGTGCTGAGAGTTAAGCGTGTGAACACGATTTGGTAAAGGTAGCGGTGAGAGGCCATGTAGGAGTACATGGTGGGTTGTCTCACTGGAACCGTCCTTAAGAACTGAGTTCTGTGTAAGTTGTCCAATGACTAATTACTACCACACATTGGGCTCCGGGCGCTCCAAGCTCTCTCGATTTATTAGCCAACTTGATCTCTGTCCAGGAGTTGCAAATAGTTTCTGGTGTTTGTAGGTAGTGTTAGTAGTCTACCAAGTGGCACCCGGCCAGGTGGGCTTGGGACAGACTAGGCACAAGTGGCACGGTGTACCAAGCATAGATCCATCCGGCGAGGTGGGCTTGGGAACCCTGCACACATCATTTGGGGCCGTGAGTGACACCCCGGCCGGATATCCTTGCGGATGGAACCCGAATAGGCGATAAACCTGGACTAGAGTCCTGTGTGGTTAGTCAGGTCGTGGCCGACACCCTCGCCAGGCTTCCGCTTGAAGGTTGCCGAGGTACATGACGTGTACATGGTGATAAGTGGTGAGAGCGTGTGTGAAGAAGTACACCCCTGCAGGGTTATCATGATCTATTCGAATAGCCGTGTCCTCGGTTACGGACTTCTTGGATGCTTACGTGGTACATAGACAACTTGAAGTGGATACTCTAAAATGCTCAAGACAAGTGTGAGTGCTATGGATGGCCTTCTCGTAGGAAGACGGGAATGAATCCATAGTAGTGTATTGACGTGGTGATTAGTGGACTCGTGTGCGCCACCTCAAAAGAGTTACCAGCAGTCGTAGTACAGGATAGCCACTGAGTCAAAGCTGGCTTGCTACAACTAAACTTCACATTACCTTCTTGATACAAGTGCATGTATGATAGGATCTGATGTAAGTCTTGTTGAGTACCTTTGTACTCATGTTGCTTTATTTATGTTTTTGCAGCGGAGACTTCGGTCTTACTAGTTTACGTGGACTTCGACAAGTAGCTTGTACCTCAGCTACGATCTTGATCGGATGTTGTAGATAGTCGGGCTCCTCAGCCTTTTTCATTTGTAGTTGTCTGTACTCAGACATGTAATGCTTCCGCTTGTTGCTTGTATGCTCCGAATGATGGGTCATGTGACCCTTGCTTGTACTTAATGCTATGTGGCTCTTTTGGGCCTTTATCTATATGAGTTTGCGTTATGTTGTGATGCCATGTTGTACAGCACATACTTGCATGTTATGCGTACAATCTGGTTGTTTATCCTTGGCAGCCTCTCTTATGGGGAATTGTAGTCTAGTGCTTCCTTGAGCCATAGTAGTCCGCTACAGCACGGCTCACCGGAGTCCTGCTAGCCCAGCA
Source organism: Triticum urartu (assembly GCF_056163025.1). Taxonomy (NCBI): domain Eukaryota; kingdom Viridiplantae; phylum Streptophyta; class Magnoliopsida; order Poales; family Poaceae; genus Triticum; species Triticum urartu. Next base: position 155,999,979 of record NC_141873.1, on the reverse strand, counting down.
CTACTGCTCAGGACACTTGACTGGCCGTCATGTGTTTCACTTCGTTCCTGTGTCTGTCCCTTTGGGGAAATGTCACGCGGTGACTTCCGGAGTCCTGCCTAGCCTGCTACAGCCCGGGTTCCCCGGAGTCCTGTTAGCCTAGTGCTACAGCCCGGATTCATATGCTGTTGACGGACATGCTCGATGTGATTCATGTATGCCTGTCCCCATAGGTTAGCACCTCTTTGGGTTCACTACTAGCCATGTCGGCCGAGGTTCTTTGTCATATGGATGCTAGCGACACTATCATATACGTGAGCCAAAAGGCGCAAACGGTCCCGGGCCAGGTAAGGTGGCACCCGTGGGAATACCGTGCGTGAGGCCGCGAAGTGATATGATGTGTTACATGCTAGATCGGTGTGACTTAGGATCGGGGTCCCGACAGAAAGTTGCTCAGAAAAATCCAACGAATCCAAATAGACGGTCGTTTCATATGTCACGTGCTCCTAGCATGATGAACATGGAACCATCCCCTCTCTTTCGTCTGTCCGGAAAAAAGCCAGACACCGGGAAACCCCCCGGATGTTTTCCCTCTCCGCTGCAACGTGTAGTACTGCGTTAGAGCACTCCTAGCGTAGCTTACCGCCATGTCGTGCTTTCTGTTCCATTTGTATGCTTGCTATTTATTGTTTCTTCCCCCTCTTCTCTCCGGTAGACCCTGAGACCGATGTCGCCCCTGTGATCGACTATGTCGATGAAGACACTTCTTCCTTTTCTATAGAGCTTCCAGGCAAGCAAACCCCCCTTGAGCATTCCGATATCGCCCATTTCTTTCCCTCTCATGCTTGCATTAGAACTGCTACTGCTTTCTGTATGAACCTACTCTGATGCATAGCCTATTTTTGTTACTTGCATTCATACCTTACCTGCTTATTCTAAATTGTTTAGTATAGGTTGGTTAGTGATCCATCAGTGACCCCCATCTTGTCCTTATTGCCCTTGCTTCATCATCGCAGACCCGATCAACGGGATCGAAGACCAGGCCCTGACACCGCACATCACTTTCCCCTTTTGTTGCTCGACTCTGCAGAGTTACCATCGAGTGCCGAGGATGGAACCTCATACATCACTCATGATTAGATCTCTGTAGGTAGCTATCCGGTCATGGTCATCGAGGGTGATTTCCTCCTTAACCACTTCTGATACGACTCTGTCGTGCAACCCCTCAAGTGTGAACCTCGAGGGTGGATCCTCTTACGTTCACCTTGATGATTACATCGAGTGGAATTCACCGGGGGTGATTCCTCGGGTTTTCCCCTTAGTGTTAGACACACAATTACTATGGTTACTATGACTTTACACTGAACCATGTTACTAAAGATGGGTCGGCCAGGAGGGGTACCTGCGCGAGCTTAATAGCGAGTGATGTGGAGTCGGGTTGACCTGGAAGGTGCCCGCGAGATACTTACGAGTGGCATTCTTAGCCCTTGCCACAAGTAGTTGAGATGGGGCGACGGGGTCACATCTTTTGTGAGTCTCTGCTCGTGACCGCACTACCAACACACTAACGGTTTGGATATTTGATCCGAGGGGCCTCTGGCCTGATAGCACTAACCATCACGTGGGCATTGTATGGGCGTTCTGCGTCGTATGCATCAGCCGAAGCTTAATAGACGTAATGCAATTGAGCGGCGCGCGTTGGGTTGGACTGGTAAGCACCTGCCTTTTTAAGGAGGTAGCTAGGTCTGCTCACCGGCTGCCCACGCAACGTGCAGGAGTTCCCGGGAGATGGCCCAAGACCCCTGGGGGCATAGGTTTAGTCCGGCGTGCTTGACCTCTCTATTAAGCCTAGGTCGGGTTGCGGCGTATTGTTTGGCCGAGGTCGGGCATGACCCAGGAAAGTGTGTCCGACCGGAGTTAATCAAGCGTGGTGGGTAAGTTGGTGCACCCCTGCAGGGAAGAAAACATCTATCGATAGCCTGTCCTACGGTGATGGACACTTGGAGTTGTATCCCGATCGATACAACTAGAACTGGATACTTGAGGTGATAACTGGATAGTATGGCTCTGGGATTGCTTTCTCGCAGGGAGTCGAGAAAAGATCTCTGGCCGAGGTTGATAACACTACTACTAATTTACATTATGTTGATCTGTACTCTTCTATATGCTGCAAGATGCTTGAAGATGCTAGTCTTCAATAGGCTAGGCTTTCCCCTTCTTTTCTGGCATTCTACAGTTTAGTCCACAGATACATCCCATTTCCTTTGATACAGATGCATACTTAGTTTAGATCTGATAAGTCTTGCGAGTACTTTGGATGAGTACTCACAGTTTCTTTGCTACCCCTTTTTCCCATATACCCGATTGTTGCGACCAGATGACGGATCCCAGGAGCCAGACGACACCACTGATGACTACTACTACCCCGAGGGTGCCTACTACTATGTGATGGCCGTGGACGACCTGGAGTACTTAGGAGGCTCCCAGGCAAGAGGCATTGCCTTTCCAATCAATGTTGCTTTTGTGCTAGCCCTCTTAAGGCAAAACTTGTTTAACTTATGTCTGTACTCAGATATTGTTGCTTCCGCCGACTCTTGTGTATTCGAGCTTATGTATTCGAGCCCTCGAGGCCCCTGGCTTGTAATATAAATCTTGTATTATTTTAATTTGTGTCTAGAGTAGTGTTGTGATATCGCGTGAGTCCCTGATCTTGATCATACACATTTGCGTGTATGATTAGTGTACAATTGAATCGGGGGCGTCACAAGTTGGTATCAGAGCCGACTGCCTATAGGTAGCCCCCTTTCCAACTCCTTGGCCGAAGTTGAGTCTAGTCACTGCAAAAACTTTTACTAACATGGCTGTGTGTCTTACGGGCCCACGTCGCCATTGGGTGGTATTAGGATCTTTTATTCCTCGTCTATACTCTGGGACTCTGATCTCTCTTCCATTTGGGTTAAACGAATTTACTAACTCTAACATTAGGATCCTGTGACCACATTCACCCCAAAGTTGGATAAGCCATAGTTATTCCTTATAATAGTATTCTGAATAGTACACACACTATCGTGTTGACTATGAAGTGGTATCCATCGTACATATTTGATTATGCATGTTTCATCATGAATGACCCTTGTCTTTGCAAACGCTCAATGCTGAACTACCCATGTTACATGTTTGCGGGATGGTTAGACCCGCTGGTCGTGGCCGTGGTGGCCACGCTCCACCGCCGCCTGAATTCATGGCCGGAATGATGCAACAGTTTGAGCTGAATCGCCAGTTCATGGAAGGAATGATGGCTCAGTTTCCTCGTCTGAACATGAATCAACAGCCAACCCTAGTAACTCCGCAGGACTTCTTGCGCCTCAACCCAACTATCTACCGCAGCTCAACTCAACCCCTTGTTGCTAATGACTGGCTCCGCGACATCACGTATGAAATGGAGTCTGCTAGTGTGGCCCCTGCTAGCTATGTCACCTTTGCATCTTTCTTTCTGAAGGGTCCCTCTGCTCAATGGTGGGATAGCCATAGGCGTACCCTGCCTACTAGAACGGTCATCACTTGGCCGGATTTCCAAGCTGCCTTGCGTGCCTGCTTCGTTCCTCAGGGAATCATGGACAGGAAGAAGCGAGATTTCCGCAACCTCACCCAAGGCAACAAGACTCTAGATGCTTATCAGCGGGAATTTCTGGACTTGTCATGTTATGCTGAAGAAGACATTTCAACTGATGCTCGTAAGCAAGAGAAGTTTCGTCATGGACTTCACCCTGATATCAAGCTAGCACTGCTCATTCATGACTTTGCCGACTTTGCCACCTTGGTGAACAAGGCTATTCAGGTTGAGACTGGTCTTCAGGAACACCAGGGATCCCTTAGGTGCAGCCGTGACGCTGGCTCGTCTTTGGGCCTGTCAGCGCAGAAGCGTCGGATATGGATTCCCCACAGCATGTATCGTCCAGCTGCACCTGCACCAAGACAGTCCTATGCCGCACCTCGTCTGCATCCTCCACCGCAGAGGCAGCCTCTTCGAGCTGTACCACCCCAAGCTCCTGCTACCAATCCCAATGATGGTCTGTGCTTTAGATGTGGCCATCCAGGTCACCTTGCCAAAGAGTGCAACCAGAAAAGGAACCAGCTAGCTCTGCCTTCAACTGTCCGTAACAATCAGCCCCATAACAACAATGCCAGACCTTATGGTCGTGGTCAGGATAATCATGTTGATCTGAATGAAGCTCAAGACCAGGCTGCCACTGTGATGGGTACTCTTCTCGTAAATTCAGTACCGGCTTCTGTTTTATTCGATTCAGGAGCATCGCAGTCATTCATGTCAGAAAAAATTTCTTATGCACACGACATCCGATGCGAGCCCATGAACACTCCGATAGTGGTACACACCCCTGCGGGTCAGTGTCGAACTACCATGATTGGTCGCAACGTACCCGTTGAAATTGAAGGGTTGGAATCTCATGTTTCTCCCATTATTCTGGAGTCTTCCAACATTCACCTCATTCTGGGAATGGAATGGTTGAAAGCACATACTGCCTCTATTGTTTGTGCCACCAAAGTCGTTCATCTCCTACATCCTTCCGATGAGATAGTAAGCTACCATGCTCAGATTGTTCAAAACGTTGAAGCACGACTTTATGCCTTGAATGCGTTGAACGCAGCACCTCTTGAGGGAATTGAAAAGATTCCAGTTGTTCACAACTTCCTAGACGTCTTTCCAGAAGAACTTCCAGGAATACCCCCTGCTCGGGCTGTCGAGTTAGTCATCGACTTGATACCAGGCACTGTTCCTATTGCCAAACGACCCTACAAGATGCCGCCTCATGAGCTCCTTGAACTTAAGGAGGAAATCGATAAATCTCTTCGCAGTGGATTCATTCATCCAAGTTCCTCAGCTTGGGGAGCACCTTCCCTCTTTGTGAAGAAGAAGGATGGAACAAATCATTTGGTCCAAGACTATCGTCCTATCAACCAAGCTACAATTCAGAACAAATAGCCCCTTCCTCGGATCAATGATATGTATGATCAACTGTCTGGTTCATCGATATTCTCTAAAATCGACTTGAGGTTGGGTTACCACCAGATCCGTGTTCGTGAAGAGGATATTCCAAAGACCGCATGTCACTAGTTATGGTTCTTATGAGTACACTATCATGTCTTTTGGCTTGACCAATGCTCCAGCCACATTCTCCCGTCTAATGAACTACATATTCATGGATTACCTCGACAAGTTCATCATGGTCTATCTGGATGATATCCTGGTATATTCGAAGAACAAAGAAGAACATGCTGAACATCTTCGACTTGTTCTAGAGAAGCTTCGAGAACATCAACTTTATGCCAAGTATTCCAAGTGCGAATTCTGGCTTCCCGAAGTCACCTACCTTGGTCATGTCATCTCCAAGGATGGTATTGCCATCAACCCAGAGCGCGTTCAGGCTATTCTTGACTAGACCCCTTCGAAGACTGTCAAGCAAGTCAAAAGCTTTCTTGGTCTAGCCAGCTATTGTCGACGCTTTGTCGAGAACTTCTCCCAGATCGCCAAGCCACTGACCAATCTGTTACACAAAGGCATTAAGTTTGATTGGACTAAGAAGTGTCAGAAAGTTTCCAAGCACTCAAGGACAAGCTGACATCTGCCCCAGTGCTTGCTCCCCCTGATTCTCGCAAGGACTTCATCATCTATTACGACGCTTCACGACAAGGATTAGGTTGTGTCCTAATGCAAGAGCGCGGAGTGATTGCTTATGCCTCCCGTCAAGTGTGTCCTCACGAAGAGAACTAACCAGTTCACGACCTTGAGCTTGCTGCGGTTATCTATGCACTGAAGCTGTGGCGACAGTACCTTCTCAGTAATCGTTGCGAGATCTTCACTGATCATCAGAGTCTGAAGTATTTGTTTACTCAGCCAGATTTGAACCTCCGTTAGCAGCGATGGATGGAAGCTATTGCTGACTACAACTGCGGTATATCCTATACCCCTGGTAAGGCTAATGTAATGGCCGATGCCCTGAGCCGTAAGTCTTATTGCAATAATCACATGGTTTACAAAGCTCAACCCTACCTTTATGAAGAGCTATGCAAGCTGAACCTTCAACTAGTTCCACAAGGTTCTCTAAATAACCTTGTCTTGGAACCAACTCTTCTGAAAGAAATCAAGTCTGCTCAAGCCAAAGATGCTCATGTTGATCTGATGAAAAAGGATCTTACCTTAGAGAAATCAAGAGATTTCTCACTTGGTGAAGACGAAACCTTGTACTTCAGAGATTGCATTCTAGTACCCCGGTTCGAGCTTATGATAGAGAAGGTTATGAAAGAAGCACATGACACCCCTCTCTCTATTCATCCGGGAAGTACCAAGATGTACTTAGACATTCGTCAGAAGTATTGGTGGTCCAAGATGAAGCAAGATATTGCTCGATATATCAAAGAATGTGATGTTTGTCGTCGCGTCAAAGCAGAACATCAGAAACCGGCTGGACATCTGCAACCTCTCCCTATTCCTGAATGGAAATGGGATAAGATTCAGATGGACTTTGTCACTGGCCTTCCCAAGTCTCAGAAAGGTAACGATGCTATCTTCGTTGTTATCGACCACTTCTCGAAGGTTACTCACTTTCTGCCAGTCAAGGAGACTATCACTTCTAGTCAATTAGCAAACTTGTATATCTCCCAAATTGTGTCACTCCACGGCATTCTGAAGGAGATCAGTTCAGTCCGTGGCAGTATATTCACTTCAAAGTTCTGGGATAGTTTCCAAGAGGCAATGGGAACTCATATCACCTGGAGCACTGCTTATCATCCCCAATCCCAAGGTCAAGTCGAGCGAGTCAATGAAATTCTTGAAGACATGCTTCGGGCTTGTGTTATTTCTTTCGGCAAAAAGTGGGAAGAATCTCTCCCTTATGCGGAGTTCTCTTATAACAACATCTATCAAGCCAGCTTGAAGATGGCACCCTTCGAAGTGCTTTATGGACGTAAGTGCCGAGCCCCTCTGAATTGGTTAGAAACTGGGGAACAGACGCTCATTGGTGTAGACACTATTCAACAAGCTGAAGAGCAGGTTCGCATTTTCCGGAATAATCTCAAGGCGGCCCAGTCCCGCCAGAAGAGCAACTATGACCGGAAACACTGGGGTTCAACTTATCAACCTGGTGAACAAGCTTATCTACATGTCACTCCTTTGAGAGGCACTCATCGGTTCAGAGTCAAGGGCAAACTAGCTCCGCGCTACATTGGTCCCTTCCGCATCCTCGCCCATCGTGGACTGGTGGCTTATCAATTGGAGTTGCCACCTCAGTTCTCTCACGTCCATGACGTCTTCCACGTGTCGCAACTTCGTCGATGCTTCAAGGACTCAGAACATGAAGTGGATCCGGAATTGATTGAAGTTCAAGATGATCTCACATACAAAGAGCATCCGATCCGCATTCTTGAAGAAGCTGAACATCGAACCCGCCAGAAGGTTACCAAGTTTCTCAAGGTGCAATGGTCGAATCATACTAAAGATGAAGCCACTTGGGAACGCGAAGATAACCTCCGGGCTGAATACCCCGATTTTTTAGAGGAGGAGAGTTGTAACACCCCGGTGTAATGATGCTACAGTAACCCCTGGGGTTAAGTTAATCATTTTTTTAAACAAGTGTTTGATCATCATTGTCTCCTCTCTCTTTCAAATTCCAGTTGATTTCAATTTCAAATTCTGAGTGAAATTCAAAATTGCTCAAACATGAAAACTAAAATGTTCATCATGTGCCAAATAATCCATAACTAATATTGGTGGTGAACCAACATTTTTTGCAAAGTGTTTAAGTGGCCTAAACTATTTAAAACAGTGGTTTAAACAATTAATTAAATGCCTTTTAATTTATAAAAATTCTAACTATTTTATTCAAGTGCTAAAACCTAATGTGGTAGTGTCCTAAATTTATTAAGCTAAATTAATTACAATTCTTATATTTTATTAAACTATTTTGTTTTGAAAATAAATAAGAAAACAGAAAAGTCTTAAAAAAGAGCACAGGCCACTATGCACTCGGCCAAGTGCACAGTGCCTGGCTCGAGCCAACTGGCCTAGCTAGGCCGGCCCACTCCCCCCTCCCCCGGTCGCTTCCCGTTTCTTCGACTGGGCGGGACAGCGCGCACCCGTCGCCGTCCAACCACCTCGTCGGCGACGCCCGACGAGGGGATAAGGCTTCGGACGCCTCAGTCCTCTCCCCCGCTCTCCACTATCACCCGCTTCGCTTCTCACTCTCCCACCAGATCCCTCCTTGCACTCCCCCTCGTTCCCCACCTCAACCGAGCGCCGCTGTCGCCATGGCGATGCCGTAGCCGCGGCCACCGCCCACCCCGTGCCTCTCCAACACATCCACAAGACGCGTCGTCGACCTCTACCTTGACTACGCCTCGCCATTGAGCTCGAGGAGCACCATAGGCAGCGGATCGAGCCGCCCCCTTTCGCCTCAGTCGCCGGCGATCTTCCTCCTCTCCAACGCTCCTGCTGCTCCTAACCTTCCAAGGGCCACCGTGCGTTCCACTAGGTGAGCTCCTCCGTCCCCTACTCCCCTCCTATTAGCCTCATCACGTGCCATAGCTAGCTGCTGCCGCACCCGAGCTCTGTTCGCCGCCGACGAGCTCGTGGACGTGGCCATGGCCCTTGTCACGCTCGCCTGAGGCCTCCGTCGTGCTCCTGGTGCTTCCAGGAACGCAACACGCGCGGGCACGCATCCTATCGTGCCCCTTAGCTCCTACCTCGACGAGCGCCCGAACGCGTCGTCGCCTCCGCTCGCCGCCATCGTGCTTCCGGTGACCAAATGGTCACGGGCTCACGACCGTTGGCCTCGCCACATCACGTACGCCTTGCCCTGCCTCTCAGCTCGTTCACGAACGCACCGCATCGCCTTCGTCGTAGCTCGCCCGAACGCGTTGCCGCTAGCGACGCCGCAGCTCCCAGCACCGGCCACTCCAGCCAACACCATTCGACGCGTGGTCGAGTGGCCATTCGAACGCGACTAGCCGTGGTCGATTTGGAGCCCCGTAGCACGATCCCCGTCCACGCCCATACCCGAGTCCAACTGGTAGCGTCATCGCGCGCGCGACGTCAAGCCGCGTCGAACACACCTAGCCACGGGTCCGAAGACCCACCGTAGCATGAATCCGAGGCTCGCCGGCGTTCGGCCGCTGTGAAAAGCCTCGCCAGAGCTATTTCGGCGCCGGCACCAACGTGGCACGCACGTGGCTGCGTCTGGGTCATTGGCAACTGGGTCCCGCGGGCCCCGTTGACCGGGTCAACTGTGCTGACTATGCACGGTTGACCCTGACAAGTGGGTTCCCCTTTTGTTAATTAGTCTAAATAAGTTTTTATAAAATAACTTAATTAGTTAGACTAAATAGTCACTAACATGTGGGGCCCATTCCCCAATTAACTCCAATTTAGATTTATTTAGATTCTGTTAACCCGCTATGAATGACAGGTGGGTCCCATTGGCCAGGTTTGACCTGAACCAGCTAGGTTTGACTGCTGACCTCATTCTGACCTCATGCTGATGTCATAATTAATTTATGTTAATAAAAATAATTCCAGAAAATGGTTTAACCTTTGAAAATTCATAGATAATAAACCGTAACTCAGATGAAAAAGTTTTATACATTAAAGTTGCTCAGAAAAATCCAATGAATCCAAATACGCGGTCGTTTCATATGTCAGGTGATCCTAGCATGCTGAACATGGAACCGTCCCCTCTCTTTCGTCTGTCCGAAAAAAAGCCAGACGCCAGGAAAACCCCCCGGATGTTTTCCCTCTCGGCTGCAACGTGTAGTATTGCGTTAGAGAACTCCTACCGTAGCTTACCACCATGTCGTGATTTCTGTTGCATTTGTATGACTGCTATTTATTGTTTCTTCCCCCTCTTCTCTCCAATAGACCCTAAGAACAATGTCGCCCCTGTGATCGACTACGTCGACGATGACACTTCTTCCTTTTCAACAGAGCTTCCAGGCAAGCAAACTCCCCCTTGAGCATTCTGATATCGCCCATTTCTTTCCCTCTCATGCTTGCATTAGAACTGCTACTGCTTTCCGTATGATCCTACTCTGATGCATAGCCTATTTTTGTTACCTGCTTTCATACCTTACCTGCTTATTCTAAACTGCTTAGTATAGGTTGGTTAGTGATCCATCAGTGACCCCCACCTTGTCCTTGTTGCCCCTGCTTCATCATCAAAGACCCGATCAACGGGATCGAAGACTCATGTAGTCTGTGTTCACATGACACCACTAGAGGGATGACAACATACATCTCATCAAAATATCGAACGAATACCAAATTCACATCACTACTAATAGCAAGATTTCTCCCATGTCCCTAGGAACAAATGTAACTACTCACAAAGCATATTCATGTTCATAATCAGAGGGGTATTAATATGCATACTGGATCTGAACATATGATCTTCCACCAAGTAAACCAACTAGCATCAACTAGAAGGAGTAATCAACACTACTAGCAACCCACATGTACCAATCTGAGGTTTGGATACAAAGATTGGATACAAGAGATGAACTAGGGTTTGAGATGAGATGGTGCTGGTGAAGATGTTGATGGAGATTGACCCCCTCCCGATGAGAGGACCATTGGTGATGATGATGGTGATGATTTCCCCCTCCCGGAGGGAAGTTTCCCCGGCAGAACAGCTCTGCCAGAGCCCTATATTGGTTCCGCCAAGGTTCCGCCTCGTGGCGGCGGAGTTTTGTCCCGTGAGATATATTGTCCTATGATCTCTTATGCTAAAGTAACAATTCAATCACAATTTCAAGTATGAATCATAAACTTCATTGAGAACCAACAAACTCTAATCTCAGTCATTGAGGCAACTGCAATTTATCATAACATAGGAAAGGGTCAATATAAGAGCTTTTTAGCAAGTCCACATACTCAACTATCATTTAGTCTTTCACAATTGCTAACACTCACGCAATATTTATGCGTATGAAGTTTTAATCGAACACAGAGAAATATAGGGGCTTATAGTTTTGCCTCCCAACATTTTACCTCAAGGGTAATGTCAACAATAATAGTTCATGAAAACTCGCATCCCATTAGCTATATATATCAGGATCTTTCCAACACATTGTGCTTGTCAAAGGATAAAATGTAAAAGGGAAAGGTGGATATCACCATGACTCTTTGCATGAAGTATAAGACAAGAATAAAAGATAGGCCCTTCGCAGAGGGAAGCAGAGTTTGTCGTGCGCTTTTATGGTTGGATCCATGAAATCTTAATGCAAAAGAATGTCACTTTATATTGCCACTTGTGATATGGACCTTTATTATGCAGTCCATCGCTTTTATTTCTTCCATATAACAAGATTGTATAAAGCTTATTTTCTCCACACTAATAAGTCATACATATTTAGAGAGCAAGTTTTATTGCTTGCACCAATGACAACTTACTTGAAGGATCTTACTCAATCCATAGGTAGATATGGTGGACTCTCATGGCAAAACTGGGTTTAGGGATATTTGGAAGCACAAGTAGTATCTCTACTTGGTGCAAAGAAATTGGCTAGCAAGAGAGGGAAAGGAAATCTCAACATGTTGGATGATCCATGACGATATAATTTATCTTAGATGTAAGAAAACATAACCCATTACGTTGTCTTCCTTGTCCAATGTCAACCCTTTAGCATATCATACTTTAATGAGTGCTCACAATTATAAAAGATGTCTAAGATAGTATATTTATATGTGAACCTCTCTTTCTTTATTACTTCCTATTAATTGCAACGATGACCAAAACTATGTTTGTTAACTCTCAACAACTTTTATTCATCATACTCTTTATATGTGAGCTCATTACTCTCCATAAGATCCATATGATCTCTTAATTTATTTTTATTCTTTCTCTTTTATTTTATTCCCTCAAGATCATAGCAAGATAATCAAGCCCTTGACTCAACACTAATCTTCATTATATATAGCTCACAGACTCGATTACATAGAGGGATCATAAAGCAAAACTCACAACTAGATCACACTAAAACTTTATTCTACTAGATCAAGATATTATCAAAAGGATCGAACTAAGAAAAATGGTAAAGATAAAAGTTATGGTGATACGATACCGGGGCACTCCCCCAAGCTTGGCAGTTGCCAAGGGGAGTGCCCATACTGATGTGTTTATGTTTCCTTCCTCGGAGGTGGTGATGAAGGAGTTGTTGATGATGTAGGCTTGTCGTCCATCTTCCAAGGCATAGGCTCGCCAATATAGAAGGATGATCGAGTCTCCAGAATCCTCAAATCTGTAGCCAAACTCATCCTCTTGAATCAATATTCATACTCACAGTTTTGATGTTGCGGGTCATAGATCTGGGCTTGGAGGCACTCGATTTTCTCATGAAGCTTGAAGATGGCCTCCCCAATGTCCTTGGCGTCCAGCTTGTGGTTGTTGGTGAACTCCGTGATCATTATGTGATTGGAGTCGAGTCCATGCTCCACCATCTCTTGACACTTGAAAACTTTTTGCTCCATCGCATCAAGCCTTGTCTCCATGCTTCCGGTCCTCCTTGGTCCCTCCACATCGCGGATGTGCAACAAACCCACACGCATCTCAATAGTTTGAGGGTGTTGTAGCACCTCCGCGAGGTAGGGGTTGATGACCTTCTTGAAGAACTTGTCCTTGGGGGCACTTGAAGACGCCATGGCAATCTAGATCTGTCAAAAAAACAGCTCGAAACAAAGACAGGAGATATTTGCCTGATATGGTGGTCAAAACCTTCGGGAGATTATATAATGAAATTTTACCGACCAAAAGAAGTATCGTGCAAGAAAATGGAGTCTGTAGAGCGCACGAGGTGTCCACGAGGCAGGGGGCGTGCCCAAGGGGTAGGGCGCGCCCTCCATCCTCGTGGAAGCCTCGTTTCCTTTCCGGTCTGCTTCTTATTTTCCTATTTTCTTAAATATTCCAAAACGGAGAAATATTGCCATTAGAACTGTTTTGGAGTCGGTTACTTACCGTACCACATACCTATTCCGTTTTGGAGTCTGAAATGTTTTGGAAAGTGTCCCTTATGTATTCCTCCGGGGTTAGGGATCCAATAATATTAGTTTCAACATTTATGGGATTACCTGAGGTATAATGTTTGATTCTTTGACCGTCCACCACCTTCGGATTTGTGCCCTCGAAGTTGTTGATTTTTATAGCACCGGAACGATAGACCTCCTCGATAATGTAAGGACCCTCCCATTGAGAGAGAAGTTTGCCTGCAAAAAATCTTAAACGTGAGTTGTATAACAATACATAATCACCTACATTGAACTCACGCTTTTGTATCCTTTTATCATGCCATCTTTTAACCTTTTTTTAAACAGCTTGGCATTCTCGTAGGCATGGGTTCTCCATTCATCAAGTGAGCTAATGTCAAAAAGCCTCTTCTCACCGGCAAGTTTGAAGTCATAGTTGAGCTCTTTAATGGCCCAATATGCCTTATGTTCTAATTCAAGAGGTAAGTGACATGCTTTATCATAAACCATTTTATACGGAGACATACCCATAGGATTTTTATATGCAGTTCTATATGCCCATAATGCATCAAGTTTCTTGGACCAATTCTTTCTAGATCTATTAACAGTATTTTGCAAAATTAATTTAAGCTCTCTGTTACTCAATTCTACTTGACCACTAGACTGCGGGTGATAAGGAGATGCAATTCTATGATTAACATCATACTTAGCAAGCATTTTACGAAAGGCACCATGAATAAAGTGTGAACCACCATCAGTCATTAAATATCTAGGGACTCCAAACCTCAGAAAAATAACTTCTTTAAGCATCTTAATAGAGGTGTTATGATCAACACTACTAGTTGGAATAGCTTCTACCCACTTAGTGACGTAATCAACGGCAACTAAAATATGTGTATACCCATTAGAGGAAGGAAAATGTCCCGTATAATCAAAGCCCCAAACATCAAATGGTTCAATAACAAGTGAATAATTCATAGGCATTTCTTGACGTCTACTAATATTACCAATTCTTTGACATTCATCACAAGATAAGACAAACTTACGGGCATCCTTGAAGAGAGTAGGCCAATAAAAACCGGATTGCAATACCTTGTGTGTAGTTCTATCTCCAGCGTGGTGTCCGCCATAAGCCTCGGAGTTACATTTGCGTAGGATCTGTTCCTGCTCATGCTCAGGTACACAACGTCTAATAATACCATCTACGCCTTCTTTATAAAGATGTGGGTCATCCCAGAAGTAATGTCTCAAATCATAGAAAAACTTTTTCTTTTGCTGGTATGTGAAACTAGGTGGTATGAATTTAGCAACAATATAATTAGCATAATCAACATACCATGGAGTAGTACGAGAAGCATTTATGACAGCTAATTGTTCATCAGGAAAGCTATCATCAATAGGTAGTGGGTCATCAAGAACATTCTCTAACCTAGACAAGTTGTCTGCAACGGGATTCTCAGCTCCCTTTCTATCAATAATATGCAAATTAAATTATTGTAGTAGGAGAACCCATCTAATAAGTCTAGGTTTAGCATCTTTCTTTTCCATAAGATATTTAATAGCAGCATGATCAGTGTGAATAGTTACTTTAGATCAACAATATAAGGTCTGAACTTATCACATGCAAATACAACTGCTAAGAATTCTTTTTCAGTAGTAGCATAATTTCTCTGGGCATTGTCTAGAGTTTTACTAGCATATTGAATAACATTTAATTTTTTATCAATGTTTTGTCCTAGAACAGCCCCTACAACATAATCACTAGCATCACACATAATTTCAAAGCATAAATTCCAATCAGGTGGCTGAACAATAGGTGCAGAAATCAAGGCTTTCTTAAGTATTTCAAATGCTTCTACACAATCATCATCAAAGACAAAAGTAATATCTTTTTGCAATAGGTTAGTAGGAGGCTGAGAAATTTTTGAGAAGTCCTTAATGAACCTCCTATAAAAACCGGCATGACCAAGGAAACTTCTTATACCTTTGATGTCCTTGGGACACGGCATCTTTTCAATAGCATCAACTTTAGCTTTATCAACTTCAATACCTCTTTAAGAAATTTTATGCCCTAAGAGAATACCTTCATTAACCATAAAGTGTCACTTCTCCCAGTTCAAGACAAGATTAGTTTCTTCACATCTCTGCAAAACTTGATCAAGGTTGCTCAAGCAAACATCAAAAGAGGATCCATAAACGGAGAAATCGTCCATGAAAACCTCACAAATCTTTTCACAAAAGTTAGAGAATATAGCCATCATGCATCTTTGAAAGGTAGCATGTGCATTACATAAACCAAAAGGCATACATCTATAAGCAAAAGTACCAAAAGGGCTAGTAAAAGTGGTCTTTGCTTGATCATCAGCTGACACATGTATTTGAGAGAAACCAGAGTAACCATCTAGAAAGCAAAAATGTGTATGTTTGGATAATCTTTCTAGCATTTGATCAATAAAAGGCAAAGGGTAATGATATTTTTAGTAGCTTTATTTAATTTTCGGAATCAATTACCATCCTATAACCTGTAATAATTCTTTGTGGAATCAATTCATCTTTATCATTAGGAACGACAGTAATACCTCGCTTCTTAGGGACACAATGGACAGGACTTACCCACTGACTATCAGCAACGGGATAAATTATACCTTCCTCAAGGAGCTTTAATATTTCCTTTCTTACCACTTCTTTCATCTTAGGATTCAGCCATCGTTGGTGATCAATAACTAGTTTGGCTTCTTTCTCCAAAAAAAATTTTGTGTTGACATGGAGTGGGACTAATGCCCTTAAGATCATCAAGAGTATATCCAATAGCAGCACGGTGCTTCTTCAGAGTTTGCAATAATTTCTCTTCCTCCTTCTCTGAAAGGTTAGCACTAATAATAACAGGATATATCTTCTTTTCATCAAGATAAGCATATTTAAGAGTATCAGGTAATGGTTTAGGCTCAAACACGGGATCACCCTTGGGTGGAGGAGGATCCCCTAGGATTTCAACAGGCAAGTTGTGTTTCAGAATAGGTCCTTGTTTAAAGAATACTTCATCTATTTCCCTTCTTTCATTCATAAACATATCATTTTCATGGTCTAGTAAATATTGTTCTAAAGGATCAGTAGGAGGCACGACAATAGAAGCAATACCAATAATTTCATCTTTACTAGGAAATTCCTCATCACGGGGTTGTCTATGAAACTTAGCAAAATTAAACTCATGAGACATATCCCCAAAACCAACAAAAACAATATCCTTATTGCAGTCTATCTTAGCATTAACAATATTCAAGAAGGGTCTACCAATTATAATGGGACAAAACCTGTCTTGTGGGGAACCAAGAACAAGAAAATCAGTAGGGTATTTAACCTTCCCACACAAGACTTCAACATCTCTAACAATCCCAATGGGTGAAATAGTATCTCTATTGGCAAGCTTAATGGTAACATCGATATCTTCTATCTCAGCAGGTGCAATATCATGCATAATTTCTTTGTATAAGGAATGAGGTATTGCACTTGCACAAGCACCCATATCACATAATCCATGATAGCAATAATCTCCTATTTTAACAGAAATAACAGGCATGCCTACAACAAGTCTATGTTTATTTTTAGTATCAGGTCTAGCAATTCTAGCAGTCTCATCACAGAAGTAAATAACATGCCCATCAATATTATCGGCCAATAGATCTTTAACCATAGCAATATTAGGTTCAACTTTAACTTGCTCAGGGGGTTTGTGTGTCCTAATATTACTTTTGTTGACTACAGTTGAAACTTTAGCATGATCATTTATTCTAACAGGGAAAGGTAGTTTCTCAACATAAGTAGTAGGAACAACAAGATCATTATAAGTGATAGTCTTTTCTTCAACTTTAATAGGTGCAACTACTTTTACTTCAATGGGAGGATTATATTTAAATCACTTCTCCTTAGGGAGATCAACATGAGTAGCAAAGGATTCACAAAAGAAAGCTACTATCTCAGAGTCAAGTCCATATTTAGTGCTAAATTCACGGAAAGCATCGGCATCCATAAAAGATTTAACACAGTCAAACTTAGGTGTTATACCTGACTCCTTACCTTTGTCGAGGTCTCAATCTTCAGAGTTGAGTTTAATTCTTTCCAATAAATCCCATTTGAATTCAATAGTCTTCATCATAAAAGATCCAGTACAAGAAGTATCGAGCATGGAGCGATTACTGAGAGAAAGCCGAGCATAAATTTTTTTGAATAATCATTTCTCTTGAGAGCTCATGATTGGGGCATGAATATAACATTGACTTAAGCCTCCCCCAAGCTTGAGCGATTCTTTCTCCTTCGCGAGGCCAAGAATTATATATAATTACGATCACGATGAACAAGATGCATAGGATAAAACTTCTGGTGAAATTCCAATGTCAATCGCTTATAATCCCATGATCCCATATCATCACATAGCCTATACAATGTCAATGCATCTCCCTTCAAAGATAAAGGGAAGACCTTCTTCTTGATAACATCCTCGGGCATACCTGCAAGCTTAAATAATCCACAAACTTCATCCACATAGATTAAGTGTAAATCGGGATGCAATGTTCCATCTCCTGCAAAAGGATTAGCTAGGAGTTTCTCTATCATACCCGAAGGAATTTCAAAGTAAACATTTTCAGTAGGTTCAGTAGGTTGAGGATCAAATTTTGCTCTACTGGTCGGGGTGAAGATACCCCGAACAAGCCCCTCAAAGGATTATGTTCCATAGTAACAAGTGACAGTAAATTTCAGCACACTATATAATTTTTTCCTTACCAAATTCCACCTACCAAAGGCGATTCACTCCCCAGCAACGGCGCCAGAAAATAGTCTTGATGACCCACACGTGTAGGGGATCTATCGTATCCTTTTCGATAAGTAAGAGTGTCGAACCCAACGAGGAGCAGACGTAAATGATAAGCGGTTTTCAGCAAGGTATTCTCTGCAAGCACTGAAATTATCGGTAACAGATAGTTTTGTGATAAGGTAATTTGTAACGAGTAAAAAGTAATAAAAGTAAATAAGGTGCAGCAAGATGGCCCAATCCTCTTTGTAGCTAAGGACAAGCCTGAACAAACTCTTATATGAAGGAAAGCGCTCCCAAGGACACATGGGAATTATCGCCAAGCTAGTTTTCATCATGTTCATATGATTCGCGTACGATACTTTGATAATCTGATATGTGGGTGGACCGGTGCTTGGGTACTGTCCTTAGTTGGACAAGCATCCCACTTATGATTAACCCCTATTGCAAGCATCTGCAACTACAACAGAAGTATTAAGGTAAACCTAACCATAGCATGAAACATATGGATCCAAATCAGCCCCTTATGAAGCAACACATAAACTAGGGTTTAAGCTTCTGTCAATCTAGCAACCCATCATCTACTTATTACTTCCCAATGACTCCCTCTAGGCCCAAACAATGGTGAAGTGTCATGTAGTCAATGTTCACATGACACCACTAGAGGGATGACAACATACATCTCATCAAAATATCGAACGCATACCAAATTCACATGACTACTAATAGCAAGACTTCTCCCATGTCCTCAGGAACAAACGTAACTACTCACAAAGCATATTCATGTTCATAATCAGAGGGGTATTAATATGCATAATGGATCTGAACATATGATCTTCCACCAAGTAAACCAACTAGCATCAACTACAAGGAGTAATCAACACTACTAGCAACCCACACGTACCAATCTGAGGTTTGGATACAAAGATTGGATACAATAGATGAACTAGGGTTTGAGATGAGATGGTACTGGTGAAGATGTTGATGGAGATTGACCCCCTCCCGATGAGAGGATCGTTGGTGATGACGATGGTGATGATTTCCCCCACCCGGAGGGAAATTTCCCTGGCAGAACAGCTCTGCCGGAGCCCTAGATTGGTTCCGCCAAGGTTCTGTCTCATGGCGGCGGAGTTTCTTCCCCAAAGCTTGCTTATGATTTTTTCTCGGACGAAAGACCTCATATAGCAAAAGATGGGCATCGGAGGGCCACCAGGGGGCCCACGAGGCAGGGGGTAGGGCCCGCCCCCACTCTCGTGGCTGGTGGGTGGCCCCCTCTGGTACTTCTTGCGCTCAATATTTTTTATATATTCTGAAACGTGCTCCTGTGAAGTTTCAGGACTTTTGGAGATGTGCAGAATAGGTCTCTAATATTTGCTCCTTTTCCAGCCTAGAATTCCACCTGCCGGCATTCCCCCTCTTCATGTAAACCATGTAAAATAAGAGAGAATAGGCATAAGTATTGTGACATAATGTGTGATAACAGCCCATAATGTAATAAATATCGATATAAAAAGCATGATTCAAAATGGACGTATCAAAGACCAGGCCCCGGCACCGCACATCACTTTCCCCTTTTGTTGCTCGACTCTGCAGAGTTACCATCGAGTGCCGAGGGTGGAACCTTATACATCACTCCTGAGGAGATCTCTGTAGGTAGCTATCCGGTCGTGGTCATCGAGGGTGATTTCCTCCTTAACCACTTCCGATACGGCTTTGTCGTGCAACCCCTCAAGTGTGAACCTCGAGGATGGATCCTCTTACGTTCAGCTTGATGATTACATCGAGTGGAATTCACCGGGGGTGATTCCTCAGGTTTTCCCCTTGGTGTTAGACACACAATTACTATGGTTACTATGACTTTACATTGAACCATGTTACTAAAGACGTGTCAGCCCAGAGGGGTACCCGCGCGAGCTTATAGCGAGTGATGTGGTGTCGGGTTGACTTGGGAGGTGCCTGCGAGATACTTACGAGGCGTGCCCAGGCATTCTTAGCCCTTGCCGCAAGTACTCGAGATGGGGCGACGGGGTCACATGTTTCGTGAGTCTCTGCTTGTGACCGCACTACCAACACACTAACGGTTTGGATATTTGATCCGAGGGGCCTATGGCCTGATAGCACTAACCATCACTTGGGCATTGTATGGGCGTACTGTGTCGTATGCAGCAGCCGAAGCTTAATAGACGCCATGCGATTGTGCGGCGCGCGCCGGGTTGGACTGGTAAGCACCTCCCCTTTTAAGGAGGTAGCTAGGTCTGCTCACCGGCCGCCCACGCAACGTGCAGGAGTTCCCGGGGTGATGGCCCAAGACCCCTGGGGGCATAGGTTTAGTCCGGCATGCTTGACCTCTCTATTAAGCCTAGGTCGGGTTGCGGCATATTGTTTGGCCGAGGCCGGGCATGACCCAGGAAAGTGTGTCCGGCCGAAGTTAATCGAGCGTGGTGGGTAAGTTGGTGCACCCCTGCAGGGAAGAAAACATCTATCGATAGCCTGTCCTACGGTAACGGACACTCGAAGTTGTATCCCAATCGATACAACTAGAACTGGATACTTGAGGTGATAACTAGATAGTATGGCTCTAGGGTTGCTTTCTCGCAGGGAGTCGAGAAAGGATCTCTAGCTGAGGTTGATAACACTACTACTACTTTACATTATGCTGATCTGTACTCTTCTATATGTTGCAAGATGCTTGAAGATGCTAGTCTTCGATAGGCTAGGCTTTCCCCTTCTTTCCTGGCATTCTGTAGTTTAGTCCACAGATACAGCCCATTTCCTTTGATACAGATGCATACTTAGTTTAGATCTGATGTAAGTCTTGCGAGTACTTTGGATGAGTACTCACGGTTGCTTTGCTAACCCTTTTTCCCATATACCCAATTGTTGCGACCAGATGACGGATCCCATGAGCCAGACGACACCACTGATGACTACTACTACCCCGAGGGTGCCTACCACTACGTGATGGCCGCAGACGACCTGGAGTACTTAGGAGGCTCCCAGGCAGGAGGCCTTGCCTTTTCGATCAATGTTGCTTTTGTGCTAGCCCTCTTAAGGCAAAACTTGTTTAACTTATGTCTGCACTCAGATATTGTTGCTTCCGCTAACTCTTGTGTATTCCAGCTTATGTATTCGAGCCCTCGAGGCCCATGGCTTGTAATATAAAGCTTGTATAATATTTTAATTTGTGTCTAGAGTTGTGTTGTTATATCTTCCCGTGAGTCCCAGATCTTGATCATACACATTTGCGTGTATGATTAGTGTACGATTGAATCGGGGGCATCACAACCGCCATCCTCCGCCCGCTCCGGCTGGAACTCGTCGTGGAAGGCGAATCCGACGATATAGATGGCATGGGCGGCGATCCGTCCGGCCTCCGCCTACAACTGGCTCTCCAAGCCGGCCCGCTGGCCCATCAGCACATCCAGCGCCAGGTCCGGATGCCAAGAAATCGCGGAGCGCCATCTCGGCGCCGGCTCGGGCGGTAGAAACCCGCCACTCATGAAGATGGTTCGGGTCCGCCTCCAACCACCGCGCCAGCCGCGTGAAGCTGTTCGGCACGACAGCGCCCAGCCAGAGGGCCGCCATCATCGTTGTGCCGGCCCCAGAAAGCCGCCCCCTCTGCTCACTCAAGACTCGCAGATGGGCCTCGGCTGTGGCCACAATCTCCGGGAAAGTCCAGGCCACCTGCGGGTCGGTCCCGGAACCGATGACCCCCTGCGGGTCGTGCTGGAAGCGAACCGCCTCCTCCGCCAGCCGGTGCATCTCCGGAAAGGTCCCTGCCAAGAAGTAAAGCAAGTTAGAAAAGAAGCCGCCAAAAACAAGAAGCCGGAGTCCCAATCCGGCAACAACAAAACCAAAAGAAAGCACTTACTAGAGAAGGACTCTTCCAGGTGTTGCGCTTCGAGCAACATACCGTGCCGCTCCCGGGCAATGGGGGGGTCACGCTCCTGAAGCGTATTCTCCAGGTCGGCACCCTTGCCAAGGGCGGCCTTCAGCTCAGCGTCCTTGTCCTCGGCCGCCTTCACGGCCTCCTCGCGGTGCCGGACCTCCTCCTGCTGGGTCTCCTCCGCCGCGGCCACCAGCGCCTTCAGGCTCTCCACCTCCGCCTGAAGCTGCCCCTTGTTGTCGGCCCGCTTGCCGCATTGCTGGTCCGCCTCGGCAAGGGCCTGCTGCGCCTCCGTGACCTTGGAGGCCTCCGCCTTGAGGCGCTCCACCTCAGCCTCGAGGCGGCCCTTGTCGCCCTCCAGCCGCTCCTCCAGCCGGCTGGCTTCGTCGAGCGCCCTCCAGGCTCCCGTCGCGTTCGTCCTCGCCCTCTCCACCTCGGCTCCAAGCCGACCGGCGTCAGCAACAAGCCGGTCATAGTGGAAGCCGGCCTGGACCAGCCGGGTCCTCCAAGACAGCACCTCGGCTGTAGAAAAGAAACTCAGAAACAAAGTACTGCTTTAAGATTCGACCCAGCTACTATGCAGTTGGCCCGAATCTCGGGGGCTACACCCAGTGGGTGCGCTAGCACGCCCCCACTAGAAAAGAGCATGCAAGACAAGTACCTGCCATGGCGCGGAGCTCCTCCTCCTTGGCGTCGAGCCTTTCGGCGTCTCAAGGAGCCAGTTGAAGACGCCGACTCGGTAGGCGTGCAGTTGCTGCAAAAAGCAATGATCAATACAAGACACCAAAATAAGATTCGACCCAGCTCCTATGCAGTTGGCCCAAATCTCGAGCTACACGCAGTGGGTGCGCTGGCGCGCCCCCACGAAGAAGAAGCAACAAAAAAGGAAAAGAAGAATGCAAGGGAAACTTATGAACACGGCGCACTCCAGCTCCTGCGTCGCCTCGACCTCGGCTTGAGCAAAGGCCTGAATCCGTTCCGCCCGCCCTCGCAGGCGATGGGTCACGGAGGTCATCGCCGCCTCCTCCTGGGTCGGAGGCCCAAAGAAGACCTCGCCGGTCCCACTCCGCGTCGGCTGCGACCCGGCGGCCCAGCGACCCCCAGGCTTGAGCACCAGGGCGTGCTCCACGCTAGCCGCCTCCCCTGAGGCGGGCGCCCCCTCCGGTTCCTTCTCCGGCACCCTCTCCGGCTCCGACGCCGGCTCGGTGGGCCGACTGGCTTGCGGCTCCACCGCCGGCGGCGTCTCGCTCGTCGACGTCCGAGCCGTTGATACGTCTCCAACGTATCTATAATTTTTGATTGCTCCATGCTATATTATCTACTGTTTTATACATTATTGGGCTTTATTTTCCACTTCTATATTATTTTGGGGACTAACCTATTAACCGGAGGCCCAGCCCAGAATTGCTGTTTTTTGCCTGTTTTAGGGTTTCAAAGATAAGGAATATCAAACGGAGTCCAAACGGAATGAAACCTTTGGAAACATGATTTTCTCATCAGATAAGATCCAGGAGACTTGGACCCTCCGTCAAGAAATCCACGAGGTGGTCATGAGGGTGGAGGGCGCCCCCCCTAGGGCGCGCCCCCCTGCCTCGTGGACCCCTCAAAGCTCAAACGACATACTTCTTCCTCCTATATATATCCACGTACCCCCAAACGATAGGGGACGGAGCCAAAAACCTAATTCCACCGCCGCAACTTTCTGTATCCACGAGATCCCATCTTGGGGCATGTTCCGGAGCTTCGCTGGAGGGGGCAGCGATCACGGAGGGCTTCTACATCATCATCCAAGCCCCTCCGATGAATTGTGAGTAGTTTACTTCAGACCTACGGGTGCATAGCTAGTAGCTAGATGGCTTCTTCTCTCTTTTTGGATCTCAATACAATGTTCTCCCCCTCTCTCATGGAGATCTGTTCGATGTAATCTTCTTTTTGCGGTGTGTTTGTTGAGACTGATGAATTGTGGGTTTATGATCAAGTCTATCTATGAATAATATTTGAATCTTCTCTGAATTCTTTTATGTATGATTGGTTATCTTTGCAAGTCTCTTCGAATTATCATTTTGGTTTGGCCTACTAGATTGGTTGTTCTTGCCATGGGAGAAGTGCTTAGCTTTGGGTTCGATCTTACGGTGTCCTTTCCCAGTGACAGAAGGGGCAGAAGGCACGTATTGTATCGTTGCCATTGAGGATAACAAGATGGTTTTTTTATCATATTGCATGAAACTATCCCTCTACATCATGTCATCTTGCTTAAGGCATTACTCTGTTTTTAACTTAATACTCTAGATGCATGCTGGATAGCGGTCGATGAGTGGAGTAATAGTAGTAGATGCAGAATCGTTTCGGTCTACTTGTCTCGGACGTGATGCCTATATACATGATCATACCTATATATTCTCATAACTATGCTCAATTCTGTCAATTGCTCAACAGTAATTTGTTCACCCACCGTAGAATTCTTATGCTCTTGAGAGAAGCCACTAGTGAAACCTATGGCCCCCTGGTCTCTTTCTCATCATATCAATCTCCATCACTTTATTATTGCTTTGCTTTTACTTTGCTTTTACTTTATTTACTTTGCATCTCTATACCAAAAATACCAAAAATATTATTTATCATCTCTATCACATCTCACTTTCGTAAGTGACCGTGAAGGGATTGACAACCCCTAAGCGCGTTGGTTGCGTTGAGCTATTGTTTTTGTGTAGGTACAAGGGACTCGAGCGTAGCCTCCTACTGGATTGATACCTTGGTTCGCAAAAACTGAGGGAAATACTTACACTACTTTGCTGCATCATCTCTTCCTCTTCGGGGAAATCAAACGCAGTGCTCAAGAGGTAGCAGCCGTCCCCGCCGGCACCGTCCGCGACGCCTCCCTGAAGACAGCGTCATCGCTGCCTTCGTCGGCCCCCGCCCGCTCGACCACATCAGTCTATGGCGGGGTGTCGTCCCTGACGACCACGACCTCACGGTCGAGGTCCATCGTATCCGCGCAGCCTCTGTGGCCGTGCTCCCCCTCCAACGACGACACGAACACCGTCGCCGCCACCGCCGTCCCCACCGGCATCTCCGGCCGCGTCGACTCCTCGTTGGCTCGCGCCCATGCCGCCGCAGCGCTAACCCAGGCCTAGGTCGACGCTTCCTCCAACTTCGCCTCGGCCCGGTTCCGGTCCAACCAGGCCAGGCGAGGGAGTCCTGGATTAGGGGGTGTTCGGGTAGCCGGACTATACCTTCAGCCGGACTCCTGGACTATGAAGATACAAGATTGAAGACTTCGTCCCGTGTCTGGATGGGACTTTCCTTGGCGTGGAAGGCAAGCTTGGCGATGCGGATATTCAAGATCTCCTACCATTGTAACCGACTCTGTGTAACCCTAACCCTATCCGGTGTCTATATAAACCGGAGGGTTGTAGTCCGTAGGCAATCAACTCCATATACAACAATCATACCGTAGGCTAGCTTCTAGGGTTTAGCCTCCTTGATCTCGTGGTAGATCTACTCTTGTACTACCCATATCATCAATATTAATCAAGCAGGACGTAGGGTTTTACCTCCATTAAGAGGGCCCGAACCTGGGTAAAACATCGTGTTCCCTGCCTCCTGTTACCATCCGGCCTAGACGCACAGTTCGGGACCCACTACCCGAGATCCGCCGGTTTTGACACCGACATTGGTGCTTTCATTGAGAGTTCCTCTGTGTCGTCGCCTTTAGGCCCG
Source organism: Triticum urartu (assembly GCF_056163025.1). NCBI lineage: Eukaryota > Viridiplantae > Streptophyta > Magnoliopsida > Poales > Poaceae > Triticum > Triticum urartu. Next base: position 155,974,560 of record NC_141873.1, on the reverse strand, counting down.
ATGGCTCCTTTGATCATCAACAACGATGCAGTCCAGGGTGAGACTTTGCTCCCCGGACAGATCTTCGTCTTTGGCGGCTTCGCTCTGCGGGCCAATTCGCTCGGCCACCTGGAGCAGATCGAAAGCTACGCCCTTGGCCATCAAGTCAGGTTTGGAAGCTTAAACTACACGGCTGACATCCGCGGAGACTTGATCTTCGACGGACTCGAGCCATGGCCAAGCGCGCCGCACTATCTCGAGAGGCATGATCTAGCTCTGCCCCCGGACAGTTTCCTGGAGGCTGCACACGCATCGGTTCCGACCCCTAACTCGGAGCCTATTGCGCCAATCGAGGATGAGCGGTTGGACGTCACCTCGGGGGCTGCGATCCCAAAAGCGATCGAGCCGAACGCTAGCCCCGCACTCTGCACGACCCGTGACTCCCAGTATCCGGACTCCTCCCCGGACTCCGAACCCCCCGCGCCCCTGCCAATCGAGTCCGATTGGGCGCCGATAATGGAGTTCACCGCCGCAGACATCTTTCAGCGTTCGCCATTTGGCGACATCCTGAATTCTCTTAAGTCTCTCTCTTTATCAGGAGAGCCCTGGCCGGACTACGGTCAGCGAGGGTGGGATACGGGCGATGAGGAAATTCAAAGCCCACCCACCACCCACTTTGTAGCCACTGTCGACGATCTAACCGACATGCTTGACTTCAGCTCTGAAGACATCGACGGCATGGACGACGATGTAGGAGACGAACAGGAACCAGCACATGTAGGGCGCTGGAAGGCCACCTCGTCATATGACATATATATGGTGGATACTCCAAAAGATGGAGATGGCGATGGAACAGTGGGGGATGACGCCCCCAAGAAACAGCCAAAGCGCCGGTGTCAGCAGCGCCGTTCTAAATCCCGCCAAAACAAAAACGGTGATTCCGGCACGGGAGATAATACTACCCCGGATAGCGCCGAAGAACACCCACCTCAGCAAGATTCGGCACAGGAAGATGGAGAAGCCAGCCCTCATGAGAGAGCGGCAGACCGAGAGGTCGAGGATGATAACTATACGCCTCCCTCCGAAGACGAGGCAAACCTCGATGACGACGAATTCGTCATACCATCAGACCCCGCCGAACAAGAGCGTTTTAAACACAGGCTTTTAGCCACGGCAAGCAGCCTCAAGAAAAAGCAGCAACAGCTTAGAGCTGCCCAAGATTTGCTAGCTAACAGATGGACTGAAGTCCTTGCGGCCGAAGAGTATGAACTCGAATGCCCCTCCAAGAGTTACCCGAAGCGCAGGCCGCTACCCCGATCAGAGGAGGAAGCACCTACATCACCAGCGCATGACATGGCAGACCGGACACCTCGCGGCCGCGACAGAGAGGCCTCTCGGCCCTCCACCCAAGCCATGCCCCGACGCCGCTCAACTAAGGCACGGGAAAATGCGCCCGACCTGCGAGACATACTGGAGGATAAGGCAAGACAAACAAGATCGATCTACGGATCGCGCAGGCGCCCTACGGCATGTGACAATGATCTTCACTCCGGATACAACAAATCCGGCCAGGCCGAACACAACAGACATAGCTCTTCCGAGCTGCGTCGTGATATAGCCCAGTACAGAGGCGCCGCACACCCGCTATGCTTCATGAATGAAGTAATGGATCATAAAATCCCAGAGGGTTTCAAACTCGTAAACATCGAATCATACGATGGCACAACAGATCCGGCGGTATGGATCGAGGATTATCTCCTTCACATCCACATGGCACGCGGCGATGATCTACACGCCATCAAATACCTCCCGCTCAAACTTAAAGGACCGGCCCGGCATTGGCTTAACAGCTTGCCAGCAGACTCAATCGGTTCTTGGGAGGACCTGGAAGCCGCATTCCTCGACAACTTCCAGGGCACTTACGTGCGAACGCCGGATGTCGACGACTTAAGCCACATAATTCAACAGCCAGAGGAATCGGCCTGACAATTCTGGACACGGTTCCTAACAAAGAAAAACCAGATAGTCGACTGTCTGGACGCAGAGGACCTAGCAACCTTCAAGCACAACATCCGCGACGAGTGGCTTGCCCGGCACCTGGGACAGGAAAAGCTGAAATCCATGGCAGCCCTCACGACACTCATGACCCGCTTTTGCGCGGTAGAAGACAGCTGGCTAGCTCGCAGTAACAACTTATCAAAGAACCCTGGTAATTCGGATACCAAGGACAAAAGTGGCAGGACACGTCAAAATAAGCAAAAACGCCGCGTTAACAGCGAATGAAGACACGGCAGTTAATGCCGGATTCAAAGGCTATAAATCCGGTCAGCGGAAAAAGCCATTCAAAAAGAATACTCAGGGCCCGTCCAGTTTGGACCGAATACTCGATCGCTTGTGCCAGATACATGGCACCCCCGAAAGGCCAGCCAATCACACTAACAGGGATTGTTGGGTGTTCAAGCAGGCAGGCAAGTTAAGGGCCGAAAACAGAGACAAGGGGCTGCACAGCGACACCGAGGAGCCCAAGCCGCCGAACAACAATGGACAGAAGGGCTTTCCCCCACAAGTGTGGACGGTGAACATGATATACGCAACCCACATTCCCAAGCGGGAGCGGAAGCGTGCGCTACGGGACGTATACGCGATGGAGCTAGTCGCCCCAAAGTTCAACCCATGGTCCTCCCGCCCGATCACTTTTGATCGAAGGGACCATCCCACTAGCATCCGTCATGGCGGCTTCGCCGCATTGGTTCTCGACCCAATCATCGACGGATTTCATCTCACAAGAGTCCTCATGGACGGCGGCAGTAGCCTGAACCTGCTTTATCAAGATACAGTGCAGAAAATGGGCATAGATCCCTCAAGGATTAGCCCACAAGAACGACCTTTAAAGGCGTTATACCAGGTGTAGAAGCCAACTGTACAGGCTCAGTAACACTTGACGTGGTCTTCGGATCCCCGAACAATTTCCGAAGCGAAGAGTTAATCTTCGATATAGTCCCGTTTCGCAGTGGCTATCACGCCCTGCTCAGACGAACCGCATTCGCAAAGTTCAATGCGGTGCCGCACTACGCATATCTCAAGCTCAAGATGCCAGGCCCTCGAGGAGTGATTACGGTCAATGGAAACACCGAACGCTCCCTCTGTACGGAGGAGCATACAGCGGCTCTCGTAGCGGAGGTACAAAGTAGCCTTCTCAGGCAATTCTCCAGTCTGGCCATTAAAAAGCCAGACACTGCCAAGCGCGCCCGGAGTAACCCACAGTAGGACCGCCTGGCACACTCTGAGCAAGCATAGCAATGCGGCCCCAACCCCAGCTTTCGCGACATAGCAAAACCAGTACCTCGCGTACATAACTACGCCCTTGAAATACCATGGCCAGAGGGGAAGGGGCACAATAACGGCACGCCCAAAATACGGCTTAAAACGTACTAGGGGCTGCTGAATTCTTTTTTTAATTTTTTCTTACTTTCAGGACTCGATACTTCGGACGACCTGTTCGGCAATTCGACTGCCGCACAAACGATGCAAGATCCAGGGAGGCAGACAAGCTATGCCGCATTATGGAACTCCCAGGTGGTCTCTATTACGAGCGGTATACCTGTTTTAAATACAATTCCACGGCCTGCCCCTGGTCAGGACATACTGAATAGTCCAATATCTTTTGCTTACCGCACTATTTATATCGTTCGGCTTTGATAAATAGCCTCTCTATAAACAATGCTTAGCTTCTTGTCTATTTTTTGCATTATCTTGTTTTCACATTTATGTTTATTAAATGGCATGATTGCACCCGTACACCATGGTACGGCAAACACGCCAGGGGCTTCAGTACCCCTCATAATGGTGTGAGAAGTCCATACACTTTCACAAGTGCGGCACCCCGAACTTATAGCACTATATGCATCGACTCCAAATCATGATTTGGGTCAATAGTTGGGTTTGCCCGGCTCCTATGTTTTGGTGCCTTACGTTCCGCTCTATCGGCTAAGGTAGCACTAGGAGAACCACTACGATTGTGCCCCGGTTCAGCTGGGTTAAGCACCTCAGTGGAGAAAGCTAAAACTGACTGTCATGATGAGGCGAGAGACCGGTCGCTGTTCGAGAGGTTTTTCGAGTCCCTAAAGACTTATGCCGCTTCGAGCGAGGAGCTGGCTTTGTCCGGCCAAGGCGTGGATAGCGCCCCGAACTCGGTCTTCCGAACTAGGGGCTTCACCGAAATTTAAAATTATAGAGTTCTATGGCTAAGTGAGAGTGTTCAAGCATTATAGTCCGATTGCCTGGTTCGTTGTGCTAAGCGCCTCCCTCGAAGGACCCAACTATGGGAAAAAGAGCGCTCAGGTTTATCCCGAACACCCCAGCACTAGTGGCATGGGGGCAGAAGCCGATGACTGGCCATCTCTCAATTTTTTGATAAACGGCCGCACAAAAAGTAATATTTTAAATTCAATAAGCATTGCTTAGCGCATATGAACAAGTTTTCAGCGCACAGGATAAACACGAGCGAGTTCATTCAAAAATCACATCCTTGGTACATTCATCCGCCACAAGGCGGGCACCTGCAAGAACATCCTTGTAGTAGTTCTTGGGCTTGCGATGCTCCTTCCCCGGCGGCGGCCCGTCCTTCACAAGCTTCTCACCGTCCAGCTTACCCCAGTGCACCTTTGCACGGGCAAGGGCCCGACGGGCACCTTCGATGCATACGGAGCGCTTGATGACCTCGAGCCTCGGACAGGCCTCCACCAGCCGCCACACCAGCCCGAAATAGCTCCCAGGTAGGGCCTCTCCGGGCCACAGCCGAACTATGAAGCCCTTCATGGCCTGTTCGGCCGCCTTGTGGAGCTCGACCAGCTGTTTCAGCTGGTCGCTCAAAGGCACAGGGTGCCCGGCCTCAGAATACTGAGACCAGAACACCTTCTCCGTTGAGCTGCCCTCTTCAGCTCGGTAGAATGCGGCGGCGGCGGATATGCTGCGGGGAAGATCTGCGAATGCCCCTGGAGAGCTCCGGATTCGGGTAAGTAACAAGTAGTTTACTTTTATATTTCTGCTTTGCATGAAGAATGCCTTACCCGCTGCTATCTTCCTCATATCCTCCAACTCTTGGAGGGCCTTTTGGGCTTCGGCCTTGGCAAACTTGGCAGTCTCAAGGGCCGTCGCGAGCTCGGATGCTTGCACCTTTGACTCAAGCTCCAAACTCTCATGTTTTTTCATGAGAGCCTGAAGCTCTTGCTGCACCTCGCCGACCTGAGCCCCAAGTCTGTCTCGCTCGGTGTGCTCCGCGGCCGTTTTCTTTTTGGCCTCAGACAGCGCCTGCTTAAGGGTCGCCACCTTAGTCGTGGCCCCTACAATAAGCAGTACAATCCTGTTATTTTTTGCAATCACGCCTTTTTATAGGCACTTTTTCTGTAAGGTATTTCTTACCTTCTTTCTCCTCGAGCTGCCGCTTGGCAAGGCCGAGCTCTTGCTCGGTCCGCTCAAGGTCCTGCTTCAGGACACCCACCTCCGCAGTCAGTGCGGCGGTGGATAGCAGCGAAGCCTACATACGCATATTGACTCTTTTTTGTTAGACTCCTGCGATATTTAATAGATCCTGTATTCGGCTTTTCTTTCCGAACGCCAAACAGAGCATCAGGGGCTACTGTCTATGCGGTAATATTTTTACATATTTTTACTTACCTCGAAGCCTGTTAGAAGGCTAGCGCAAGCTTCAGTCAGTCCGCTCTTGGCGGACTGAACCTTCTGGATCACCATACTCATAATAGTACGGTGCCCCTCGTCGATGGAGGCGCCGTCAAGCACCTCCAGCAGATTGTCCGGCACCTCCGGTTGGACAGAGGCCGCCGGCTCAGAAGGCTTGCTCCTCTTGGAAGGAGTTCGCCTACCGCGGTCCGGAACTATGGAAGATTCTGGCACGGTGTCCGGCACAAAGCCGGACTTGGAGCCCTGGGGGGCCTTATCCCCTTCACTCCTGGAGTCCGGGAGGTTGCCTTGCGGCTCCTCCGGGACCACCTCCTCCTGCCCCGGAGCTTGTCGCGACGCCACTTCGGCGTCGTCTGCAGTGCGGGGGGAGACAGTGGGCGGAACTGAGTTCACGTCCGATGAGTCCAGGGAGCCGCCCGACGATTCGTTGAATTCGGCCTGGGGCGGGCTGCATAATTACGTTCGACATTAGGGAAAGTTGTGCAATAAAGGAACATCATGAGTTACTCTGATATCCGAACTTACGATTTCGCCGAACGCTTGGCCCTGTTTGGCCACTCCTCTCCGTCCTCTTCGGCGTTGGGGGAGTAGTTCGGCGGAGGGGTCTTCCTTTTCCTAGACCCCTCGGCCTCTCCCGTTGGGGCGGCCTTCCTCTTCTCTCCTCCCTCCGCTGGGGGGAGAGTTTTCTTCTTCCTCCTCCTCGTTTTCACGGGAAGAGGGCGTCTCGGACTCATCGGATGACGAGTCCGACACCACCACGTTGCGGGCACTCTTTCGAGTCCCCGTGGTCTTCTTCTTCTTGGCCTTCTTCTCCGGCACCACATAAGGCGCCGGAACTAGCAGCTTCACTAGTAGAGCTGGGGCTGGGTCTTCGGGCAGCGGAGCCGGACAGTTAATCGGTCCGGATATCTCCCGCCAAGCCTGTCAAAGGTAAGGGAGTTTCGATCCCGCATAGAGTCAAACTATGAAGAAAGCTTAACATCCTGTAAAAGGTGAAGATAGCTTACCTCGCTAGCGTGACGCTGCGAGCTGTATCCGCGGTCCTTGGAAGCGGATGCGGGAGCCTCGGCGCCCTTGAATAGCACCTTCCAGGCATCTTCGTACGTCGTGTCAAAGAGCCTGCTAAGGGTTTGGTGCTGCGCCGGGTTGAACTCCCACAGATTAAAATCCCGTTGTTGGCACGGGAGGATCCGGCGGACGAGCATAACCTGGATTACATTAACAAGCCAGATTGGCTTGTTCACCGGGGACTGGATGCATGTTTGCAATCCGGTCACCTCTTTTTCATCACCCCACGACAGGCCCGTCTCTTTCCAGGACATAAGCCGCGTGGGGGGTCCGGATCGGAACTCGGGGGCTGTGGTCCATTTCGGATCGCGTGGCACGGTGATGTAAAACCACCCGGATTGCCACCCCTTTAGGGTCTCCACAAAAGAGCCCTCGAACCATAGGACGTTGGCCATCTTGCCCGCCATGGCGCCTCCGCACTCCGCCTGGCTGCCGCGCACCACCTTGGGCTTGACGTTGAAGGTCTTGAGCCAGAGGCCGAAATGAGGGTGGACGCGGAGGAAAGCCTCGCACACGACGATAAACGCCGAGATGTTGAGGATGAGGTTCGGGGCCAGATTGTGGAAATCCAGGCCGTAATAGAACATGAGCCCCCGGACAAATGGGTGGACTGGAAAACCCAGTCCGTGGAGGAAGTGGGGGAGAAATAATACCCTCTCATGGGGCCTTGGGGTGGGAAGAAGCTGCCCCTTTTCGGGAAGCCGGTGCGCGATGTCCTTGGACAGGTATCCGGCCTTCCTTAGCTTCTTGACTTGGCCCTCCGTAGCGGAGGAGACCATCCACTTGCCTCCCGCTCCAGACATTGCTGGAGAAGGTTGAGGTGGGAAGTGCGGGCTTGGGCGCTGGAGCTCGAGTGCGCAGGAGATGGATAGGCAAAGGAGGAAGAAGGCGTAGGTAAAAAGGTGGATCCTTATCCCCTTATATGGGCGGATGCGGTTGTGCGTCCCCACCAGCCTAGTAAAACTCGCTTGCCTCCCAAGCGCCATGATAAACGGCGCGGTTGGGTTACCCACGTCCGTATTGATGAGAATCCCGTAAAGGGGGTACACGATCTCTGCTTTGAAAAGACGTGCCAAGGAAACCGCCTCGCAAAACATGCTGAGGTGGAAAAGTAAAAACGATTCGAGTAAAGGACTTGGCCGTAGTGTGATGACACACTGCGGAATACGTCAGCAGTTTTGATTTGTGTTAATATTATTCTCTCTATGGCGATATGTGGAAGCTTATTTTGTAGAGCCAGACATTACTCATGGTGTTTACAATCTTCTATGAAGGACTTGGAGGAGGAACCCGCCTTGCAATGCCGAAGACAATTTGTGCGCCGGACTCGTCGTCATTGAAGCCTGGTTCAGGGGCTACTGAGGGAGTCCTGGATTAGGGGGTGTTCGGGTAGCCGGACTATACCTTCAGCCGGACTCCTGGACTATGAAGATACAATATTGAAGACTTCGTCCCGTGTCCGGATGGGACTTTCCTTGGCGTGGAAGGCAAGCTTGGCGATGCGGATATTCAAGATCTCCTACCATTGTAACTGACTCTGTGTAACCCTAACCCTATCCGATGTCTATATAAATCGGAGGGTTGTAGTCCGTAGGCAATCAACTCCATATACAACAATCATACCATAGGCTAGCTTCTAGGGTTTAGCCTCCTTGATCTCGTGGTAGATCTACTCTTGTACTACCCATATCATCAATATTAATCAATTAGGACGTAGGGTTTTACCTCCATCAAGAGGGCCCGAATCTGGGTAAAACATCGTGTTCCCTGCCTCCTGTTACCATCCGGCCTAGACGCACAGCTTGTTGGGGAACGTAGTAATTTCAAAAAATTTCCTACGCACACGCAAGATCATGGTGATGCATAGCAACGAGAGGGGAGAGTGTTGTCTACGTACCCACGCAGACCGACTGCGGAAGCGTTCACGCAACGTAGAGGAAGTAGTCGTACGTCTTCTCGATCCGACCGATCCAAGCACCGTTACTCCGGCACCTCCGAGTTCTTAGCACACGTACAGCTCAATGACGATCCCCGGGCTACGATCCAGCAAAGATTCGGGGAGGAGTTCCGTCAGCACGACGGCGTGGTGACGATCTTGATGTTCTACCGTCGCAGGGCTTCGCCTAAGCACCGCTACAATATGATCGAGGTGGAATATGGTGGCAGGGGGCACCGCACACGGCTAAGGAACGATCTCAAGGATCAACTTGTGTGTCTATGGGGTGCCCCCTGACCCCGTATATAAAGGAGTGGAGGAGGGGAGGGCCGGCCCTCTCTATGGCGCACCCTAGGGGAGTCCTACTCCCACCGGGAGTAGGATTCCCCCTTTCCTAGTCCAACTAGGAGTCCTTCCATGTATTAGGAGTAGGACTCAAGGCGAGGGAAAAGAGGAGAGAAGGAAGGAGGGGGCGCAGCCCTTCCCCCTAGTCCAATTCGGACTAGGCCTTGGGGGGGGCGCCCAACCTCTCCTATCTCTTTCCCCTAAAGCCCAATAAGGCCCATATACTCCCCGGCAAATTCCCGTAACTCTCCGGTACTCCGAAAAATACTCGGATCACTCGGAACCTTTCCGATGTCCGAATATAGTCGTCCAATATATCGATTTTTACGTCTCGACCATTTCGAGACTCCTCGTCATGTCCCCGATCTCATCTGGGACTCCGAACTCCTTCGGTACATCAAAACTCATAAACTCATAATATAACTGTCATCGAAACCTTAAGCGTGCGGACCCTACAGTTCGAGAACAATGTAGACATGACCGAGACACGTCTCCGGTCAATAACCAATAGCGAGACCTGGATGCCCATATTGGCTCCTATATATTCTACGAAGATCTTTATCGGTCAGACCGCATAACAACATACGTTGTTCCCTTTGTCATCGGTATGTTACTTGCCCGAGATTCGATCGTCGGTATCCAATACCTAGTTCAATCTCGTTACCGGCAAGTCTCTTTACTCGTTCCGTAATACATCATCTTGCAACTAACTCATTAGTTGTAATGCTTGCAAGGCTTATGTGATGTGCATTACCGAGAGGGCCCAGAGATACCTCTCCGACAATCGGAGTGACAAATCCTAATCTCGAAATACGCCAACCCAACATCTACCTTTGGAGACACCTGTAATGCTCCTTTATAATCACCCAGCTACGTTGTGACGTTTGGTAGCACCCAAAGTGTTCCTCTGGCAAACGGGAGTTGCATAATCTCATAGTCATAGGAACATGTATAAGTCATGAAGAAAGCAATAGCAACATACTAAACGACCGGGTGCTAAGCTAATGGAAAGGGTCATGTCAATCAGATCATTCATCTAATGATGTGATCCCGTTAATCAAATAACAACTCTTTATCCATGGTTAGGAAACATAACCATCTTTGATTAACAAGCTAGTCAAGTAGAGGCATACTAGTGACACTCTGTTTGTCTATGTTTTCACACATGTATTATGTTTCTGGTTAATACAATTCTAGCATGAATAATAAACATTTATCATGATATAAGGAAATAAATAATAACTTTATTATTGCCTCTAGGGCATATTTCCTTCAGTCTCCCACTTGCACTAGAGTCAATAATCTAGTTCACATCGCCATGTGATTTAACAGCAATAGTTCACATCACCATGTGATTAACACCCATAGTCCACATCGATATGTGACCAACACCCAAAGGGTTTACTAGAGTCAATAATCTAGTTCACATTGTTTATGTGATTAACACCCAAAGAGTACTAAGGTGTGATCATGTTTTGCTTGTGAGATAATATTAGTCAACGGGTCTGTCACATACAGATCCGTAAGTATTTTGCGAATTCTATGTCTACAATGCTCTGCATGGAGCTACTCTAGCTAATTGCTCCCACTTTCAATATGTATCTAGATCGAGACTTAGAGTCATCCAGATCTGTGTCAAAACTTGCATCGACGTAACTTTTTACGACGAACCTTTTTGTCACGTCCATAATCGAGAAACATATCCTTATTTTACTAAGGATAATTCTGACCGTTGTCCAGTGATCTACTCCTAGATCACTATCGTACTCCCTTGCTAAATTAGTGCAGGGTATACAATAGATCTGGTATACAGCATGACATACTTTATAGAACCTATAGCTAAGGCATAGGGAATTCCTTTCATTCTCTTTCTATCTTCTGCCGTGGTCGGGCTTTGAGTCTTACTCAACTTCACACCTTGTAATACAGGCAAGAACTCTTTCTTTGACTGCTCTATTTTGAACTACTTCAAAATCTTGTCAAGGTATGTACTCATTGAAAAAACTTATCAAGCGTCTTGATCTATCTTTATAGATCTTGAAGCTCAATATGTAAGCAGCTTCACCGAAGTCTTTCTTTGAAAAAACTCCTTTCAAATACTCCTTTATGCTTTACAGAATAATTCTACATTATTTCCGATCAACAATATGTCAATCACATATACTTATCAGAAATGTTGTAGTGCTCCCACTCACTTTCTTGTAAATACAGGCTTCACCGCAAGTCTGCATAAAACTATATGCTTTGATCAACTCATCAAAGCGTATATTCCAACTCCGAGATGCTTGTACCAGTCCATAGATGGATTGCTGGAGCTTGCATATTTTATTAACATCTTTAGGATCGACAAAACCTTCTAGTTGCATCGTATACAACTCTTCTTTAATAAATCCATTAAGGAATGCAGTTTTGTTTATCCATTTGCCAGATTTCATAAAATGTGGCAATTGCTAACATGATTCGAACAGACTTAAGCATAGATACGAGTGAGAAACTCTCATCGTAGTCAACACCTTGAACTTGTCGAAAACCTTTTGCGACAATTCTAGCTTTGTAGATAGTAACACTACTATCAGCGTCCGTCTTCCTCTTGAAGATCCATTTATTTTCTATGGCTTGCCGATCATCGGGCAAATCCATCAAAGTCCATACTTTGTTCTCATACATGGATCATATCTCAGATTTCATGACCTCAAACCATTTTGCGGAATCTGGGCTCATCATCGCTTCCTCATAGTTCGCAAGTTCGTCATGGTCTAGTAACATGACTTCCAGAACAGGATTACCGTACCACTCTGGTGCGGATCTCACTCTGGTTTACCTACGAGATTCGGTAGTAACTTGATCTGAAGTTTCATGATCATCATCATTAGCTTCCTCACTAATTGGTGTAGGTGTCACAGAAACCGGTTTTTGTGATGTACTACTTTCCAATAAGGGAGGAGGTACAGTTACCTCATCAAGTTCTACTTTCCTCCCACTCACTTCTTTCGAGAAAAACTCCTTCTCCAGAAAGTTTCCGAATTTAGCAACAAAATTCTTGCCTTCGGATCTGTGATAGAAGGTGTACCCAACAATCTCCTTTGGGTATCCTACGAAGACATATTTCTCTGATTTGGGTTTGAGCTTATCAGGTTGAAACTTTTTCACATAAGCATTGCAACCTCAAACTTTAAGAAACGACAGCTTAGGTTTCTTGCTAAACCATGGTTCATATGGTGTCGTCCCAACGGATTTAGACGGTGCCCTATTTAACGTGAACTCAGCTGTCTCTAATGCATAACCCCAAAACGATAGTGGTAGATCGGTAAGATACATCATAGATTGCACTATATCCAATAAAGTACGGTTATGACGTTCGGACACACCATTACATTGTGGTGTTCCAGGTGGCATGAGTAGTGAAACTATTTCACATTGTTTTTAACTGAAGGCCAAACTCGTAACTCAAATACTCTTCTCTACGATCAGATCGTAGAAACTTTATTTTCTTGTTACGATGATTTTCCACTTCACTCTGAAATTCTTTGAACTTTTCAAATGTTTCAGACTTATGTTTCATCAAGTAGATATACTCATATCTGCTCAAATCATCTGTGAAGATCAGAAAATAATGATACTTGTCGCGAGCCTCAATATTCATCGGACCACATACATCAATATGTATGATTTCCAACAAATCTGTTGCTTGCTCCATTGTTCCGAAGAACAGAGTCTTAGTCATCTTGCCCATGAGGCATGGTTCGCAAGCATCAACTGATTCATAATCAAGTGATTCCAAAAGCCCATCAGCATGGAGTTTCTTCATGCGCTTTACACCAATATGACCTAAACAGCAGTGCCACAAATAAGTTGCACTATCATTATTAACTTTGCATCTTTTGGTTTCAATATTATGATTATGTGTATTACTATGATCGAGGTCCAACGAACTATTTTCATTGGGTGTGTAACCATATAAGGTTTTATTCATGTAAACAGAACAACAATTTATTCTCTTACTTAAATGAATAACCGTATTACAATAAATATGATCAAATCATATTCATGCTCAACGCAAACACCAAATAACACTTATTCAGGTTCAACACTAATCCCGAAAGTATAGGGAGTGTGCGATGCTGATCATATCAATCTTGGAACCAATTCCAACACACATCGTCACTTCACCCTTAACTAGTCTATGTTCATTCTGCAACTCCCGTTTCGAGTTACTAATCTTAGCAACTGAACTAGTATCAAATACTGAGGGGTTGCTATAAACACTAGTAAAGTACACATCAATAACATGTATATCAAATATACTTATGTTCACTTTGCCATCCTTCTTATCCGCCAATCACTTGGGGTAGTTCCGCTTCCAGTGACCAGTCCCTTTGCAGTCGAAGCACTCAGTCTCAGGCTTAGGACCAGACTTGGGCTTCTTCACTTGAGCAGCAACTTGCTTGCTGTTCTTCTTGAAGTTCCCCTTTCTTCCCTCTGCCCTTTTCTTGAAACTAGTGATCTTGTCAACCATCAACACTTGATGTTTTTCTTGATTTCTACCTTCGTTGATTTCAGCATCACGAAGAGCTTGGGAGTTGTTTCCGTTATCCCTTGCATATTATAGTTCATCACGAAGTTCTACTAACTTGGTGATGGTGACTAGAGAATTCTGTAAATCACTATCTTATCTGGAAGATTAACTCCCACTTGATTCAAGCGATTGTAGTACCCAGACAATCTGAGCACATGCTCACTAGTTGAGCGATTCTCCTCCATCTTTTAGCTATAGAACTTGTTGGAGACTTCATATCTCTCAACTCGGGTATTTGCTTGAAATATTAACTTCAACTCCTGGAACATCTCATATGGTCCATGACGTTCAAAACGTCTTTGAAGTCCCGATTCTAAGCCGTTAAGCATGGTGCACTAAACTATCAAGTAGTCATCATATTGAGCTAGCCAAACGTTCATAACGTCTGCATCTGCTCCTGCAATAGGTCTGTCACCTAGCGGTGCATCAAGGACATAATTCCTCTGTGCAACAATGAGGATAAACCTCAGATCACGGATCCAATCCGCATCATTGCTACTAACATCTTTCAACACAATTTTCTCTAAGAACATATCAAAATAAACACAGGGAAGCAACAACGCGAGCTATTGATCTACAACATAATTTGCAAAATACTACCAGGACTAAGTTCATGATAAATTTAAGTTCAATTGAATCATATTACTTAAGAACTCCCACTTAGATAGACATCCCTCTAATCCTCTAAGTGATCACGTGATCCAAATCAACTAAACCATGTCCGATCATCACGTGAGATGGAGTAGTTTCATTGGTGAACATCACTATGTTGATCATATCTACTATATGATTCACGCTCGACCTTTCGGTCTCCGTGTTCCGAGGCCATATCTGTATATGCTTGGCTCGTCAAGTATAACCTGAGTATTCCGCGTGTGCAACTGTTTTGCACCCGTTGTATTTGAACGTAGAGCCTATCACACCCGATCATCACGTGGTGTCTCAGCACGAAGAACTTTCGCAACGGTGCATACTCAGGGAGAACACTTCTTGATAATTTAGTGAGAGATCATATTATAATGCTACCGTCAATCAAAGCAAGATAAGATGCATAAAAGATAAACATCACATGCAATCAATATAAGTGATATGATATGGCCATCATCATCTTGTGCTTGTGATCTCCATCTTCGAAGCACCGTCATGATCACCATCGTCACCGGCGCGACACCTTGATCTCCATCGTAGCATCGTTGTCGTCTCGCCAATCTTATGCTTCCACGACTATCGCTACCGCTTAGTGATAAAGTAAAGCATTACATCGCGATTGCATTGCATACAATAAAGCGACAACCATATGGCTCCTGCCAGTTGCCGATAACTCGGTTACAAAACATGATCATCTCATACAATAAAATTCAGCATCATGCCTTGACCATATCACATCACCACATGCCCTGCAAAAACAAGTTAGACGTCCTCTACTTTGTTGTTGCAAGTTTTACGTGGCTGCTACGGGCTTAAGCAAGAACCAATCTCACCTACGCATCAAAACCACAACGATAGTTTGTCAAATAGACTCCGTTTTAACCTTCGCAAGGACCGGGCGTAGCCACACTCGGTTCAACTAAAGTTGGAGAAACAGTCACCCGCAAGCCACCTCTGTGCAAAGCACGTCGGGAGAACCGGTCTCGCGTAAGCGTACGCGTAATGTTGGTCCGGGCCGCTTCATCCAACAATACCGCCGAACCAAAGTATGACATGCTGGTAGGCAGTATGACTTATATCGCCCACAACTCACTTGTGTTCTACTCGTGCATATAACATCAAACCATAAAACCTAGGCTCGGATGCCACTGTTGGGGAACGTAGTAATTTCAAAAAAATTCCTACGCACACGCAAGATCATCGTGATGCATAGCAACGAGAGGGGATAGTGTTGTCTACGTACCAACACAGACCGACTGCGGAAGCGTTGACGCAACGTAGAGGAAGTAGTCGTACGTCTTCTCGATCCGACCGATCCAAGCACCGTTACTCCGGCACCTCCGAGTTCTTAGCACACGTACAGCTCGATGACGATCCCCGAGCTCCGATCCAGCAAAGCGTCGGGGAGGAGTTCCATTAGCACGACGGCGTGGTGACGATCTTGATGTTCTACCGTCGCAGGGCTTCGCCTAAGCACCGCTACAATATGATCGAGGTGGAATATGGTGGCAGGGGCACCGCACACGGCTAAGGAACGATCTCAAGGATCAACTTGTGTGTCTATGGGGTGCCCCCTGCCCCCGTATATAAAGGAGTGGAGGAGGGGAGGGTCGGCCCTCTCTATGGCGCGCCCTAGGGGAGTCCTACTCCCACCGGGAGTAGGATTCCCCCTTTCCTAGTCCAACTAGGAGTCCTTCCATGTATTAGGAGTAGGAGTCAAGGCAAGGGAAAAGAGGAGAGAAGGAAGGAGGGGGCGCAGCCCTTCCCCCTAGTCCAATTCGGACTAGGCCTTGGGGGGGCGCCCAACCTCTCCTATCTCTTTCCCCTAAAGCCCAATAAGGCCCATATACTCCCCGGCGAATTCCCGTAACTCTCCGGTACTCCGAAAAATACTCGGATCACTCGGAACCTTTCCGATGTCCGAATATAGTCGTCCAATATATCGATTTTTACGTCTCGACCATTTCGAGACTCCTCGTCATGTCCCCGATCTCATCTAGGACTCCGAACTCCTTCGGTACATCAAAACTCATAAACTCATAATATAACTGTCATCGAAACCTTAAGCGTGCGGACCCTACGGTTCGAGAACAATGTAGACATGACCGAGACACGTCTCCGGTCAATAACCAATAGCGGGACCTGGATGCCCATATTGGCTCCTACATATTCTACGAAGATCTTTATCGGTCAGACCGCATAACAACATACGTTGTTCCCTTTGTCAGCGGTATGTTACTTGCCCGAGATTCGATCGTCGGTATCCAATACCTAGTTCAATCTCGTTACCGGCAAGTCTCTTTACTCGTTCCGTAATACATCATCTTGCAACTAACTCATTAGTTGTAATTCTTGCAAGGCTTATGTGATGTGCATTACCGAGAGGGCCCAGAGATACCTCTCCGACAATCGGAGTGACAAATCCTAATCTCGAAATACGCCAACCCAACATCTACCTTTGGAGACACCTGTAATGCTCCTTTATAATCACCCAGTTACGTTGTGACGTTTGGTAGCACCCAAAGTGTTCCTCTGGCAAACGGGAATTGCGTAATCTCATAGTCATAGGAACATGTATAAGTCATGAAGAAAGCAATAGCAACATACTAAACGATCGGGTGCTAAGCTAATGGAATGGGTCATGTCAATCAGATCATTCATCTAATGATGTGATCCCGTTAATCAAATAACAACTCTTTATCCATGGTTAGGAAACATAACCATCTTTGATTAACGAGCTAGTCAAGTAGAGGCATACTAGTGACACTCTGTTTGTCTATGTATTCACACATGTATTATGTTTCCGGTTAATACAATTCTAGCATGAATAATAAACATTTATCATGATATAAGGAAATAAATAATAACTTTATTATTGCCTCTAGGGCATATTTCCTTCACAGCTCGGGACCCACTACCCGAGATCCGCCGGTTTTGACATCGACACCAGGCCTTCGGCATCGGCCAGGTCCAGACTGAGGTCCGGATCTGCCTGCTCCGGCTCCTCCTCGTCTCGGTCTACGGTGCCAGACCGACTCCTCCGAAGCGCGGCGCCCTCGACGGACTCCACCTCCACTGCCAGTGAGATCGGCGACCTGAAACACAAGACAAACTAAATACAAGACAAGCAGAGCCGCTCGGCAACTCGGTCCAAGCTAAGAGAAAAACTCACCTCGGCACCACCGGAACGGCGGGCCTCGCCGCCCTCTCCTGCGGCACGGCGCGCCTCCTCTTGGCGGGCAGTTTCGACACCCCGGTCGGGTCCGCCACGCGCTATGCGACGCGGCGCGATGCTATCCTTCCCATGCGGCCGCCTCACCGCCGGCACCCCTCGCAACGACCCCGCTTCGACTGCGTCGCCACCTCCTCCGCTCAGTGTTGCTACATCAATAGCTCGCGTTAGCCCCTCGAGACCGTCCCGCGACCCGGAAACTCAAAAAGAAAGCACAAGACTTACCAGCTCGGCGCCCTGCGCCCGCGTAGCAGCTGCCTCCTCCTCCCCGCCGTGGTCCTCGGGCTCCTCTAAGGCAGCGCACACCACCTACGCCCGTGCCCAGTCGTAAGGATGCCGGATGGCATTCAGAAGCACTTCCCACATTGTGTCGGGGCGGATAAGAAGATAAGCACCAGCAAAGAATGGAGACCAAGGACTCACCATCGGTGCCGGGTTCGCGCGGCTGTACGGGGCTTTCCTGAACTCCCAGTCCTTCTGCAGGTTGGCCTTGGAGATGTCGTTGACCCGGTGCGCAACCTGGTCCGCCCCCAACCGCGTGTTCGCCATGCGGTTGGGGTCCTGAAGGCCGGTCATCTGACCGATGAGGTGGCTTCGCTGCTGCAGCGGCAGCACTTAGCGGAGGATGAAGGCGGTGATAAGGTCGGTGCCGGTGAGCCCCTCCCGCTTCTTCATCACCGACACCCGCTCGCACAGGTTGAGCACCTCCTGCAATGGGCGCTTGGGGTAGTACCCCCAGTTTTGCTTCTCCTTCGGCGGCGAGTTGATGAAGGGCGGCAAGTTGATGTGGTCCGCACCGAGATTGCAGACGTAGAAGAAAGAATTTTGTCACTTCTTGGAAGAATCCTCCAGCGGCATCTTCGGGCAGTCAGCGCCCGACCGCTTGGAGATGACGGTGGCCCCACATCCGACATCTCCCCAGCCCTCGGCCCCTACTGCTTTAGGGAGAAGAAGCGCACCCAGAGGTCGATTGAAGGCTCGACCCCTAGGTACCCCTCGCAGAGGGTAACGAAGCCTGACAGCTGCACTATGGTGCCGGCGCCCAGATGATGGGGCTAGAGCTCGAAGAATCCAAGAAAACATGGAAGAAGCCGCTCGTAGGAAGCCCAAACCCGCGCTTGAAGTGCGGGAAGAAGATGACCCGCTCCGTGCCCTTGGGCCACGGCTCCCGCTCACCCTGCAGAGGGCGCGCGGCGACCTCCATCTCCCCCGGTAGGCGCTTGGTGGTGCGGAGGTAGGCAATGTCATCGAGGTTGACGGTCGAGCCCATCCACGAGCCTGACGGCAGCGCCATCGACGAAGAAGTAAGAGAAGAGGAAGAAGATGGTCGCAAGGCTCTGCTCGAAGCAACGGGTGTCGCGGTGTGCAGCATTCGCAAGAAGCGGAGGAAGGAAGACGAAGGCAGGGGCGCAGGTGAGAATGGTTTCCGATGCACCCTCCTAGCCCCAATTTATAAGCTACGGTTTAAAACGTGGGGGAGTGGTATCGTTTGCGCTCGCCTTTCCCACTTCCCCGCAATAACTGCGCACGTACGCGCGCAATAACTACCTCGAGAATGGCAACCGACTTGCGGACGCCGTAATAAATCCGCGCGCCAAGGGCGCGCAACCACGGGCCCCTACGCATCGCCCTGTCCTATCGCGCGTGTGGCCTATCAGGCCCCTCCGGCTCCCAGACACCACGTGGCGCCCGCGCGAAGCCCAAAAGATTGCCTCAAAGATTCGGTGGACTCCTCTGTTTCCCGTCGCTGTCAAGATGCCACGATCCAGCTTCCGGAAGCCGGCACACGGTGGGTGTTGCCGGACCCGGCGGCCTCAAGATTCACCTCCTTTAAAGGGGGAAACTGTGAAGGCCCTCCCATCCGAAGACGGCGGACCTTCACAGCTTCGGGGACTACTATCGGGGGGATGAACCCCGGGCAGGCAACGGAACCCGGATCCTTTTCAAAAACAATGGGGCCAGCATCGCCCCTAGAGACGGCTCACGCTTCGCCGGGTCGCTCGACCTGACCAAGCCCCCTCGACCCGGCCTAATCCCCAAGACTTCTCCAACAAGCCAGCTCAAGACAGTTGAGCTCGGCACACAAAGACTTCTCCAACAAGCCAGCTCCCCCTTGGCATGTTCCCCAACTCGGCCAAGGGTCAGCGGCCGTCCCATCCCGGCCGTACGATGGGACGAGTTGCCACCAACTAATGACCAAAGCCACAGTGCCCCGCCCATGCCTTTGGTTAGTCGTACGAGGCAACAGTGCCCCCCACCTACCCGCTGACCAGGGCCGGTGTGGCAACAGTGCCCGTCGTCAACCATGACACCAGCAAGTAGCAATCTGACGAAGCACCATTGTAGCCGACTGCTACCTCTTGAGCACTGCGTTGGTTTTCCCTTGAAGAGGAAATGGTGATGCAACAAAGTAGTGTAAGTATTTCCCTCAGTTTTTGAGAACCAAGGTATCAATCCAGTAGGAGTCTACGCGTGAGTCCCTTGCACCTACACAAAACAATTAAATCCTCGCAACCAACGCGATAAGGGGTTGTCAATCCCTACACGGTCACTTACGAGAGTGAGATCTGATAGATATGATAAGATAATGTTTTTGGTATTTTTATGATAAAGATGCAAAGTAAAATAAAAGCAAAGTAAAAAGCAACGGAAATAACTAAGTGTTGGAAAATTAATATGATGAAGATAGACCCGGGGGCCATAGGTTTCACTAGTGGCTTCTCTCAAGAGCATAAGTATTTTACGGTGGGTGAACAAATTACTGTTGAGCAATTAACAGAATTGAGCATAGTTATGAGAATATCTAGGTATGATCATGTATATAGGCATCACGTCCGAGACAAGTAGACCGACTCCTGCCTGCATCTACTACTATTACTCCACACATCGACCGCTATCCAGCATGCATCTAGAGTATTCGGTTCATAAGAACAGAGTAACGCCTTAAGCAAGATGACATGATGTAGAGGCATAAATTCATGCAATATGATAAAACCCCATCTTGTTATCCTCGATGGCAACAATACAATACGTGCCTTGCTGCCCCTACTGTCACTGGGAAAGGACACCGCAAGATTGAACCCAAAGCTAAGCACTTCCCCCATTGCAAGAAAGATCAATCTAGTATGCCAAACCAAATTGATAATTCGAAGAGACTTGCAAAGATAATCAATCATGCATAAAAGAATTTAGAAGATTCAAATATTGTTCATAGATAAACTTGATCATAAACCCACAATTCATCGGTTTCAACAAACACACCGCAAAAGAAGATTACATCGAATAGATCTCCACAAGAGAGGGGGAGAACATTGTATTGAGATCAAAAAAGAGAGAAGAAGCCATCTAGCTAATAACTATGGACCCGAAGGTCCGAGGGAAACTACTCACACTTCATTGGAGGGGCTATGGTGTTGATGTAGAAGCCCTCCGTGATCGATGCCCCCTCCGGCGGAGCTCCGGAATAGGCCCCAAGATGGGATCTTGTGGATACAGAAAGTTACGGCAGTGGAATTAGGGTTTTGGCTCCATCTCTGATCGTTTGGGGGTACGTAGGTATATATAGGAGGAAGGAGTACGTCGATGGAGCAATAGGGGGCCCACGAGGGTGGAGGGCGCGCCTGGGGGTAGGCGCACCCCCTACCCCGTGGCTTCCCTGTTGGTTTCTTGACGTAGGGTCCAAGTCTCCTGGATCTTGTTCGTTCCAAAAATCACGTTCCTGAAGGTTTCATTCCGTTTGGACTCCGTTTGATATTCTTTTTCCGCGAAACTTTGAAATAGGCAAAAAAACAGCAATTCTGGGCTGGGCCTCCGGTTAATAGGTTAGTCCCCAAAAAGATATAAAAGTGAATAATAACGCCCAATAATGTCCAAAACAGAAGATAATATAGCATGGAGCAATCAAAAATTATAGATACGTTGGAGACGTATCAAGCATCCCCAAGCTTAATTCCTGCTCGTCCTCGAGTAGGTAAATGATAAAAACAGAATTTATGATGCGGAATGCTACTAGGCATAATTTCAATGTAATTCTTCTTAATTGTGGTATTAATATTCAGATCCGAAAGATTCAAGACAAAAGTTTAATATTGACATAAAAAATAATAATACTTCAAGCATACTAACTAAGCAATTATGTCTTCTCAAAATAACATGGCCAAAGAAAGTTATCCCTACAAAATCATATAGTATGGCTATGCTCTATCTTCACCACACAAAGTATTTAAATCATGCACAACCCCGATGACAAGCCAATCAATTGTTTCATACTTTTAAAATTCTCAAAAAAATTCAATCTTCACGCAATACATGAGCATGAGCCATGGACATAGCACTATATGTGGAATATAATGGTGGTTGTGGAGAAGACAAAAAGGGAGAAGATAGTCTCACATCAACTAGGCGTATCAACGGGCTATGGAGATGCCCATCAATAGATATCAATGTGAGTGAGTAGGGATTGCC
Source organism: Triticum urartu (assembly GCF_056163025.1). NCBI lineage: Eukaryota > Viridiplantae > Streptophyta > Magnoliopsida > Poales > Poaceae > Triticum > Triticum urartu. The sequence goes on along the minus strand of NC_141873.1, from coordinate 155,952,612 downwards.
ATGCAACGGATGCACTAGAGCTATAAGTATATGAAAGCTCAACAAAATAAACTAAGTGCGTGTGCATCCAACTCGCTTGCTCACGGAGACCTAGGGCATTTTGAGGAAGCCCATCATTGGAATATGCAAGCCAAGTTCTATAATGAAAAATTCCCACTAGTATGTGAAAGTGATATCATAGGAGACTCTCTATCATGAAGATCATGGTGCTACTTTGAAGCACAAGTGTGGTAAAAGGATAGTAGCATTGTCCCTTCTCTCTTTTTCTCTCATTTTTTTATTTTTTTATTTGGGCCTTTTCTCCTTTTTATGGCCTCTTTTTTTAGTCCGGAGTCTCATCCCGACTTGTGGGGGAATCATAGTCTCCATCATCCTTTCCTCACTTGGGACAATGCTCTAATAATGATGATCATCACACTCTTATTTACTTACAACTCAACAATTACAACTCAATACTTAGAACAGAATATGACTCTATGTGAATGCTTCCGACGGTGTACCGGGATTTGCAATGAATCAAGAGTGACATGTACAAAAGAATTATGAACGGTGGCTTTGCCACAAATATGATGTCAACTACATGACCATGCAAAGCAATATGACAATGATGGAGTGTGGCATAATAATCGGAACGGTGGTAAGTTGCATGGAAATATATCTCGGAATGGCTATGGAAATGCCATGATAGGTAGGTATGGTGGCTGTTTTGAGGAAGGTATATGGTGGGTGTATGATACCGGCGAAAGGTGTGCGGTATTAGAGAGGCTAGCAATGGTGGAAGGAAGAAAAGTGTGTATAATCCATGGACTCAACATTAGTCATAAAGAACTCATATACTTATTGCAAAATTCTACAAGTTATCAAAGCAAAGTATTACGCGCATGCTCCTAGGGGGATAGATTGGTAGGAAAAGACCATCGCTCATCCCCGACCGCCACTCATAAGGAAGACAATCAATAAATAAATTATGCTCCGACTTCATCACATAACGGTTCACCATACATGCATGCTACAGGAATCACAAACTTTAACACAACTATCTCTCAAATTCACAACTACTCAACTAGCATGACTCTAATAACCATCTTTATATCTCAAAACAATCATCAAGCATCAAACTTCTCTTAGTATTCAACACACTCATAAGAAAGTTTTTACTAATCTTGTATACCTAGCATATTAGGATTATTTAACCAAATTACCATGCTATTTAAGACTCTCAAAATAATCTAAGTGAAGCATGAGAGATCAATTGTTTCTATAAAACAAATCCACCACCGTGCTCTAAAAGATATAAGTGAAGTACTAGAGCAAAACTATATAACTCAAAATATATAAGTGAAGCACATAGAGTATTCTAATAATTTCCGAATCATGTGTGTCTCTCTCAAAAGGTGTGTACAGCAAGGATGATTGTGGTAAACTAAAAAGCAAAGACTCAAATCATACAAGACGCTCCAAGAAAAACACATATCATGTGGTGAATAAAAATGGGATAATTAGATTTATGCCCCTAGTTGTGTCACACTCGTCTGTTTTACCCCTAATTCCCAAAAGTCACCAGTTCTGTCCAAGTCACTTTGATCCTCTTATGTTGTTGCCCTTTGAACGTTTGACCGTCAGTTTGAAAACTTCATAACTAATTCATACAAAATCAACAGAATGCAAATAAGATTCCAAAATGTTCAGAAAAGCATCACCTATATGTCAGTGTCATTTGCATTCATGAAAAAAGTGTTGGAAAGTGCACATCTGAGTTTTAGCTCTTTTGATACCACCATGAATAGTAAACTCTAAAAAAATTCAAAAAAATTCAAAAAAATATGGTGGCAAAGAACGACAAGTGTTCTAAGTGCTTGCCAAGTTTCATTAGGGAACGACATTCTTGGAAGTCGTGGCAAAAAAATAATCTATTTTGGAGTGCTGATTGTTTTTTTTTGCCGCGGCACCCACGAATGTTATTCCCTGATGAAACTTGGCAGACACTTAAAACATTTGTCATTCTTTGCCACAAAATTATTTTTGAATTTTTTTGAACTTTTTTAGATTTTACTATTCATGGTGGTAGCATATGAGCTAAAACTCGGATGGGCACTTTCCAACACTTTTTCGTGGATGCAAATGACACTGCCATATAGGTGATGTTTTTCTAAACATTTTGGTATCTTATTTGCATTTTTCTGATTTATATGAATTAGCTATGAAGTTTTCAAACTGACGGTCAAACGGTCAAAGGGCAAAACCATAAGAGGAGCAAAGTGATTTGGACAGAACCGGTGACTTTTGGGAACTAGGGGTAAAACGGACGAGTAGGACACAACTAGGGGCATAAATCCAATTATCCCAATAAAAATATAGCTCCAAGTAAAGTTACCGATGTAAGTAGATGAAAGAGGGGATGCCTTCCGGGGCATCCCCAAGCTTTGGCTTTTAGGTGTCCTTAGATTATCTTAGGGGTGCCATGGGCATCCCCAAGCTTAGGCTCTTGCCACTCCTTGTTCCATAATCCATCAAATCTTTACCCAAAACTTGAAAACTTCACAACACAAAACTTAAAGTAGAAAATCTCGTGAGCTCCGTTAGTGAAAGAAAACAAAACACCACTTCAAGGTACTGTAATGAACTCGTTCTTTATTTATATTGGTGTTAAACCTACTATATTCCAACTTCTATATGGTTTATAAACTATTTTGCTAGTCATAGATTCATCAAAATAAGCAAACAACACACGAAAAACAGAATCTGTCAAAAACAGAACAGTCTGTAGTAATCTGTAGCTAGCGCAAGATCTGGAACCCCAAAAATTCTAAAATAAATTTCTGGACGTGAGGAATTTATCTATTAATCATCTGCAAAAATAATTAACTAAATAGTACTTTCCAAATAAAAATGGCAGCAGTTCTCGTGAGCTCTAAAGTTTCTGTTTTTTACAGTAAGATTAACAAGACTTTCCCCAAGTCTTCCCAATGGTTCTACTTGGCACAAACACTAATTAAACACAAAAACCACAACCAAAATAGAGGCGAGATAAATTATTTATTAAATAACAGCAAGGAAAAATATTGGGTTGTCTCCCAATAAGCGCTTTTCTTTTAAGCCTTTTTAGCTAGGCATTGATAATTTTAATGATGCTCACATGAAAGACAAGAATTGAAGCACAAAGAGAGCATCATAAAACATGTGACAAACACATCTAAGTCTAACATACTTCCTATGCATAGGCATCTTATAGGAAAACAAATTATCATGGCAAGCAAAAACTAGCATATGCATGGAAGAGGAAAGAAACAATAGTAATCTCAACATAACGAGAGGTAATTTAGTAACATGAAAATTTGTACCACCATATTTTCCTCTCTCATAATAATTACATGTAGGATCGTAAGAAAATTCAACAAAATAGCTATGACATAAAATATTTTCAACACGATCCACATGCATGCAAAGTTGACACTCTTCCAAAATAGTGGGATTAACATTAACTAAAGTCATGACCTCTCCAAACCCACTTTTAATAATATTGCAAACACTATTATCAATCTCATATTCATCATGGGGCTTAAATAAATTTTCAAGATCAAAAGAAGAATCACCCCAATCATGATCATTGCGACAAGTAGAGGTCAGAGCAAAACTAGCATCCCCAAGCTTAGGGTTTTGCATATTATTAGCACAATTTATATCAATAGAATTTATACTATCATCATTGCAATCATGCTTTTTATACAAAGATCCATCGGGAATCACTCCATAAGGTACTTTATCACAATTTTCAGATTCACGAATTTCAAGCAAAACTTCATAAAGATAATCTAGTGCACAAAACTCACTAGCAAATGATTCATCATAATTGGATCTCTTAAAAAGATTAGCAAGCGGATGAGGATCCATAGATCTTAGGTTCTCTGTTTAGTAATAAATAAACAACTATTACAACCATACGAGTAAACAAGAAACGGGCAAAAGAGGCAAATAGAGAAAGAGAGGGAGGATAGAGAGAGGGCGAATAAAACGGCAAGGGTGAAGTGGGGGAGAGGAAAACGAGAGGCAAATGGCAAATAATGTAATGCGGGAGATAAGGGTTTGTGATGGGTACTTGGTATGTTGACTTTTGCGTAGACCTCCCCGGCAACGGCGCCAGAAATCCTTGTTGCTACCTCTTGAGCACTGCGTTGGTTTTCCATTGAAGAGGAAAGGGTGATGCAGCAAAGTAGCGTAAGTATTTCCCTCAGTTTTTGAGACACAAGGTATCAATCCCATAGGAGGCTACACGTGAGTCCCTCGCACCTACACAAAACAAATAAATTCTCGCAACCAACGCGATAAGGGGTTTTCAATCCCTACAGAGTCACTTACGAGAGTGAGATCTGATATATATGATAAGATAATATTTTTGGTATTTTTATGATAAAGATGCAAAGTAAAATAAAAGCAAAGTAAAAAAGCAACGGAAATAACTAAGTGTTGTAAGATTAATATGATGAAGATAGACCCGGGGGCCATAGGTTTCACTAGTGGCTTCTCTCAAGAGCATAAGTATTTTACGGTGGGTGAACAAATTACTGTTGAGCAATTGACAGAATTGAGCATAGTTATGAGAATATCTAGGTATGATCATGTATATAGGCATCACATCCGAGACAAGTACACCGACTCCTGCCTGCATCTACTACTATTACTCCACACATCGACCGCTATCCAGCATTCATCTAGAGTATTAAGTTCATAAGAATAGAGTAACGCCTTAAGAAAGATGACATGATGTAGAGGGATACATTCATGCAATATGATAAAAAAACCATCTTGTTATCCTCGATGGCAACAATACAATACGTGCCTTGTTGCCCCTACTGTCACTGGGAAAGGACACCGCATGATTGAACCCAAAGCTAAGCACTTCCCCCATTGCAAGAAAGATCAATCTAGTATGCCAAACCAAACTGATAATTCGCAAAGATAACCATCATACATAAAAGAATTCAGAAGATTCAAATATTGTTCGTAGATAAACTTGATCATAAACCCACAATTCATCGGCCTCAACAAACAGACCGCAAAAGATGATTACATCGAATAGATCTCCACAAGAGAGGGGGAGAACATTGTATTGAGATCCAAAAAGAGAGAAGAAGCCATCTAGATAATAACTATGGACCCAAAGGTCTGAGGTAAACTACTCACACTTCATCGAAGGGGCTATGGTGTTGATGTAGAAGCCCTCCGTGATCGATGCCCCCTCCGGCGGAGCTCCGAAACAGGCCCTAAGATGGGATCTCGTGGATACAGAAAGTTACGGCGGTGGAATTAGGGTTTTGGCTCCATCTCTGATCGTTTGGGGGTACGTAGGTATATATAGGAGGAAGAAGTACGTCGGTGGAGCAACAGGGGGCCCACGAGGGTGGAGGGCGCGCCTGGGGGGGGGGGGGTAGGCGCGCCCCCTACCCCGTGGCTTCCCTGTTGGTTTCTTGACGTAGGGTCTAAGTCTCCTGGATCTTGTTCATTCCAAAAATCACATTCCCGAAGGTTTCATTCCGTTTGGACTCCGTTTGATATTCTTTTTCCGCGAAACTCTGAAATAGGCAAAAAAACAGCAATTCTGGGCTGGGCCTCCGGTTAATAGGTTAGTCCCAAAAATAATATAAAAGTGAATAATAAAGCCCAATAATGTCCAAAACAGAATATAATATAGCCTGGAGCAATCAAAAATTATAGATACGTTGGAGACGTATCACCGACTCGACCCGGCCACTCCATGACGATCGACAAGGTGGCCAACAGTGCCCCCGTACCCGGCGGGTCCCGCGCCCGGGGAACCCGGCGAGGCCTGGTACCCAGCGGGTCCCAGCCCTGGGTTCCTAGATGCTGACGACCCGGCCCTACAACCATGTAACATTACCATTGTACCCCTGGGGGTTGACTTATAAAACCCCCAGGAGCCCTCATGCATACGGGCAGAGCAGTGGTATCGACACAATCATCGGCGGAAGCAAGATCATCTCCTCCCGCTTACACACACACCTAGCTAGCAACACCCGAGGAGAGGGAACTACCTAAGCCTTGGCCAGCCTTCCTTCTTCCTCCATACATCTCTAGGAGCATCCCTGTACTGTTACATATAAACCACACTCGGCAGGACTAGGGGTGTTATATCTCCGGAGAGCTCCGAACCTGGGTATGTCCTGCGTCCCACGCTCGCTCATGCCGACCTCGCCTCTGGAGCCCACCAGTGACCTTGAGCCTCCTCCTCTCTTTAGCCATCCCATGGCATCTGCCGTGCGCCCACCACGACACTTCTTATCTTCAGGACGGCCTCCCGGGGCTCCAGGAGGGAGAGGCGACTATGACACCCCTGATTCAATCGTAGATTAATCATACATGCAAATGTGTACGATTAAGATCACGGACTCATGGGAAGATATCACAACACAACTCTAGACACAAATTAAAATAATACAAGCTTCATATTACAAGCCAGGGGCCTCGAGGGCTCGAATACAAGCTCGATACACAAGCGTCAGCAAAAGCAACAATATCTGAGTACAGACATAAGTTAAACAAGGATGCCTTAAGAAGGCAAACACAAATGCAACAACGATCGAAGAGGCAAGGCCTCCTGCCTGGGACCTCCAAACTACTTCTGGTCGTGAGAACTCTCCATGTAGTAGTATCCGCCGGCGGTGGCATCTGGCTCCAGGGATCCACCATCTGGTTCAAACAACCGGAAAGAAGGAAGAAGAGGGAAAAGGGGTAGAAAAGAAACCGTGAGTACTCATCCAAAGTACTCGCAAGCATCAGATCTGTACTAAGTATGCATTGGTATCAAAGGAAGGTATGTATCTGTGGACTGAACTGCAGAATGCCAGAATAGAAGGGAAGGCCGAGCCTATCAAAGACTAGCATCTTCAAGCATCTTGCAACATTCAGAAGAGTATAGAATAGTAGTTTAATTAACAAACATGTTGTAGTATTAACACCCAGATATCCTTCCTCGACTCCCTGCGAGAAAGCAATCTCAGAGCCACATATCCATCACATATCTCAAGTAACCAGTTCTAGTTGTAATAGATCAGGATACAAGTCTGAACGTCCATTACCGTGGACACGGTATTCGAATAGATAACTTCCCTATAGGGGTGCACCACATTACCCAACACGCTTGATTATTCTGGCCGGACACACATTTCTGAGTCAATGCCTAGCCTCGGAAGAACAACACGTCGCAGCCCTACCTTGGCTTAGCAGAGAGGTCCCCGCCGGTCTACATCCTAAGCACTCCGCGGTCTTGGGCCCATCTCTCATTGCACTTTGGGTCGTTGGGTGCAGGGTGGATACCAGCACCGCCTTGGATGGCCAGCATGATCCGACCCTGCCACAATGCTTAACTGGACGTCTGATAAAGCTTTGGCTGATACTACGACGTCGAGGCCCACAACTATTCTCGCGTGGTGTTTATTGTGTAAAGGACAAAGGCCAACTTAGAAAAAATACCCAAACCTATTAGTGCATTGGGGGCTCGCGGAGACGAGCAGAGACTCACGATAATGTGGCCCCGTCACCCCGTCTCGTGGGCTTACGGCAATGTCCCAGAATTCCCGGTCGTGCCTCGTAGAAAACTCGCGGGGTACTCTACGGGCCCGCCCGACTTTCACATCAACTCGTGGGTACCCCTCAGGGCCAACCCAACTTCCACAATGGTCTGAAGTAAAGTCCGGGTAACCATGTGTCCAAAACATCAAGGGGGGGGCCGAGGAATCACCCTTGATGGATTCCACTCGATGTAATCATCAAGGTGAACATAAGAGGAACCAGCCTCGAGGTTCACACTTGAGGGGTTGCACGACAGAGTCGTATCGGGAGTGGTAAAGGAGCAATCACCCTCGATGACCACGACCGAATAGCTACACTACAAAATTATCATCAGGAGTGCGTTACGAGGTATCACCCTCGACACTCGATAGTAGCTCCGCGGAGTCGAGAAACAAAAGGGGTGTGATGTGATGTGAGGTGTCAGGCTTTGGTCGTCGATCACGTTGATCGAGTCGTCAACGATGAAGCGGGGGCAACAAGGACAAGGTGGGGGTCACTGATGGATCACTAACCAACCTATACTAAGCAGTTTAGGTTAAGCAGGTAGGTAACAATAAACAAGTTACAAAAGCAGGCTATGCATCAGAATATGAGCAATCAATTACAGTAGCAAAATATAATGCAAGCATGAGAGAATGGAATGGGCGATATCGGGATGATCAAAGGGGGAGGGCTTGCCTGGAAGCCACGCTAAAAGGGAAGAAGAGTCGTCGTCGACGTAGTCAATCACAGTGGCATTAACAGCGGTCTCGGGATCTACTGGAGAGATGAGGGGGAAGAAATAATAAATATAGAGCAAAAAAAGCATCATAAGGCATAACATGGCAATACGCAGCGCTAGGAGTGTTCTAACGCGGCACTACACGATATAGGTGAAGGGGGAAAACATCCGGGAAAGTTTTCCCGAAGTTTGGCATTTTTGGACAAACGAACCGGAGGGGGCGGTTGCATGTTCGCTATGCTAGGGATGTGTGGCACATGAATAGACTGTGTATTCAGATTCGTCTCGTCTTTCTGAGCGACTTTCATGTACAAAACTTTTTCATCCGAGTTACGAATTATTTATTATGATTTTCTAAAGTTTTAAACATTTTTTGGAATTTCTGGAATTTATATTAATTCGAATTAAAATAAAAAAAACTCTAAGTGCATCGGGTGTAGTGCACCTAGAGTGCACCTAGGGGCTGACAAGTGGGTCCAGGGGGTCCCAGTTGACAAATCAATGTTTGACTAGTCAACAGGGGGTGGGACCCCTGTCATTGACTGTTTAGTCTAGTCTAACAGTTTAGTTAACTTAACTAGGTGATTAGGCTAATTAAGTTTATTTAATTAAGTTAATTGATCATTTAACTAATTAATTATTTTTAATAATATATTTTTAAAACTTCTTTTTTTAACAGGGGTGTGGGGCCCTGCCGTCATTGGCCCAAAGGCCAAGCGGGTGAGCAGTTATGGGCTATCAGGCAAGGCTGAACCCGGGCGACTGTTACGCGTGGCGAGGCGCTAGAGGCCCAGGGCGACGGCGGCGAGCACCGATGTCGGGCGGTGGCTAGCAAAAGCCCGGAGCGGCAGCAGCAGGCAGCATCGCGGGCGGAGCAGCACGGGACTGCTGCGGCGCAGGCGGGTGGCGGGGCGACAACGGCACGGCTCGGCAGGTGCGGCCAGTCGCCGACGGGGTACGCGCGGGTGGCGCGGCGGCGGGCTGCGATGCAGTAGTAGCACACATAGGCAAGGGGAGCAGGGGCGTGCGATGGCCAACGGTGGGGCGTGGGTGAGCGAGGGGGCTGTGGGAGGTTGGCGGGGCGCGGCCGGCAGCCGATGGCCGCGGGAGGAAGCAACGGCAGCTGGCGATGGCCGGAGCATGGCGTGCTCGGGTTCGTCGTTTCACGACGAAAATGAGCATGGCAGCAGCATGGTTGACACCAGCAGAAGGCCACGACCACATGGGCGTGCTTGATTGAGCCAGAGCGGTGTTATAGCTATGGCACGAGGTGTAGTGGTGGCAGGGAAGCTCGGGCAATGGTGACAGTAGCTGGAAGCAACAGATCGAGTAGCAGGTAGAGGGGATTCACGCAGGTGCTCACAGCGTTGACGAGAAGGCCCGGGGACGCCGGAGGAGCTCGAGGTGGCACGGATCGACATTGGCCGCTGAAGCCCGACGAGGAAGTCGAGGTTGGGGGCGGCGTCATGGGGCCGTTCGGCGCCGTGTGGCTCGACGAGGAGGGGTAGACGACATAGGCGAGGAATAGGGAACTCCTGGACGCCCTGGTGCAGCCCGGGGTGGTGCCGGAGCGTGCTGACGGTGGTGGCGGGACGAGCTCCCCGCTGGGGTGCGGTGGATCTGGAGGTAGGTGCGAGAGGGAGGGGGAGTGGGGGAGGACTAGGGTTCGACCCGGGGGGTTTTGTAGGGGAGGGGCGCGACCGATGGCCGCCACGCATGGCCTGGCACGGCCATGGCCGACAGATGGCCGCCGCACCCTCCCCTGTCCTTTGTAGCGTGAGGAGGGGATGGGTGAGGTGGCTGGGCCGGCCTATTTGCTAGATGGGCCATAGTGCCCAGTAGAATAGGCCTTTTATATTTTACATTTTTATGTTTTATTTATATCTTTACTACTTTGCATTTTATTTGAGCTACTAAAAGAGTTTTGTTTAATATAAAACTTGGCACAAAAATACAGGGCAGTAACTAGGGTTGGTACAAAAAAATTTCAAAGCATTTGGGAGTGTTCAACTATTTTTAGAAATTGAAAAGGTCAAATAACTGGTTGATGGTCCACTGAATAAATTTCCAGTGGCACTTTGGGAATCCAAAAGAAGTTGGTTCCAACATGAAAATTACTCAGTGATTATTTGCAACATTATGAACATTTTTGTTTGCATGTTTGAGGAATTTGAATTTTGGACTTTAATTTGAATTTAAATTTGACTTATGCCTTGGATCAGATGAGGATTAGCAACAGTAAGAGTGATGACTTGGCATCATTAGCAGAGGTTACTGTAGCTTAATTACCCATGCGTCACAATTCTCCCCCACTACAAGAAATCTCGTCCCGAGATTTAATGGGTAGAGTAAGGGGGAAAGACTCGGGAAGGGAGGAGCTCAACACATGATAGGTACATGGGGGCTATCTCAGTGAACGTGGCATCGAGGCATCTCTCGAGTTGAAATTCAAGAAAGTCATCGAGAGCAAGGTAAGAAGGCGCAATAAGAAGCTTCAAGCGGGTAGGTAATCGTTCGTTGCCTCAAACAGGGGGTGAAAGGGGTTGAGAGCAATGGGATTAAGTATTGCGTCTGATTCCAGAATAGACCACTAGGAATGTGGCTCATGAATTACATGTGAATCCAAGCACGAGGAATAACTCTAGAAAAAGGGGTGTATAGGTGAGTCAGATTTCGATCATGTGGAACTGTGGGTTATGGGCCCACCATGTGGGTTAAAAGTAGGAAGTGTGCTAACTTTTTGCGCGGTCATGATAGCAAGGCAGTCAGAGAATAACCTGCCAGTTTTGTCGGTAACAACGTCGGTACCAAGGGCGAGGGATGAAGAGGACCATTTTCCTGCTCGTTGAATGAGGCAGACCGATAGGCAAAGTTCTCGTCCATCGGTGGCTACCGGAATGTCATCAACAATAGTAACATGGTCTTACTAACAGAGTTTGTACACCAAGATGTTTACATAAGCAGGGAATTATCACTACTCAGATATGATAGGTTACAGGAAAGGTTAAACAACACAATGGAAAGGAAAGTGTAGACTCGAATCAGTTATCGGTGCTCTCGAGTGTCTAACAACTCAGAACCCGTGGAAAATTGGAAACGGTGAGAAATAATAGTTGATGAAGAACTCATAAGAAGTTATGTAGTTCTGTGATATACTCAAGATACCAGAGGGTAATAATCGATGGTAGAACAATATAGAGATTGGACAGGTGAAAAGATTTGCATAAGACAAGTACTTCAACTTGTCCGAGAAATGGGATCAACGAAGAACGATATGGTCAGAACCACGGTTGTAAAGGACCAAATATAGATACAAGATGAATTTATCACAAGGGAATTATTGTTACAACAAGAAGCTTCCATGATAAGTTCCACATCAGGTCCATGGGCATGAACACAAAGTTCAAGGTTGACTCCCACTTCTTCAATGCATAACCTTCCATTTAATTATTGTCTTCAACGAAGTTGTAGAATTGAAAATTTATCCGAAGAAAAGCCAGTAGGTATAACCCGCATAACTTTCAAGTTCACACGGATTTAGGGAAGACATAGATTCAACCCATCGGGGCATCTTAGGAACATATACCACCACTTCACAAGTAAATAACTCAGGTATGAAAGCAGCGTATGGTTGACAAGAGCTGGGGATACAATTTACCAAAGGCATTATGTATCCGAGGAAAGGCTCACAAGGTTATTGAATATGAAGGATGCTGTTAGATAAAACCCAACAAAGGATTTGACAGTTCACAAGGGATCTGATGCGAGCATCGGTACCCTACCAGAAGAAGAAATTATACAAGGAGATCAGAACATACAAACAATTGACTAATTCAAAGCTCAAATACAGAGGAATTATGATTTCCAAAATGGGGGATCAGAAGTAGAGGCTCTGATCAAAGACAAGTAAGTTGAATAGACATAGATCGATAATCAATCAAGATTTGATTTGTTGAACACCAGCTCATGTTTGGGGTGATGTATGAGCCGAAGGGAAGGATTCTAATTGTGATGGATGATTGCAAGCATTCATAAACATATCGAATCAAATGTTTAAAAATGATGATGACAAAGGATACTACTAAATATTATCAGACATATGGAAAGTATCCATAATGCAAGCAGACAAGTATTTGCAGAGCAGTAGTTGGAGAGGATTATCAAAATATCGGATAGTATTTCAAAGTACCTTGTGAATCATATGAAAAACTGGGGAAGAATGGATACCTGTAAGTGCGAGGAATTATTCGTAGGGGGGTATTCATGTGGCAAAGAACTGCAAGGCAGTAGCTCAAAGGATTCTCGAAACAACAGAGAGTATTACGAGGCATCTAGTGATAATAAGAGAAACTGAGAACAAATGTATGAATGTTAAGTGTAGTTAGTTATCCAGAAGGATATACAGGTGGTAGGGATTGCAACGACGAAGGGCACAAGGGTCTCGGGAAAACAACAGAGAGTATCTTCAGAATCTTCTGGTGCACCAAGCGATCATCTTGAGTGAGGGGCTCTCCGGGGTAAAGTATTTATGAGAACCTAGAGTTAGAGTTAGCAAAATCATTTAACCCAAATAGAAGAGAGATCAGAGTCCCAGAGTATAGACGAGGAGTAAAAGATACTAATACCACCCATTGGCGACGTGGGCCCCTAAGCCACATATCCATGTTAGTAAAATAGTTTTCAAAGACTAGACTCAACTTCGGGCAAGGAGTTGGAAAAGGGGGTTCTTGCAGGAAGTCGGCTCTGATACCAACTTGTGATGCCCCCAATTAAATCATACACTAATCATACACGCAAATGTGTACGATCAAGATCAGGAACTCACGGGAAGATATCACAACACAACTCTAGACACAAATTAAAATAATACAAGCTTCGTATTACAAGCTAGGGGCCTCGAGGGCTCGAATACAAGCTTGATACACAAGCATCAGCGGAAGCAACAATATCTGAGTACAGACATTAGTTAAACAAGGATGCCTTAAGAAGGCAAACACAAAAGCAACAATGATCGAAGAGGCAAGGCGTCCTGCCTGGGACCTCCTAACTACTTCTGGTCGTGAGCGGTCTCCATGTAGTAGTATCCGTCGGCGGTGGCATCTGGCTCTAGGGATCCTCCATCTAGTTGCAACAACTAGAAAGAAGGAAGAAGGGGGAAAATGGGTAGCAAAGCAACCGTGAGTACTCATCCAAAGTACTCGCAAGCATCATATCTGTACTAAGTATGCATTGGTATCAAAGGAAGGTATATATCTATTGACTGAATTGTAGAATGCCAAAATAGAGGGGAAGGCCGAGCCTATCGAAGACTAGCATCTTGTAGCATTCAGAAGAGTATAGAATAGTAGTTTAATTAACAAACATGTTGTAGTATTAACGCCCAAAGATCCTTCTTCGACTCCGTGTGAGAAAGCAATCTTGGAGCCACATATCCATAACATATCTCAAGTAACCAGTTCTAGTTGTAATAGATCAGGATACAAGTCTAAATGTCCATTACCGTGGACACAGTATTCGAATAGATAACTTCTCCGCAGGGGTGTACCACGTTACTCAACATGCTTGATTACTCTGGCCGGACACACTTTTCTGAGTCAATGCCTGGCCTCAGAAGATCAACACATTGCAGCCCTACCTAGGATCAGTAGAGAGGTCCCCGCCGGTCTACATCCTAAGCACTCCGAGGTCTTGGGCCCATCGCCCTTTGCACTCGGGGTCGTTGTGTGCAGGGTGGATACCAGCACCGCCTCGGATGCCCAACACAATCCAACCATGCAACAATGTTGAACTGGACGTCTGACAAAGCTTCAGCTGATACTACGACATCGAGGCCCATAACTATTCTCGCGTGGTGGTTAGTGTGTAAAGGCCAAAGGATAACTTAGAACAAATACCCAAACCCGTTAGTGCATTGGGGGCTCGCGGAGACGAGTAGAGACTCACGATAATGTGACCCCGTCGCCCTGTCTCGTGGACCTTGATAATGTCCCGGAGGAGGAAGCGGTGATCGAGGGGAAAATTCCTCTCCAGACTAGGAATCCCCTTTCCTCCTTAGATATTGTTATGGAGACTCCACCATCCTTCTCGAACCAGATGGCAATGGTGCCGGCGCAGTTTGGGACTGGAGCCCCTGGCCCGTCCATGACGATGGGCACAGAGCTTGATAGAGAGCTGCAACGTCTCCTGGCACCACTGTATCAGGGAGTTGGGGAGGCAGATGATTCAACCAACATCGCTTTGGACTTGTCCTTCCTGGAGTCCATGGCGGCGGGTGTAAAGGAGATGCAGGCCTGACACGATCAAAAGTGGCAGACGCTCAAGGAGCGTCGTGAGTCCGCCAGCAAAGTGGACCAGAAGCTGAAGGACAAATGCTTGGAGCTGCATGAATGGCATGACAAGAAGTTCAATGTGCTTATGAGGCCGCAAGAGACGCTCCTGGTGACAAGGGAAGACGTCATGGCCCGTGAAACACATCTGGTGGACTGCAAGGCACTCCTGGACGCCAGAGAACAGGAGATCTCTCTCCAGGAAGAGAAGCTTGAGGGCACCCTTCGTGCCAAGGATGACGAGTTTGAGGCTCTTGTGCGGCAGCGTACCAAAGAGCTGGAAGACAAGCATGAAGCTGCATTGGACGCCCTTGCCGTTGACTCTGCCGCTCAACTGAAGAAGCTCACTGAAGATCTAGCTGCCGCGTCTACCGCCAAGACTGACTTTGACAAGCAGGTGGCTAAGTTGGCCGAGGACCTTGCCAGGAGCACCAAGGAGGTGGAGGCCCTCAAGGAAGAAACACGGAAGGCGCAGGTCCTCCTGACCGATGTGCAGTCACAGCTCTCCTCCAAGGTCCAAAGCCTTGAGACCGCCAATGGCACCATCATAGATCTGAAGGCCACGATCGACTCTTTGGAGAGTGCGACAGAGTCTAGCGAATCCCGCCAACGGCTGCTGTCCAAAGATCTGGACACTGCCCAGCACCTCCAGAAAGATGCAGAAAACAAGCTGGCAAATCAGTCCGAGCAGGTCGATCTTTAGATCAAGAGCCTGGTTGACATCGCCATGCGCCTTGCTTCTCACATGGTAGTGATGGGCATGGATGGCCTAGCTTTCACGATCTACATGCATGAGGTTCCTAGTGCCAAGCTGGGGGTCTTCTTCAACGAGTTGATCGACAATTTGAAGGTGCACGAGGAGGGGAGGGCCAAGTGCTTTGAGGTTGAGTCTCAAAGGCTTGCTCACGATGCCCTCCTCATGGTCCTGAGCAATATCGCTTGCCGCCATCCGGACCTCGACCTGGATGACGGGTTCAGGAATCCGCCAGCGGGTGCCGACGTCACGACCACCAAGGAGAAAGCTGCTTCCCATGCCACCAGGGTCCTCCAAGTCCCGAAGGCCTCCCGCAGTCGTTAGGCCAAGTGATGGGCCTTTGTTGCTCTTGCGTTGCCCTGTAACAAAACATAACGTGTGCTTTGTGTTTTAGGCACTGTATCATGTATGCTTGTTTGGAACTAATGCCTTCTGTTAAATTCTAAATGCGTGTTTATCCCTTTGAGCTTATAAGTTTGTGTTCATATGATCAGTCCCTATGTATGTCCTGGATGCTTGCCGGTGTCATATTGCTGCTATTGTCGTAAGGGTCGGGCCCTTAACACTCATCTTGGCGTGGATGCGTCCCGACAAGTTTTTCCTAGGTAGTTCTTGACGCAGCCTCTTGTTCTACGAGAAGGGCTCGAAACAGAATGATGTTGCAGACAAAAAGACTAGCCAAGGTTCCATTAAACGAGGGTTTTCATAATACACACACTTATTAAAGCTTAAGGGATAAATGATTGCAATGAGATGTGTCAACAAGAATCAAAGGCATGTAATTAGCTTCCGGCTCACGCACATTTGGTGTGCTCGTGACGTCTGGAAGAGTTGAAGTCAAGTGAAGGATTCTATGGTTCCTGGTAGGGATCAGTACACGGCACGTGTGTCTGGAGGCCAACGGGGTATGGTGCTGGGCTCTCTCTGGTCCCCCTTTCCTTCCCTTATTCCCTTCGAACAGCTTTGGCGTCCGTTGTCGCAGGGTTCATGCCAATGTGGATAGCCTTGCCGGAGCGCGCTTGCCGAGGCATCAATCAATGGATTCATACAAGCATTTCACTCAGGATTTCCCAATGTGGGGTAAATACTGAACCGAGTATCGCGTGGTAGTCATCGACATTTACGATGCCTAGGCCAAGGCCGCTCGACTGCTGAAGAAGGAAGGGGATGGTAAAGGAGGAACCTCGTGCCCGCGCTTCTTGTCCCTTTTCTCCAGACGGCGCCTGAGCAGCGGTCACGCTGCATGGGTCACTAGGGAGGAACAGATCACCGTCGCGGCTGCGGCCACGGCGGAATGCGGTAATGGATGAGAAGGGCGTGGGGGCGGCCCCGCTTGGCCTTCGTATCTTCACAAGCACCACCGACGCCCAAAAGCTTGGGGTGGACTTCCATAGGTATGGCACGCTGCTCATGCTTTCAGGTTAGAGCAAGTGATCCCCCTACCTGGCGCGCCAAAGATGTCGTGGGAAACCATGGCCACCTATGGGACCAAGGGCCCCTTGCTGGTTTGGCAGGGGGATGTCATGTTGCACAAAGAGCAGAGGAGCGTGGGGCAACACATCAGAGATCACACGAGAAATTTTACCTAGGTTCGGGCCGCCATGAGGCGTAAAACCCTACTCCTGCTTTGGTGGATTGATGGTGGAAGAATGGTGGTGGAGAGTAGTACACTTGTCCGACAGGGTTGCCTCAGGGTGGCAGTGGCTACGCGCATGTGAATGCGTGGGTATCCAACCTTCTAACCACTATTACGGTTCCCATGGGCCTCCTTTTATAGGTTAAGGGGTCACCACAATGGCAACCTAGTCATTATGCACTGATAAGATAACAAACAGTGCTATCATACCTAACCCTACAGGCTATCAGAGTGCATTAAATGTGCCACTTCATGTCACATCGTCTCTTGCCCGACAAGCCTTGCCGGGCTGTCTTGCCATCTTCACACCTGCTCGCTCGACACGTCACAAGATGGGTGTCGTTCGTAGGTATTCCATTTAGAAATAGGTTGCCATGTGGCGAATGGCTGCCACTTAGTCACTTTTACAGCTTGACACCACATCGATTGACGATGTGGGTCGTGGTGGAGTAGTTGGGTGAGGTGATTTTGCCTCCGTGAGCCCCGGCAGGCTCTGCCGGGACGTTTTGGATGTTTTCTTCCGGGGCGACCCCACCCTTGCCGAGCTCGCCTGCCTGGCAAGGGAGGCTTTTCTCCTCGTGGTATTTTGCTTCTCTAGCTTGATCTTGGTCCTCTTGATCTGCATGTTGGTCCTTCAAAGATCTTGGTCCCTTGTGCTCTGGCACGGCCTTAGCTTGTCCGTGCATGAGTCAGGGGAAAACATATACCCCTGTCTTTGTTCCCCAACACAAGGTCAGGAATTGCAAGGTCCTCCTTCATTGGTAGCTTGACTAAAGGGTTATTTAATATATCAAGAAAAACATTTGGTGGTACCGGCTTACACTGAGACCCAGTCGGCTTAAAGCATCGGCTGGCTCGTTCTTTCTACGATCAACATGTTCCACTTGATAACCTTTTAAATGACCAGCAATACCATCAACCACCCAGCGATAAGCCGCCATGAGCGGCTCCTTAGAGTCCCAAGTTCCTGAGACCTGCTGAGCCACCAAATCTCAGTCACCGAAGCACCTAAACCGGCATAGGTTCATCTCTTTGTCCATCCGAAGACCATGGAGCAGGGCCTCATACTCAGCCGCATTATTAGTATAAGGAAACATCATCCTTAAAACATAGCAAAATTTGTCACCTCGCGGAGAAGTCAAAATAACTCCAGCCCCCGAACTTTCCAACTGCCTGGACCCATCAAAATGAATAATCCAATACGTATTATCAGGCTTCTCCTCAGGC
Organism: Triticum urartu; assembly: GCF_056163025.1. Classification (NCBI taxonomy): domain Eukaryota; kingdom Viridiplantae; phylum Streptophyta; class Magnoliopsida; order Poales; family Poaceae; genus Triticum; species Triticum urartu. Next base: position 155,934,361 of record NC_141873.1, on the reverse strand, counting down.
ATCTGCAACTCTGTCCAATCATTGATGAAATCCACAAGGGCATGAGACTTAATATCTGTCCTAGGCATATATTTCAACCCATGGGGTCCAAGCTCAATGGCCCACTTGGCCACTCGGCATGTGGCTTCTCTGTTTTGAATAATATCCCCTAAAGGAGCAGAACTGACCACCGTAATGGGATGACCAAGGAAATAATGCTTCAAATTGCGACTGGCCATGAACACCCCATAGAGTAGCTTCTACCAATGTGGGTACCTCTGCCTAGACTCAACTAACACCTCACTGACATAATAAGCCGGCCTTTGAACCGGATACTCCTTACCCGTCTCCTTCCTTTCCACTACAACCGCTACACTAACAGCTCTGCTGTTAGCAGCCACATATAAGAGTAAGGGCTCCTTCTCAACAGGAGCTGCAAGAACTGATGGCTCAGCCAATTGTTTTGTAAGTGCCTTGAATGCATCATTAGCAGCATCACTCCAGACAAAGTGATCTATTTTCTTCATCATCTGATACAGAGGAATAGTGTAAGTGCATCTAGTGCCCCTTAGTGATTTTGGTGTATTGAAGACTTATAGGTTAAGGGACTAATGTGTTTGTGAGTGTACACAAGTTCTATAAATCTATGAGGAGTTTGATATTTACGATGAATGTTGAACCCTAAGAATGAATGTCTTCAGTTGAAGACTTTGGTTTTCTTGAAGACTTTGAAAGTGAGGAAATTGGTGTGACCATGAAGATTTCGATATTCATGCAAGGATTATGAAGCGTGAAGACTTTTGTTTTCGTAGTTTCATTTTCTCTTTCTTGAGTCATAGGAAACACCGCACTGTTAAAGGGGGTCGAGGTAAAACTAAGGAAACACTTTCCAAGTGATGCTCATCTCAAAATCCTTCACCTATCCAATCTTTTCGAGTGAAGCCATTGGAAATCTCATACAGCTCAGTCAATTTCTTTAGTGACAGAGACAAAGATCTTCTGGTCTCTGAGGAATTTGTTCTGACTAAGGAGTTAGGAATTCACCAATGCAGATTACCTACAAGTGAGGAACATGATATCCTTGAGGAACTTGAGAGCTCAAATTTCCGACCGTTGTTGTGCTATGCGCCAACTGTCCCAAAATATCCTACCCACCTAACGGTCATATCATTGAAGGGCATTTATGTCTTATCATGTCGGGCTACTCCCTAGGCTATAAATAGCCACCCCCTACAACCATTAGTTGGTTGGCTGCTCCAACAGAAACTGACCCTTGTCATTGAGAGCATCCCATCCTTCTAGGACTTTGAGTGGAAATCATCAAGTGAGGAAAAACGCAAACCCAAACACCTACAAACCCAATGTGATTGAGCATCACTGAAGAGATAGTTCCTGTGTGGAACCGACGCTTGCTACCTTTGAGGACTATGCATCCTCCAGACGGTTAGGCATCATGGTCTAGAGAATCCAAGAGGAATTGTGGATCGCCAAGTGACTGAGTCTGTGAAGGTTTGGAAGTCACCCAAAGAATTACCATGAGTGATTTGGCGAGGTCTGCGTGATCTAAGCTCAAGGAGAATACGATGTGCACTGTGTGTCCGGGACTGTGTGTCCTCAGGTTTAAATACCTAGCCGCTCCAACCAGACGTACGACTGTCACAACAGTTGGAACTGGTCTACCAAATCATTGTCTTCACCAAGCTACTGGTTCTAGTTCCTCAACCCTTTCATTTCCTCATTCATGTGTTAATGTACTTGATCGTTACTATTTGAAGACTTTCTCAATTTCCTCAATCCTAATTCTTCAGTCACTTTGTCTTCAGCCTGCTTATCCTGTTTACATGCTACTTGTGCTCTGTGTATGTTTCATTTCATCATGATGACAATGCTACTACACTGTTATGCATGCACATGAGTACTTATTCCGCTGCTAGTAGTTTGTGACTTAGGAAATTCCTCAAGTTTAATTTCCTCAGTGACGAATTTGTAAAAATCGCCTATTCACCCCCTCTTGTCGATATAACACACTTTCAATTGGTATCATAGCAAGGTACTCCCTTGTTTTGTGTGATTTTGGTTTAACCACCTAGAGTTTTAGTTATGTTGACTACAGGCATGAGCAACATCTCAGCTGGGTGTCCTACCTTCGATGGGACGGACTACCCCTACTAGAAGAATAAGATGCGCATGCATCTTGAGGCAATTGACAATGTTCTCTGGTACGTTGTGGAAAATGGTGTTACCTCTCCATCACTCCTTCCGTGAACGATGTTGATGTGAAGAGATTCAAGCAACTCGACTATCAAGCGAAGAATATCATATGTGGCCATCTGAGCAAAGGACAGTATGGCAGAGTGAGTGCTTTGGAGACAACAAAGCTTATCTGGGATAGGTTGTCCAAGTTTAACGAAGGAGTCTCAACTCAACATGACTCTCGAGTTGATGTTCTTTGCAATCTCTTCAACCACTTCAAAAGACTCAACAATGAAAATGTTCGGCAAACCTTTGATCGCCTCACTGACATCTCAAATGAGCTTCAAGCACTGGTGGCACTGACATCACCGACCATAAGGTGGTGAAGAAATTGCAGAGATCGCTTGATTCCTCATTCGACACTCTTGCACTGATGATTCAAGAACATGGAGACTACAAGTCACTTGATCCCGCTGATATCCTCGAGAGGCTAAATACCCATGAGTTCCAACTTGCTTAGAGGAAATACCTCTACGGACCAAGCTATGGAAGATCATGCACACTGAAGGCCAAAGCAGTTTCCGTATCTCAAGGAGAAGATTCTGATAGCAGCCTTGGTGATCCCGAAGAACCGAGTCAGGTGCTAGCAATGTTCGTGAGGAAATTTCAGAAGTTCTCAAGACGTGGTCGCTTTGGAAAATCTTCAAAAGGTGATGACATGAGATCAGATTCCTCATCCCGCGACTACAAGAAGAGGACTTGCCACAAATGCAAGACACCTGTCCACTACATCACTGATTGTCCTCAATGGGCTAAGGAATCAAAGAAGAAGAAGTACAAGGATGATAGTTCTGATGACTCGAAGAAGAAGAAGAAATCTTCAAAGTCTTCATCATCAAAATCTTGAAAGTCTTCATCTCACAAGAAGAGCAGCTCCAAAAAGGCTTAGACATTCATTGCCAAGGAAATGGACTATGAAGCTGAATCTGAGGAAAATGAGGAACAGGAGGAATCTGAGGATTTAGACTCTGGTGTGGCGAGCCTAGCCCCGCTACTACTTTCGTCAGCAAGTCCATCTCAACACTGAGGAAAATGTCTTCTCCAACACTGCTGACGACGGCAATGATGACTACGCTCCCAACTATTGCTTCATGGAAAAAGGTGCCAAGGATGATCAAGGCAAAGCTACCGAGTGGGTCCTCAACAGTGGATGTACAAATCACATGACCGATGACAAGAACTTATTGATGGACACTGCTTTATCTCCATCGCATCTGAAGCATATCACCTACGCTGACAAAGGAAAAAGCAAGGTATTGGGTCTAGATAGGGTTGCGATCTCAAAGGATTGACACATGGACAAAATTATGCTTGTCGAGTCCCTAGGATTCAACCTCATGTCTGTCTCAATGCTTTGTGATCTTGATATGGTTGTCATCTTTGGCAAATATCGTTGCATTGTGCTCATGGATCTAACAATTCCAAAGTCTTCGAAGGCTTTAGGAGAGGAGACTTGTATATTCTTGATTTCTCTGGAGGACCACAACCTACCACATGTCTACTTGCAAAAGCTTCAGAAGCCTGGTTATGGATCGACGACTAGGTCATGCTGGCATGAGGAACTTACATACTCTCGTGAAGAAGAAGCACGTCATTGGCATCGAGGGTGTAAAATTCCTCGAGGACCATATGTGTTGAGCTTGTGAGGCTGGAAAGATGACCAAGTCCAAGCTTCCCTCGAAGACTATCATGACTACCACTCATCCTTTTCAATTGCTTCACATGGATCTCTTTGGCCCTACTCATTATGCCTCACTAACAAATGCCGCATCTCTATATGGCTTTTTTATTGTTGATGACTATTCTCGTTACACGTGGGTGCATATCATCACTTACAAGACTGAAGTGCAGGAAGTCTTCAAACGATTTTCCTCAAGGGCCTTGACGAACTTCGGTGTGCAGATCAAGCACATTAGGAGTGACAATGGGACTGAGTTCAAGAATACTAGTTTTCATGACTATTACAAACTTGGTATTACCCACGAGTTATCTACCCCTTATACTCCTCAGCAGAATGGCATCATGGAGCGCAAAAACAGGACTCTTGTTGAGATAGCTCGCACTATGTTTGATGAATACAACAAGATGCCTCCTCGCTTCTGGCCTGAGGCTATTGATACTGTGTGCCACATCATCAACATGGTATATCTTCACAATTATTCAAAAAGACCTCATATGAACTCCTCACTGACAAGAATCCCAATGTGAGTTATTTTGAAGTCTTCAGTGCTAAATGTTGATTAGAGATACTCATCACAATTCTAAAGTTTCACCGAAAGCACATGAAGGTTTTATGCTTGGTTGCGGAAAGGACTCACACACCTACAGAGTCTTCAACACCTTTCACCACAAGGTTGTTGAAACTATAGTTGTGTGGTTCGATGAAACTAATGGCTCGCAAAGAGAGCACCTACCTCCTGTGCTAGATGAAATGTCACCTGAGGAATCCATCAAGTTCAAGGCTATTGAGGATGTCATACCTACTGAAGAATCTACTGAAGAAGTCATTCCAGATCATGAAGAAAATCATGCTGGTGCATCTGCAGAAAATGGCTTTGAAGAAAATGCTGAGCCCAATCAACATCGTCAACCTGCTCACCCTTGCGTTGCAAATGAAGTGCACATCGAGAAAAGCATCAACGACATCAACGCACCAGGTCCTCTTACATGCTCAAGAGCTTCACATTTGTCTAACTTTTGTGGGCACTTTGCTTTTGTCTCTATCACAGAGCCCGCCAAAGTTGATGAGGCATTTCTGGAACCTGAGTGAATTCAAGCGATGCAAGAGGAATTACATCAATTCAAGCTCAACAATGTCTGGGAACTTGTCAAGCGACCAGACCCATGCAAGGACAATATCATTGGTACCAAATGGATCTACCACAACAAGCAAGATGAAAATGGCCCTGTGGTGAGGAATAAGGCTCGTCTCATAGCTCAAGGGTACACACAGGCTGTAGGAATTGATTTCGATGAAACTTTTGCACCTGTTGCTAGATTTGAGGCAATTCGCATAGTGCTTGCTTATGCTAACCATCATAATATCATCTTATATCAAATGGATGTGAAAAGTGCATTCCTCAGTGGTAAGCTTGAGGAAGAAGTATACGTTGCTCAACCCCCAGGTTTTGAAGATCCTAAGCATTCTGACAAAGTCTTCAAACTCAATAAGGCCCTCTATGGCCTCAAGGAGGCCCCTCAGGCGTGCTTGTTTATGCTTACCATCATAATATCATCTTACATCAAATGGACGTGAAAAGTGCATTCCTCATGTTGGAAATATGCCCTAGAGGCAATAATAAAGTGGTTATTATTATATTTCCTTGTTCATGATAATTGTCTATTGTTCATGCTATAATTGTATTAACCGGAAACCGTAATACATGTGTGAATACATAGATCACAACATGTCCCTAGTGAGCCTCCAGTTGACTAGCTCGTTGATCAATAGATGATTGTGGTTTTTTAACCATGGACATTGGATGTCGTTGATAACGGGATCACATCATTAGGAGAATGATGTGATGGACAAGACCCAATCCTAAGCGTAGCATAAGATCGTGTAGTTTGTTTGATAGAGCTTTTATAATGTCAAGTATTGTTTCCTTAGACCATGAGATTGTGCTACTCCCGAATACCGTAGGATTGCTTTGGGTGTATCAAACATCACAGCGTAACTGGGTGACTGTAAAGGTGCACTACAGGTGTTTCCGAAAGTGTCTGTTGGGTTGGCACGAATCGAGACTGGGATTTGTCACTCCGTATGACGGAGAGGTATCTCTGGGCCCACTCGGTAATGCATCATCATAATGAGCTCAATGTGACTAAGGAGTTGGTCACGGGATCATGTGTTATGAAATGAGTAAAGAGACTTGCCGGTAACCAGATTGGACGAGGTATGGGGATATCAACGATCGAATCTCGGGCAAGTAACATAACGATAGACAAAGGGAATTGTATACGCGACATCGTGGTTCATCCAATGAGATCATTATGGAACATGTGGGAACCAACATGGGTATCCAGATCCCGCTGTTGGTTATTGGCCGGAGAGATGTCTCGGTCATGTCTACATGGTTCCCGAACCCGTAGGGTCTACACACTTAAGGTTCGGTGACGCTAGAGTTGTTATGGGAAATTGTATGTGGTTACCGAAGTTTTTTTGGAGTCCCGGATGAGATCTCGAACGTCATGAGGAGTTCCGAAATGGTCTGGAGGTAAAAAAAATTATATATGAGAAGTCCAATTTCAGTCACCGGAATAGTTTCGGGGGTTATCAGTATTGTACCGGGACCACCAAAAGGTGTCCGGGGGTCCACCGGGTGGGGCCACCTGCCCCGGGGGACTTAATGGGCTGAATATGGGAGGGAACCAGCCCCTGGTGGGCTGGTGCGCCCCCAAGGGCCCAAGGCGCCTAGGGTTGGAAACCCTAAGGCTTTGTTTGGTTAAGCCCATCCCCAAGTGGATTGGAGGGGATTTACAGGGATTTTAGTCTATAGGGGATTAATTCCCCCTCAATCCCCTTCAAATCCACCTCAACCAAACATGCCCTAAGGGGAGGGGTGCCTACCACCTTGCTTGGGGGGCAAGTCTCCTGCCTGGCCGCCACCCCTCCCTCTAGATGCACTAGGGGGGCCGGCCCCCTCTCCCCTTCACGCTATAAATAGAGGGGGTGGGAGGGAAGCCGCACCCCTTCCCTGGTGCAGCCCCTCCCTCCTACAACACCTCCTCCTCCATAGTGCTTAGCGAAGCTTTGCCGGAGAACCACGAGCTCCACCACCACCACGTCGTCGTGCTGCCGAAGTTCTTCCCCAATTTCTCCTCTCCCCTTGCTGGATCAAGGAGGAGATGTCCCCGGGCTGTATGTGTGTTGAACGCTGATACATATCTATCGTATCTATAATTTTTGATTGTTCCATGCCCATATTCTACAACTTTTACATACTTTTGGCAACTTTTTATACTATTTTTGGGACTAACATATTGATCCAGTGCCCAGTGCCAGTTCCTGTTTGTTGCATGTTTTTTGTTTCGCGGAAAATCCATATCAAACGGAGTCCAAACGGGATAAAAACTTACGGAGACGATGCTCGAGGGGCCCACGAGGGTGAGGGGCGCGCCCTAGGGGGTAGGGTGCGCCATGGACCCTCGTGGCCACTCCATAAGGCGGTGTGTGCCCTTCTTTCTCCGCAAGAAAGCCAATATCCGGATAAAAATCGTGTCAAAATTTCAGCCCAATCGGAGTTATGGATCTCCGGGAATTTAGGAAACGGTGAAAGGGCAGAATCAGGGAGCGTAGAAACAGAAGGAAACAGAGAGAGATATCCAATCTCGGAGGGGCTCTCGCCCCTCCGCTGCCATGGAGTCCATGGACCAGAGGGGAAACTCTTCTCCCATCTAGGGGGAAGGTCAAGGAAGAAGAAGAATAAGGGGGGGCTCTCTCCCCCTCTCTCCTGGTGGCGCCGGAACGCCGCCGGGGCCATCATCGCGACAACGATCTACACCAACAACTTCACCGCCGTCATCACCAACTCTTCCCCCTCTATGCAGCAGTGTAACCCCTCTTTTACCCGCTGTAATCTCTACTTAAACATGGTGCTCCATGCTATATATTATTTCCCAACGATGTATGGCTATCCTATGATGTTTGAGTAGATCCGTTTTGTCATATGGGTTAATTGATGATCGTGATTGGTTTGAGTTGCATGTTTTATTATTGGTGCTGTCCTATGGTGCTCTTCGTGTCATGCATGTGTGACGGATCCCTGTTGTAGGGTTTGCAATATGTTCATGATTAGCTTGTGGTGGGTGGCGTGAGTGATAGAAGCACAGACCCGAGTAAGTAGGTTGTTTGCATATGGGAGTAAAAGAGGACTTGATGCCTTATAATGCTATGGTTGGGTTTTACCTTAATGATCTTTAGTAGTTGCGGGTGCTTGCTAGAGTTCCAATCATAAGTGCATATGATCCAAGAAGAGAAAGTATGTTAGCTTATGCCTCTCCCTCAAATAAAATTGCAATAGTGATTACCGGTCTAGTTATCGATTGTCTAGGGACAAATAACTTCCTCATGACAAAAAGCTCTCTACTGAAACTAACTTAGTTGTGTCTTTATCTAAACAGCCCCTAGCTTTTATTTACGTGCTCTTTATTATCTTGCAAACCTATCCAACAACACCTACAAAGTACTTATAGTTTCATACTTGTTCTAGGTAAAGCGAACGTTAAGCATGCGTACAGTTGTATCGGTGGTCGATAGAACTTGAGGGAATATTTGTTCTACCTTTAGCTCGTCATTGGGTTCAACACTCCTACTTATCGATAGAGGCTACAATTGATCCCCTATACTTGTGGGTTATCAAGACCTTTTTCTGGCGCCGTTGTCGGGGAGCAATAGCGTGGGGTGAATATTCTCGTGTGTGCTTGTTTGCTTTATCACTTAGTGGATTTTATTTGTTGTTCTAAGTTGTTCTCTATCTTTAGTTATGGATATGGAACATGAAATACCAAAAAAATTAGGTTTACTTGCTACTCATGGAGATGGGAAACCTCCTAAAACCCTCGATGCTCATTATGTGAAAGATATTATGCACTACTTTAATAATCCTTAGAAAACACCATTCAATTATATAATGGGAGACACGTTGGATCAACGTGAATACTTTAGGGATTATCGCTTGACTCCAAAAGGGAAATTATTACGGGATCAAATTTATATGTTGCATTGGTATGCTCGGCAACTATGCTTGAGATATGATTATACTTGTTGCACTAGGATGAGGCTCCACATCTTCCCTTTTCATGCAAATTTAATGATAACTAGCAAAAAGGCCCATGCGTTGCAACGGGAGAACAAAATTCTCTCATATCTTTAGCTGGGTCAGTTGGACAAACTGTGTGTGGCCGATTGGCAGGCTATGAGATCGAACCATCCCATCATCAATTTTATTTTTGCCAGCTCTCCGAAACTGCGCAACAGTGCGCTGCCGGATGGGCTTCCTCTGTTGGGCAAAAACGGATGGCAAGTAACGAAACCAAATAGCGTATGTGAAATTAATTGAAACGGGACCAAACGAAGCGGGACGAAACCAAGAATATCACCTCCCTTTAATAGTAGGTATACATGAAACCTTAGCTTCTTATGCTAATGGTATATATGATTACTATGATGTGGAACCAATAGAAGAATTTGTTGCTTTTAAGGGTGCTTGTAAAATTGAATCTTTGTTTAAAGAGTTTGAAGATTTTGATGATTGAGTTTATAGACCTAAAAATTTAGCTATCCTTAAATATTTCTATGAGAATTACAAATACAATTATGATATTGATGAATTTATTGATAAAGTCTCCGCTATCCGAGAAGAGACTAATATTTTGCAAGAGTCTATGGAAGAATAAATTGATAAAGTCTCCGCTATCCGAGAAGAGACTAATATTTTGCAAGAGTCTATGGAAGAATAAATTGATGAAACCGTGAGCTCATTGGATGAAAAAGATGATGAGGAGAGCGAAGAACAAAAGGAGGAAGATCGGATTAGCTACTCGTGCCCACCTTCTGATGAGAGTAACTCTCCAACTCATACATTATTTAATGTCCCTTCGTTCTTACCGAAGGATGAATGCCATGATAATTGCTATGATCCCGTTGATTCGTTTGAAATATCCCTTTTTGATGAACTTGATTCTTGCTATTCTTGTGGCCAAGATGCCAATATGAGTTATGCTCATGGATATGAACTTTCTATTGTTCCTTATGTTAAACATGAAATTGTTGCTATTGCACCCACACATGATAGTCCTATTATCTTTTTGAATTCTCCAAACTACACTATATCAGAGAAGTTTGCACTTATTAAGGATTATATTGATGGGTGGCCTTTTACTGTTGCACATGATAATTTTGATGAATATAATATGCATGTGCTTGCTTCTCCTACTGTGGGGACCCCGACTCATAAGTCAAGATCACCGAATGCACGTGTACAGTGATCCCAGAGATCAATGCTCACTGAACACACAGAAGTTGAATAACAAGAGTCTTACATCCATACATACCGTTTTACACAAGTAGGACCATTATGGTCAAGTCTTGAGTGTATCATCGCAGCGGAAATCTTCAATAACAACTTGGACCCAAGCCATCTGCCTTAACCCTACAGGCATTCTGACTGGGAAGCGTCCTAGCTCGCATGTTCGTCACCGAAGTATTCTTCATCATATCCTGTTTTTTTCATGCCTAGCCAATAAAATAACCAGTGGCGAGCCAATGAGTACTTTGAATGTACTCGCAAGCAACCCATGTTTTGGCTCAAGATACAACAATGCATGATATAGGTAAAAAAATTTTGCAGAAAGCTAGTTTTGAGTGCAATGACATGTTCAACAACTTGTAAGACATGCATCAGGAGAATTCAAGTAACCATGAGGACAGGTTACGGATATCAACATAAATAGAGTGGGCATCAACCCAACTCAATCATGCCAAGTCATTTGACTTGACCCAAGTAGTTCTTCCCACTTATCCAAACACATACACTGGTTTCTAAACATGTGGACGTAGCCCAAGAGCGGTTACCCAACTGTCCTTGACCGTGGACACGGCTATTCGAATATTTTTACACTCTGCAGAGGTTGCACACTTTACCCACAAGATCCGGGGAACTTCTGTGTCATCCACGACCCGCGGTACCTCAAGTACCCGGGGTAAGCACCTGATCACTATCTTTCCCTAGACGACACTAACATGGAGTCCACTCGATTGGTAGTAACCCCCGTGCCCAACATATCATAACTTAAAAATTGTGGAGCCTTGCTCCCATATTCATCACATACCACTGGCACGGGGTACCAACGGTGTGTCCGGTGCCCCATAAAAATGTTCTTGGCCGCCCTACCTGGCACCAACTCTCCCCCGTCACTAGTAATGCAGGCTCCAAGCTAGTATCGGCCTAGGTAATCAATAATGCCCTTTCCCATATAAGGGTAGAGTGGTTGCGCATGTAAGGTTGGAATAACGGTCGCAACTTAAACCAATCCGTTTTTGAAAGCAACACACACACTTGCCTCGGTACACCACTTCGTCATCAAGCGGTTACCCATCTCATTATCTCCCTCGGGCATAAGTGGCACCCGACGGGGTTTTCGAAAAGTCCTTTGAAAATACTATGTCTCCATCACCATGCATATTCCCATCCCTTTTTGCATAGCAACTACTTTAGCATCCTATCTACTCCCACTGGCATAACCCTCATAAGGAGGTAGGGTCATGCACAATGCAAGTATCAACGAGGAAGTAACGGAGGCAAACCATCAAAGTGGTTCCACCTCATCATGATTCCGTTGCAACAACAATATGATGCTATATGTCATGCATAAAAAGGGTTTCATAGACATGGTCAAAGGGCTGCTTGCCTGTTTTAACAAAGTCTTCGAGGTCTTCAAATATCTCTGGTCCAATTCCGAGCATTTCGTCTACTTCGTCAACTATCGTCGAAAGCAACCATAATAAGCAACACAACAAGGCAGAAAATAAAAGTGCTCTAAAAATATTGATTTGACTTTTCTAGGACATCTCTGGTTATATGAAAATTAACCAGAGTGGTTTCATTGGAATTTGGTCAGTGGATATTTCTAAACATTTTGATACGATGGAATCAAGGGGTTTATGGATTTGCAAGAAGTGTACAGAAATATATTTTTGAAAAATGAGCAAAGCCACCCATTTAACAAACCATGATTTTAGAAGCATCTGGGAGTTGGTTTCACTGGATTTGGAGTTCAAATGAATTTCCTATGAATTTGCAAAGTTGACAAATATGAAGAAATGTCTCATTGTATTGTGTGGCACAGAAAGTATTAAGAAAAATGTTCATAAACTAAGTTATGAACTTAGAAGCATCTGGAAATTTGAATCATGGCATTTGGATCAAATTTGAGCCCTCTGTGATTTTCTAAAGTTTATGACAGAAATGGAAAAATGGGATTTGATAAATGTTTGTGAAGAAAATCTTTATGGAAAAATGTGCAAATTGCACCATGTGATAGAACGGGAATTTATGAACTTACAGAAATTAGAATCATCAAATTTGGAGTCTATTTGAATTATTTAGGAATTTTACAATATTTATGAAAAGAAAAAGGAAGAAAGGGGGTCAACCTTATAAAGCGCACTAGGCGAAGCCCAGCTAAACAGTGCCTACTGGGCTCGGCTCAGTGGCTCAGCTGCGCGAGGGAGGAGGTGACGCCGAAGGCGCACTGCGGGAGGGCGCCACCCAGCGGGGCAAGCGGATCGGCCCGAAGCCGTTTCCACTTAACCCGACTGGTGGGCCGGCTCGGTCGCCTTTGCCACTGACGGGCGGGCCCCCGTGCCAGCTGGCGGGGCGGTCGTCCTCTACCTCCCGCTCGAGGCAGAGCAGGGGGGGCAGAGCGCACGCTGGCGCTCGTCCAGCGATAGCCGGCGCCTCCGGCCGTCTCCCGCGGCGCTCCGCCTATGGGCGAGCTCAGCGCGGAGCGGCGCATCCGCTAGTGCAGGTCACGACCGCCGGAGGGGGCCGAGGTGACCGCAGCTTTGACGGTGGAGAGGGAGGTCGTCGGCCATCCGTGGCTCTCGGCCTTCGAGCATCCCCGTGACGGTTCGAGGAGGTGGGGAGGTTCGCCGGACCACGGGGAGTCTTTGTGTGGAGGAAAGGGAGGGTGGTGTGCTCGGCATTGCTCGAATTTGAGCGAGGCGAAGCGGCGGCCGTGCGGTGGTAGGAGGAGAAGGGAGGCACGGGAGGAGGATCTGGATGCTCTAGGAGGTCACTGGGGGGAAAGAGAGAGCGAACGGTGCCCAGAGAAGGGGCTCGGGATGGTCGTTTAAGGTGGGGTGACGGTGCACCGTGGAGGAGTGCGTCGGCGAGGTCGTTGCCGTTGCTAGGGGTCATGGGGGCTCGTGTGTGCGTGTCCTGGGCGTTTGTAGATATGGTCTACGGCCAGGGGAAGGGAGAGAAGGAGCAGGGGAGAGCAGAGCATCGCGCGTGTGAGCTCGGCCATTGGAGCTCTCGGGCGGCCGGTGCGCGTGCGAAAGGAGGCAACAGGAGGGAGAAGGAAGAGGGGGACAGAGGCGTGGCGTGTCGCAGACGTCGAGGCGCATCGTCGGGCGCGCTGGGGTGGCCCGAGGTGGTCGGAGGCATCGGGCAAAAGGGCAGCTACAGTGCAAGGGCGCACTGTAGCACGCTCCAGAGCATGCATATGGCCGGCATGGCCATTTTAAAAGGTCAGGGGCATGTCCACTTGTGTCCTGGAGCTTCCTTGGATGCTCTGGAGTGGTCAGGAGCTAGGTGGGGTGCTGCATATAGAAATGAGAGAGAGAGGAGGAGTTGCCATGAGTAAATAGAGAGAAAGAGATGGGTTTTACCCCCAAATAATTGAGCTGTTGAAGGAGGAGAGTTACTGGAGGTAGGAGGTGACCTGGGGCAGCTGTGGTAAAAAGATAGGGTCATGGAGATTAGTGGAAGTGGTCAAAAAGGTGGTTTTGGAAATTTTGCAGAAGGTGTTTGTTGCTTGTTTGGGCAAGGAAAAGGATTCCATTTGGCATGAGACTTGACATGACAAAATGGACAATAGAAATAGGGTGTTTCACCAAGTTTGAGCTCATTTGGGCGAAATTGCCAATGTAACTTCGGTAAACCCTAGAAATCAACAGAAATGGACTTTCCATGATTTAGTCGTGCAAATCTATTCTCCTTGATGCACCACTTAGTGTAGTGTCATCATTTGAGGTTCTGAACATGTCCACATAAGTTGAGATCAAAATGAGAAAGTTGCCAATGTAAATTTGTTCAAATTTGGTTCTGGACAAAGAGGGTTTTGGGGCACTTTGATCAATATAACATTCTCTCCAACTTGTGCCATTTGGTCTAGATGAATAATTAGACCATTTGAGCATGTTCACAAGGTTTGAGAACATTTGGACATGTTTGGCAATGTAAAGTTGCTCAAACTTCAAAATGGACAAAAATGGTTTTGAGGAGATTTCATGGGGTTATACTATTCTCCATGACATGATACTTGGCAAGATCATCAAACATGTCATATGTGACATTCTAGAATTTTCTTGGAATTTTTGGGGAATATTTCCTTTGTAAATATTTCAAAAGCTTGAAATATCCAAAAAGGGTTTTTGAGGGATTTGACCCATATTTTGAACATGACCATGTGTTGAAACTCTTATATATGGAAAATATATGTCCACTGAGTTTCCCTGATTTTTGTCAAATATTTTTGAAACAATAAAATAATTTTTCCTATTAAAGACCATTTCTGGCCTTAAGAAAAAGCTTTTAAATAAAATAGGAAAATAACTTTCAAAATTATATTTTTGTGGTTTCTGGGTATCCTATATCTAATAGGAGTCAAATATATTTTTGGAAAGATTTTTGCTGCCCTTAAATAAGTACTTGCAGTGCAAGCCTTAACTAAGGGGTTTTTGGAAAACTAATTTTTTTGAAAATACTGTTGGGCCAAATTATTTTGCAAGAAATTATTTTTATGTCCTATACACATGGCATGATCATTGGTTCAAGAGTTTGGAGAAAGGAGAAGGAGTATAAGAGTTGGAGGATTTATTTGATTTTTAGAGCACTTGCAAACAACAAACAAAATCCAATCAAGGCAAGGTCCAAAACACTCAAAAGTTTTTGTCAAACCACATTTTATCATGATTGTTAGCTTAAGTGTAGTGGCATGAAAAACAGGGTGTGACACCTACTTGCAATTATTATGAGAGAGGAACTACATCTCCGCCTCTCTATGTTTCCAACATGATAAAATTGCAAGAAACTTCTTATGCTATGCATTGGCCTTTATTTGATGTGCATGAATTGTTCTTGTATGACATGCCGATGCATAGGAAGAGAGTTAGACTTCGTCATTGCTTGATATATGTTGCTTTTTGCTCAATACTAAATGCCAAATCATTGCTAATTCAAATTGGCTTTGATATACCTTGGGATCCAGGTGGATTCATTACTTGAGCACCTTATGCCTAACTTAATGGCTTTAAAGAAAGCGCTGCCAAGGAGACAACCCGGAAGTTTTAGAGAGTCATTTATTTTTGTTGAGTGCTTTTATAGAGTTTAAAAACAAAAAAATAAAGAGGGGAACCCAAAACTTTTCAAAAAGGAAAGTGAAAGTGAGAGAGACAAGCATTATTGAAGTGAGGGAGCTCCTTGAACTTTGTTCATGCTCGCAGAAACTTTGTGAATCTTGATTACATAAACTTTTCAACAAAAATAATTATCCCCTTGTACAATTCCATTGTATTATAAAAATAATGTGCCAAGATTTGCCTTTAGGATGTTTACATTGCTTGTTGGTTTGTGCGGTGCAAAATAGAAACTTTGGCTGTAGTGCGCGATTTTACATTTTTTACTGGAACGTCAAACGGTTATGAAACTTTTCGCACTGTCTTTCTATATAAAAAAATTCAGTTTTCCTAATTGTTTCAGAATTTTTGGAGTACCATAAGTATGGTGAATGTTCAGATTACTACAGACTGTCCTGTTTAAGACAGATTCTGTTTTTGATGCATTGTTTGCTTGTTTTGGTGAAACTATCGATTTCTATCAGTGGATTAAGCCATGGAAAAGTTATATTACAGTAGCTACAATGCAAAAACAGAATATGAATTGGTTTGCAACAGTATTTAGAGTAGTGATTTGCTTTATTATACTAACGGATCTTAGCGAACTTTCTGTTGAGTTTTGTGTGGATGAAGTGATCAAGGATCGAGGAGGTCTCGATATGAGGAGAAGGAGGATAGGAAAGATCTCAAGCTTGGGGATTCCCAATGCACCCCAAGTAAATATTCAAGGAGACTCAAGCGTCTAAGCTTGGGGAGGCCCGGAAGGCATCCCATCTTTCTTCAACAAGTATCAGTATGTTTTTGGTTTCGTTTCGTTCATGTGATATGTGCAAATCTTGGAGCGTCTTTTGCATTTAGTTTTCACTTTTCTTTTATGCACCATGCTGGTATGAGATAGTCCATGGTTGATTTATATAATGCTCGTTGCACTTCACTTATATATTTTGAGTATGGCTTTATAGAATGCTTCATGTGCATCACATATATCATTTGAAGTTTGGATTGCCTGTTTCCCTACACATAGAAAACCGCCATTTGTAGAATGCTCTTTTGCTTCACTTATATCTGTTAGAGTGTAGGCATATCTTTTGTAGAAAGAATTAAACTCTCTTGCTTCACTTATATCTATTTAGAGAGATGATAGGAATTGGTCGTTCACATGGTTATTCATTAAATCCTACATAAAACTTGTAGAGCACTGAATATGATATGTTTGATTCCTTGCAATAGTTTTGCGATATAAAGATTGTGATATTAGAGTCATGCTACTGGGTAATTGTGTATTTTAGAAATTCTTGTGTTGAAGTTTGTGATTCTCGTAGCATGCACGTACGATGAACCGTTATGTAACGAAGTTGGAGCATGAGGTATTTATTGATTGCCTTCCTTATGAGTGGCGGTCGGGGACGAGCGATGGTATTTTCCTACCAATTGACCCCCCTAGGAGCATGTGCGTTGTACTTTGTTTCGATGACTAATAGATTTTTGCTATAAGTATGTGAGTTCTTTATGACTAATGTTGAGTCCATGGATTATACGCGCTCTCACCCTTCCATCATTGCTAGCCTCTTCAGTATCGTGCATTGCCCTTTCTCACCTTGAGAGTCAGTGCAAACTTTGCTGGTGCATCCAAACCCCGTGATATGATACGCTCTATCACACATTAGTCTCCTTATATCTTCCTCAAAACAGCCACCATACCTACCTATCATGACATTTCCATAGCCATTTCGAGATATATTTCTATGCAACTTCCATCATCATCATATACATGACTTGATCATTTATCCTTATATTGCTTTGCATGATCATAAGATAGCTAGCATGATGCTTTCATGGCTTGTCCATTTTTTGATTTCATTGCCATACTAGATCATTGCACATATCGGTACACCGCCAGAGGCATTCATATAGAGTCATATCTTTGTTCTAGTATCCAGTTGTAATATTGAGTTGTAAGTAAATAAAAGTGTGATGATCATCATTATTAGAACATTGTCCCATGTGAGGTTATAAAAATATAAGTGGCCAGAGAAGCCCCCCCCCCAAAAAAATATAGAGAGGCCAAAGAAGCCTACAAAAAAATAAAAAAATGAGAGAAAAGAGAGAAGGGACAATGTTACTATCCTTTTACCACACTTGTGCTTCAGAGTGGCACCATGTTCTTCATATAGAGAGTCTCTTGAGTTATCACTTTCATATATACTAGTGGGAATTTTCATTATAGAACTTGGCTTGTATATTCCAACAATGGGCTTCCTCAAGTGCCCTAGGTCTTCATGACCAAGCAAGTTGGATGCACACCCACTTAATTTCAGTTTGAGATTTCATACACTTATAGCTCTAGTGCATCTATTGCATGGCAATCCCTACTCCTCGCATTGACATCAATTGATGGGCATCTCCATAGCCCGTTGATTAGCCGCGTCGATGTGAGACTTTCTCCCTTTTTTGTCTTCTCCACACAACCTCCATCACCATATTCTATTCCACCTATAGTGCTATACCCATGGCTCACGCTCATGTATTGCGTGAAAGTTGAAAAGGTTTGAGAACATCAAAAGTATGAAACAATTGCTTGGCTTGTCATCGGGGTTGTGCATGATTTGAATATTTTGTGTGATGAAGATGGAGCATAGCCAGACCATATGATTTTGTATGGATAACTTTCTTTGGCCATGTTATTTTGAAAAGACATGATTGCTTTATTAGTATGCTTGAAGTATTATTGTCTTAATGTCAAATGATAGACTATTGCTTTGAATCACTCGTGTCTTAATATTCATGCCATGATTAGATTACATGATCAAGATTATGCTAGTTAGCATTCCACATCAAAAATTGTCTTTTTTATCATTTACCTACTCGAGGACGAGCAGGAATTAAGCTTGGGGATGCTGATACATCTCCGTCGTATCTATAATTTTTGATTGTTCCATGCCAATATTCTATAACTTTTACATACTTTTGGAAACTTTTTATACTATTTTTGGGACTAACATATTGGTCCAGTGCCTAGTGCCAGTTCCTGTTGTTGCATGTTTTTTGTTTCACAGAAAATCCATATCAAACGGAATCAAAACGGGATAAAAACTTACAGAGATTTTTTTGGAATATATGTGAATTTTGGGAAGTGGAATCAACGCGAGACGATACCCAATAGGCCCACGAGGGTGAGGGGTGCGCCCCAGGGGGTAGGACGTGCCCTGGGCCCTCGTGGCCACTCTGTAAGGCAGTTGGTGCCCTTCTTTCGCCACAAGAAAGCCAATATCCGGATAAAAATCGTGTCAAAATTTCAGCCCAATTGGAGTAATGGATCTCCGGGAATTTAAGAAACGGTGAAAGGGTAGAATCAGGGAGCGCAAAAACAGAAGGAAACAGGGAGAGAGATTCAATATCCGAGGGGCTCTCGCCCTTCCGCCGCCATGGAGGCCATGGAACAGTGGGGAAACCCTTCTACCATCTAGGGGGAATGAGGGAGTCCTGGATTAGGAGTTATCCGGACAGCCGGACTATATCCTTTGGCTGGACTGTTGGACTATGAAGATACAAGATTGAAGACTTCGTCCCATGTCCGGATGGGACTCTCCTTGGCGTGGAAGGCATGCTTGGCAGTACGGATATGTAGATTTCCTTCCTTGTAACCGACTCTGTGTAACCCTAGCCCCCTCCGGTGTCTATATAAACCGGAGGGTTTTAGTCCGTAGGACAACATACAATCATACCATAGGCTAGCTTCTAGGGTTTAGCCTCTCTAATCTCGTGGTAGATCAACTCTTGTACTACTCATATTATCAAGAACAATCAAGCAGGACGTAGGGTTTTACCTCCATCAAGAGGGCCCGAACCTGGGTAAACATTGTGTCCCCTGCCTCCTGTTACCATCCACCTAGACGCACAGTTCGGGACCCCCTACCCGAGATCCGCCGGTTTTGACACCGACATTGGTGCTTTCATTGAGAGTTCCTCTGTGTCGTCATTGTTAGGCTTGATGGCTCCTTCGATCATCAATAGAGATGCAGTCCAGGGTGAGACCTTTCTTCCCGGATAGATCTTTGTATTCGGCGGATTCGCACTGCGGGCCAACTCGCTTGGCCATCTGGAGCAGATCGAGAGTTACGCCCCTGGCCACCAGGTCAGGTTTGGAAGCTTAAACTACATGGCCGACATCCGCGGAGACTTGATCTTCGACGGATTCGAGCCCTTACCGAGTGCGCCGCACGGTCACGATGAGCATGATTTAGCTCTACCATCAGACAGTGTTCAGGAGATCGCACCGACGACCGCTCCGACCCTCAATTCGGAGCCAATTGCGCCCTCCAGGGACGGGTGGATATACCCCACCACGGAGGCCGCATTCTCATCGGCGATCGAGCCGAGTATCGACCTTACCCTTCATGAGAGCCATGACGCCAAACTGCCGGATTCTTCCCCGGCCACAGACTCTGAACCGCTTGCGCCCGTGCCTATTGAATCCGACTGGGAGCCGATCATGGAGTTCACCTCCGCGGATATCTTTCAGCACTCGCCCTTCGGTGACATACTGAACTCATTAAGGTCTCTCTCCCTGTTACGAGAGTCCTGGCCGAACTACGTCCGGCAGGATTGGGATGCGGATGACGAAGAAATTCGCCGCCCACCCACCACCCACTTAGTAGCCACTGTCGATGATTTAACCGACATGCTCGACTTCGACTCCGAAGACATCGACGGTATAGACAACGATGCAGGAGACGAACAGGAACCACTACCCACAGGGCACTGGACGCCCACTTCATCATATGATGTATACATGGTGGACACACCCAAAGAAAACGACGACGAGGAACGGAAGGACGCAGCGAAGGTTTGTTCCCTCGAGAAGCAGTCAAAGCGGCGGCGTAAGAGCCGCTCCAAATTCCGCCTCGGCAGAAACAACGATCATATAGACCCAACGATAGAGCAGGGTGAGCCAGCGAACGACAAACACGGCATTGAACCATCGTCCGACCACGGCAACATGGAGAATCAAACCGAACAACCCGACTCCGTCGAAGATAATAGTCCGGACGACATCACACCGGACAGGCACCCGGAGCAACAGAATAAACATCAAAGGCTTGTTGCCATTGCGAGGAGTCTGAAAAGGCAGAAGCAAAGGCTCAGGGCTGCACAAGACACACTCAGAATTAGATGGAGTGAAGTACTCAACACTGGAGGAAAGTACGGCGGTAGTCGCCACACAAAGAGCTACCCGAAGCGAAAGCTGCTACCTGAATTCGATGAGGAGGCCTTAGATCCCCCACAATCAAAAAACAAAACAGCCATCCGGTCGGATAGACGACCTCGTGGCCAACATAGAGCGGCAAACGACGCCGCACACAAGCTAGTACACGATCCACGTGAGGGCTCGCATCAAAAGGACATCCCAACCAGATCCATCTACGGGCCAAGAAAGCGCGCTCCAGCATGCAATGCAACACAACAAACATCCGAACACCACGGTACACCCAAATACAGGGGTGCCGCTCACCCCCTATGTTTCACCGATGAGGTGTTGGACCATGAATTTCCAGAGGGATTCAAACCCGTATACATAGAGGCGTACGACGGAATGACAGACCCTGGTGTCTGGATTGAGGACTACATCCTCCATATCCACATGGCTCGAGGAGACGATCTCCATGACATCAAGTACTTACCCCTCAAGCTCAAAGGGCCAGCTCGGCACTGGCTTAAAAGCCTCCCCAAAAACACCATTGGAAGCTGGGAGGAGCTCGAAGACGCTTTTCGGGCAAATTTTCAAGGGACTTATGTCCGATCACCGGATGCAGACGATTTAAGTCATATAACTCAACAGTCCGGGGAGTCAGCCCGAAAGCTTTGGAACAGGTTTCTCACTAAAAAGAACCAAATAGTCGACTGTCCGCACGCCGAAGCCTTAGCAGCTTTCAAGCACAGCGTTCGAGACGAATGGCTTGCCAGACACCTCGGCCAAGAAAAGCTGAGAACAATGGCAGCATTAACAAGCCTCCTGACCCGCTTTTGCGCGGGCGAGGACAGCTGGTTAGCCCAATGCAGCACCAGCGACCCAAGTACATCCGAAGTCAGGGACGGAAACGGGAAGCCACGACGCAGCAAAAACAAGCGCCGGAATAAAGAAGACAGCCCGAAGAGCATGGCTGTAAACGCCGGATTCAGAAGCTCTCGGACAGGTTAGCAAAAGCTGCCCTCCAAAGGCAACAGAGACGAACTATCCAGCCTAAACAAGATTCTGGACAAAATATGTCAGATCCACAGCACCCCCGATAAACCCGCAAATCATACCCATAGAAAATGTTGGGTCTTCAAGCAGTTCGGCAAAGTCAACGCCGAACAGAAGGGGCAGGATACGCCAAGTGAAGACGAGGACGAGCCTCGCAAGCAAAGCACTGGGGAATAGAAGAAATTCCCACCAAAAGTCAAAACAGTAAAGGTGTTACACATGATGAAGGGAAGAAACAAAGCGGCACTCCTAGAGACACATGCCCCAGGGCCTATCACCGCAGAGTTCTGCCACTGGTCGTCCAAATCGATCACCTTTGACCTCCGGGATTACTCGGCAAGTATCCGGCATGCAGGATGGGCTGCCTTGGTGTTAGACCCGATAATTAACGGATACCACTTCACACGAGTCCTGATGGACGGCGGCAGTAGTTTAAACCTGATATATCAGGACACAGTCTGCAAAATGGGGATAGACCCAACAAAAATCAGCCATAGCAATACTACCTTTAAAGGAGTAACGCCAGGCCCAGAAGCCCATTGTACGGGCTCCCGGCTACTAGAGGTTATATTCGGCTTTCCCGATAACTTCCACAGCGAAAATTTAACCTTCCACATCGCTCCGTTCCAAAGTGGCTATCAAGCACTACTCGGACGCGAAGCTTTCGCTCGCTTTAACGCAATACTGCATTACGCTTCCCTCATGCTTAAGATGCCCGGTCCACGTGGCATCATTACAGTAAATGGAAATATTGAGCGCTCCTTGCGCGCGGAAGCCCGTGCGGCTGCCTTGGCAGCCGCACACTAAACGGCCTCACCAACTAGAGCATCTGACAGGTCATTAAGACCACGGACGCGGTTAGACGAGTCCGGTGCAGCTATATATAATTGATACAGGTTTGATGGCTATACCCCTATAACAATACAAGGGGCTCAACGCGTGTAAACAAGTGACAATAAGGCTCAACTTTACTCATCTTGAACTGTACATGGTTTATTTAGTATAACCTACCTTTTTGCACGACAACTTTTCAACTAAGTTCCTCTCTTTTACAGATGACCATCATGCTACACCCGTCCAGGATACAGCACAACGGAGACACAGGCGCAGACGTGCAGCAGGGACCCGTTCCAAGGATTCTTTTTAGATTAAGACCCTGCGTAAACCTTTTTTACTGTCTCTTGTTGATACGCATCCCCCGGATTCTCAGTACAATTGAGAAGGATGCTGACGTATTGGCATGTGGCCACTTCAGAATATTGCACGTACCTGGACACTAGGGGCTTATTACAAAGGGCTCTGTTTAGGCCCGGTTTACGTCATAAAGACCGAATACCTTAGGGAGTGTTCGATGTCGCGAGTTTGGCCTTATATGCATCAGCTCCGAATCATGTCTTTGGTCAAATGTTGGGTTTGCCTGGCTCCTGTGTTTTGCTGCCTTACGTTCCGCTCTATCGGCTAAGGCGGCACTAGGAGAACTACTGCGATTGTGCCCTGGTTCATCCGGACAAGCACCTCAGTAGAGAAAGCCAAAAACTGACTGTCATGATATAGCGTGAGACTGGTCAACCACTCGATGACCTAGTGGAATCTTCGGGATTCCTCCGCCTTAACGAAGGGCCGTTTCCCAGCCAGGCATGTACGCGCCCTGAATCCGGGTGAGCGTGGAGCCACCAGGGGCTATATAGTAGCCCCACTGTCAAACTCCTCTGGCTAAGTGAAAGTGTTAAAGCATTATAGTCCGATTGCCTAGTTCGTTGCGCTATCACCTCCTTAATGGGCCAAGACGTTGGATCAAGTGTGAACATGCGTCTTCTGCAAACACCCCCGCATTATGTGCGTGGGGGCTGAACCCGACGACTGCCATCTTTCAGGTTATATACATATATACGTAAACGGCCGCATAGGAGGCATCATAGTACTTTTGGGCAAAAGTATAAATACAGCCTTGACAAAATAAAACATTGTTTTTACAATGGGAATACATGTCACTTAAACATAATATTCTTCGAGCACTGAGACTCTATCAAACGAGCGCATTCACGAACTTCTTCAAAGTAGTGCTCGGTGGCCACTCGGCCTATGGCCGAACCCTGTGCCGCAACAGTGGTGGCATCCATCTCCGCCCAGTATGTTTTGACACGGGCAAGGGCCATCCGCGAGCCTTCTATGCACGCCGACCTCTTTACAGCATCGATGCGTGGCATAGCACCAAGGAATTGTTGCACTAAGCTAAAGTAACTATTCGGCCTTGGCCCTTTCGGCCACAGATGATCCACAACGGACCTCATGACAAGTCCGGATAACCTATGGAGCTTGGCCCACTCGGCCATTTGCTCATTCAATAGCAGCGGATGGGCTGGAGCATGAAACTGTGACCAAAACAGTTTTCCCACTTCGTGATCTTTCCGATCCTTGAAGTACTCAGCCGCATCAGCAGCACTTGCAGCCAAATCCACGTAGGTGTCCACAGAACTCCATAGCCGGTCCAGAGGTGCATACTTCGGATCCCCAAACTTAGTCCGCAACAAGAAGGGCTTCCCATATACAATATCCACAGCTTGATGCAGCTCCTCCTTCGCTGCTCTAATTTTGGAGCAAGCTTCCTTGGCAGCAACCCGAGCCTTTTCCAGGTCCGTCGCCTTCGCCCAGTTTTCTTCTTCAAGAAGCTGGTAACGGTCAGCAGCATCTTTTAACTCTATAGCCATCTTGGCTATTTTTTCTTTGCTCTCACAATACGCAGCCTGTTCGGCCCTTAACTCTTCGGTCGCCTTTAAAGCGGCCGCATTGCTACTCCTTGCTTGCTCCTTGGCTCGGGTAAGCTCTGCCCGAAGGGTCTCCACGGTGGCAGCTCCATCTGTAGTCACAACATATTAAAGATACTGGCATCATGCTGCTCTTATTATGTGACAATCACTAGAAAAATCACTTACCCTATGCCTCGTTAAGCCGCTTGTTAACAAGCACGATGTCGGTATCTGCCCATCCAGCTGCCGCTTTAGTTCGGCAAACCCATCAGTCCGGATAGCCACCGGAGCTTCAACCACCTGCACATAAAGGCAGTCTGGTTATTACCTGGGACTATGATCCTCTGTTTGCCGCCGTTTTCGATGACAACCAGAGTCTCAGGGGCTACTATCTACATAGGGCACATCTAAAAATGTGCGATACTGTCAAAAATGTACATCATTTCGTGTACCTCAAAACCCGTCAGTAGACTCATAAAGGCTTCATGCAACCCGCTTTCGACGGACAAAATCCTTTCAATCACCGTACCCATCAACGTGCGGTGCTCTTCTGAGATAGCCGCTTGCTCCAGCAGATCCCTCGGTACGTCCAACCGCACACCAGACGGTGCTGGACTCTTTTGATTGCTCTCTTCGAGAACCGGATACTGAGGACTTCGGGTGGCCATAGGATTACCTTCTGGCCTTGCCGGATCAGGAGAAGCCCTCCGCGATGACACCTTGGGGTCGCTCGCCTCGTGAGGCGGTGTGGCAGGGGGAGGCGTTTCGCTCTCCATCATCTCTGGAAGAAGATCCCCCGAAGACGAGCTCTGCTGAGAAGGGCTAAGATCCGAACTACAAGATAAATGCTTCGATTATTTTCCTCAGAAGTAAAGCGAGATATTTTCATTATTAAATACCCTTTTACTTACAGCTCAGTGGAGGGCTGGTCCCCTTGAGGGCATAGTGCGGCCAGGGTATCCCCCAGGGCAGGACCCTCCGGCGGAGATTTCTTCCCCCGTTTGGAGACCATTGTCTCCGGGTCCTCAGAGGCGGTTCTCTTCCTTCCCTGGGTAGAGGAAGTTTCAGTTCCTCCTCCCCGGCTAACCTCCTTCGCGAAGGCGCTAGCCTCCTTGTTCCCTCCTTTATCCTCTCCTGAGGGCGCTTGATAAGGTGCGATCTCCAGCATCCTGGTTAGCACGGCATTTGGTGAGGTCTCAGGGAGGGGGGCCGGACACCTGATCAACTTTGCCTTCGCTATCAAATCCTGGACAAAGAGCGGCTTTTTTAGGGCAACGTTGCTATAAATAAACGGACTGTGTGTTCGGATGCGGGGCTACTTACTTGGGTATCCGGGCGATTGCAGGTCAGACCTGCATCCTCAGTGATGTCCGGACACATTATTTGTGGCCCGAAGAACAATTTGTACATCTCTTCGTGCGTCAAGCCGAGGAAATGTTGAATAGCTCGCGGTCCTTTCGGGTTGAATTCCCACATGCGAAGGGGCCGACGTTTGCAAGGCTGGACTTGACGAACTAGCATGACTTGCACTACCATAACCAGACTGAAATCTCTCTCAAAGAGATCTCGGATACGGCTTTCCAGTATTGGCACGTCCTTGGCTGGACCCCAGCTCAGCCCCCTGCTGATCCATGACATCAGTCGTGGTGGGGGGCCTGAGTGAAAGGTGGGGGCAGCTACCCACTTGGCACTTCGGGGAGCTGTGATGTAGAACCACTCCCGCTGCCACAATCTGGACACCTCTGGGAAGTAACCCTCGGGCCATGGAGCGTCAGCAATTTTGCTTATTGAAGCGCCTCCGCACACTGCGTGCTGCCCCTCGATCATCTTCGGCTTCACATCGAAGGTCTTGAGCCACAGGCCGAAGTGAGGGGTAATGCGGAGGAAGGCCTCACATACGACAATAAATGTCGAGATGTGAAGAAGGGAATCCGGGGCCAGATCGTGAAAATCTAGCCCGTAATAAAACATAAGACCCCTAACAAAGGGATCCAGAGCGAGGCCTAGTCCTCGGAGGAAGTGGGAGACGAACATGACGCTTTCGTTGGGTTCGGGAGTAGGGACGACTTGCCCTCGGGCAGGCAGCCGATGCGAAATTTCGGCGATCAGATATCTGGCCTCTCTCAACTTCTTGATGTCCTCCTCCGTGATGAAGGAAGGCATCCACCGACCTTGAAGATTGGATCCGGACATAGTTGAAGGTCCGAAGTGCCTAAACCTGAGCTTTGGGTGTTGGAACTCGAGGCGGGAGGCGGATTCGATTAAGATCTAGAGGAAAAAGCCTTGTCCCCTTTATAAAGAGGGTGAATATCAAGCGTCCTCCTCGTAGCCGTTTGGGACTTGCCTAAGATCTAGGAGTCCTACCAATAGGCACGGTTGGGTTACCCACGTCCGTATTGATGAGAATCCCGTAATAAAGGGGACACGATCTCTGCTTCAACAAGACGTGCCAAGGAAACCACCTCGCGAAACACGCTGAGATTGGTTATGAAAAATGATTCGAATAAAGACCTGGCTGTGGTGTGATGTCACACTATGGGGTACGTCAGCAGATTAGATTTGTGAAAATATTATTCTCTCTACGGTTGTATGTGGAACTTGTTTTGCAGAGCTGGACACGATCCTCGTGTTCAAAATCTTCTATGAAGTATTTGGAGGAGGAACCCGCCTTGCAATGCCGAAGACAATCTGCACGTCAGACTCATCGTCATTGAAGCCTGGTTCAGGGGCTACTGAGGGAGTCCTAGATTAGGGGGTATCCGGACAGCCGGACTATATCCTTTGGCCAGACTATTGGACTATGAAGATACAAGATTGAAGACTTCGTCCCGTGTCTGGATGGGACTCTGCTTGGCGTGGAAGGCACGCTTGGCAGTACGGATATGTAGATTTCCTTCCTCGTAACCGACTCTGTGTAACCCTAGCCCCCTCCGGTGTCTATATAAATCGGAGGGTTTTAGTCCGTAGGACAACATACAATCATACCATAGGCTAGCTTCTAGGGTTTAGCCTCTCTGATCTCGTGGTATATCAACTCTTGTACTACTCATATTATCAAGAACAATCAAGTAGGACGTAGGGTTTTACCTCCATCAAGAGGGCCCGAACCTGGGTAAACATCGTGTCCGCTGCCTCCTGTTACCATCCGCCTAGACGCACAGTTCAGGACCCCCTACCCGAGATCCGCCGGTTTTGACACCGACAGGGAAGGTCAAGGAATAAGAAGAATCGGGGCTCTCCCCCCTCTCTCCCGGTGGCGCTGGAACGCGGCCGGGGCCATCATCGCGACAACGATCTACACCAACAACTTCACCGCGATCATCACCAACTCTTCCCCCCCTCTATGTAGCTGTGTAACCCCTCTTTTACCTGTTGTAATCTCTACTTAAACATGGTGCTGAATGATATGTCTCTAACGTATCTACTTTTCCAAACACTTTTGCCCTTGTTTTGGACTCTAACTTGCATGATTCGAATGGAACTAACCCGGACTGACGCTGCTTTCAGCAGAATTGCCATGGTGTTATTTTTGTGCAGAAATAAAAGTTCTCGGAATGACCTGAAAATCAACAGAGATTATTTTTGGAATATATAAAAAATAATTGAAGAAGAATCCACGTCAGGGGGCCCACACCCTGTCCACGAGGGTGGGGGCGCGCCTACCCCCCTAGGCGCGCCCCCTGCCTCGTGGGCCCCCTGACACTCCATCGACCTCAACTCCAACTCCATATATTCGTGTTCGGGGAGAAAAAAACTGAGAGAAGGATTCATCGCGTTTGACGATATGGAGCCGCCGCCAAGCCCTAAACTCTCTCGGGAGGGCTGATCTGGAGTCCGTTTGGGGCTCCAGAGAGGGGAATCCGTCGCCATCGTCATCATCAACCTTCCTCCATCACCAATTCCATGATGCTCACCGCCGTGCGTGAGTAATTTCATAGTAGGCTTGCTGGACGGTGATGGGTTGGATGAGATTTAGCATGTAATCAAGTTAGTTTTGTTAGGGTTTGATCCCTAGTATCCACTATGTTCTAAGATTGATGTTGCTATGACTTTGCTATGCTTAATGCTTGTCACTAGGGCCCGAGTGCCATGATTTCAGATCTGAACCTATTATGTTTTCAAGAATATATGTGAGTTCTTGATCCTATCTTGCAAGTTAATAGTCACCTATTATGTGTTATGATCCGTTAACCCCGAAGTGACAACAATAGGGACCATTACCGGTAATGACCATAGTTTGAGGAGTTCATGTATTCACTATGTGTTAATGCTTTGGTCCGGTACTCTATTAAAAGGAGGCCTTAATATCCCTTAGTTTCCAATAGGACCCCGCTACCACGGGATGGTAGGACAAAAGATGTCATGCAAGTTCTTTTCCATAAGCATGTATGACTATATTCGGAATACATGCCTACATTACATTGATGAACTGGAGCTAGTTCTTTGTACCCTATGATATAACTATTGCATGATTGATCGCATCCGACATAATTCTCCATCATCGATCCAATGCATATGAGCTTTTCATATATTGTTCTTCGCTTATTTACTTTTCCGTTGCTATTGTTACAATCACTATAAAACCAAAAATATTACTTTTGCTACCGTTACCACTACTATCATATTAATTTTCTACTAAATACCTTGCTGCAGATATTATGTTTCCAGGTGTGGTTGAATTGACAACTCAGCTGCTAATACTTGAGAATATCCTTTGGTTCCCCTTGTGCCGAATCAACAAATTTGGGTTGAATACTCTACCCTCGAAAACTATTGCGATCCCCTATACTTGTGGGTTATCAAGACTATTTTCTAGCGTCGTTGCCGAGGAGCATAGCTCTATTCTTTGAGTCACTTGGGATTTATATCTGCTTATCACTATGAAGAACTTGAAAGATCAAAGAACCAAGATTTTTCCCTCAACTACGAGGGGAGGTAAGGAACTGCCATCTAGCTCTGCACTTGATTCACCTTATGTTTTGAGTAAACTTGCGACATCTACACATGCTATTGATTCTGATAGGTCACATGTTATTGATGATGCCACTTCTGCTATGCATGATACTTATGATGAAACTACTTCTAAGCTTGATACTAATGTGCCACTAGGTGAATTTCTTGATGAACAACTTGCTAGGTCTAGAGAGAATAAAATTATTGAAACTGATAATATTGATGAAAGTGATGATGAAGAGTCTCCCCCTAGATATGAATTGCCTGTTGTCCCTGAGGGTTATGTTATGGATGAAGAAACTACTAGAGACTTCTTAGCTTGCAATGATAGATCTGATCTTAAGAAATTACTAGCTAAGCTTAAAGAAAAGTCTTTGAATGCTAGAATGAAATATGACCCTGCTTTTGCTACTTCACCTATCTTTATTACTGATAAGCATTATGATTTTCTCTATTGATCCTGAGTTAATTACTTTGGTTGAATCTGGTCCTTTTTATGGCTATGAATCTGAAACTATTGTGGCACATCTTACTAAATTAAATGATATAGCCACCCTGTTTACTCATGATGAGAAAACTCGCTATTACTTTATCCTTAAGTTGTTTCCGTTCTCATTAAAGGGTGATGCTAAGACATGGTTTAATTCTCTTGATCCTGGTTGTGTGCGTAGTCCCCAGGATATGATTTATTACTTCTCTGCTAAATATTTCCTAGCTCATAAGAAACAATCTGCTTTAAGGGAAATATATATTTTTTTGCAAATTGAAGAAGAGAGTCTCCCACAAGCTTGGGGGAGGCTTCTCCAATTACTTAATGCTTTGCCTGATCATCCTCTCAAGAAAAATGAAATACTTGATATCTTTTATAATGGACTAACCGATGCTTCCAGAGACTACCTGGATAGTTGTGTTGGTTGTGTTTTCAGGGAAAGAACTATTGATCAAGCTGAATTGCTATTGAATAATATGTTGACTAATGAAAGTAATTGGACACTTCATGAACCAACTCCTAAGCCAACTTCGAAGAAAAGTGGTATCCTATTTCTCAGTCCTGAAGATATGCAAGAGGCAAAGAAATCTATGAAAGAAAAGGGTATTAAAGCTAAGGATGTTAAGAATTTACCACCTATTGAAGAAATACATGGTCTTGATAACCCGACACAAGTAGTAAAGGTAAATTCTCTCTATAGATTTGATGAAGGTGATATTCCTCGTTATAAGTCTGCTAGCCAATGCTTAGATGAGTTTGATAATTTTATTGTTAAACAAGAAAACTTCAATGCTTATGTTGGTAGACAATTGAAACACAATGCTAATATGCTTGAACACTTGAGTGATTATATGTCTAGAGTTAAAGGTGAACTTAAAATTATTAGTAAACATGCTTCTATGGTTACCACTCAAGTAGAACAAGTACTTAAGGCTCAGAATGATTTGCTCAATGAATTAAATAATAAGAAGAATGATAATGCTGTTAGAGTTATGACTAGAGGGGGTAAAATGACTCAAGAACCTTTGTATCCTGAGGGCCACCCTAAGAGAATTGAGCAAGATTCTCAAAGAACTAATGTTGATGCACCTAGTCCTTCTAAAAGGAAGAAAAAGAAAAATGATAGGACTTTGCATACTTCTAGTGAACCTGTTGTTAACACACCTGAAAATCCAAATGATATTTCTATTTCTGATGCTGAAACGCAATCTGGTAATGAACATGAACCTAGTGATAATGTTAATGATGATGTTCATGTTGATGCTCAGCCTAGCAATGATAATGATGTAGAGATTGAACCTGCTGTCGATTTTGAAAACCCACAATCAAAGAATCAATGTTATGATAACAGAGACTTTGTTGCTAGGAAGCACGGTAAAGAAAGAGAACCATGGGTTTAGAAACCCATGCCTTTTCCTCCTAAACCATCAAAGAAAAAGGATGATGAGGATTTTGAGCGCTTTGCTGAAATGATTAGACCTATGTTTTTGCGTATGTGTTTGACTGATATGCTTAAAATGAACCCTTATGCTAAATATATGAAGGAAATTGTTACAAATAAAAGAAAGATACCGAAAGCTGAAATTTCCACCATACTTGCTAATTACACTTTTAAAGGTGGAATACCAAAGAAACTAGGACATCTAGGAGTACCAACTATACCATGCTCCATTAAAAGAAACTATGTTAAAACTGCTTTATGTGATCTTGGAGCCGGTGTTAGTGTTATACCTCTCTCTTTATATCATATACTTGATTTGAATAAGTTGACACCTACTGAAATATCTTTGCAAATGGCTGATAAATCAACTGATGTACCTGTCGGAATTTGTGAGGATGTGCCTGTTGTGGTTGCAAACGTTACTATTTGAACGGACTTTGTTATTCTTGATATTCCTGAGGACGATAGTATGTCCATTATTCTTGGAAGGCCCTTTTTGAATACTGCAGGGGCTGTTATTGATTGCAACAAAGGCAATGTCACTTTTCATGTTAATGGTAATGAGCATACGGTACACTTTCTGAGGAAACAACCTCAAGTCCACAGTATCAATTCTATTGGAAAAATTTCAACAATTACTATTGGAGGTTTTGAATTTCCTCTTCCTACTGTCAAGAAGAAATATGATATTCTTATTGTTGGGGATGTGCATATCCCCGTTGAGGTAACCTAGTGTTATTCGAAAATTCTCCGGTTTCATGTTATTCGAAATGCATTTGTTAACAAGACCTGATCAACCTTGTTAATGGATTCCTTTTGATGAGCATGAGATGGATGAAGTTAGAAAACACAACCTTCTGTACCTCCTTTTACTTTCTTTTATTTATATTGAATAAAGCAAAAAATAGTATTTTTCTGTGTGTTTCTGAATTATACATGCAATAAAATAATACCCTGAAAATAAAAGTTCTCCAAATGCCCTGAAATTTAAATATGATTTTTTCTAGAATATTTGAGAATATCTGGCACTAAGAACACAGCAGGGGGAGCAGCCACGTGCCCACGAGGGTGGAGGGCGCGTCCACCCCTTGGGCGCGCCCCTGCCTCGTGGACCCCACGTGGGCCCCCTCCACTTATTCCAGCCACCACACACTCCTTCTTCCTCCAAAAAAATCACTAGCTAGCTCAAACCCGAGTTCTTGCTCATCTTGCTCCCATTTTCGATCTCCTTGCTCAAAGGTCCATTCACAAAACTGCTTTGGGGGATTGTTCTTTGGTATGTGACTCCTCCAATGGTCCAATTAGTTTTTTTCTAGTGCTTTATTCATTGCAAATTTTTGCTGCTTAGGTGACCTTGTTCTTGAGCTTGCATGTCAAATTTATGTGGTCAAAAGTAGTTTTAATGCATGATATAGCCTCTAGACACTTATAGGAGTAGTTTCTATCAATTTTGTTGAGTTTGGTTCACTTTTATTTTTGAGTTACTAAATATTTCAGAAATTTTTTAGAGGAAGAAATATGTTTAGGAAAATGTACCAAGGTGGTTCCTCAAGGAAGCAAGGACCCAGGCCCGCAATACGCGAGCCGGACAATGAACTACCAAGGGATGCTCAAGTGCGGCCTTGTGAATGGCCGTCAGAGGACTTCATGGTTCGAGCGGGAATCAAGGAGGAATTTGAAGCATATGTGCGTAAATCCGATCTTGAGAGCTTTGTGGCAGATAAGTGTCGTCAGTACCTCTATTTGACTGATTCATTTGTGAGAAGGTTTAAATTTACATCATCACGCAATTCTCAAACTGTCCTATTTGATCTTTATGATAAATCTTATACCATGGACTTAGAAGATTTTAATACCGCTTTAAACTCCCACAGTGGGGTAATGTTAGTGAACCTCGCAAATCTGAATATAAAGACTTTCTTCCTAGTATAACTATGGGGGAATCTAGGGAAATCACGCAAGCTACCATAGGGAGCATTCATTTTCCTGCCATACATTATTTTGCTCTCTTCATAGGTAGATGCATTAACGGTAAGGATGAGGCATGTCACATGTGTGTTCCTGATCTTAGTGTTCTTAAGAGTGTTGTATTAGGAGATAGACAATATAACTTGGGGGCCATTGTTGCACGTAGGTTGCATAATAGTGTATTGATGGAGATTTCTTTGGTGGAATTTATGCAACATGTTTAGCTGATTTTCTTGAGATACCCATACGTGGAGATGATATTGAGTTGCCTCCTACTTATTTAGATTATAATGCCATGGTTCGTCATCAGTTTGTTGAGAGGAACAATCAATTCCTCCAGTACCGACTAATCTTTGACAAACGACGCACCTATCACGTTGCTCTCCCTGCTCCTACTTTCTTTGACTTTCAGGCAAAAGGGAGATATGTTATAACCAGGGAGGAGGCGACCGAGTATGAGAGGACGGCGGAGGCAGCTCGTCTCCAAGCTGCAGCTCATGAAGAAATTGCCGCCGCATCTCAGTACGACCCTAGCTACAACTTTGATCCATGGGCATAGACCAACTTAGGCCAAAAGCCTAAGCTTGGGGGAGTACATATTTCTCACCGACATTACATTCATGTTCACACACTCATGCCAGTTGTCGGTGCTCATACTTTTTCATTGTAATATCCATGCTAGTTTATTTTCATTTTCTCGCTTTCTTGTGTGTTTGAAAAACCTTAAGAAAAACCAAAAAAATAGTTCTAGCTTTCATCTAGTTTACTTTCCATGCCTATAGTAGTAGTAATTAAAAGAAAACCCAAAAAGATTTCTCGTTCTTCTTTTGCTTGTTGGGAGCTTTCCCGTGTAAATAGTTTTGTTTCTTTTCTTCACTTTGGGTGTCGAGAGGAGAAGACCATGATGAAAATGTTGAGTGGCTCTCATATGCATTTTTGTTGATCTAACATAGAACCTGTATTACCTTGTCTTCTCCCTTGAATTGAATGTTTGCAGATTCCATCTTAGTCCAATGCACGTGCACTATTATTATTTTTCACACCGTTCGGTCGTGTAAGTGAAAGGCAATAATGACGATATATGATGAACTTATTGAGATGAGAAAAGCTGGTATGAACTTGACCTCTCTTGTTTTTGTAAATATGATTAGTTCATCGTTCCTGATTCAGCCTATTATGGAAGAAACATGTTTGCAATGACAATTAGAGATTATAGTTGCTTATGCCATGCTTAATTAGCTAGGAGTTTATAATGGTTTACCTTGCGTGCCAACATGCTATTAAAATGGTTGTGATGTGGTATGCTGGGTGGTATCCTCCTTTGAACGATTCGAGTGGCTTGACTTGGCACATGTTCACGCATGTAGGTGAAACAAAATCAACATAGCCTAAACGATATTTATGTTCATGGTGAATTTTATCCTACTCATGCTTGCATTCGGTGTTGATTAATTTTAATGCATGTTCATGACTGTTGTCGCTCTCTAGCTGGTTGCTTCCCAGTCTTTTTCCAGCCTTCACTTGTACTAAGCGGGAATACTGCTTGTGCATCCAATTCCATAAACCCCAAAGTTATTCCATATGAGTCCACCATAACTACTTATATACGGTATCTACCTTCCATTCCAAGTAAATTTGTATGTGCCAAACTCTAAACCTTCAAATAAACATTCTATTTTGTATGCTCGAATAGCTCATGTATCAACTAGGTCTGTCTATATCTTCCATGCTAGGCGGGTTATTCTCAAGAGGAGTGTACTCCGCTCCTCATTCACGAGAAAATGGCTGGTCACCGGGATGCACAGTCCCATGCTCAAATCAAATCAAAATAATTGCAAACAAAACTCCCCCAGGATTGTTGTTAGTTGGAGGCACCCGTTGTTTCGGGCAAGCCATGGATTGATGCTGGTTGGTGGTGGGGGAGTATAAACTTTACCATTCTGCTTGGGAACCGCCTATAATGTGTGTAGCATGGAAGATATCGAAATCTCTCGGTTGTTATGTTGACAATAAAAGTATACCGCTCAAAATATTATTCATCTCTATTTTAAAATCGAGCTCTGGCG
This sequence comes from Triticum urartu, assembly GCF_056163025.1. Lineage (NCBI taxonomy): Eukaryota > Viridiplantae > Streptophyta > Magnoliopsida > Poales > Poaceae > Triticum > Triticum urartu. Next base: position 155,899,097 of record NC_141873.1, on the reverse strand, counting down.
CCTCTACAAATCCCTGCTTCCCTCCACGAAGGGCCTATCCATTTACTTTCATGTTGAGTCATTGTAACATCCCAAATTTTCAATTTGGAATGTTATACATAGGTCATTCATGCATATCATATTTTATTGCATTTTCGTGTTGCGATCCTCGAAATTCTAAGCAACTCAAGGACCCACGGAGAGAGTTGGGGATTTCACTGTTTTCATATTTGAATTTTCCCAAATATCGAAACAAGGATCACTGTGATTTTAATAATTTTTCTCTCCAAAAATATTTCATATTAAAATTATATGAGAGGAGATAATATGACTTCTCCAAAATAAATGAAATGTTGGAGGAAAAATATTAAAATCAATTTATATATTTTATTTGGATTTTATTGCAATTTTATTCAAATTAGGAAAAATGCATGTTTTTCAAAATTGCATTAGAGGCCCAAATAAATGTTCACTTTGTCCGCTATATTTTTAGAGGACGGGGAAAATTTATTTCTGGATTTTTGGAGTCCGATTAGTATTTCTTATAATCGTTTTTCTGCGCGTTGGAATATTTTTTTAAAAAAAATTCTAACCGACTCCGGACCGTAACGGGCCAGGACTCCCCAGGCGGGCCCCTTTATAAGTCGCGCCCCGTGACCCCGCAGCCCACCCGAGCCCAGCCGCCGCCCCGTGCCCCAAACCCTAACTCTAAGCAGCAGCCGCCGCTGCTGTGCTGTGCCGCCACCCCGTTCCACCGCCCCGCCGCCGGAGTACGCCGCCGCCGCCGTCCAGTTCCACGAGGTAGCCGCCGCTTTAAAAAAAGATCAGTTTTATTTCGTAAATCTAGATCTCATTTTTTAGAATCGGTTTTGTTCCGGTTTTCTCGGTTCGGTTAAATAGCGGACGTTCATCCGTATGTTCGTTTTAATGAACGTTGTTCATCCGTTAGCCGCAGACAGCGAACATTCGTTCGTTAACCTGTCCGTCAGTTTTTCTTTTTCCAGGGTTTTCCGTGATTATTTTCGACCGTGATTTCTGCCCTATTTTTCGTTTTAGTTTATCTTTTTGCTCGTTTATCCAAATCAGGTGAAACAAGCGCCTAGATCTTCGTCTCGAAGCCCTCTTTCTGTTTAACCAACTTGAACAAGATTTTGGTACTGTAAAATTTGACTTTAGTCCAGATTAGTAAACGGATCTTGTTTCTTTCGTAGTTTGAGTTTCGTTGCTCCGTTTGATTTGATTCTTTTTGCAAACCGGAGTTCTCCAGTGGAACTTTCTGGTAAGATCTTATTATTTGAGTTTTATCTGTGCATCTTTGCTTGATTGTTTATGTATGCTATTGTTTGTTTGCGATAGAACACCCGGAGTGCGAAGCGTGCTACTACGAGTCACTAGGTTTTGCAGATCGTCAGCAAGGCAAGTAACACTTTGATCATACCCCTTTATCACCCAGTTTTTATGCATTAGTTTCAACCCTCACACATTGCATGAGTAGGATCTCTTAACATGTGGGTCTGGGAAGTAGATGATGAGGTAGAACCTATTACTTATTTTATTATTAAACCCTTGGGAGTTACTTCTACATTATGCTTATATTGCTATGCTATGCTCGTAGACGTGGATTGGGTTTGAGTGTATCCATGACAGATGTGAGTTGTTAATTAATGGTTCAACTTAAGGTGGCAACTTCAATACACATCTGGGTGGATTGCTTGTGGGCACCTGGAGAATCCAGTGTTGTCCTAGGATATCCCGGAGTACCCATGTGATCATCCCACGGTCCGCCACCCAGGCTCAAAGGGATCCTAAGATTATTCATGCAAGAAACTTCCGTGTGCAGCCACAAGCCATTATGGGCTCTATCATAGTTGAGTATGTTGTGTGACCTCTTTCAGTGGTGGGCTAGCAGATGTAGGGGAAAGTAGGTGTAACGGCCCACCCAGAGTAAAGAGTTAATGCTTCAGAAAGATTGTGTGTCGGTCATCCGTGTCTCAAACACCCTATAGTGCGAGAAATCCAACGGAGGAGATCGAGTCTTGTGGGGAAAACTGTGCAAACCTCTGCAGAGTGTATAAACTAATCATGGTTAGCCGTGTCCCCGGCTATGGACATCTTGAGTATCTGATACTTGAATTATTGATTTGATCTCATCACTCTAAGATTAATTTGTTGGGTTGATAATTACTTTTAATTGGGATTGAGTTGGAGGAACCTTCTCAATGTTGTTTCAACTACCATGATAGTTAAATAAAATATATTCCTTTGTTGTAGGGAAAATTTGGCTTTTCGCAAAAACATATTAACCATGGAGCCTCCACCAGCCATATATGCGTATAGTGATAGCATTTATATGTTCATTACTCTACTGTGTTACATTGCCAGCATATTCCATGTGCTGACCCGTTTTCGGGCTGCAACGTATCATGTTGCAGACTTTTCAGACGACGAGTAAGACGCCGTAGGTCGTTTTTCATGCACTCAGCTATGCTATTGGAGTTGATGGACTCAATTTATCTTCCAAGTCTTCCGTTGTTATCTTATTTAGATGGCCTTAAGCCATATTTATTGTAATAAGCTCTCTTTGGAGACCATCGATGTAATAATTGTGTGATAGATACTCTATTTTAAATTGTTCGAGTACTGTGTGTGTCAGCATTACCGATCCAGGGATGACACTGAAGCACAGCGACTTGACCGTCTGAGGTCGGGTCGCTACAAGATGGTATCAGAGCACACGCTAAATGTAGGACACGACCACTAAGATGAGCCATAGGTCACTCTTCTCTACTCATTTCTGACTCCTCTCCACTTTCTACTCTTTAGGATGGCGGACTCAAGGAACAAGTTTGCACAATCAGATGAAGACACACCTTTTGGACAACACTTGAAGGAAGTCACTAGGTACCTGAACATCGGAATACCAAGCTTCACCGGGACCTACACCGCCACTTTACCAGAAGAGGAGCACTGGATGATTCGAGTTCAAGTTCCAGGAAGGACATTTGCGCCAGTCACTAAATCCATAGAGTTTTCCTTTGATGCACCAACCTGGAGTCTAGGCAAGAGTATGGCAGCCCACATTCCTATAGGCCTCATTGGAGAAGTCTACAAACAGGAGTTGAAGGACACTATCTACCAGATATGTGGGCACCGAGATGAGCAATGGGGAGATGATCAGTACCAGGAAGGACATGTCTATTGCAGCATTCATCCAGGAGTTAAACCATCACATATGTCGCCAGGAGAACCAGATGTGCGCAAGCATGATAGATTTGAAGAAGGCGATGACCAGGATCACAGAGCTAGAAGAGGAGCTTAAGTCTACACGCGATGGATATGAGGAGGAAATGACGATACTAGTGGAGATGAATGACAACCTGACAAGGAAGCTTGGAGTTTTCATGGGAGACCCCGCGCCAGGAGGAGAAGACGATGAACCTAAGAAGATACATTCTGAAGACTACATCATCATCGACGACACCGACTGCGACCCTGATGATAGTGATGACGATTATGAAGACGAAGCTGGAGCAGATATCATGGAGTCTTCCACCGATCAAAATTTCTAGTAGACCACCATATGATCAAGTAGTATTTTCCCCCATGTATATAGTATACTCTGAGCACTGTAACGATAGTTAGATCGATTGTATGCCCTTACTTGATTGATTGAGTGATATGATATGATTGTGATTGTCTCATGTGCATATGGGTAGTGCTTTCTCACTAGACCTCATTCTATTCTGATCTCTTCCCTCTAAATCCATCAGATGCCTCCGAGACATGATACCGGATTTGTTTTCCCACCGGAGCTCACTCAGTTGATCCAACAGCAGAATGCCTTGATGCAGTTGTTAGTTCAGAACAAAGGCAACAACCCACCGCCACCACCTCCAGTTGACAACTTATCCCATTTTCTGAGGTTGCAGCTGCCGGTGTTTTCCAGTAGCACCGAGCCAATAGTTGCTGATGGTTGGCTGCGCAGGATTGGAAGAGAGTTGACCACTGCAGGTTGCACAGATGCTGAGAAGGTGCGTTTTGCCACACACCAATTGGATTGTAACGCCCTCGATGCGGCTATATCTCCCACGTGTCGAAGCACGACTTAGAGGCATAACCGCATTGAAAGCAATGTCGCAAGTGAGGTAATCTTCACACAACCCATGTAATACATAAGGGAAAGAGTTACATAGTTGGCTTACAATCGCCACTTCACACAATTACATGAATAAAGCATTACATCAACCAAATACATACAAGGTCCGACTATGGAACCAAAATAAAAGAAGACTACCCCAAATGCTACACAGATCCCCGATCGTCCCAACTGGGCTCTACTACTGATCAACTGGAAAACGGAACAACAAAATGAACGAGATCTTCATCGAGCTCCTCCTTGAGCTTGGTTGCATCACCTGCACGGTTCAACAGCACCTACAAACTGGTTTTGGAAGTATCTGTGAGTCACGGGGACTCAGCAATCTCACACCCTCGCGATCAAGACTATTTAAGCTTATGGGTAAGGTAAAGGTATGACGTGGAGCTGCAGCAAGCGACTAGCATATATGGTGGCTAACATACGCAAAAGGAGAGCGAGAAGAGAAGGCAAAAGCACGGTCGAGAAACTATGATCAAGAAGTGATCCTAGAACAACCTACGTCAAGCATAATTCCAACACCGTGTTCACTTCCCGGACCCCGCCGAGAAGAGACCATCACGGTAACACACGAGGTTGATGTATTTTAATTAAGGTCAACTTCAGGTTTACTACAACCGGACATTAACAAATTCCCATCTGCCCATAACCGCGGGCACGACTTTCGAAAGTTCAAATCCCTGCAGGGGTGTCCCAACTTAGCCCATCACAAGCTCTCACGGTCAACGAAGGATAATCCTTCTAGCGGGAAGACCCGATCAGGCTCGGAATCCCGGTTACAAGACATCCTTGACAATGGTAAAACAAGCCTAGCAAGACCACCCGATGCGCCGACATCCCGATAGGAGCTGCACATATCTCGTACTCAGGGCAACACCGGATAAGCAATCCGTACAACTAAAACTAGCCCTCGAGTTTCCCCGAGGTGGCGCTGCAAGGGGCTCTAGTTTGGACCAACACATAGACAAGCACTGGCCCGGGGGGGTTAAAATAAAGATGACCCTCGAGATGCGCGACTCCCAAGGGAAAAAGGCTAGGTGGCAAATGGTAAAACCAAGGTTGGGCCTTGCTGGAGGAGTTTTATTCAAGGCGAACTATCAAGGGGTTCCCATTATAACCCAACCGCGTAAGGAACGCAAAATCCGGGAACATAACACCGATATGACGGAAACTAGGGCGGCAAGAGTGGAACAAAACACCAGGCATAAGGCCGAGCCTTCCACCCTTTACCAAGTATATAGATGCATTAATTAAATAAGAGATATTGTGATATCCCAACAAAATATCCATGTTCCAACATGGAACAAGCTCCAATCTTCACCTACAACTAACAACGCTATAAGAGGGGCTGAGCAAAGTGGTAACATAGCCAAACAACGGTTTGCTAGGACAAGGTGGGTTAGAGGCTTGGCTTAGCAATATGGGAGGCATGATAAGCACGTGGTAGGCATCGCAGCATAGGCATAGCAAAAGAGCGAGCATCTAGCAAGCAAAGATATAAGTGATTTCGAGGGTATGGTCATCTTGCCTGAAATCCCGCAAGGAAGAAGAATGAGTCCATGAAGAAGACAAACGGATGAAGTCGAACGAATCCTCACAAACGCGACGTTATCGGAACCAACCCGAAGAGGCAACACCGGAAAGAAGATAACAACATAGTAAACAACCACAACATGAACATGGCATGATGCACAACCAAGTATGATGCATGTCCGGTTTAATGAGGCATGGCATGGCAAAGTGCACAAACAACACTACAAGTTAAGTGGAGCTCAATATGCATCGGGATGCATATTGACAAAACACCACATTCCATTATTTAGTTCACTCCCGGTTAGGTACTCAACAATATTAAATGTTGTTAAACATGGCAAGAGGTGAGGCATAACAAAACTACATCATCTAAACAATTTAAATGGGACCGGATATAACAAATAACGAATCCGGTAAATCCCCATATGCCTTAGTAATTTATTGCAACAACAATTTAAACATTTTAATTGTTGTTATCAAGATGCGGATGACATGAACAAGTTTATGCAATTTTTATAAAAAGTTGACAAGAGCATTATGAAGCATTTGTCACCATGGTGGAAAGAAAAGGGGTGCCACGGCAACGATAACGGTAACGGTGCCACGGCAACGTTCCGGTTCCGGTACTCGATTGAGATACTGATGCAAAGGGGAAGTGTGTGGATGCGTGCAAAAGATGGTGGGGCGCTCCTGGATACCGGGTTCCCACATGTCGGTGGCAAGGCAAAAGAGGGGCAACGTGCACCGATAGTTAAGACTCGAGGCAAAACAAGGGTGCATCTCATACAACATGCATTCGTTCGTTCATGAGCATCGTCTCGGGGTTATACCTTCAAAGCGTGCAAAATGGGACAGTTCCCGTTCGGTGCAAAGTAGAGGAAGTAGTTGTTCTCGTTTCGTAGTTGTACACACTCCGTAGGTGTTCGGGGTCACACCGAGGAACTTGTCGTCCGCGGGTTCTTCGAGGGTCGGCGGTAGTGGTACTCGGTCGTTTCGAAGAGGTACTTCGCGACATGCACGGGATGGTAGTTGTACACGGTCATCGTGGGAAGTAAAGGTACACACGAAGGTAGTCGAACTTGACGGTTCCGTTGCACGGGTCTTCGGCGACAGTAGTGGTACGTGTTTCGTAGCCGTTCGGGTCATCGTTAGAGGAACTTGACGGAGTTGAATCCCTTTGAGGTTGTCGTGGTACTTGGGGTCTTCGGACTTGCCGGTCTCGACGAAACGAAGGGGTACTTGGCGATCGACGGATGTCGTGGTTCTTGCCAGCCCGAGTCTCGGCGTATTTGGGTTCTCTCAACGTAGTTGTACCGTGTGATGATCTGGAGCGGCACCGATCTAGTCCAAGCAGCGGCTCTTGGTGATGTCTGATGGGTCTCATTTGTGGCCATGGAACAGTGGCTCCGTGAAAACAACGGAGCCAGAGGGATGCAAGGCCATGGCAACGGCAGGTCATAGCGCTTGACCGGAACCACAACCATCACGTGCTCGAGGACGGGGTGCTCGGGGTAGCGGCGAGACTTGCAGGACGCAGGTGGAGGGGTGGATGGAGACGGGCGGTGCAGCAGGGCAGGAAGCAGGAGCTGAGGGGTGACTGAGCGGAGTAGAGGAGCAGCGCTCATGCTCAGCAGCAGAGTGGCGGCTTCGCGGGCCTCAGGCGGTGGGCGACAGCAGGATCCGAGCTGCAGAGGGATGGTCTCAGGCGCGAGGACTCGATGGCGCCCGATTCCGGCGGGGTCGAGGGAGGAGCGGGCGGCGACCTCCAAGCGGTCCTAGCAAAGGAGGCAGCACCTTCGGCGGGACAAGGTGGTGGTCGTCGACGCGGCCGGACGGCGAGCCAGCGTCCAGAGGAGGCTCGGCGGAGGAGCGGCGACCGCTTGAAGGTCGAGGTCGCCGGCGGCTGGATGGAGCTACGGCAGTAGGACGCGAGCTTCGGTGGTGGCGCTGGCAACAAGGAGCAACTCCGGCGATGGCGCTCGCCAGCGCGGCACCGGAGGCGGCAGGGCGTGAGGTGAAGGCCGGTAGCATTGGCGTTGAAGATCGAGAGGGAGGAGGGGGTTCGAGCGAACGAAGATGGGAAACGAGCCAAGGCTCTCTCTCTGGCGGCGTGAGGGAACACGAGAGGGAGAGGCCAGGGTAATGAGAGAGAGAGGGCCAGCGAGCTAGGGGATCGGGCTAGGGTTATGGAAACTGGTGGGGGCAACTGGGCCTTGGAGCCAGCCCAGTGGGAAGGGCGCCAGCTGGGCCTTGGCCAACTGGTGCGGCTGCTGGGCTCCCTCTCCTTTCCAAAATCTTCCCTTTCTTAATTTATTGTTTATATAAATAAACAAACAGCAAAGGGGAAAATCTAGGGGTTTTTGGTTAGGAAAAAGAGATATATAAAAATATATATGGAACCCTGGATTTATGTAGGGTTTGAATAAATTGCTCTGGCAATTTTAGAAGGTAGAAAAATAATCAGAGTTTGAATTATTCTCAAACTTCAATCATTTTTGAACCTGACCAAAACAACTTCAAATGGGATGAAATCTGACAGAGAGGGTGTAGGAAAAAGGCAAGATTTATAGGGAAAAGATGAACATTAATGGGGGAGGAATAAGGTCGCTTGCAAAGACATGAAAGAAGAAAGAAGTGAGAGGGATGATGCATGGGTATGGCTTGAGAGAGATGACAAGGAAAATATATGAGGTTAAGTCGGATACAAGAAGAGTTGAAGAGTAATGCAATTGTGTGATGGGTGATTCCAAGTTAATGGGATATTTAAAATAGCTCCCTAATATCGGGAGGATATGTTATAAAGAGAATCACCATGTGAATTCCCTCGGTTTAAATGGATTGAAGATCCATACGGTTTATTTAGTTGAGATGCAAAAGACTTATGACATGATGACATGATGACATGATGCAAAGCACATGATGCAACGAACCAAAACGAAACACCCGACAACACTCGGAAACATGGAAGGCATCTGAAGCTCCGGTCTCGGGGCGTCACAACACTCCACCACTACGAGTGGATCTCGTCCCGAGATCTAGAATGGCACCAGAGGGAAAACGGAAGGGAAAGAGAAGAGGTAAAACTAAGTTGCTTCTTTGACAAACGAGTGAGACCAAAGAACCTTGAAAAGGTTAAGCCATTTGAGAAAAGAATACAACGGAGATGAATGAAGTTAAGAATCTCCGTCAGAAAAGAGGAACCAGGAAGAGAAACTTCGGGCAACACTCCGATTGAAAAGAAAAGAAATTGAATAAGAACTTGGTAAGGTCAGAAGAAACTTGATGAAATCACAACATACTGCCTCCGGAACTATTGAATGAATGGAAAAAGAGGTAAGAAAGATCTCAGACAGCACTCCGGTTGAAAAGAGGTGCAAGGCTTGATAAGGCGAAAAGAACTTGAGCAAAAGGGCACAACACTACGGTTAAATGGATAGGCATGAAAAGAACATGATCTTTGACCAAACGAGATGATGGGTGAAAAGAACAACATCGCAAAGCCTCCGGAATGAAAGAATAGAAGATATATAAATGAAATAGGAGAATGGAGAAGAAAATGCCAACTTCTGTCACAAAAGAGCTTGAAAAGGCATACTTAGGAGAAGGGTCAAACGGAGTTGTTGGAACACCAACAATGGAAGGACAAGCTTAAAGTGGGCTTATAGAAGGCATATCAACATTATGAGGTGACAACTTGCCACTCACGGAAAAGATTGGATTTATAAGAACAAGAAGACGAGAAACTTATTCACCGGAAGGATAAAAGAAGAACTAGGGTCCTTTATAAGCACCATAGATAGCAACAAACCTTAGGGAAGGCTTTAGGTGAACTATAACCCAAGATAACTTCAAAGAAGAGATTGATGGATTTCAAATACCTCATTCCTAACAACATGTGAATCATGAAACATGAACCCAAATTAATACCACCTCCAGTAATATGGTAGAAAGAATTGCACTCCGGAATGCAAGATGAAGAATTCTTGAGCTCCTCTGAAAAGAATCTTGATGAACGTATCGAGAACGGATTAAGTCCTTTATGGACCATCATGCAGAAACTTCATGAAGGACTCCGGTAAACAAAAGAATGATCAAACGAAAAGAAAGATGAGAAGAGTAAGGTTGAAGCCTTGCAATGATTAGATGAAGCTTTGCGACGAGATAAAGAGAAAACTTGGAACTCCGGAAAAGAAAGATGAACAAATGGAAACAAGAATTTGACGAGCCTCCGGAATAGGGAATTAATCACTCGATGAAGCAAGAATAAGAATTACGTTATGTGTATCCAGGGGTTTTTGGTTAGGGAAAAGAGATATATAAAAATATATCTGGAACCCTGGATTTATGTAGGGTTTGAATAAATTGCTCTGGCATTTTTAGAAGGTAGAAAAATAATCAGAGTTTGAATTATTCTCAAACTTCAATCATTTTTGAACCTGACCAAAACAACTTCGAATGGGATGAAATCTGACAGAGAGGGTGTAGGAAAAAGGCAAGATTTATAGGGAAAAGATGAACATTAATGGAGGAGGAATAAGGTCGCTTGCAAAGACATGAAAGAAGAAAGAAGTGAGAGGGATGATGCATGGGTATGGCTTGAGAGAGATGACAAGGAAAATATATGAGGTTAAGTCGGATACAAGAAGAGTTGAAGAGTAATGCAATTGTGTGATGGGTGATTCCAAGTTAATGGGATATTTAAAATAGCTCCCTAATATCGGGAGGATATGTTATAAAGAGAATCACCATGTGAATTCCCTCGGTTTAAATGGATTGAAGATCCATACGGTTTATTTAGTTGAGATGCAAAAGACTTATGACATGATGACATGATGACATGATGCAAAGCACATGATGCAACGAACCAAAACGAAACACCCGACAACACTCGGAAACATGGAAGGCATCTGAAGCTCCGGTCTCGGGGCGTCACAACACTCCACCACTACGAGTGGATCTCGTCCCGAGATCTAGAATGGCACCAGAGGTAAAACGGAAGGGAAAGAGAAGAGGTAAAACTAAGTTGCTTCTTTGACAAACGAGTGAGACCAAAGAACCTTGAAAAGGTTAAGCCATTTGAGAAAAGAATACAACGGAGATGAATGAAGTTAAGAATCTCCGTCAGAAAAGAGGAACCAGGAAGAGAAACTTCGGGCAGCACTCCGATTGAAAAGAAAAGAAATTGAATAAGAACTTGGTAAGGTCAGAAGAAACTTGATGAAATCACAACATACTGCCTCCGGAACTATTGAATGAATGGAAAAAGAGGTAAGAAAGATCTCAGACAGCACTCCGGTTGAAAAGAGGTGCAAGGCTTGATAAGGCGAAAAGAACTTGAGCAAAAGGGCACAACACTACGGTTAAATGGATAGGCATGAAAAGAACATGATCTTTGACCAAACGAGATGATGGGTGAAAAGAACAACATCGCAAAGCCTCCGGAATGAAAGAATAGAAGATATATAAATGAAATAGGAGAATGGAGAAGAAAATGCCAACTTCTGTCACAAAAGAGCTTGAAAAGGCATACTTAGGAGAAGGGTCAAACGGAGTTGTTGGAACACCAACAATGGAAGGACAAGCTTAAAGTGGGCTTATAGAAGGCATATCAACATTATGAGGTGACAACTTGCCACTCACGGAAAAGATTGGATTTATAAGAACAAGAAGACGAGAAACTTATTCACCGGAAGGATAAAAGAAGAACTAGGGTCCTTTATAAGCACCATAGATAGCAACAAACCTTAGGGAAGGCTTTAGGTGAACTATAACCCAAGATAACTTCAAAGAAGAGATTGATGGATTTCAAATACCTCATTCCTAACAACATGTGAATCATGAAACATGAACCCAAATTAATACCACCTCCAGTAATATGGTAGAAAGAATTGCACTCCGGAATGCAAGATGAAGAATTCTTGAGCTCCTCTGAAAAGAATCTTGATGAACGTATCGAGAACGGATTAAGTCCTTTATGGACCATCATGCAGAAACTTCATGAAGGACTCCGGTAAACAAAAGAATGATCAAACGAAAAGAAAGATGAGAAGAGTAAGGTTGAAGCCTTGCAATGATTAGATGAAGCTTTGCGACGAGATAAAGAGAAAACTTGGAACTCCGGAAAAGAAAGATGAACAAATGGAAACAAGAATTTGACGAGCCTCCGGAATAGGGAATTAATCACTCGATGAAGCAAGAATAAGAATTACGTTATGTGTATCCAGGGGTTTTTGGTTAGGGAAAAGAGATATATAAAAATATATCTGGAACCCTGGATTTATGTAGGGTTTGAATAAATTGCTCTGGCATTTTTAGAAGGTAGAAAAATAATCAGAGTTTGAATTATTCTCAAACTTCAATCATTTTTGAACCTGACCAAAACAACTTCGAATGGGATGAAATCTGACAGAGAGGGTGTAGGAAAAAGGCAAGATTTATAGGGAAAAGATGAACATTAATGGAGGAGGAATAAGGTCGCTTGCAAAGACATGAAAGAAGAAAGAAGTGAGAGGGATGATGCATGGGTATGGCTTGAGAGAGATGACAAGGAAAATATATGAGGTTAAGTCGGATACAAGAAGAGTTGAAGAGTAATGCAATTGTGTGATGGGTGATTCCAAGTTAATGGGATATTTAAAATAGCTCCCTAATATCGGGAGGATATGTTATAAAGAGAATCACCATGTGAATTCCCTCGGTTTAAATGGATTGAAGATCCATACGGTTTATTTAGTTGAGATGCAAAAGACTTATGACATGATGACATGATGACATGATGCAAAGCACATGATGCAACGAACCAAAACGAAACACCCGACAACACTCGGAAACATGGAAGGCATCTGAAGCTCCGGTCTCGGGGCGTCACAACACTCCACCACTACGAGTGGATCTCGTCCCGAGATCTAGAATGGCACCGGAGGGAAAACGGAAGGGAAAGAGAAGAGGTAAAACTAAGTTGCTTCTTTGACAAACGAGTGAGACCAAAGAACCTTGAAAAGGTTAAGCCATTTGAGAAAAGAATACAACGGAGATGAATGAAGTTAAGAATCTCCGTCAGAAAAGAGGAACAAGGAAGAGAAACTTCGGGCAGCACTCTGATTGAAAAGAAAAGAATTTGAATAAGAACTTGGTAAGGTGAGAAGATACTTGATGAAATCACAACATACTGCCTCCGGAACTATTGAATGAATGGAACAAGAGGTAAGAAAGATCTTAGACAGCACTCCGGTTGAAAAGAGGTGCAAGGCTTGATAAGGCAAAAAGAACTTGAGCAAAAGGGCACAACAATACGGTTAAATGGATAGGCATGAAAAGAACATGATCTTTGACCAAACGAGATGATGGGTGAAAAGAACAACATCGCAAAGCCTCCGGAACGAAAGAATAGAAGATATATAAATGAAATAGGAGAATGGAGAAGAAAATGCCAACTTCTGTCACGAAAGAGCTTGAAAAGGCATACTTAGGAGAAGGGTCAAACGGAGTTGTTGGAACACCAACAACGAAAGGACAAGCTTAAAGTGGGCTTATAGAAGGCATATCAACATTATGAGGTGACAACTTGCCACTCACGGAAAAGATAGGATTTATAAGAACAAGAAGACGAGAAACTTATTCACCGGAAGGATAAAAGAAGAACTAGGGTCCTTTATAAGCACCATAGATAGCAACAAACCTTAGGGATGGCTTTAGGTGAACTATAACCCAAGATAACTTCAAAGAAGAGATTGATGGATTTCAAATATCTCATTCCTAACAACATGTGAATCATGAAACATGAACCCAAATTATCAAGAATGACATAATACCACCTCCAATAATATGGTAGAAAGAATTGCACTCCGGAATGCAAGATGAAGAATTCTTGAGCTCCTCTGAAAATAATCTTGATGAATGTATCGAGAACGGATTAAGTCCTTTAAGGACCATCATGCAGAAACTTCATGAAGGACTCCGGTAAACAAAAGAATGATCAAACAAAAAGAAAGATGAGAAGAGTAAGGTTGAAGCCTTGCAATGATTAGATGAAGCTTTGCGACGAGATAAAGAGAAAACGTGGAACTCCGGAAAAGAAAGATGAACAAATGGAAACAAGAATTTGATGAGCCTCCGGAATAGGGAATTAATCACTCGATGAAGCAAGAATAAGAATTAAGTTATGCGTATCCATCACCAATTAAATTGATGAACATCAACGGATTTGACATATTACTTATTCTCGTAGAAAGGATTAAGATAGATATAGCGTCAACTTGAGAATGCCTTCAACGAAACACCGGTGGAATCGAAACAATGAATGAATTGATATGATAACGAAGGAAGAGAAGTCTTGAACGAACCACCATAAGAATTAAAATGACCAAGGAAAAGATAAGGACAACACCGGGAAGAATTAGCAAATGAACGAAGAAGCTTGAGAGAATTTAGATACATGAGAACGAAGCGATCATGAGCTAATAAGAGAATACTTGAATGATGCACCGGTAAGATTTGGAGAATGATAGCTGAAAGCTGAGAATGAATAAATCTTCTGAAATGATGGGCTTCAGAGAATCAAACAGAAAAGACTCTTGAATTGCTCTGGAAGGATGAAAAGAATTTCCACAATCAAAAACAATTATGAGAGGATGGCCTCACACTAGAATCACGAATCTCTGAGAGAATGGATAAGATATGGAGGAAAAACTCTTCTTCGGTCTTCAAAATCCGAGAATGACGACGAGAAACACCACCAAGAATTGTTGAGGCACTCCGGAATGAAGAATGGAAAAGGTTGAGCCAACGATGAAAAGAATTTAACCGATCTTGGAGAGAGGCACTTGACTGATGATAAATCATTCTTACGTCAAACTTTGAGATGAATATGAGAATAACTACGAAAATTAGAAGAGTCACGTAAGATCCTGGGGAAAAGACATGTGGGTTAGGGCCCACTCAAAAGATACACCGTAGAACAATTTAAAAGAGAGAATGCACCGGTTGAATTAAAAGACTTGAATGAGAGAACATCCTTGAAAGATCTTGAATGAATGCAGAGTGGAAACACGATTCTTTGAGATATCTTGAGCACTCCGAAACAATTAAATAACGAGAAGTGAATGAATATGAGGTGCGCCGACATGAGAAGGCATTGAAATAAGGAAAAGAATATGATCAACACCGAAAGCTTGAATTGAATCCACTGGAGAAGAAAATGAGTGACGAGAGACAAACTTGAAGCTTCGTTAGCATCTTCCTGAGAATCAATGGATAAGAACATTGACGGAAAAGAATGGAGAGACTTCACATCAATAAGATGGATACTCGATAAAGAAATCCGAGTCCTTGAAGAACCAAGGGTGGGAGGGTGGGAAAACAAAGGCACCTTGGGAAGGATGAAACAAACACCGTTGAGAGAGCTTGAGTTGATCTTGCGGATGTTGAAATGATTAGATGCACTTGAAGAGAAGCACACCGGTTGACAAGAAATTGAAATGACAAACTCGATGATCGAGAAGGATTAGTATTCACAAAGGAGTATGAGAACACCGCTTAGGCAAGGTATGGAATCAACATTTGACTTCGAAGCAACTCGAATACCACAACTCAAAACAAAACAAAGGATTGTCTTGCAACATAAGCCGGAACAAACATATGATAGAGATTTCATCCGAAGTTTTCGTGGTGGGGCCTACACGGGCTCGATCGTACATCACCATCATGTACAAGGCAGTGCACATGACATACGAAGCGTCCCCGAGTCGGCATAGCCAAGGACTCTTTAAGACACAATGAGACCACTGTAAAACCAACCGTGAATAGGCGGACAACTAGACGTCGAACCCCAATTTCATATCATACATCTGACGGAAAGATATCCTAGGAGCTACTTGAATTCCCACTTATAAACTCCCGAAATTTTCCGGTTATGCAATCAGGTGTTGGGGATACAGGGGAAGCATAATATCTCACCCAATTCTAGCAAATCCTACATCCAGCTGTATCCATCCTTCAACACATAACCAAGAAACCTTCGAAATCGTTTACCTCAACCTTTGAAAAGCATCCGTTATACGAGTTATGGCAATACTCCCGAACTCCCGCCCCAGTACTGGGTGGCGTCGAGGTTATCTCACCAACAACTGCATAAAAGAGATTTTCGATGTCGGCGAAACTCAGGTATTCCAGAACTGCAACGATAAAATTGTGACGACAACACCTCGGAGCTCAACTCCCCGGGACACTGCCACAACCCCTAAATGACAGGAGGCACCAAGAACAATGTTCTCGTCACAAAACCATCGGAACGATTCCAAGATACCCGCGTGATCCTAAAAAAATAAAAAAATTAGTGAAATTTGAGAAGAGAAGAGTCAAAACTCTACGTCAGGATGCCTTACCAGAGCGACGAAGGGACTGAGGAGTAAAAAGAATCCTACTCTCTGATATATATATATATATATATAATTCCTAATGACTCAAAACATTTTCTAGACTCAACAACGCCAGCGATTCGATCAAGCAGGGGGCTCCTAAGTCGGGGAAGGCTCTGATTACCAACTTGTAACGCCCTCGATGCGGCTATATCTCCCACGTGTCGAAGCACGACTTAGAGGCATAACCGCATTGAAAGCAATGTCGCAAGTGAGGTAATCTTCACACAACCCATGTAATACATAAGGGAAAGAGTTACATAGTTGGCTTACAATCGCCACTTCACAAAATTACATGAATAAAGCATTACATTAACCAAATACATACAAGGTCCGACTACGGAACCAAAATAAAAGAAGACTACCCCAAATGCTACACAGATCCCCGATCGTCCCAACTGGGCTCCACTACTGATCAACTGGAAAACGGAACAACATAATGAACGAGATCTTCATCAAGCTCCTCCTTGAGCTTGGTTGCATCACCTGCACGGTTCAACGACACCTGCAAACTGGTTTTGGAAGTATCTGTGAGTCACGGGGACTCAGCAATCTCACACCCTCGCGATCAAGACTATTTAAGCTTATGGGTAAGGTAAAGGTATGATGTGGAGCTGCAGCAAGCGACTAGCATATATGGTGGCTAACATACGCAAAAGGAGAGCGATAAGAGAAGGCAAAAGCACGGTCGAGAAACTATGATCAAGAAGTGATCCTAGAACAACCTACGTCAAGCATAACTCCAACACCGTGTTCACTTCCCGAACCCCGCCGAGAAGAGACCATCACGGTAACACACGCGGTTGATGTATTTTAATTAAGGTCAACTTCAGGTTTTCTACAACTGGACATTAACAAATTCCCATCTACCCATAACCGCGGGCACGGCTTTCGAAAGTTCAAATCCCTGCAGGGTGTCCCAACTTAGCCCATCACAAGCTCTCACGGTCAACGAAGGATAATCCTTCTAGCGGGAAGACCCGATCAGGCTCGGCCTGTTCCAACACATCCTCGACAATGGTAAAACAAGTCCAGCAAGACCACCTGATGCACCGACATCCCGATAGGAGCTGCACATATCTCGTTCTCAGGGCAACACCGAATAAGCAATCCGTACAACTAAAACCAGCACTCAAGTTTCCCCGAGGTGGCGCTGCAAGGGGCTCTAGTTTGGACCAACACTTAGACAAGCACTGGCCCGGGGGGTTAAAATAAAGATGACCCCCGGGATGCGCGACTCCCAAGGGAAAAAGGCTAGGTGGCAAATGGTAAAACCAAGGTTGGGCCTTGATGGAGGAGTTTTATTCAAGGCGAACTGTCAAGGGGTTCCCATTATAACCCAACCGCGTAAGGAACGCAAAATCCGGGAACATAACACCGATATGACGGAAACTAGGGCGGCAAGAGTGGAACAAAACACCAGGCATAAGGCCGAGCCTTCCACCCTTTACCAAGTATATAGATGCATTAATTAAATAAGAGATATTGTGATATCCCAACAAAATATCCATGTTCCAACATGGAACAAGCTCCAATCTTCACCTGCAACTAACAACGCTATAAGAGGGGCTGAGCAAAGCGGTAACATAGCCAAACAACAGTTTGCTAGGACAAGGTGGGTTAGAGGCTTGGCTTAGCAATATGGGAGGCATGATAAGCACGTGGTAGGCATCACAGCGTAGGCATAGCAAAAGAGCGAGCATCTAGCAAGCAAAGATATAAGTGATTTCGAGGGTATGGTCATCTTGCCTGAAATCCCGCAAGGAAGAAGAATGAGTCCATGAGAAGACAAACGGATGAAGTCGAACGAATCCTCACAAACGTGACGTTATCGGAACCAACCCGAAGAGGCAACACCGGAAAGAAGCAAACAACATAGTAAACAACCACCACATGAGCATGGCATGATGCACAACCAAGTATGATGCATGTCCGGTTTAATGAGGCATGGCATGGCAAAGTGCACAAACAACACTACAAGTTAAGTGGAGCTCAATATGCATCGGGATGCATATTGACAAAACACCACATTCCATTATTTAGTTCACTCCCGGTTAGGTACTCAACAATATTAAATGTTGTTAAACATGGCAAGAGGTGAGGCATAACAAAACTACATCATCTAAACAATTTAAATGGGGCCGGATATAACAAATAACGAATCCGGTAAATCCCCATATGCCTTAGTAATTTATTGCAACAAAAATTTAAACATTTTAATTATTGTTATCAAGATGCGGATGACATGAACAAGTTTATGCAATTTTTATAAAAAGTTGACAAGAGCATTATGAAGCATTTGTCACCGTGGTGGAAAGAAAAGGGGTGCCACGGCAACGATAACGGTAACAGTGCCACGGCAACGTTCCGGTTCCGGTACTCGATTGAGATACCGATGCAAAGGGGAAGTGTGCGGATGCGTGCAAAAGATGGTGGGGCGCTCCCGGATACCGGGTTCCCACATGTCGGTGGCAAGGCAAAAGAGGGGCAATGTGCACCGATAGTTAAGACTCGAGGCAAAACAAGGGTGCATCTCATACAACATGCATTCGTTCGTTCATGAGCGTCGTCTCAGGGTTATACCTTCGAAGCGTGCAAAACAGGACGGTTCTCGTTCGGTGCAAAGTATAGGAAGTAGTTGTTCTTGTTTTGTAGTTGTACACACTCCGTAGGTGTTCGGGGTCACACCGAGGAACTTGTCGTCCGCGGGTTCTTCGAGGGTCGACGGTAGTGGTACTCGGTCCTTTCGAAGAGGTACTTCGCGACATGCACGGGATGGTAGTTGTACACGGTCATCATGGGAAGTAAAGGTACACACGAAGGTAGTTGAACTTGACTGTTCCGTTTCACGGGTCTTCGGCGACAGTAGATGTACGCGTTTCGTAGCCGTTCGGGTCATCGTTAGAGGAACTTGACGTAGTTGAATCCCTTCGAGGTTGTCGTGGTACTTGGGGTCTTCGGACTTGCCGGTCTCGATGAAACGAAGGGGTACTTGGCGATCGACGGATGTCGTGGTTCTTGTCGGCCCGAGTCTCGGCGTATTCGGGTTCTCTCAACGTAGTTGTACCGTGTGATGGTCTGGAGCAGCACCGATCTAGTCCAAGCAGCGGGTCTTGGTGATGTACGATGGGTCTCATTTGTGGCCATGGAACAGTGGCTCCATGAAAACAACAGAGCCAGAGGGATGCAAGGCCATGGCAACGGCAGGTCAGAGCGCTTGACCGGAACCACAACCATCACGTGCTCGAGGACAGGGCGCTCGGGGTAGCGACGAGACTTGCAGGACGCAGGTGGAGGGGTGGATGGAGACGGGCGGTGCAGCAGGGCAGGAAGCAGGAGCAGAGGGGTGACTGAGCGGAGCAGAGGAGCAGCGCTCATGCTCAGCAGCAGAGCGGTGGTTTCGCGGGTCTCAGGCGGTGGGCGACAGCAGGATCCGAGCCGCAGAGGGATGGTCTCGGGCGCGAGGACTCGATGGTGCCCGATTCCGGCGGGGTCGAGGGAGGAGCGGGCGGCGACCTCCAGGCGGTCCAAGCAGAGGAGGCAGCACCTTCGGCGGGACAAGGTGGCGGTCGTCGACGCGGCCGGACGGCGAGCCAGCGTCCAGAGGAGGCTCGGCGGAGGAGCGGCAACCGCTTGAAGGTCGAGGTCGCCGGCGGCTGGATGGAGCTCCGGCAGTAGGACGCGCGCTTCGGTGGTGGTGCTGGCAACAAGGAGCAACTCCGGTGATGGCACTCGCCAGCGCGGCACCGGAGGCAGCGGGGCGTGAGGTGAAGGCCGGCAGCGTTGGCGTTGAAGATCGAGAGGGAGGAGGGGGTTCGAGCGAACGAAGATGGGAAACGAGCCAAGGCTCTCTCTCTGGCGATGCGAGGGAACACGAGAGGGAGAGGCCAGGGTAACGAGAGAGAGAGGGCTAGCGAGCGAGGGGATCGGGCTAGGGTTATGGAAACTGGTGGGGGCGGCTGGGCCTTGGAGCCGGCCCAGTGGGAAGGGCGTCAGCTGGGCCTTGGCCAACTGGTGCGGCTGCTGGGCTCCCTCTCCTTTCCAAAATCTTCCCTTTCTTAATTTATTGTTTATATAAATAAACAAACAGCAAAGGGGGAAATCCAGGGGTTTTTGGTTAGGAAAAAGAGATATATGAAAATATATCTGGAACCCTGGATTTATGTAGGGTTTGAATAAATTTCTCTGGCATTTTTAGAAGGTAGAAAAATAATCAGAGTTTGAATTATTCTCAAACTTCAATCATTTTTGAACCTGACCAAAACAACTTCGAATGGGATGAAATCTGACAGAGAGGGTGTAGGACAAAGGCAAGATTTATAGGGAAAAGATGAACATTAATGGAGGAGGAATAAGGTCGCTTGCAAAGACATGAAAGAAGAAAGAAGTGAGAGGGATGATGCATGGGTATGGCTTGAGAGAGATGACAAGGAAAATATATGAGGTTAAGTCGGATACAAGAAGAGTTGAAGAGTAATGCAATTGTGTGATGGGTGATTCCAAGTTAATGGGATATTTAAAATAGATCCCTAACATCGGGAGGATATGTTATAAAGAGAATCACCATGTGAATTCCCTCGGTTTAAATGGATTGAAGATCCATACGGTTTATTTAGTTGAGATGCAAAAGACTTATGACATGATGACATGATGACATGATGCAAAGCACATGATGCAATGAACCAAAAGGAAACACCCGACAACACTTGGAAACATGGAAGGCATCTGAAGCTCCGGTCTCGGGGCTTCACATGGATGGACCAGCAGCCTCATGGTGGGAGAATTACACAACCACTTTTCTTATAGCCAATGTCACTTGGGAGCAGTTTCAGCAAGCATTCCGCACCGCCCATGTCTCAACTGGAGCTATGAGCATGAAGAAGCGTGAGTTTAGCAACTTACGCTAGGGGAACCGTACTGTGGGGCAGTACGTGGATGAGTTTAGTAAGTTATCTCGCTATGCCCCAGATGATGTGGCCACAGATGCCGCGAAGCAGGAGAAGTTTATGGAAAGGCTGAATGATGAGATGAGTATGCAGTTAATGGTGGCAACATTTAGCAACTACCAGGAGTTGGTAGATAAAGCTCTCATGATCGAAGGGAAGCAGCAGTAGATAGAGAGCCGCAAGAGGAAGTATGGACAAGGGAAGTTTAATTCAGGAGCTCAGCAGAAGCCTCGTTTAACCCCGAACTCGGGAGGACTTACACATAACCATGGAGGACACACTCACAATGGAGGAGGTTCTCATAATCATAATGGCCCAAAGAATGGGAACAGAAATGGAGCAAGCAGCAGTCAGAACCGCTCCAATCCAGCCACACCCGCTAAGAGGGACCTTAGCCACGTTACTTGTTTCAAGTGTGGGAAGACTGGACACTATGCCACTGAGTGCCCTGAAGCGAAGAACAGAAATGGTAATGGGAACTCTGGGAAGAAGCCCAATCCATTTAACAAAGGACAAGTGAACCATGTGAACGTGGAGGAGGTTGAAGAGCAGCCAGATGCAGTTATCGGTAAGTTTTTAGTTAAGTCATTTAATGCAATCGTTCTTTTTGATACTAGCGCATCGCATTCATACATATCAAGGGGATTTGTGGATAAGTATAAGTTTCCCACTAAAGTTCTTAGGACACCTATGTTAGTAACCTCACCCGGAGCTGAGTATATGGCAAGCAGTGGATGTTTTCAGATGCCATTAACCATAGGTAGTCATGTTTTCCCATCCGACTTGATAATTCTGGAGTCGCAAGGTTTGGATGTGATTCTAGGCATGGATTGGCTATCGATGTATGGGGGAAACATCGATTGCACTAGTAAGTCAATTCTACTTACCACCCCGAAGGGAAAAAGGATCAAGTATGTATCCAGGCATGCGCCAAGGAGAAACCAAGTAAATTCCCTCTCAGGAGTTGTTCAGGAGGAAGTGTCTGTAGTGAAGGATTATCCGGATGTATTTCCAGAGGAGCTACCAGGCATGTCGCCAGATCGAGACATCGAGTTTTTGATAGAGCTGTTGCCAGGCACCGGGCCTATATCGAAGAGACTGTCGTGGTCCTAACTCTGACAGTGATGTAGGGGGGTATGTATGGAGAGGCTAGATCTCAGCTACTGGGAAGTTGTAAATACACCAAGATGTACGAGTTCAGGCCCTTTGCGGAGGAAGTAACAGCCCTACGTCTCGATGCCCGGAGGCGGTCGACTGGATTACTGGCGTGTGAATAACAGGGGTGCGAACCCTTCATACTGAGGAGGGGGGTGGCTTATATAGAGTTCGCCGGCCCCCTCCTGCCCTCAGTAATGCAGGGTTTAAGGTACATTTAAGGTTGGGCGTTACTGGTAATGCCCCTAATAAAGTGCTATAATGACCATAAAAAGACTACTTAACAGCTGACTGTTTGCCTGCGGAGTGACTATAGGTCTCCTGGCGGTCGAGTGGTTGGCTTCATGGTCGAGTGATAGCTTTCTGGTCGAGTGTCTTGAATCCGTCGAGTGGGATACCTTCAAGTCGATTGAAAGGTGACTTCTCCTAGGGATGTCCTAGGGTAGGGCTCCTTGGACAGGTCCGTGCCCCTACCCTAGGTACATGGCTTCATCATTAGCCCCCGAATGGATCGAGGTTAGAGTGGGGAAAGAGTTGGAGATCTTTCCGACTGGTTCTTTGGGCTACGTGAGCGCCTCGTTTTGGGTCAATCGTCACGGATGACGTTGCCAACCTTTTTCAGTCGCCTTGATCCATTCCAGGCCTTTCGTCGAGTGAATTTCTTTATTTGTGACATACCGAGCGTCGGCACGGGCGGGGTCTTCCATTTTGACAAGTTGTTCTGCAGCCCGCGGATGTCGTGGGATTTCGGATTTTGGGAAGCGCGCGGGACGGGAGCGGCCACAGTAATCGGAAGCGATAAAGCGGAAGCTCCTCGATCCCCGCGTCGTCTTTTTCGCCACGTACTGCGCGCGCATCCGCTGCGGGATTTGACTGGATAGTTTGGGCCTACCGGTCAGCCACTCGGGAGCGGCCCCTTATAAATCGCCGGCTCGGGGTTTCCAAGCAGTGCGCTCTCTTCTCCTCCTTTCTCCTTCCTCTCTCCCTTCGCAAGTCCTTCCGCCACCTCCGTTCTCACCCCTGCGCAGCAGGCCCGTGCGAGACTTCGCCGGCGACGATGACGAAGGGCAAGACCTCCTCTCTGGAGCGCGTGAAGAAGGCGGCGGCGCAGGGGAAGGGGAAAAGATCTGCTCGGGGCGGATCCTCCTCAAGGTCCGCTCTGCCCAAGGGCTGGATCCAGGGCGATTGGATGCCGTCAGTGATCCGGCAAGAGGATCTCGACGACATGGTCGAGGGGGGAGTCATTCCCCACGAGGCTGCGCGTCTTCCGGGGAGAGAGATCGAACCTCAACCCCGCGATGGTGAGTGCGTGCTCCTAGCCACCCACATCGACCGAGGGTTTTGTCTGTCGCCCCATCCTTTTTTCCGGAGCTTCTTGAACTTCTTCGGAGCGTAGCTCCACCACTTTACTCCCAACTCCATTGTATACCTTGCCGCTTTCATTTCCATGTGTGAGGCTTTCTTGGGTTGCCGCCCCCATTGGGGACTTTTCAAGCACATCTTTACCTGCCGTTCTCAATCGGTCAAGAAGGCAAAGTCGAGTGACGAGAAGACGTAGGTGATCCAGTTGTGCAGGGGCTTGGCGATCCAGACGAGGGGGAAGAGCTGTTTTCCATCCATTACTTTCCCGGAGTCGGTCCGTGGCTGGCAGGTGACCTGGTTCTACTGTCAGGACCAGGCGACCCCAGGACAGTCGACTGGTCTTCCTCCTTTCTCCCTCGACCGAGCTGAAAAACCTGCTTCTCTGAAAGTGGCGCCGGAGGAAAGGGCTCAAGTCAAAGTGCTGGCCGGTCGAGTGGTTGAGCTTGTCCGTGAGGGCGTGACGGGCATGGATTTGCTGGAGGTCTTCCTCCGAAGGCGCATCCAACCGCTCCAGGCTCGTGACCACCCGATGTGGCTGTACTCGGGTCTCGATGACACCACTCGGATCCACCCGGAGGAGGTCACTGATGAGATGCTGGAGGGGTGGCTGTCGAGTATCACAGGAAACAAGGACAACCCCCGAGGAGCCAGGAGGGTAATTCCACTTGACAACTCGTACGATGTGGACCAGGTATGTCTCTATGCTCCTGACTGAGGTCTTGTTTTTCTTCATTGGTCTTCTTTGATTTGGTCGATTGACCTTTGTCTTGTCTGTTGTTTTTCAGGCGACTACTGAGATGTACTCGACGCCCAATGGGGCACAGGGGCCAACTGAGGAAGGGGAGGCGAGCGGAGGTGAGAGCGGGGACGATCAAGGCGAGTGGGAGTCCGACGGTGAAGGAGAGGGAGGCGACGACATCGACTCCAGCGAAGAGGAGGAGGAGGTTGACCCCCCCCCCCCCCCCCGCCCGGAGGGGCGATCCAAGCTCACACACGATCCAGCGCGGGAGCATGGTAGTGCGACTGCTCCTGTTGGGCAGTCGTCGAAACGCCCTCGGACCTCTTCTCCTACGCCGACTGGAAAGGCTCCCAAGCACCCGCGCGCAGCGCCGTCCAAGCCGCCCAAGGCTCTGCCCAAGATGAAGATGGCCGTCCCCACCATTTCTGGGTAATAATAAAACTTGATATCCTTTGTCGACCGTGGACGGATCCTTGGTCGATCCATTGAACCAACCGACTGACTTTCAAGGCTTGCAGTGCTGCTACTTTTGAGATCTCCGCCAAGGACGACGATCAAGAGATGGAGGATGCTGTTACCTCCAACCCTGGTACGATTACTGACGTTCCGCTTTGAGTCGACTAAACATTTATTGCAACCCTGGTCGATTGAACATTTCCTTTGTAGCCCCTCCTCATGTTGTCGACCTCCCGGATGACGACAACAACGAACCGCTGAGAATGAGGAGGAACAAGAGGTCGACGGCTGACAAGACCCCCCCAACCTGCTCCGGCGTCTGAGGCCATGGCTCGGGATGGTGGTGACACCACTCGGGCTTCTGTGACTTTCGCCATTCCTCTGACGAGCGTGCGGCCTTCGGCGTCGACTGCGGATCCACCTTCGCTTTTTGCTGCGTACCCCGTCCCTGAGGACCAAGCGGCTGCTGCAAAGGAGGCTATACGCCAGGCGGGGATCATGATGGAGCAGGTGAAGATGGCTCGGGAGGCCAGCCAAGCAGCCTATGACGCGAGTTCGGCTCTTCAGAGCAACGTCCAGGTCAGTCGACTCAACACTTGGTCTGTTATGATATGCTGTTTGAAGAGTCTCTTTTCCGAAGATCTTTTGTATCTGTATTTGTACACCCACTGGGTGTGTCTGCCAATTCTTGGACGAGTGGGGGCACGCTAAGTGCACCCACTGGGTGTAGTCCCCAAGACTACGGTGGACTGCTGGCAGTCGACTGTAGTCTTTACATTGTGTTGCTGTAGTTGTATTTCTTCACTCGGTTCTTCCCCGAAGATCTTTTTTTTGTGGTCGAACCAGTGGGGGCACGCTGAGTGCACCCACTGGGTGTAGTCCCCGAGACTACTGTCGAATGTTTTTGATTCGGCTGTGGTCTTAGAAACGTCGTCATTGTCTCTTAGTTACTCGGAAGCAACTTATCTTGGACGTCTGTCGACTGATTTTGCTTTTACAGAAATCCTGCGAACTTGTAGCTCGCTATACTGAGTTGGAGAAGCAGAAGATTCAACTGAACCTTGATCTGGAGCTGGCCAGAACAGAGCTGCAGAAGGTCAGAGACGGTGCCGCAGGTAAGACG
Source organism: Triticum urartu (assembly GCF_056163025.1). Classification (NCBI taxonomy): domain Eukaryota; kingdom Viridiplantae; phylum Streptophyta; class Magnoliopsida; order Poales; family Poaceae; genus Triticum; species Triticum urartu. The sequence goes on along the minus strand of NC_141873.1, from coordinate 155,873,233 downwards.
ACTTTGTCGACTGGTTAGTTTTTAGGCTTGAGTACCCTTTTGCTATTTCCGATTCAATCATCATTTCTTCGCAGAAAAACTGAACGAAGCTCTGGCGAAGAAGGATCAGGACTTGGCTGCTGCCCGTAAGGAGGCTGATGACAAGACCGCTCTAGCCGTACAGAAGCTGGCTTCGGTCGACCACTTAGAAGAAGAGAATAACAAGCTGAAGACCGCTCTGAATGAAGCCAACAGGGAGTGTTCACGTTGGAAGAAGGAGAACCTCACCCTGAACGAGAAGATGGAAGGCATCGCTCGCAGGAGGGACGACCTGGAGAGCTACTTGAGGAGCCTCGCCAAGAAGTTGTACATCAAGCTTGAAGGTGCACATTCAGTTCCGACTGGTTTTTTTTTGTGTCGACTCAGTCTATGAAAATTGACTTATCCTTGGATCGTGTATGCAGAGCTTTGCCAGAACTTTGAAGAGGAGACTGGGCGGATCGAAACAGGTTTGGATCCAATCAACTCTCCCGTGAAAGATGAAGCTGCCATGAATCTGCTCCTACTGGAATCTCGCATTGACGACGTCGTGGACTACTTGGCTCGACTGAAGGTTGCCATGTCACGGATCAACCCGGCACTTTGGCCAGAGGCTACGCTCCAAAATGATCTCGAGTCTCTGATGACTCGACTTAACGGAATCCCTGACCGAGTGCAGGAGTGGAAGAAGTCTTCTGCTCGGTGTGGCGCTGATGTGGCTCTGTCTCTGGTCCGCGTCCATTGCAAGGAGGCGCGAGAAGAGAAGCTGGCCGCCATCCAAGTTGCCAATACCAGGAAGCACAACTTTCAAGATTTCATGGAGACTTTCATCGCTGCTGCCACCCGTATTGCAGACGGGATCGACTTGGATGAGTTCGTCGCCCTTCCAGTCCTCCACCTGAGGAGTAAAAAACTTTTGAGCTCCACTTTAAATTTGCCTCGGAATGCCGAGTGGATTTTGTAACCGTTAAACTCCGTCGAGCTGAGGGCTCGATTGCTTTGGCCTGAGGTCTGGGACCTTTAGGTCTTATCTGAATTGTATTTATCGTTGAATATCTTCATGGATGATCCGTCGAGTGGAACTCGATCTTCACTTGAAATAACTTTTGTATTTGTGGTGCAGCTCCGAAGGAGAAGGTAGCAGTCGATTTGCACCTCGTCGTCCTTGCGAATTGGGTTGTGTCTTGTACTTAGGCAAGCGCTGGTCTGCAGCTAAGCCCCCGAGTGGGAGGTTTGCTCTCACTCGGTAGGATTTTTAAACACTTAGGCGAGCGTTGGGCTGCAGCTAAGCCCCCGAGTGGGAGGTTTGCTCTCCACTCAGTAGGATTTTTTCAAACTTAGGCGAGTGCCTGACTGCAGCTAAGTCTCTAAGCGGGAGAACTTAGGCGAGTTCTGGACTGCAGCTAAGCCCCCGAGTGGGAGGATTGCTCTCCACTCGGTAGGATTTTTTCAAACTTAGGCGAGTGCCTGACTGCAGCTAAGTCTCTAAGTGAGAGAACTTAGGCGAGTGCTGGACTGCAGCTAAGCCCCCGAGTGGGAGGATCGCTCTCCACTCGGTAGGATTTTTTCAAACTTAGGCGAGTACCGGACTGCAGCTAAGTCTCTAAGTGAGAGAACTTAGGCGAGTGCTGGACTGCAGCTAAGCCCCCGAGCGGGAGGATCGCTCTCCACTCGGTAGGATTTTTTCAAACTTAGGCGAGTGCCGGACTGCAGCTAAGTCTCTAAGTGAGAGAACTTAGGCGAGTGCTGGACTGCAGCTAAGCCCCCGAGTGGGAGGATCGCTCTCCACTCGGTAGGATTTTTTCAAACTTAGGCGAGTGCCGGACTGCAGCTAAGTCTCCAAGTGAGAGAACTTAGGCGAGTGCTGGACTGCAGCTAAGCCCCCGAGTGGGAGGATCGCTCTCCACTCGGTAGGATTTTTTCAAACTTAGGCGAGTGCCGCACTGCAGCTAAGTCTCTAAGTGAGAGAACTTAGGCGAGTGCTGGACTGCAGCTAAGCCCCCGAGTGGGAGGTTTGCTCTCCACTCGGTAGGATTTTAAACACTTAGGCAAGCACTGGGCTGCAGCTAAGCCCCCGAGTGGGAGTCTGGCTCTCCACTCGGTAGGATTTTTCAAACTTAGGCGAAACGGATTCGCAGCTAAGTCACCCACTGAGGGATTTCGCACGCAAACAAAAGTGACAGCAATTATTGGAACACTCTTGTCTTTGATAAAAATGAACTGCGGGATTTTTTTTTCTTATTACATCCCGTCCAAGGGAGAACTCAAGTGTAAAAGGGGCGGAGTAGTTCCGCATTCCAAGCTCGTGGCTCGTCGATCTGGCGATCAACATTGTAGAGGTGATATGCTCCATTGTGGAGGACTCTGGTGACGATGAAGGGACCTTCCCAAGTAGGAGCAAGTTTGTGTGGTTTCTGTTGATCCACCTAGAGGACCAAATCTCCTTCCTGGAAGGCTCGGCTCTTCACATTTCTGGCATGGAATCGATGCAAGTCTTGCTGATAGATGGTCGATCTGATCATAGCCATTTCCCTCTCCTCCTCTAGGAGGTCGACTGCATCTTGCCGGGCTTGCTCTGCTTCGTCTTCGTTATAAAGCTCGACTCTGGGGGCGTTGTGAAGTAGATCACTCGGCAGGACGGCTTCAGCTCCGTAAACCAGAAAAAATGGCGTTCTTCCGGTCGATCGGTTCGGGGTGGTCCTCAGCCCCCACAAAACCGACGGAAGTTCATCGACCCAAGCGCCTGCTGCGTGCTTGAGATCACGCATCAGTCGAGGCTTCAATCCTTTGAGAATCAGACCATTTGCTCTTTCAGCTTGTCCATTCGACTGGGGATGGGCGACCGATGCGTAGTCGACTCGAGTGCCTTGAGAGGCGCAAAAAGCTCTGAACTTGTCCGAATCGAAGTTTGGCCCATTGTCGGTGATGATGCTATGCGGGACTCCATATCTGAATGTTAGCCCTCTGACGAAACTGATAGCAGTGCAAGCATCAAGATTCTTGATAGGCTTAGCTTCAATCCATTTGGTAAACTTGTCGACTGCCACAAGCACATGAGTGAAACCACTTCTGCCTATTCTCAGTGGGCCAACCATATCTAGTCCCCAGACAGCAAAGGGCCAGACGAGTGGAATAGTCTTCAGGGCTGATGCAGGCTTGTGTGACATGTTGGAGTAGAACTGGCACCCTCCACACTTGTCGACTATCTCTTTTGCCATCTCATTTGCTCTTGGCCAGTAAAATCCTGCTCGGTATGCTTTAGCCACAATGGTCCGAGAGGACGCATGGTGACCACAGGTCCCCGAGTGGATATCATTAAGGATCATCTGACCCTCTTCTGGTGTTATGCATTTCTGACCGATTCCAGTCGCGCTTTCCCTATACAACTGTCCCTTTATGACTGTGAAGGCCTTGGATCGGCGGACCATCTGTCGAGCCTCTTCCTCGTCCTCCGGGAGTTCTTTCCTTAGGATATACGCGATGTACGGTATCGTCCAGTCGGGAGTGATTGCCAAGACTTCCATGATTAGGTCGACCATAGCAGGAACTTCGACTTCAGTCGGATCTGTGGCACTTTTCAGTTGTGGGGCTTCTTCTGTGAAAGGATCCTCCTGGACTGACGGCGAGCGGATGTGCTCCAAAAACACATTGCTGGGAATGGCTTCTCTCTTGGAGCCTATCTTTGCCAGATCATCAGCTGCTTGATTTTTCAGTCGGGGGATGTGATGAAGCTCTAACCCCTCGAATTTCTTTTCTAGCTTTCTTACTGCGTTGTAGTAGCCAGTCATAGCTGGGCTTCTGACATCCCACTCCTTCATCACCTGATTAACCACCAAATCTGAGTCGCCGTAGACCATGAGGTGCCGGACGCCGAGTGAAATGGCCATGCGCAACCCATATAAGAGTGCTTCATATTCTGCTTCATTATTGGAGGAATCGAAGTGGATCTGGAGAACATATCTGAGCTTATCTCCTCGGGGGGAGACCAATACTACCCCAGCGCCGGAACCATTCAGCATCTTAGATCCATCGAAGAACATGGTCCAGTGCTCCGAGTGAACTTGAGTCGAAAGCTGCTATTCAATCCACTCGGCGACGAAATCTGCAATTGCTTGGGACTTGATAGCCTTCTTTGCTTCAAACTTGATATCTAGGGGGAGGAGTTCAATCGCCCACTTAGCCACTCGACCAGTTGCATCTCTGTTGTGCAAGATCTCTGACAGTGGAGCGTCGCTGACGACTGTAATGGAATGGTCAGAGAAGTAGTGTGCAACCTTCTTCGTGGTCATGTAGATCCCATATACAAGCTTCTGGTAATGGGGATATCTTTGCTTCGAAGGGGTCAAAACTTCAGACACATAATATACTGGGCATTGAACTCTGAAGGCATTTCCTTCTTCTTCCCACTCGACCATGAGTACTGTACTGACAACTTGTCCAGTGGCCGCAATGTACAGCAACAGAGGCTCTTTACTGATTGGGGCAGCAAGCACCGGCTGGGTGGAGAGCAGAGCTTTGAGCTCTGCAAACGCTGCGTCAGCTTCTGGAGTCCACTCGAACTTGTCAGACTTCTTCATCAGTTGGTAAAGAGGCAACGCCTTTTCACCGAGACGAGAAATGAATCGACTTAGAGCGGCCAAGCAACCTGTAAGTTTCTGGACATCGTGTACACGCACAGGGCGCTTCATCCGGAGTATGGTGCCAACTTTCTCGGGATTGGCGTCGATTCCTCGTTCGGAAACGAGAAAACTGAGTAGCTTTCCACCTGGAACTCCGAATGTGCACTTTGATGGATTGAGCTTGATATCGTACCCCCTGAGGTTAGCAAAGGTTTCGGCAAGGTCAGTCAGTAGGTCGGAACCTTTCTGTGACTTAACCACAATATCATCCATATATGCTTCTACGTTCCGACTGATCTGAGTGAGTAAACACTTCTGAATCATCCTCATGAACGTGGCTCCAGCATTCTTGAGGCCGAAGGGCATGGTGACATAACAGAAGCACCCAAATGGGGTGATGAAAGCCATTTTGATCTCGTCGGGTCCATACAGACGGATCTGATGGTACCCTGAATAAGCATCTAGAAAAGACAAACGCTCACACCCCGCGGTCGAGTCCACTACCTGGTCGATGCGGGGGAGAGGGAAATGATCTTTCGGGCAGGCCCGATTGATGTGTTTAAAGTCAATGCACATGCAAAGTGACTTGTCCTTTTTGGGGACCATGACAACATTGGCGAGCCACTTGGAGTGGTAAATCTTTCGGATGAACTCCGCTGCTAAGAGCCGAGCCACCTCCTCGCCAATAGCTTTCCTCTTCTGGACGGCGGACCGTCGAAGATGTTCTTTCATAGGCTTGAACTTCGGGTCGACTCGTAGACGGTGCTCAGCCAGCCCCCTGGGAACTCCAGGCATGTTAGAAGGCTTCCATGCGAAGACGTCCCAGTTCTCACGGAGGAACTGGATGAGCGCTTCTTCCTATTTGGAGTCGAGCGTCGTCGAGATGTGAGTCGGAGTAGCGTCGGGGTCGGTCGGGTGAATGTGCACTAGCTTAGTTTCACCGGACGACTGAAAAGCAGATTCTGAAGCAGGCTTCTTGGCTCGTAGCAATTCACTCGGATCAGCAGTCTTCTGGTACTCTTGTAGCTCAACAACTGCCATCTGAGCGTCAGCAATCTTCGATCCTTTCTGAAAACACTCTTCTGCTTTCCTCCGATTGCCGGTAACGGTGATCACACCTCTGGGGCCGGGCATCTTCAACTTGAGATACACGTGGCATGGTCAAGCCATGAAGCGTGCATAAGCTGGCCGGCCCAGAATAGCATGATAAGCACTTTGGAAGTCCACAACCTCAAATGTCAACTTTTCCCTGCGGTAATTCTTTGAATCACCGAAAACCACGTCGAGAGCAATCTGGCCGAGTGACTCGGCTTTCTTTTCAGGAATGACTCCATGGAAGCTCATGTTGCTGGAACTGAGCCTGGACATCGGAATGCCCATCCCTTTCAATGTTTCAGCATACAATATGTTCAGGCCACTGCCACCATCCATCAGGACTTTGGTCAGTCGAGTGCCTTTGACAACTGGGTCGACCACCAAAGCTTGCCTCCCAGGGGTGGCAATGTGCGTAGGGTGACCGGACTGGTCGAATGTGATGGCAGTCTGAGACCACTTCAGATAACTGGGTGTCGCTGGAGCAACCATATTCACCTCACGGTTAATGACTTTCAGTCGACTTTTGCTTTCGACATCAGCAAAAATCATCAGGGTGGAATTGATTTGGGGGTATCCATCGTCACTGTCTTCCTTGTCCTCAACTCTGTCCGACCCTTTTTCCTTATCTTTGGACTGTTTGCCCTGAAACTGCTGGATCAGGAGCCGACACTATCGAGTGGTATGCTTTGGGTAAATAAAATTACCCTCCTCATCTTTCTTGGTGTGGATGTGACATGGCAGATCCAAAACATCATTTCCATCTTGATCCTTGACTTTCTTGGGCTTCCAGGGGCCTTTGGGTTTTCCCTTGAAATTTCCCTGGGTTGCGGCCAGGGCCTCCCCAGGGGCGGCCGGCTCGGCCTTCCGCTTCTGCTTCCGACTGGAATTGCCTCCGGTTTCCTGGGCGACTGCTTTCTGCTTGCCACTCCGGAGTCGATCTTCATCTTCTCCGTTAGCGTATTTGGTGGCAATTTCCATCATCCGATTCAGGGACATTTCTCTGGTCCGACCGAACTTCAGGTTCAACTCTCTGTTCTTGACGCCTTCTTTAAAGGCACAAACTGCTTGGTGATCCGGTACGTTCTCAACTGTGTGATGCAAAGTGATCCACCTCTGGATGTAATCCCTCAGAGTTTCACTCGGCTTCTGCACGCAAGACCGCAATTTTGTAAGGCCTGCGGGTCGCTTGCATGTTCCCTCAAAGGTTGTGACAAACACTCGGGAGAGATCCTCCCAAGTGTAGATGCTGCTGGGTGCTAACTGATTCAGCCACGCTCTGGCCGAGCCCTCTAACAGGAGAGGCAAATGCTTCATAGCCACCTCATCATTGCCACCGCCAATATGTACAGCCACTCGGTAATCTTCGAGCCAAGTGTCAGGCTTAGATTCACCGGTGAACTTGTTGACTCCAGTCGCCAACCGAAAGTTGGGAGGAATCACCGCGCCCCTGATGGCTCGACTGAAACACTCTGGCCCTGAAACACGTATTCTGCTGCTGGCGGGCGCATCTCTATTCTGGCCTTCTCGATGAGCCCTGTTCCTGTCAACCAAGCCTTGAACGAGGACAGATCTCGCGTCAAAGCCTGGGTCCCTGGGGTCGACGGGAATCCTCTGCCCAACGCTATGAGGGCGCCTGTCATCTCGACGTCGAGGCGCATATGACCCACTCCTCGGGGGAGGGGTTGGCACTCGACGTCGATCATCACGATCGGATCGGTGATCATACTGCTCATTCCTTCTGTACTGATCATGCCGGTCGCCACGTCCCTCACGCCTCGGGGGCGACCACGGGCTGTGAGCCGACTGGACTGTATTTGTTGCAATGGATCGACTGTGGATTCTATTCCGCGACTGCGAAATAGCGGAATTCTGGTTTCCCGCCGCCCGGAGCAACGCTCTGATCTGCAACAAGCCCCTGCCAGCCTCCGACTGGGAGGGCTGAATTGATTCTGCTATATGGGCCGCGGCGGCCAAATTCTGAACTGGGGTTCGGTATACCTACGTCGGTGGGAAGAGCTGACGTCGACTAGACCCGGGAGCCCGCTGACGCGCTTGCTCGTCGAGTGCTCGCTGGAGATTCTCCAGTCGAGTGCGCTCGGCCAAGTTAGCCAAGCGCGCGTCCTCCAAGGCCCGGGCCTCGGGGGTCTCTCCGACGATAGGAGTGTGGAGTGTGTCCGTGTTCCAGCGGCGAAGCTCCTCTCGCTGTAATGACGTGAGAGGTTCGGGGAGATACTCATCGTGGGGATGCGACGGGTCGCCCCCACCCGCGCCTCCATCAGCGCGAGGGAAACCGGGAGGACTGTGCGTTCCATCGACCGCCAGGATCTCAGCCGCTGGGTCGCTGCTGTCGCACTCGGATGCGGTCTCCGCAGAGCCAGTCGACAGGTCGAACAGGCCGCAGAGGGATTCGTCGGGCTCGATTTCCGCGACTTGCGGGGCGGCCGACTGGCGAGCCACGGCATTCCTCACCCACCTCTGAAGTCTCGACCGACCGGAGCGCTTGCGCCGGTGGGAGACAGAGTGGGGAGACGATATGGGGGCCGACCGATACTGGGCCGACGGCTGCCGCAGGAGGACGCCACGAACGCATGCGCGGAAATGCATCGCACCGCGGACGGGGAGCGCGTCGATGTCGAGTGGCGCCTCCTGAAGCCAGGCGGAGTCATCGGCGATGAACGTGAGCGCGCCGAGGCGGATCTCGGCCCTCCACTAAAACTCCGCACGAAACCATGATCAAAGGGATCGGAAAAATCACAACTTCTCCAATCAGGCGCTAAGATTCCTGCCCCACGGTGGGCGCCAACTGTCGTGGTCCTAACTCTGACAGTGATGTAGGGGGGTATGTATGGAGAGGCTAGATCTCAGCTATTGGGAAGTTGTAAACACACCAAGATGTACGAGTTCAGGCCCTTCGCGGAGGAAGTAACAGCCCTACATCTCGGTGCCCGGAGGCGGTCGACTGGATTACTGGCGTGTGAATAACAGGGGTGCGAACCCTTCATACTGAGGAGGGGGGTGGCTTATATAGAGTTCGCCGACCCCCTCCTGCCCTCAGTAATGCAGGGTTTAAGGTACATTTAAGGTTGGGCGTTACTGGTAACGCCCCTAATAAAGTGCTATAATGACCATAAAGACTACTTAACAGCTGACCGTTTGCCTACGGAGTGACTATAGGTCTCCTGGCGGTCGAGTGGTTGGCTTCATGGTCGAGTGATAGCTTTCTGGTCGAGTGTCTTGAATCCGTCGAGTGGGATACCTTCAAGTCGATTGAAAGGTGACTTCTCCTAGGGATGTCCTAGGGTAGGGCTCCTTGGACAGGTCCGTGCCCCTACCCTAGGTACATGGCTTCATCAGAGACCATATCGGATGCCCGCGAATGATCTGGAGGAGATCAAGAAACAGATTAAGGAGTTATTGGAGAAAGGTTACATTTGACGGAGTTCATCACCTTAGGGAGCCCCAGTGCTCTTGGTTGAAAAGAAGGATGGATCGTTGAGGATGGTTGTTGATTATCATGCGTTGAGTGAAGTGACGATCAAGAATAAGTACCCGCTGCCGATGATTAATGATTTGTTTGACCAGCTGCAAGGAGCTAAAGTGTTTTCGAAGATCGATCTATGATCAGGATACCACCAGCTGAAGATTCGAGAGAAGGATATACCTGAAACAGCTTTTACCACAAGGTACGGGCTTTATGAGTACACGGTTATGTCATTTGGATTGACTAATGCCTCTGCCTATTTCATGAGCATGATGAAAAAGGTGTTCATGGAGTTCTTGGACAAGTTTGTTGTGGTGTTCATTGATGATATCTTGGTATACTCAAAGGATGAAGAGGAACACAAGGAGCATTTGCGTTTAGTTCTCGAGAAGCTCAGGGAGCATCAGTTGTATGCCAAGTTCAGCAAATGTGAGTTTTGGTTGAAGGAAGTTGGATTTCTTGGACATGTTATATCAAGAGAAGGTATAGCGGTAGATCCTACCAAAGTTGAATCAGTCACTGAGTGGTTGTCACCCACCTCAGTTGGAGAGATCCGCAGTTTTCTTGGACTCGCGGGATACTATCGGAGATTCATTCAGAATTTTTCTAAGATTATGAAGCCTATGACAACATTGTTGAAGAAGGACACCAAGTTCCATTGGACTAAAGAATGTGAAGCAAGTTTCTAGGAGTTGAAGAAACGGTTGACTACAGCCCCAGTGCTAATTCTGCCGGATATACGCAAGGATTTCCAAGTGTATTGCGACGCCTCTCGCTTAGGACTTGGAGGAGTACTTATGCAAGACGGAAGAGTTGTTTCGTATGCCTCACGACAACTTCGACCGCATGAGTTGAATTATGCCACGCATGATTTGGAGTTAGCAGCTGTAGTGCATGCACTCAAAACCTGGAGACACTTTCTTATTAGAAACCGTTGTGATGTGTACACGGATCACAAGAGTTTGAAGTATATTTTTACTCAGAAGGAGTTGAATCTCAGGAAAAGGAGATGGTTGGAGCTCATAAAGGATTATGACGTGAAGCTGCATTATCACCCAGGCAAGGCCAATGTTGTAGCAGATGCTTTGAGCTAGAAAAGTTATGCTAATACCTTCTTAAGTAAAGGATTCCCAAAGGAGTTAGCAGAAGATCTCAGGGAACTCCGTTTGGAGATTGTTCCTAGAGGTTTTGTTACAACATTGGAAGTTCAGTCGACATTATTGGGAAAGATTCAAGAAGCTCAGGAAGAAGACAAGGAAATTACCGAGATAAAGGAGAAGATGGCTGAAGGCAAAGCCAAAGGTTTTCGTGAGGATGAGCACGACACCTTGTGGTTTGAGGACCGTATATTTGTGCCCAACAATGCCGAGATCAGGAAGTTGATACTTCAGGAAGCTCATGACTCACCATACTCGATACACCCCAGAAACACCAAGATGTATTTGGATTTGAAGGAGCGTTTCTGGTGGACTGGAATGAAGAAGGATATTGCCGAGTATGTAGCTGTATGTGATGTATGTCAGAGATTAAAGGCAGAACATCAGAAGCCAGCAGGATTACTGTAGCCTATGCCGATACCCGAATGGAAGTGGGATAAGCTTGGCATGAATTTCATCACCGGATTACCCAGGACCCGATCGGGATATGATTCTATCTGGGTAGTAGTGGATTGCTTGACCAATATAGCTCACTTTATCCCAGTGAAAACCACCTATACAAGTGCGAAGTTGGCCAAGATATACATGACAAGGATCGTATGTCTGCACGGAGTTCCGAGGACCATCGTATCAGATAGAGGAATATGGTTTACTTCAAAGTTTTGGCATCAGTTGCACCAGACTTTGGGAACCATATTAGAATTCAGTACATCTTTTTACCCGCAGGCAGATGGACAGACAGAGAGAGTAAATCAGATTCTGGAGGACATGTTGAGAGCTTGTGCGCTAGATTATGGATCCAGTTGGGATGACAACTTTCCCTACGCGGAGTTCTCATCCAACAATAGTTACGAGGCCAGTTTGAAGATGGCACCGTTCGAAGCCCTGTATGGAAGGCGGTGCGGAATACCGTTGATGTGGGATGAAGTTGGAGACCGTCGGTTGTTCGGACCGGATTTGATTAAAGAGTCAGAAGAGAATGTTAAGATGATTCGGGATAGACTGAAGGTAGCTCAGTCCAGGTAGAAGAGTTATGCAGATTCAAAACGCAAGGAGGTAGTCTATGAAATCGGAAACAGAGCATATCTGCGAGTGTCACGTCTGCAGGAGTTAAACGTTTTGGAGTTAAGGGAAAGTTAGCCCCGAAATTTGTAGGACCATACCGAGTCTTGGAGCGCATGGGAGAGGTTGCCTACAAGTTGGAGTTACCCGAAGGACTGTGAGGAGTTCATGATGTATTTCACATTTCCCAGTTGAAGAAGTGTCATGCAGAGATGGACGATATTCCTCTGAGAGATACAGTGCCCCTGAAAGCAATTCAGTTGGACAGTGATTTGACATATGATGAGAAACCTGTCAAAATTCTCGAGTTTGCCAGCCGAGTTACTCGCAGCAAGGTTATCAAGTTCTGCAAAGTTCAGTGGAGCCACCATACCGAGGATCAAGCCACCTGGGAACGAGAGGATGATCTACACAAAGACCACCCACACCTATTTTCTAGTCAACGCTAATCTCGAGGGCGAGATTCATCTTAAGGGGGATAGGTTTGTAACATCCCAAATTTTCATTTTGGAATGTTATACATAGGTCATTCATGCATATCATATTTTATTCCATTTTCATGTTGCGATTCTCGAAATTCTAAGCAACTCAAGGACCCACGGAGAGAGTTGGGGATCTCACTGTTTTCATATTTGAATTTTCTCAAATATCGAAACAAGGATCACTGTGATTTTAATAATTTTTCTCTTCGAAAATATTTCATATTAAAATTATATGAGAGGAGATAATATGACTTCTCCAAAATAAATGAAATGTTGGAGGAAAAATATTAAAATCAATTTATATATTTTATTTGGATTTTATTGCAATTTTATTTGAATTAGGAAAAATGCGCGTTTTTCAAAATTGCATTAGAGGCCCAAATAAATGTTCGCTTTGTGTGCTATATTTTTAGAGAACGGGAAAAATTTATTTCAGGATTTTTGGAGTCTGATTAGTATTTCTACACGACTCCGGGCCGTAACCGGCCAGGACTCCCCAGGCCGGCCCCTTTATAAATCGCGCCCCGCGACCCCGCAGCCCACCCGAGCCCAGCAGCCGCCCTGCGCCCCAAACCCTAACCCTAAGCCGCCGCCGCCCGCGCCAGCCGCTGCCGCTGTGCCGCGCCGACGCCCCGTTCCGCCGCCCCACCGCCGGAGTACGCCGGCGCCGCCGTCCCGTTCCACGAGGTAGCCGTCGGTTTTTTTAAAAACCGATCGGTTTTATTTCGTAAATCTAGATCTCATTTTTTAGAATCGGTTTGTTTCGGTTTTCTCGGTTCGGTTAAATAGCAAACGTTTGTTTGTACGTTCGTTTTAACGAACGTTGTTCATCCGTTAGCCGCAGACAGCGAACGTTCGTTTGTTAGCCTATTCGTTAGTTTTTCTTTTTCCAGGGCTTTCTACAATTATTTTCGATCGTGATTTCTGCCCTGTTTTTCGTTTTAGTTTATCTTTTCGCTCGTTTATCCAAATCAGGTGAAACAAGCGCCTAGATCTTCGTCTCGAAGCCCTCTTTCTGTTTAACCAACCTGGACAAGATTTTGGTACTGTAATATTGGACTTTAGTCCAGATTAGTAAACGGGTCTTGTTTCTTTCGTAGTTTGAGTTTCGTTGCTCCGTTTGATTTGATTCTTTTTGAAAACCGGAGTTCTTCAGTTGAACTTTCTGGTTAGATCTTCTAATTTGAGTTTTATCCGTGCATCTTATCTTGATTGCTTATGTGTGCTATTGTTTGTTTGCGATAGAACACCCGGAGTGCGAAGCGTGCTACTACGAGTCACTAGGTTTTGCAGACCGTCAGCAAGGCAAGTAACACTTTTGATCATACCCCTTTATCACCCAGGTTTTATGCATTAGTTTCAACCCTCACACATTGCATGAGTGGGATCTCTTAACATGTGGGTCTGGGAAGTAGATGATGAGGTAGAACCTATTACCTATTTTATTATCAAACCCTTGGGAGTTAGTTCTACGTTATGCTTATATTGCTATGCTATGCTCGTAGACGTGGATTGGGTTTGAGTGTATCCATGACAGATGTGAGTTGTTAATTAATGGTTCAACTTAAGGTGGCAACTTTAATACACATCTGGATGGATTGCTTGTGGGCACCTGGAGAATACAGTGTTGTCCTAGGATATCCTGGAGTACCTATGTGATCATCCTACGGTCCGCCACCCAGGCTCAAAGGGATCATAAGATTATTCATGCTAGAAACTTCCGTGTGTGCAGCCACAAGGCATTATGGGCTCTGTCATAGTTGAGTATGTTGTGTGACCTCTTTCAGTGGCGGCCTAGCAGATGTAGGGGAAAATAGGTGTAACGGTCCACCCAGAGTAAAGAGTTAATGCTTCAGAAAGACTGTGTCTCGGTCATCCGCTTCTCAAACATCCTGTAGTGCGAGAAATCCAATGAAGGAGATCGAGTCTTGTGGGAAAAAGTGCGCAAAACTCTGCAGAGTGTATAAACTAATCATGGTTAGCCGTGTCTCGGTTATGGACATCTTGAGTATCTGGTACTTGAATTATTGATTTGATCTCATCACTCTAAGATTAATTTGTTGGGTTGATAATTACTTTTAATTGGGATTGAGTTGGAGGAACCTTCTCAATGTTGTTTCAACTACCATAATAGTTAAGTAAAATATATTCCTTTGTTGTAGGGAAAAATTGGCTTTTCGCAAAAACATATTAACCATAGAGCCTTCACCAGCCATATATGCGTATCTCTATTTTTAATGAAGCAGTTGATAGTCTTCACCGGTCAATTTTCGTCCTATTAAAAACGAGTTTTTTTCATTCCCAATCCCACCTCCCACATCCCAGCTATTCCGCCCTGAAACCGCGAACCAACCTAATTTTTTTTGTTAGCGATGCAGGCCACGATCCGCCGGTCGATTCAGAAATAACCGGTGTGAAGAAAATCTACGAAAATTAACCGCTCCCCTCCATCTATTTCCTACGATCCCTCAAGGACGCCCCAGCCCCCGAGACGAGCCGCCGCCGAGATCCGAGACGATCCGCCGCCGCCGAGGACCGAGTGGAACCGCCGCCTCCACGTCGCCGCCGGCGGCGCTGGCCAGGCTCCCCACCGATGGGCGCGCCGGGTCGCCGCTCCTCGAGGCCAGTTCCCCTCGTTGCTCCAGATCGCGCCTCAGTTTGTGATCCCTTGGGGATCCTGCCAGGCCGCCGCCGCCGAGGACTGAGTGGAGACGCCGCCTCCACGTCGTCGCCGCCGGCGCTGGCCAGGCTCCCCACCGATGGGCGCGCCGGGTCGCCGCTCCTCGAGGCCAGTTCCCCTCGCTGCTCCAGATCGCGCCTCGGTTTGTAATCCCTTGGGGATCCTGCCGGTGCTTGAGGCGTCCGCGATGGTGCGGACTCAGGACCGAGCGGTGGGGCACATCATGCGTTCTGGTTGAGAGATTGGTCAGGCTGGCGTGGGAACTGAACTGCCGTCGATGGATTTTTTTGGTAGCTTGGCTGCATGTTGCTTCAGATTTGGTACTACCCCCATCTCTCTCTCTCTGTTTGTGTGTGTGTGGGCGTGCGCGCGAAGCAGTCGATCTCTAATTGCCGACTGCCGACCCATCGCCCCAATGGCCGTCGCATCAGTTCCATACCGCTACAGCACTGCCAGCCACCGTCGTTGTATTGCCTTGGATTCAGTTGTGGCTTCGGCTGGAACGGTGTTGTCTGATGCCCTGGTCCAAGCGGGTTTGGTCCGCTGATGCCAGGTATGAGATGCTCTTGAGACTGATCGCGCCATGTGGGCATGCGTGTAATGGGTATCATGGTCTGTAGAGGCAACCTTTTTTGGGTAGAAAAATGAGGGGTGATGATGATGATCAAGATAGTCGTGTTGTATGGGTACTAAATAGACCCTGAATGGGTGACCATGTTCGGGTTGCCCTTACAGCCCACACTTACCTCTCTTGCAGCCTGTTCAATTCATCGCCAATGTTGGATTATCTGTCCACGGTCGTTCTGACAAGTGCAAACCATGGCAGTTCTCTTACACTGTGATGGGTAGATTATGCAGCAAAAGATGTGAGTGTTGGGCTTGAGATGAAAGACAAAACTGAGTCCTCTTTTGCTACACTACAGATACTCATTGTTTCACAGTTGAGTTGCATTTTGTTTTGGATTTGGTATAATCGTCATCACACTCTCTTTCTCAAACACTAAACCAAATCAGTTGCATTACATTTTACCTCAAATCTTTGTCTATAGTCACTTATAGGATTAGAAGTTTGAATGAGCACAATCTGTATTAAACAGTATCTGCCCTTATTATTTTTGACATGAAAATGATGTTTGCTTTACATTGAGCAACCACCTTATGTCCTTTAATATGTAATTGCAGGTAGTACATTGTAGATGCTGATCCAAAATGCATAGAAACATGGGTAGAGATGGGAACTATCAAAGCAATTGGAACTATCTGGGACGAACAGCGTCATCATCTTATACTGCTAACATGTAATACTTCATTTATGTACAACATAACGATGCCTCTTATGTATCTTTCTATTGTATTGAAACCATAACGCAATTAACTGTTGAATTTGCCCTGCAACAGGATTGACCGATCTAGGAGATACTTATGAGCTTCTGAAGCTCGATTGTTCAGATTATCATGGGCGAGATGACAATGAAGAGCCTGATATAGTAAGTGTCGATCTTCTGATCTTGGCATATAGCAAGTGTTTAGCTTCATAAATGAGTTCTGTAGTATGTGCCTTTCTTCTCCATAACTGGATGAAACATATGATTCAGAGGTCGAGGTCCTCTAAATGGAATTTGCAGACATTATCCTCAATAATTGAATTTGTACCAAACTTGATGGGTAACTTTATTTTAATATTCTGCTGGCCGTCATTTGCTCTATTTGTTTATTTATTTTCCTAGCAACTATGTGCTGTTACAAGCTTCATTCTGAATTTTGATGTAAATCTCATGTTCCTAGGTCCACCATGACATCAATGCACCATTGTCCCGCTATTTCATTACACCGGACAGTAATCATATTTTACTGGCAATCAGCTAATCAGTGACTATAGTGATGTTCTCATCATCAAGGCACTGCAAATAGGTGTTTGTGTAATTAAATTAGACATGTGGCCAAATTCTTCTAAAGATGACACTGATATTCTCCATCAAAGTACTGAATATGACTTCCGCTGACAGTACTCATAGTTATGCTTCCGTTACTGAAATCTTCATGAGTGTGGATCCTATATGATTCTCTTCATATAAAATACTACTATTTTGGGAAAGGCATCTAGCTGAGTTTTAATGAAACTCTTGAGCGAAAAATATTTCTAACGGTGTTAGAACGACAACTGACAAGGACTGCCACGATTAGAGCTACCATTTGGCCCCATGTTTCAGTATGCAGTCAAGCATGCAATAAAGGTAATGACAGGGCATTTTGTAGTTTCGGGTAGTGCATGTAGTTTTCGCCAAATTGTATGTTACAGTTAACATCGTAGGAGATTGGAATTCTGAATTTGGATGCTTTCATGCATATCGAAGAAGTAGAATACTCCCTCCGATCCAAATTACTTGTCGTTGAAATAGATGCATCTATAATTGACATACATCTAAGATACATCCATTTCAGCAACAAGTAATACGGATTGGAGGGAGTATCAATTTTGCTGTGTTGAAGTCGTTATGGAGGTGACAAGGAATCTATATTGCTCTGTAGATGACGACATTGTGCATTGCAATATATATTGCTCTGTAGAAAAATACATTTATGTGGAGTATGCTTCAGGTAATTCACCAATGCATTTGTTTCATCATTTCTTTTTGACTATTAACTGCGTGAGCAAGTGTCTAATAATAGAAAAGTTCCCCATTGGGTCGCTACTACAACTAAATGGGCTTGTGAATAGCTGTAGAACGTACTCTATTTTGTTCCCCGTTGAAGGGCAATGTTCCTGTTGGTCTCTCAAAAGAACTGAAAGAAATGCAACCTTGACAATTGAATGCCCACATTCCTTGTTGGAGATCATAGAGCTATATACATTAATGAGTTATTATGTTGATGCACATTGCATTGCATTTACTAAACTTGTTTTCTTCTTACCAGATTCAGTGGTAATGTAATTTTGGTCGGGCAGGGGTTTGTGAAGAAAACTAGCAAGGTTCATAGATGCACCCAGGTGGAATGTTTACTTTCCAAATGTCAAGTATTTAAAAAAAGTTAGACATATAAATGTCTGAGTCCTTTGTGTTCTTGTCAAATATCATGCAAAAATGATAAGGAGGACGAGGTTATGAGGTAATGTGCTCGGGCGGGAGGAAGAGGTACTGGTTCAAACCATGAAAGTTCTTAGCTCATAATTGCTACCAATTCTACAGAAAAGGTTGTGATTTTGTTAACCTGACTAGAGCTTTCATGTTATGTCAGTCCTTTATTTAGATGATTTAGCTGTTGACCTACCGTTCCTTTCTAGATGATTACTTGCAGTTCTTTTACTAAGGCAGTGCATCTAGGGTTTCTTTACTTGCTCACTGACCATTCAGTTCAATGACGGCCAATGCGGTAGAATCGAGGCTGCAACTCTAGCACTTCAAAGAGGAAAAGAAAACATGACTACTTCATGGCGAGGTAAGGAGTGGCTTAATTGAATCTGCTACATTGTTATTTTTACATTGAGATTGCAATCATACAAGGACTATTATTGATTATTCAATGACTCGATGTTAATTTTGATTTTAATTATACTGGTGAACAACTTAAAGATGTCGTAATATAATTATAGCAAATATATTATGGTATATTTCCTACAGAGATCAAGCAGAGCTAATCTACCGACTTCAGATTACTCTGTGCGATAGTGTGCAACTTTCGGAAGTACATTTTTCTCTTATAAAATCAATGATGAGTGGTCCATTAGGTTTCTGTGATTAAAAAGGTTGTAGACAACTTCACAAGAAAAATCATTGGAGCTTGGTCTTGGCGATTACATTTTCAATTAGGTATTCCAGTCTGAAAGGGAGATTATTTTGTTGATGGTACAGGATGGTGCAATTTTTATGATTGATTGCCTTATTACTGCTGAATATTTGTGATGTTGGCCTGTTTGGCGCTTGTTATTGCGAGTCCTTATTTGTTCGGGCTTCCCTTCTGCTTTATCTCTTATTACGTGACAACTTTAGCTTTGATTTTTGTCTCTCTGGAGTTCCCTAAAGAATTCCCCCAACTCTAAATTGTACCAATGCAAAGTTATTACTTTGAGCAGAGAAGAGGAGGGCAGCGAGGAGCGAACATGGGGATGGGTGGCTGGGGCGTTTCTTGCACGAGGATGGGGAAATTGGAGTTATCCAAGACCGGAAATGTCCCTGTTGCTCTTAGGAAGGATACTTTATTTTTCAGTCATTTGCTATTACTCCAAGTAAGAACTGCGATTTTGCAAAGAGTAAGCCATTTCTTGTGAATCTTGTAAGTTTCTGCATTTTGTAGTTCAAGAGCTCCTGGTTTGGTTTGGCCTCGATCCAAACACGTTGTTAGACTTTCAGTCCATGGGCTCGGTAAATCGAGATCGAGAGACGTCGTAGACTTTCAACCCATGGCCTCAGTAGATCGAGAGAGGGAGAGAGTAGTTAGGTGGCGGCGGCGGCTCCGGAGCACGAGTGCGACAGCGGCAACAGAGCATGAGCGGGCATGGACTGGGGACTAGAACATGGATGTGGAAGATGGAGCGACATCTGTGGTGCGACACCGTGTGGCGGTTGTCCGAGGTGTTGTCGATGTGGAGCGGTGCCATTTGGACTGAAGCCTAGCATCCTAAGATGGCAGGCTGGTGTCAACGCCGCTAGGGGTGGTGCCGATGGAGACGCTGGGACGAGGTAGCGATGTAGGGGTCGAGAGTAGCTGTTGTATGTGTGTGTGTCCCCTCCATTGATTTGTGACCAAGCCCACGGGAAATCTAGCCAGCAACTGGTAGTGTCTTTCTGAATTGTGGAGTCTTTCGCTGAGGCCATGCATTGAGAAGGTGAACTTCTGATGCATCTATCATCCATGGGCTAAAAATTGAATTATCAACAAGTATGATGATAGCCAGTGTTACTGTGATCTCCAAAGAACAATAACTATGCAACATAGTGCTGAACTTTGACATTTTCGTTTTGTTATAAATTTCCTTTTAATATTTCGTAATTTATTTAATTAATCTTTCTATTAATATTTGGTTTCACTATAGTAAATTTATTTGAAGGTCTCCATGATGGCATAATTCAATGTAGATTGATGTGTCGATTATTTTGGCATGCATTTATTTGCCCAACATTACCTAGATACTTAGTGCCATTACAATGACATCCTGTTTTATTTCAGAAAGTGATTGCTCCATCACATACACATTAAAAGAAATTGCACAACTGCACCATGGCTATCCAGTATATCAAGCAAGATTAATCTAAACATACCTTACAACATCTCATTACTCCCATCGAGGTAATCTAAACATGTTCTTAATGGCGACAAATTTGAGCAGAAGATATTCTTAATGGCAACAAGTAACTAATTCTTTCGTTTCTATGGAATATGTAAATTCATATGCAGGTAAGCAGGTTAATCTAAACATGCCTTACAGTATCCCATTACTCTTGTTGAAGTTTTATACTGTTAGATTTCACCTTTGTTTGTATTAAATATCTGAAGTAACGGAGCTTGATTTTCAGTTTTGATTTTTCACTCACTTCATAGCCAACATTACAGTGGTATATGTTGTATGTATTTCAGCACTATACTTTTCCCTCGGTCTATATAGTTACTGTTACTTGCCTAAAAGACCGGGAATTTTCGCTGTTCCGTTTCAACAACATGGTATAAATCTAAATAGTTACTATTACCTGAGGACAGCTTGTCTTCCCCAACATGGGATTTGTTGTTAACTCTACTCATCTTCGATGTTTATACATGATTGGCAAGTGTCAGCAACTTATCGTGTTCACTTTTGGTTAGCAAAGGTTTTGATATAACAGTCAGATATTTATGTTTGGGATTAGCTCATAGGTTAGACTCTGGGTTCCCTTCCCCTCTGTCGATCGCTCCAGCAGCGAGAGGGTGGGGGAGCCCCTGTTCTCTGCTTTGGTGTGTATATAGGGTGTGTGGGTTGGTTTCTAGCTGGCAGCGCTCAGGAGGCAGATGTGCTGCCGATGCGAATAAATTTGGTGTTGTTCCTTTCCCTATGCGTTGTCATCCTCTGGGCCTTGACGGGGTGCGTGCAGATTGGTGTCTCGGGATCCGTTGGACCTGTCGAGCTTTGGTGTTTCTGGGTATGGCCATCGCGATGGAGAAGGTTGCCATGCCGTGGAGATTTCGTCTCCTGGCTTCGTCCCCATGGTGGCTGGGCGTGCTTCATCCCTCATCATGGAGCCTAGGAGTCATGTTCAGGAGTTGGAGCGGCGCCAGATCTCCCCGTGTCTCGTCCTTAGTGGTTCTTCATCATGTTGCATCTCCGGTGTGCTGGTCCGACTGGACCGAGGTTGACGACTTCCTGGCTGCAAAGAACCTGTCTACACTCCACAAGATCATGCCGGCAAAATGTAGAGCGGCGCCTGATCTCCCCATGCCTCGTCCTCGGTGCTTCTTTGTCATGTTGCACCTTCGGTGTGATGGTTCTACTGGACAGAGGTTAACGACTTCCCGGTCGCGAAGAATCCGTCCGCACTCTACAAGGTAACGTCGGCTCCATGTTGGAGCGGGAGCGCGCCTTGAGCCCGCATCTGAGTTTGTTGTATCTGAGTTTGCGGTGGGTCGAAGCCCCAAGGACTCGATTGTGATTTGTGTTTTCTCTAGGGTGCTTATACCACTGGTGTTCTTTAATATATGACCTGGGTCTTCTCCACAAGAAAGGGTGATATCTATCATTTGTAATGCATTGCACACTACAGAGTTATGTGTTTGTGCTACTTTCTTTATTTTGTGCATCAGATATGAAAGTCTACATCGTTGGATTTCATTTTTATTTTGAAAACCCATTGCAAGTGAAGTTGATTTCAATTATTTCTTGTATATTATTGGCTACTTTTTTTATATATGTGAAATTTGACATGCCTTATGCTTATATATGCAGCCGGTAATTTTTTTAAAATGCCCGTGGCAACGCACGGGCAGTCTACTAGTAGTGATAGCATTTATCTGTTCATTACTCTACTGTGTTACATTGCCAATATATTCCATGTGCTGATCCGTTTTCGGGCTGCAATGTATCATGTTGCAGACTTTTCAGATGACGAGTAAGACGCCGTAGGTCGTTTGCCATGCATTCAGCTATGCCGTTGGAGTTGATGGATTCACTTTATTTTCCAAGCCTTCCGCTGTTATCTTATTTAGATGGTCTTAAGCCATATTTATTGTAATAAGTTCTCTTTGGAGACCATCTATGTAATAAGTGTGTGATTGCTATTCTGTTATGAATCCTTCTAGTACTGTCATCATCCTCTTATTAAAAAGCATCAGTTGGAGAGCACCATTGTCATTTGCATCCATTACTGTTAGTTTACATTGAGTATGACTTGAATGGATTTCTTTTACCATGAATTACAATTTCCAGTCAGCCCTTGATCTTCAGGGGTGCTCTGCATTTATGTTTTGCTATCTCAGAAAGGGCTAGCGAGATACCATCTTGTTATATCATATTATGTTGTTTTGAGAAACTGTTGTCATCTGAAATTTATTATTATTGCTCGCTAGTTGATTATGCCACTGATATGAGTAAACATGAAACCAAAATGTTATTGTGAATATGGTTAGTTCATAATCTTTGCTGAAAATATCAATGCTGGCTTTACATATTTACAACAACAAGGGCAAACAGAATTTGTAAAAGTTTTTTCTTCATCACTTTCAGTTTGTCAACTGAATTACTTGAGGACAAGCAAATGTTTAAGCTTGGGGGAGTTGATACGTCTCCAACGTATCTACTTTTTCAAACATTTTTGCCCTTGTTTTGGACTCTAACTTGCATGATTTGAATGGAACTTACCCGGACTGGCGCTGTTTTCAGCAGAATTGCCATGGTGTTATTTTTGTGCAGAAATAAAAGTTCTCGGAATGACCTAAATCAACGGAGATTATTTTTGGAATATATAAAAAATACTGGAAGAACAATCCAGTCAGGGGGTCCACACCCTGTCCACGAGGATGGGGGCGCGCCTACCCCCACTGGACGCGCCCTCTGCCTCGTTGGCCTCCTGACGCTCCACCGACCTCAACTCCAACTCCATATATTCGTGTTGAGGGAGAAAAAATTAGAGAGAAGGATTCATCGCGTTTTATGATACGGAGCCGCCGCCAAGCCCTAAACTCTCTCGGGAGGGCTGATCTGGAGTCCGTTCGGGGCTCCAAAGAGGGGAATCCGTCGCCATCGTCATCATCAACCTTCCTCCATCACCAATTCCATGATGCTCACCACCGTGCGTGAGTAATTCCATCGTAGGCTTGCTTGACGGTGATGGGTTGGATGAGATTTATCATGTAATCGAGTTAGTTTTGTTAGGGTTTGATCGCTAGTATCCACTGTGTTCTGAGATTGAAGTTGCTATGACTTTGCTATGCTTAATGCTTGTCACTAGGGCCCGAGTGCCATAATTTTAGATCTGAACCTATTATGTTTTCATGAATATATGTGACTTCTTGATCATATCTTGCAAGTCAATAGTCACTTATTATGTATTATGATCCGTTAACCTCGAAGTGACAATAATCGGGACCATTACCGGTGATGACCGTAGTTTGAGGAGTTCATGTATTCACTATGTGTTAATGCTGTGGTCCGGTACTCTATTAAAAAGAGGCCTTAATATCCCTTAGTTTCCAATAGGACCCCACTGCCACGGGAGGGTAGGAAAAAGATGTCATGCAAGTTCTTTTCCATAAGCACGTATGAATATATTTGGAATACATGCCTACATTACATTGATGAGCCGGAGCTAGTTCTTTGTCACCCTATGTTATAACTGTTGCATGAGGAATCGCATCCGACATAATTATTCATCACTGATCCATTGCCTACGAGCTTTTCACATATTGATCTTTGCTTAGTTACTTTTCCGTGCTATTTTTACAATCACTACAAAACTATTACTATTACCTTTGCCATCGTTACCACTACTATCATATTACTTTGCTACTAAATACCTTGCTGCAGATATTAAGTTTCCAGGTGTGGTTGAATTGACAACTCAGCTGCTAATACTTGAGAATATTCTTTGGCTCCCCTTGTGTGGAATCAATAAATTTGGGTTGAATACTCTACCCTCAAAAACTGTTGCGATCCCCTATACTTGTGGGTTATCACTGAACGCTATATATATATTCCCAATGATGTATGGCTATCCTATGATGTTTGAGTAGATCCATTTTGTCCTATGGGTTAATTGATGATCGTGATTGGTTTGAGTTGCATGTTTTATTATTGGTGTTGTCCTATGGTGCTCTCCGTGTCGCGCAAGCGTGAGGGATCCCCGCTGTAGGGTTTGCAATATGTTCATGATTTGCTTATGATGGGTGGGGTGAGTGACAGAAGCACAGACCCGAGTAAGTAGGTTGTTTGCGTATGGGAGTAAAAGAGGACTTGATGCCTTATAATGCTATGGTTGGGTTTTACCTTAATGATCTTTTGTAGTTGCAGATGCTTGCTAGAGTTCCAATCATAAGTGCATATGATCCAAGAAGAGAAAGTATGTTAGCTTATGCCTCTCCCTCAAATAAAATTGCAATAATGATTACCAGTCTAGTTATCGATTGTCTAGGGACAAATAACTTTCTCGTGACAAAAAGCTCTCTACTGAAACTAACTTAGTTGTGTCTTTATCTAAACAGCCCCTAGCTTTTATTTACGTGCTCTTTATTATCTTGCAAACCTATCCAACAACACCTACAAAGTACTTATAGTTTCATACTTGTTCTAGGTAAAGAGAACATTAAGCGTGTGTAGAGTTGTATCGGTGGTCGATAGAACTTGAGGGAATATTTGTTCTAACTTTAGCTCCTCGTTGGGTTCGACACTCCTACTTATCGAAAGAGGCTACAATTGATCCTCTATACTTGTGGGTTATCAAACGGGGAGGCACCGTCCGTTCGGCGCTTGGATCGGATCTTCCGTGATTTGAATCGCGCGAGTACGACTCCATTGACCGCGTTCTTGTATCACTTCCGCTTAGTGATCTTCAAGGGTATGAAGATGCACTCCCTCTCTCTCATTGCTAGCATCTCCTAGATTGATCTTGGTGACACGTAGGAATTTTTTTGAATTATTACTACGTTCCCCAACAGTGGTATCAAAGCTAGGTCTATGCGTAGATTCTATGCATGAGTAGAACACAAAGTAGTTGTGGGCGGTGATTTGTTCGATTTTCTTACCGTTACTAGTCTTATCTTGATTCAGCGGCATTGTGGGATGAAGCGGCCCGGACCGACCTTACACATACGCTTACGTGAGACTGGTTCCACCGACTGACATGCACTTGATGCATAAGGTGGCTAGCAGGTGTCTGTCTCTCCCACTTTAGTCGGATCGGATTCAATGAAGAGGATCCTTATGAAGGGTAAATAGCAATTGGCATATCACCGTTGTGGCTTTTGCATAGGTAAGAAACGTTCTTGCTAGAAACCCATGGCAGCCACGTAAAACATGCAACAACAATTAGAGGACGTCTAACTTGTTTTTGCAGGGTATGCTATGTGATGTGATATGGCCAAAAGGATGTGATGAATGATATATGTGATGTATGTGATTGATCATGTTCTTGTAATAAGAATCATGACTTGCATGTCGATGAGTATGACAACAAGCAGGAGCCATAGGAGTTGTCTTAATTTATTGTATGACCTGCGGGTCAATGTAAATGACATGTAATTACTTTACTTCATTGCTAATCGTTAGCCATAGTAGTAGAAGTAATAGTTGGCGAGACAACTTCATGAAGACACGATGATGGAGATCATGGTGTCATGCCGGTGACGAAGGTGATCATGCCGCGCCTCGAAGATGGATATCAAAGGCGCAAGATGATATTACTCATATCATGTCACTTTATGATTTGCATGTGATGTTTGTCATGTTTACATCTTACTTCCTTAGAACGACGGTAGCTTAAATAATGTGACCCCTCACTAAAATTTCAAGAGATGTGTTCCCCCTAACTATGCACCGTTGCGAAGGTTCGTTGTTTTGAAGCACCACGTGATAATCGGGTGTGATAGATTCTAATGTTCGCATACAACGGGTGTAAGCTAGATTTACACATGCGAAACACTTAGGTTGACTTGACGAGCCTAGCATGTACAGACATGGCCTCAGAACACGAGAGACCGAAAGGTCGAACATGAGTCGTATAGTAGATACGATCAACATGGAGATGTTCACCGTTGATGACTAGTCTGTCTCACGTGATGATTGGACACGGCCTAGTCGATTCGGATCATGTATCACTTAGATGACTAGAGGGATGTCTATCTGAGTGGGAGTTCATTAGGTTATTTGATTAAATGAACTTAATTATCATGAACTTGGTCTAAAAATGTCTTTTACGATATATCTTGTAGATCAAATGGCGCACGCTAATGTTGCCCTCAACTTCAACGCGTTTCTAGAAAAACTAAGCTGAAAGACGATGGTAGCAACTATACGGATTAGGTCCGTAACTTGAGGATCATCCTCATAGCTGCCAAGAAAGCATATGTCCTTGAAGCACCGCTAGGTGACGCACCCATTTTCCTAGCAACTCAAGATGTTATGAACGCCTGGTAGTCACGCAGTGATGATTACTCCCTGGTTCAGTGCGGCATGCTTTACAGCTTAGAACCGGGGCTCCAAAAGCATTTTGAGCAATACGGAGCATATGAGATGTTCCAAGGGTTGAAAATGGTTTTCCAAGCTCATGTCCGGGTCGAGAGATATGAAGTCTCCGACAAATTCTACAGTTGTAAGATGGAGGAAAACAGTTCTTTCAGTGAGTATATACTCAAAATGTCTGGGTTGCACGACCGCTTGTCTCAGCTGGGAGTTAATCTTCCAGATGACTCGGTCATTGACAGAATCCTTTAGTCGCTTCCACCTAGCTACAAGAGCTTTGTGATGAACTACAATATGCAAGGGATGGAAAAGTCCATTCCTGAGTTATATTCAATGCTGAAATCAGCGAAGGTGGAGATCAAAAAGGAACATCAAGTGTTGATGGTGAATAAGACCACTAGTTTCAAGAAAAGCAAGGGTAATAAGAACTTCAATAAGGACGGCAAGGGAGTTGCCGCGCCCGGTGAATCAGTTGTCGGGAAGAAGCCAAAGAATGGACCCAAGCCCTAGACTTAGTGCTTTTATTGCAAGGAAAATGGTCACTAGAAACGGAACTGCCCCAAGTACTTAGCGGATAAGAAGGCCGGCAACGCCAAAGGTATATGTGATATACATGTTATTGATGTGTACCTTACCATCGCTCGTAGTAGCTCCTGGGTATTTGATACCGGTGCGGTTGCTCATATTTGTAACTCAAAACAGGAGCTGCAGAATAAGCGGAGACTGGCGAAGGACGAGGTGACGATGCGCGTCGGGAATGGTTTGAAGGTCGATGTGATCGCCATCGGCACGCTACCTCTACATTTACCTACGTGGTTAGTTTTAAACCTCAATAATTTTTATTTAATGGCATCTTTGAGCATGAACATTGTATCTGGATCTCGTTTAATGCGAGATGGCTACTCATTTAAATCCGAGAATAATGGTGGTTCTATTTATATGAGAGATATGTTTTATGGTCATGCCCCGCTGGTCGATGGTTTATTTTTATTGAATCTCGAACGTGATATTACACATATTCATAGTGTGAATGACAAAAGATTTAAGGTTGATAATGATAGTCCCACATACTTGTGGCACTGCCGCCTTGGTCACATTGGTGTCAAATGCATGAAGAAACTCCATGCAGATGGACTTTTGGAGTCTCTTGATTATGAATCATTTGACACGTGCGAACCATGCCTCATGGTAAAAATGACCAAGACTACGTTCTTCGGACAATGGAGCGAGCAACCAACTTATTGGAAATCATACATACTGAGGTGTGCGGTCCAATGAGCATGGAGGCTCGCGGTGGCTATCATTATGTTCTCACCCTCACTGATGACTTAGGTAGATATGGGTATGTCTACTTAATGAAACACAAGTCTGGGACCTTTGAAAAGTTCAAGGAATTTCAGAGTGAGGTAGAGAATCAACGTGATAGGAAAATAAAATTCTTATGATCAGATCGTGGAGGGGAATACTTGAGTCACGAGTTTGGCACTCACTTAAGGAAATGTGGAATTATTTCACAGCTCATGCTTCCTGGAACACCTCAGCGTAATGGTGTGTCCGAATGTCGTAATCGCACTCTATTGGATATGGTGCGAGCTATGATGTCTCTTACCGATTTACCACTATCATTTTGGGGTTATGCTTTAGAGACTCCCGCATTCACTTTAAATAGGGCTCCGCCGAAATCCGTTGAGACAACATCGTATGAATTATGGTTTGGGAAGAAACCTAAGCTGTCGTTTTTGAAAGTTTGGGGATGCGATGCTTATGGTTAGACACTTCAACCTGAAAAGCTCGAACCCAAGTCGAAAAAATGTGTCTTCAAAGGATACCCTAAGGAAACTATTGGGTATACCTTCTACCTCAGATCCAAAGGCAAGATCTTTGTTGCCAAGAATGGATCCTTTCTGGAGAAAGAGTTTCTCTCGAAAGAACTTAGTGGGAGGAAAGTAGAACTTGATGAGGTACTGCCTCTTGAACCGGAAAGTAGCGCAACTTAGGAAGATGTTTTTGTGGTGCCTGCACCAACTAGAGAGGAAGTTTATGATGATGATCATGAAACTTCGGATCAAGTTGCTACTGAACCTCGTAGGTCCACAAGGACACGTTCCGCACCAGAGTGGTACGGCAACCCTGTTCTGGAAATAATGTTGTTAGACAACGGTGAACCTTCGAACTATGAAAAAGCGATGTTGGTCCCGGATTCCAACTAATGGCTTGAAGCCATGAAATCCGAGATAGGATCCATGTCTGAAAATGAAGTATGGACTTTGACAGACTTGCCCGATGATCGGCAAGCCATAGAGAATAAATGGATCTTTAAGAAGAAGACTGACGCGGATGGTAATGTGACCGTCTATAAGACTCGACTTGTCACTAAGGGTTATCGAAAAGTTAAAGGGGTTGACTACGATGAGACCTTCTCACCCGTAGCGAAGCTGAAGTCCGTCCGAATCATGTTAGCATTTGCCGCATTCTATGATTATGAGATATGGCAAATGGACGTCAAACGACATTCCTTAATGGTTTCCTTAAGGAAGAATTGTATATGATGCAGCCGGAAGGTTTTGTCGATCCTAAGAATGCTGACAAGGTATGCAAGCTCCAGCGCTCCATCTATGGGCTGGTGCAAGCATCTCAGAGTTGGAGCATTTGCTTTGATGAAATGATCAAAGCGTTTGGGTTTATGCAGACTTATGGAGAAGTCTGTGTTTACAAGTGAGTGGGAGCTCTGTAGCATTTCTCATATTATATGTGGATGACATACTATTGATGGGAAATGATATAGAACTTTTGGAAATCATAAAGGCCTACTTGAATAAGTGTTTTTCAATGAAGGGCCTTGGAGAAGCTGCTTACATATTAGGCATCAAAATCTATAGAGATAGATTGAGACGCCTCATTGGTCTTTCACAAAGCACATACCTTCACAAGATATTGAAGAAGTTCAATATGGATCAGTCCAAGAAGGGGTTCTTGCCTGTATTGCAAGGTGTGAGATTGAGCACGTCTCAATGCCCGACCTCAGCAGAAGATAGAGAAAAGATGAGTGTCATCCCCTATGCCTCAGCCATAGGGTCTATTATGTATGCTATGCTGTGTACCAAACCTGACATGAACCTTTCCGTAAGTTTGGTAGGGAGGTACCAAAGTGATCCCGGTATGGAACACTGGACAGTGGTCAAGAATATCCTAAAGTACCTGAAAAGGACTAAGGATATGTTTCTCGTTTATGGAGGTGACGAAGATCTCGTCGTAAAGGGTTACATCTATGCTAACTTAGACACAGATCTAGATGACTCCAAGTCACAATCCGGATATGTGTACATTTTGAATGGTGGGGCAGTCAACTGGTGCAGTTGCAAGCAAAGCATTGTGGCGGGACCTACATGTGAAGCGGAGTACATAGCTGCCTCGGAGGCAGCACAGGAAGAAGTCTGGATGAAGGAGTTCATCACTGACCTAGGAGTCATTCTCAATGCATCGGTCCCGATGACTCTCTTCTGTGACAACACTGGAGCTATTGCCCTTGCCAAGGAGCCCAGGTTTCACAAGAAGACCAGGCATATCAAGCGTCGCTTCAACTTCATTCATGAATATATTCAAGATGGAGACATAGATATTTGTAAAGTGCATACGGATCTGAATGTCGGAGATACGTTGACTAAACCTCTTCCACGAGCAAAACATGATCAACACTAGAACTCTATGGGTGTTCGATTCATCACAATGTAACTAGATTATTGACTCTAGTGCAAGTGGGAGACTGTTGGAAATATGCCCTAGAGGCAATAATAAAGTGGTTATTATTATATTTCCTTGTTCATGATAATTGTCTATTGTTCATGCTATAATTGTATTAACCGGAAACAGTAATACATGTGTGAATACATAGATCACAACATGTCCCTAGTGAGTCTCTAGTTGACTAGCTCGTTGATCAATATATGGTTGTGGTTTCCTAACCATGGACATTGGATGTCGTTGATAACGGGATCACATCAATAGGAGAATGCTGTGATGGACAAGACCCAATCCTAAGCGTAGCACAAGATCATGTAGTTTGTTTGCTAGAGGTTTTCTAATGTCAAGTATTGTTTCCTTAGACCATGAGATTGTGCAAGTCCCAAATACCGTAGGAGTGCTTTGGGTGTATCAAACGTCACACCGTAACTGGGTGACAATAAAGGTGCACTACATGTGTCTCCGAATGTGTATGTTGGGTTGGCACGAATCGAGACTTGGATTTGTCACTCCGTATGACGAAGAGGTATCTCTGGGCCCACTCAGTAATGCATCATCATAACGAGCTCAATGTGACTAAGGAGTTGGTCATGGGATCATGCGTTACGGAACGAGTAAAGAGACTTGCCGGTAACGAGATTGAATGAGGTATGGGGATACCAATGATTGAATCTCGGGCAAGTAACATGCCGATGGACAAAGGGAATTGTATACGGGATTGATTGAATCCCCGACATTGTGGTTCATCCGATGAGATCATCGTGGAACATGTGGCAAGCAACATGGGTATCCAGATTCCGTTGTTGGTTATTGGCCGGAGAGATGTCTCGGTCATGTCTACAAGGTTCCCGGACCCGTAGGGTCTACACACTTAAGGTTCGGTGACACTAGAGTTGTTATGGGAAATTGTATGTGGTTACCGAAGGTTTTTCGGAGTCCCGGATGAGATCCCGGACATCACGAGGAGTTCTGGAATGGTCCGAAGGTAAACATTTATATATGAGAAGTCCAGTTTTAGTCACCGGAATAGTTTCGGGGGTTATCGGTATTGTACAGGGACCACCGAAAGGTGTCTGGGGATCCACCGGGTGGGGCCACCTGCCCCGGGGGACTTAATGGGCTGAATATCGGAGGGAACCAGCCCACCAGGAACCAGCCCCTGGTGGGCTGGTGCCCCCCCCAAGGGCCCAAGGCGCCTAGGGTTGGAAACCCTAAGGGGAGGGGGCGCCTCCCACCTTGCTTGGGGGGCAAGTCTCCCCCCTGGCCGCCGCCCTCCCTCTAGATGCATCTAGAGGGGGCGGCCCCCTCTCCCCTTCACCCTATAAATTGAGGGGGTGGGAGGGCAATTGTAACGCCCCAGATATACTTTCCATATCTGTATCCAACTCTTGCCGTTTCCGGCGTTAACTTATATTTATTTCTCGGATTCGGGTCTTTTTCTCCGTGTGTTGTTCTCGTTTTTCGTGCATCGCATATCATGTCATCACGTGCATTGCATTTGCATACATGTTCATCTCATGCATTCGAGCATTTTCCCCGTTGTCCGTTTTGCATTCCGGCGCTTCGTTCTCCTCCGGTGGCCATTTCTAGCTTTCTTTCGTGTGTGGGGATTAAACATTTCCGGATTGGACCGAGACTTGTCATGCGGCCTTGGTTTACTATTGGTAGACCGCCTGTCAAGTTTCGGGTCATTTGGACTTCGTTTGATACTCAAACGGTTAATCGAGGGACCGAAAAGGCCTCGTGTGTGTTGCAGCCCAACACCCCCCAAATTTGGCCCAAAACCCACCAAACTCTGCTCCATGTCCTAGAGCGTTCGTTCACGATCGCGTGGCCGAAAACCGCACCTCATTTGGACTCTCCTAGCTCCACTTATGCCTATAAATACCCCCCTCCCGTTTTCGGATCGTCTTCCTCCTCCGAAACCCTAGTTTTCCCAGATCCGCCGCTCCACCCGCCGACGGACACGTCCGAATCGGGCCGGACGTGTCCGCCCCGCCGCCTCCAGCCATCCAGCGCCCGCCACGTGGCAGGCCAGCCACCGCCGCCGCCGCGGCCCGCCAGGCCCAAGGCCGGCCCCCGCCTCCACCTCGCCTGGGCCGCGCCCCGCGCCTTCTCCTCCCTCCACGCCGGCGCCCGAGCCGCCCAGCGCCGCCCCGCGCCATCGCCGGCGAGCGGTCCGCCCGGCTGCCGCCCAGCCCCGCCGCTCGGAGGTCGCCGCCTCGCCGCCCGATGCCGGTGGTGGTGCCCCTCGTCGCCAAGGCCACCACCGCGGCGCCCCTCCACTCCGGCCGCCACTCCGGCCGCCTCCTCCCTCGTCGCCGGCGAGCTCCGGCCGGCGATCCTCGTTTTTCGCGCGGGTGCTACAGTACTGCTACAGTAAACCCTAGATCTGAGGGTTGACTTTTTCCCTCTCCCTCCAGATTTTTATACTATGTTTGACTGCTCGTATCTCCGCAACCGTAGTTCCGTTTTGGGCATATGATATATCAAAATCTTCGCCTCGACGAGTACATCATTTCATTCCATTGCATCATTTGCATTTGAGGTCATCTTGTTGTCCAAAATGCTGTTAGAAGGAGGCTTCGTGAGTTAAATTGCAGATCCGTTAGTTCATCATGCACTTTTGTCATTTTTGCCATGTTTAATTCGTGCATGATATGCCTGTGCCCCTTTGGGATGAATTGTTAAGCATTTTGTCTTCTTTCCAGAGGTTTCACCCATGAATTTTTAGGATGTGTGTGTTGTCTTGTGCAAGCTTGCGAAGAGAGGTACCTGAGATTGCTGATTTCAGGGACTTAGTGATTTTCACCAAGTCTGGGATATTTTAGTTCATGATGCTATATGTCCAGCTTGTTTCCTAGTGATCCGTGCCTCTTTTGAGGATGATCAGTAAGGGAGTTTTGATACTTATGTTATACTCTATCCATCCATGTCATTGTTTGCATATATGGAGTGCTACAGGTTGACTCAATCGAGCTCAACTTTTGCTTCGTTGTTAATCTGGGCAGATTGTCAACTTGTTTGCGATTTTGCCGATGCTACCGTTAGTGTTCCATGCATGCTATGCCTTTGTTCTTGCCATGTGTAGCTAGCATATTGTGCCTTATTGCTGGTTACATGCTTTCCTTGCTATGACTTTCACCATGGTGAGTGCATCGAGCTCGTTTACATGCCTTCGTGAGTTAAATTTCTGCATGTCTCAGTTTTCACTAAGTCTGAAAACTGATTGTGTTCGAGCTATGTTCGTGAGCTCGGTAGAGTATTTTGTGAACCCTTTTGGCCCCAGGTCACTTTGGGTCTTTTGTTAAGCTTGTTGAGTATTTTGCTGCTCCGAAGAGAGCATCGTGATCTGAAATTTCAGACAAGTGTTAATTTCACTAAGTCTGGAATCTGTTTTGCATTTGCGTTTTTGCCATGCTTGTTTGAACCTCATAATGGATGAATTGGCCGTGGCTCAGTGCTAGTCTTTTGTTAAGCATCTTGTGGGCATCCCTGCCATGTATTTTGTTGTCATGTTTGGTGGCTGTAGCATGTTCATTTCGTTGCATTTAGATGCCTACTTGCTGTAAATCGCAGACCGGTGTCATATCTTAAAACGCTTGCCATTTCCAAACCGTAACTCCGATTCCAATGATCTTTATATCGTTTTCAAGCGATTTCATCTCCTCTATCCAGTGGCACCCTTGGAATTCCAAGTTGAGGCCAGGTTCATGCATTTCCTGTCATATCTTGCATTTTGCATCCTGCATCGCATCCCGCATAGCATGTCATCATTTCATCATATTGCTTGGTCTTGCACGTGGTTGATTGTATCCTTGTTACTTGTTTGTCTTGTTGGGTAGAGCCGGGAGACGAGTTCGCTACCGAGGAGCCCGTTGAGTTTGCTTGTGAGGATCCAGTCAACTCTGACAACTGTGCAGGCAAGATGATCATACCCTCGAAATCACTACTATCTTTGCTATGCTAGTTTGCTCGCTCTTGCTATGCCAATGCTACGATGCCTACCATTTGCTTGTCAGCCTCCCAATTGCCATGCTGAACCTCTAACCCACCTTGTCCTAGCAAACCGTTGATTGGCTATGTTACCGCTTTGCTCAGCCCCTCTTATAGCGTTGCTAGTTGCAGGTGAAGATTGGAGCCGTTCCTTGTTGGAACATTTATTTACTTGTTGGGATATCATTATATTGCTATGTTATCTTAATGCATCTATATACTTGGTAAAGGGTGGAAGGCTCGGCCTCTCGCCTAGTGTTTTGTTCCACTCTTGCCGCCCTAGTTTCCGTCATATCGGTGTTATGTTCCCGGATTTTGCGTTCCTTACGCGGTTGGGTTATAATGGGAACCCCTTGATATTTCGCCTTGATTAAAGCTTTTCCAGCAATGCCCAACCTTGGTTTTACCATTTGCCACCTAGCCTTTTCTTTCCCTTGAGTTCTGCAGACTCAAGGGTCATCTTATTTTAACCTCCCCGGGCCAGTGCTCCTCTGAGTGTTGGTCCACCTGTCAGCTACCGGTGGCCACCAGGGGCAACTTTGGGCTGGCCTACCCGTACCTAGGACAATCTGAGTGTGCCCTGAGAAAGAGATATGTGCAGCTCCTATCGGGATTTGTCGGCACATTCGGGCGGTGTTGCTGGTCTTGTTTTAACCTGCCGAAGTGTCTTGAGTTACCGAGATACCGAGTCTGATCGGAACGTCTTGGGAGGAGGTCTTTTCCTTCGTTGACCGTGAGAGCTTGTCATGGGCTAAGTTGGGACTCCCCTGCAGGGATTGAACTTTCGAAAGCCGTGCCCGCGGTTATGGGCAGATGGGAATTTGTTAATGTCCGGTTGTAGATAACTTGAACCTTAATTAATTAAAATGAATCAACTGAGTGTGTTGCCGTGATGGCCTCTTCTCGGCGGAGTCCGGGAAGTGGACACGGTGTTGGAGTAATGCTTGCGCAGGTTGTTCCTCTAGATTCTCGCTCGCGCCTTGCCTCCTCTTCTCGCTCTCTTTTGCGTATAAGTTAGCCACCACATATGCTAGTCGCTTGCTGCAGCTCCACATATACTTGCCTTATCCATTCCTATAAGCTTAAATAGTCTTGATCGCGAGGGTGCGAGATTGCTGAGTCCCTGTGGCTCACAGATACTATAATTCCAGATGCAGGTCCAGGTGATCCCGCTCCAGGTGACGAGTACGAGCTCAAGTGGGAGTTCGACGAGGACTCTCAGCGTTATTATGTTTCCTTTCCCGACGATCAGTAGTGGTGCCTAGTTGGGGTTATCGATTCAGGGCCTTGTCGCATGTTGGGGGTCTTTTCTATTTTGGCACCGTAGTCGGGCCATGAGTGATTTGTATGATGGATGTTATTTATGTACTTTGATGTGACGTGGCGAGTGTAAGCCAACTATGTACCTCCCCTTTATATTATTTATGTACATGGGATGTGTGATGATTTCCTGACTTGCGACATTGCTTTCAATGCGGTTATGCCTCTAAGTCGTGCCTCGACACGTGGGAGATATAGCCGCATCGAGGGCGTTAAAAGTTGGTATCAGAGCCTTCCCCGACCTTAGGAGCCCCCATTGCTTGATCGTTTTTAGCAGCCGAGTTGTGTCTAGAAAAATGTTTTGAGTCCTTAGGAATTATATATCGGAGAGCTTAGGAATTCTTTTTACTTCCCAGTCTCCTCATCGCTCTGGTAAGGCTTCCTGACGTAGAGTTTTGACTCTTCTCTTCTCAAATTTCACTAAATTTTTTTTAGGATCACGCGAGTATTTTGGATTTGTTCCGATGGTTTTGTGACGAGAACATTGTTCTTGGTGCCTCCTGTCTTTAGGGGTTGTGGCAGTGTCCCGGGGAGTTGAGCTCCGAGGTGTTGTCATCACAATTTTATCGTTGCAATTCTGGTATACTTGAGATTTGTGCGCGACATCAAAAATCTCCTTTATGCAGTTCGTTGGTGAGATAACCTCGACGCCACCCAGTACTGGGGCGGGAGTTCGGGAGTATCGCCATAACTTGTATAACGGATGCTTTTCGAAGGTTGAGATAGATGGGTTTCCGAAGGTTTCTTGGTTATGTGTTGAAGGATGGATACAGCTGGATGTAGGATTTGTTAGCTTGAGTGAGATATTATGCTCCCCTGTATCCCCAACACCTGATTGCATAACCGGGAAAATTTCGGGAATTTCATAGGTGGGAATTCAAGTAGACTTAGGATATCTTTCTACAGATGTATGATATGAAATTGGGGTTCGACGTCTAGTGGTTCGCCTATTCACGGTCGATTTTACAGTGGTCTCGTTGTGTCTTAAAGAGTCCTTGGCTATGCTGACTCGGGGACGCTTCGTATGTCATGTGCACTGCCTTGTACATGATGGTGCTGTACGATCGAGCCCGTGTAGGTCCCACCACGAAAACTTCGGACGAAATTTCTATCATGTATTTGTTCCGGCTTATTCCGCAAGCCAACCCTTGGTTTTATTTCGAGTTGTGGCATTCGTTTTGCCTCGACGTCATATGTTGATTCCATCCCTCGTTGTTGTACCCCTTCTACCTGATTCTTCGTGGCTTCGCAATTTAGGAATATGTGACCACTTCAAGAGAAGTGCATTCGTTCATTTTGTTCGGATGTGAAGACTTTATGTTGCAATTATCATTCCGTTGGATTCAACTTCAATATTTATCTGTCTATGTGCTAACGGTGGTCAACCTCTTCAGGATGGCTCCCGCTAAGAGCACCAGTCAGAATCAGAATCAAGATCCGCCACCGCCTCCACCTCCTCCAGAGGCATGGAAAGCTGTGATGGCCGCAACCAATGCAAACACTCAGCTGATCATGCAAATTCTCCAAGAGCGCAATCAAGGCAGTCAAGGGAATCAAGGCAGCAACCAGGGTCACTTTGCTACACTCAACCAGTTCCTTGCTAACGGGCCAAAGACTTTCAGTAATTGTGTTGAGGCAACCGATGCTGACGATTGGCTTGTGGATCTGTGTAGGCATTTCGAGTGCAGTAACGTCAGGCCTGAGGACTTTGTGAAGTTCGCTTCCTTCCAACTCAAAGATCAAGCTGCAGAATGGTTCCAGCAGTACAAGGATTCCAGAGGTGGACGTGTTATCACTTGGGATGATTTCCGTCGAGATTTCCGCGCTCATCACATTCCTCAAAGTGTGGTTGAAAGCAAGCGTGAGGAATTCCGCAATCTGAAGCAAGGCTCCTTGTCTGTCTATGACTACAACAAGTTGTTCCAGAAGCTCGCCCGTTTTGCCAAGCAGGATGTTCCTGATGAGAAGAGCATGATCTATCAGTTCAGGGGTGGTCTTCGTGAGGAAATTCAGCTCGCTCTTGTCCTCTTTGAGCCGTTGAGATACGATGAGTTCTACAACATGGCACTGAAGCAAGAGGCTGCTCAGTTGAGGTGTGATGCTTCCAGGAAGCGAGTCAGAGACACTACGCCTTCTTCCTCTACTCAAGTGGCCAAGCAGCAGAAGTTTTGGCTTCCTCCTCCTCCGTTCCGTCAGCCGTATCAGCAGAAGAGCAAAGGTGGCAGTGGTTCTTCCCACCCACCCAACCCAGGCTTTCAGAACAAAGCTTCGTCTCAAGCTCCAAGATCGAGTGCTCCGTATCACCGTCCGCTTTCAGAGGTCACGTGCAACAAGTGCCAACAGAAGGGTCACTATGCCAACAAGTGTTTCAACCAGAGGCATCTTCCTCCTCCTCCTCCTGTGAGATCGGCAAGTACAGCTGTGGTCAAGCATAACCCTAAGCACGCCAAGGTCAATTTGATGAATGCAGCTCAGGCAGAGGACTCGTCAGATGTGATCATGGGTAACCTTCCTGTTAATGATATTCCTGCAAAAGTTCTTTTTGACACTGGTGCATCGCATTGCTTCATCTCGAGACCGTTTACAAATAGGCATGAATTGGTTTCACAAGTTTTGCCTAGTCCTTTAGCAGTTGTCTCTCCCGGCAAGCGCATGCAGGCTAACTCCATCGTTCCGGATGTTTCTATCACTTTGGGTGACTACAAGTTTCTGTCTTCTCCAACGGTTCTCGGTGACTCGGATATTGATCTTATTCTCGGGATGGATTGGCTTTCTAAGCACAAGGCACATCTTGATTGTGCAGCCAGGCAGATCCAATTGACTCATTCGTCTGAGGATGTAATTATCTTTGCCGCTCGGGATAATACTATCCGTCTGTTTTCTCTCAATGAGAAGGGTGAATTGGATGCCATCTCTCAAATTCCTGTCGTTTGCGAATATCAAGACGTCTTTCCAGAAGAGCTCCCAGGAATGCCTCCGCACCGGCCAGTGGAATTCGTTATTGAACTTGAACCTGGCACGGAACCTGTGTGCAAACGTCCTTACAAGCTCGGACCTGAGGAGTTGAAGGAGCTGAAGAAGCAACTCGATGAGCAAGAAAGATTGGGTCTCATCCGGCCTAGTACTTCTCCGTGGGGTTGTGGTGTTCTTTTTGTGAAGAAGAAGGATGGTTCGAGCCGACTTTGTGTTGATTACCGTCCAGTGAATAAGAAGACCATCAAGAACAAATACCCACTTCCCAACATCAATGAGCTGTTCGAACAACTCAAGGGTGCCCAAGTATTCTCCAAGCTTGATCTCCGTATGGGTTATCATCAGATTCATATTCGTGAGCAAGATATTCCTAAGACGGCGTTCAGAACAAGCTTTGGTTCATATGAATACACCGTCATGTCTTTTGGCCTCGCCAACGCTCCTCCGACGTTCTCTCGCATGATGAACTTCATCTTCAACGCCTACACCAATGACTTCGTTTTGGTCTATCTCGACGACATTCTGGTTTTCTCCAAGAACAAGGAAGATCATGCCAAGCACTTGCGTTTGGTTCTCGATAAGCTCAGGGAACATCAGTTCTATGCCAAGTTCTCCAAGTGTGAATTTTGGCTCGATGAGGTTCTTTATCTTGGTCATATCATCTCTGCCAAGGGCATTTCCGTGAATCCCGAGAAGGTATCCGCAATTTTGAATTGGGAACCTCCTCAGAATGTGAAGCAACTCCGCAGTTTTCTCGGTCTCGCAAGCTATTGTAGAAGATTCGTTGAAAACTTTTCCAAGATCGCGAAGCCTCTCTCAAATCTTCTTCAGAAGCACGTCAAGTACGTTTGGTCTCCGGAGTGTGATATTGCTTTCAACACTTTGAAAGAGAAATTGATCACTGCTCCAGTTCTGACTCCGCCTGATGAATCCAAGCCGTACGAGGTCTTTTGTGATGCCTCTCTCCAAGGTCTTGGCGCAGTATTGATGCAAGAGAAGAAAGTTGTCGCTTATATATCTCGCCGGTTGAAGCCTAATGAGAAGAACTACCCCACTCATGATCTTGAGTTGGCGGCAGTTGTGCATGCTCTTTTAACTTGGAGACATCTTCTATTGGGAAGAAAAGTGGACATTTTCACTGATCACAAGAGTCTCAAGTACATCTTCACTCAGCCTAATCTCAACCTAAGGCAAACTCGATGGGTAGAAATGATTCAAGAGTATAATCCGAGTATTGAGTATACTCCAGGCAAGGCCAATGTGATTGCTGACGCTTTGAGCAGAAAGGCCTATTGCAACAGTCTGATTCTCAAGCCCTATCAACCCAAGCTTTGTGAAGCTTTCCGCAAGCTGAATCTTCAAATTGTTCCTCAAGGTTTCCTAGCCAACCTTAGATTGCTGATTTCAGGGACTTAGTGATTTTCACTAAGTCTGGGATATTTTAGTTCATGATGCTATATGTCCAGCTTGTTTCCTAGTGATCCGTGCCTCTTTTGAGGATGATCAGTAAGGGAGTTGTGATATTTATGTTATGCTCTATCCATCCATGTCCTTGTTTGCATATATGGAGTGCTCTAGGTTGACTCAATCGAGCTCAACTTTTGCTTCGTTGTTAATCTGGGCAGATCGTCAACTTGTTTGCCATTTTGCCGATGCTACCGTTAGTGTTCCATGCATGCTATGCCTTTGTTCTTGCCATGTGTAGCTAGAATATTGTGCCTTCTTGCTGGTTACATGCTTGCCTTGCTATGACTTGCACCATGGTGAGTGCATCGAGCTTGTTTACATGCCTTCGTGAGTTAAATTTCTGCATGTCTCAGTTTTCACTAAGTCTGAAAACTGATTGTGTTCGAGCTATGTTCGTGAGCTCGGTAGAGTATTTTGTGAACCCTTTTGGCCCCAGGTCACTTTTGGTATTTTGTTAAGCTTGTTGAGTATCTCCATCCCATATTATTACTTGTCATGTTCAGGTCATGTATCATGTTGTTTTGCTGCTCCGAAGAGAGCATCGTGATCTGAAATTTCAGACAAGTGTTAATTTCACCAAGTCTGGAATCTGTTTTGCATTTGCGTTTTTGCCATGCTTGTTTGAACCTCATAATGGATGAATTGGCCGTGGCTCAGTGCTAGTCTTTTGTTAATAATCTTGTGGGCATCCCTGCCATGTATTTTGTTGTCATGTTTGGTGGCTGTAGCATGTTCATTTCGTTGCATTTAGATGCCTACTTGCTGTAAATCGCAAACCGGTGTCATATCTTAAAACGCTTGCCATTTCAAACCGTAACTCCGATTCCAATGATCTTTATATCGTTTTCAAGCGATTTCATCTCCTCTATCCAGTGGCACCCTTGGAATTCCAAGTTGAGGCCAGGTTCATGCATTTCCTGTCATATCTTGCATTTTGCATCCCGCATCGCATCCCGCATAGCATGTCATCATTTCATCATATTGCTTGGTCTTGCACGTGGTTGATTGTATCCTTGTTGCTTGTTTGTCTTGTTGGGTAGAGCCGGGAGACGAGTTCGCTACCGAGGAGCCCGTTGAGTTTGCTTGTGAGGATCCAGTCAACTCTGACAACTGTGCAGGCAAGATGATCATACCCTCGAAATCACTACTATCTTTGCTATGCTAGTTTGCTCGCTCTTGCTATGCCAATGCTACGATGCCTACCATTTGCTTGTCAGCCTCCCAATTGCCATGCTGAACCTCTAACCCACCTTGTCCTAGCAAACCGTTGATTGGCTATGTTACCGCTTTGCCCAGCCCCTCTTATAGCGTTGCTAATTGCAGGTGAGGATTGGAGCCGTTCCTTGTTGGAACATTTATTTACTTGTTGGGATATCATTATATTGCTATGTTATCTTAATGCATCTATATACTTGGTAAAGGGTGGAAGGCTCGGCCTCTCGCCTAGTGTTTTGTTCCACTCTTGCCGCCCTAGTTTCCGTCATATCGGTGTTATGTTCCCGGATTTTGCGTTCCTTACGCGATTGGGTTATAATGGGAACCCCTTGATATTTCGCCTTGATTAAAGCTTTTGCAGCAATGCCCAACCTTGGTTTTACCATTTGCCACCTAGCCTTTTCTTTCCCTTGGGTTCTGCAGACTCAAGGGTCATCTTATTTTAACCCCCCCGGGCCAGTGCTCCTCTGAGTGTTGGTCCACCTGTCAGCTACCGGTGGCCACCAGGGGCAACTCTGGGCTGGCCTACCCGTACCTAGGACAATCTGAGTGTGCCCTGAGAAAGAGATATGTGCAGCTCCTATCGGGATTTGTCGGCACATTCGGGCGGTGTTGCTGGTCTTGTTTTAACCTGTCGAAGTGTCTTGAGTTACCGAGATACCGAGTCTGATCGGAACGTCTTGGGAGGAGGTCTTTTCCTTCGTTGACCGTGAGAGCTTGTCATGGGCTAAGTTGGGACTCCCCTGCAGGGATTGAACTTTCGAAAGCCGTGCCCGCGGTTATGGGCAGATGGGAATTTGTTAATGTCCGGTTGTAGATAACTTGAACCTTAATTAATTAAAATGAATCAACTGAGTGTGTTGCCGTGATGGCCTCTTCTCGGCGGAGTCCGGGAAGTGGACACGGTGTTGGAGTAATGCTTGCGCAGGTTGTTCCTCTAGATTCTCGCTCGTGCCTTGCCTCCTCTTCTTGCTCTCTTTTGCATATAAGTTAGCCACCACATATGCTAGTCGCTTGCTGCAGCTCCACATATACTTGCCTTATCCATTCCTATAAGCTTAAATAGTCTTGATCGCGAGGGTGCGAGATTGCTGAGTCCCTGTGGCTCACAGATACTATAATTCCAGATGCAGGTCCAGGTGATCCCGCTCCAGGTGACGAGTACGAGCTCAAGTGGGAGTTCGACGAGGACTCTCAGCGTTATTATGTTTCCTTTCCCGACGATCAGTAGTGGTGCCTAGTTGGGGTTATCGATTCAGGGCCTTGTCGCATGTTGGGGGTCTTTTCTATTTTGGCACCGTAGTCGGGCCATGAGTGATTTGTATGATGGATGTTATTTATGTACTTTGATGTGATGTGGCGAGTGTAAGCCAACTATGTACCTCCCCTTTATATTATTTATGTACATGGGATGTGTGATGATTTCCTGACTTGCGACATTGCTTTCAATGCGGTTATGCCTCTAAGTCGTGCCTCGACACGTGGGAGATATAGCCGCATCGAGGGCGTTAAAGCAATCGCGCCCCTTCCCTGGCGCAGCCCCTCCCTCCTCCAACACCTCCTCCTCCTCCGTAGTGCTTAGCGAAGCTCTGCCGGAG
The DNA here is from genome assembly GCF_056163025.1 of Triticum urartu. Taxonomy (NCBI): domain Eukaryota; kingdom Viridiplantae; phylum Streptophyta; class Magnoliopsida; order Poales; family Poaceae; genus Triticum; species Triticum urartu. The sequence continues at coordinate 155,830,694 of NC_141873.1, read as the reverse complement.
AACCACGAGCTCCACCACCACCACGTCGTCATGCTGCCGGAGTTCTTCCCCAACTTCTCCTCTCCCCTTGCTGGATCAAGAAGGAGGAGACGTTCCCAGGATGTGAGTGTGTTGAACGCGGAGGCGCCTATTGGGGAACGTAGTATTTCAAAAAAAATTCGTACGATCACGCAAGATCTATCTAGGAGAAGCATAGCAACGAGCAGGGAGAGTGTGTCCACGTACCCTCGTAGACCAAAAGTGGAAGCTTTAGTAATGCAGTTGATGTAGTCGAACGTCTTCGCGATCCAACCGATCAAGTACCAAATGCACGGCACCTCCACGATCTGCACACGTTCAGCTCGGTGACGTCCCTTGAACTCTAGATCCAACTGCGGCTGAGGGAGAGTTTCGTCAGCACGACGGTGTGGTGACGGTGATGATGAAGTTACCGACGCAGGTTTTCGCCTAAGTACTACGACAATATGATCGAGGTGGAAAACTGTGGAGGGGGGCACCGCACACGGCTAAGAAAGCGACTTGTGTGTCTATGGGGTGCCCCCTCCCCCGTATATAAAGGAGGGGAGGAGGGGGCCGACCGGCCTCTAGGGGCGCGCCCAAGGGGGGGAATCCTACTCCTACTAGGAGTAAGTTCCCCCCTTTCATAGTCCAACAAGGAGGGGAAGGAAGGAGGAAGGGGAGATAAGGAAGGAGGGGGGCGCCGCCCCCACCCCTTGTCCAATTCGGACTGGGGTGCGCGCGCCACCTCCTGGCCGAAACTCTCCGGAACACTTCTGGTGTCTGAACAACATGGTCCAATATATCAATCTTTATGTCTCGACCATTTCGAGACTCCCCTTCATGTCCGTGATCTCATCCAGGACTCCAAACAACCTTCGGTACATCAAATCACATAAACTCATAATACGAATCGTCATCGAACGTTAAGCATGTGGACCCTATGGGTTTGAGAACTATGTAGAGATGACCGAGACACTTCTCCAGTCAATAACCAATAGCGGAACCCGGATGCTCATATTGGTTCCTACATATTCTATGAAGATCTTTATCGGTCCAACCGCACAACAACATACGTTGTTCCCTTTGCCATCGGTATGTTACTTGCCCGAGATTCAATCGTCGGTATCATCATACCTAGTTCAATCTCGTTACCGGCAAGTCTCTTTACTCATTCCGTAATGCATCATCCCGCAACTAACTCATTAGTTACATTGCTTGCAAGGCTTATTGTGATGTGCATTACCGATAGGGCCCAGAGATACCTCTCCGACAATCGGAGTGACAAATCCTAATCTCGATCTATGCTTACTCAACAAATACCATCGGAGACACCTGTAGAGCATCTTTATAATCACCCAGTTACGTTGTGATGTTTGATAGCACACTAAGTGTTCCTCCGGTATTCGGGAGTTGCATAATCTCATAGTCATAGGAACATGTATAAGTCATGAAGAAAGCAATAGCAATAAACTAAACGATCATAGTGCTAAGCTAACAGATGGGTCTTGTCCATCACATCATTCTCTAATGATGTGATCCCGTTCATCAAATGACAACACCTGTCTATGGCTAGGAAACTTAACCATCTTTGATTAACGAGCTAGTCAAGTAGAGGCATACTAGGGACACTCTGTTTGTGTATGTATTAACACATGTACTAAGTTTCCAGTTAATACAATTCTAGCATGAATAATAAACATTTATCATGATATAAGGAAATATAAATAACAACTTTATTATTGCCTCTAGGTCATATTTCCTTCAGTCTCCCACTTGCACTAGAGTCAATAATCTAGATTACATTGTAATGATTCTAACACCCATGGAGTCTTGGTGCTGATCATGTTTTGCTCATGAGAGAGGCCTAGTCAACGGGTCTGTAACATTCAGATCCGTATGTATCTTGCAAATCTCTATGTCTCCCTCCTTGACTTGATCGCGGATGGAATTGAAGCATCTCTTGAGGTGCTTAGTTCTCTATTGAAATATGGATTCCTTTGCCAAGGCAATTGCACCAGTATTGTCACAAAATATTTTCATTGGACCCGATGCACTAGGTATGACACCTAGATCAAATATGAACTCCTTCATCCAGACTCCTTCATTTGCTGCTTCCGAAGCAGCTATGTACTCCGCTTCACACGTAGATCCCGCCACGACGCTCTGTTTAGAACTGCACCAACTGACAGCTCCACCATTCAATATAAATACATATCCGGTTTGTGACTTATAGTCATCCGGATCAGTGACAAAGCTTGGATTGATGTAACCATTTACGACAAGCTCTTTATCACCTCCATAAACGAGAAACATATACTTAGTCCTTTTCAGGTATTTCAGGATGTTCTTGACCGCTGTCTAGTGATCCACTCCCTGCTAAACTAATTGCAAGGCACACATCAGGTCTGGTACACAACATTGCATACATGATAGAACCTATGGCTGAAGCATAGGGAATGACTTTCATTTTCTCTCTATCTTCTGAAGTGGTCGGGCATTGAGTCTGACTCAACTTCACACCTTGTAATACAAGCAAGAACCCTTTCTTTGCTTGATCCATTTTGAACTTCTTCAAAACTTTATCAAGGTATGTGCTTTGTGAAAGTCCAATTAAGCCTCTTGGTCTATCTCTATAGATCTTGATCCCCAATATATAAGCAGCTTCACAGAGGTCTTTCATTGAAAAATTCTTATTCAAGTATCCTTCTATGCTATTTAGAAATTCAGTATCATTTCTGATTAACAATATGTCATCCACATATAATATCAGAAATGCTACAGAGCTCCCACTCACTTTATTGTAAATACAGACTTCTCCAAAAGTCTATATAAAACCATATGCTTTGATCACACTATCAAAGCGTATATTCCAACTCCGAGATGCTTGCACCAGTCCATAAATGGATCGCTGGAGCTTGCACACTTTGTTAGCACCTTTTGGATCGACAAAACCTTCTAGTTGCATCATATACAACTCTTCTTTAAGATATCCATTAAGGAATGCAGTTTTGACATCCATTTTCCAAATTTCATAATCATAAAATGCGGCAATTGCTAACATGATTCAGACGGACTTAAGCATCGCTACGGGTGAGAAGGTATCATCGTAGTCAACTCCTTGAACTTGTCGAAAACCTTTCGCAACAAGTCGAGCTTTGTAGACAGTAACATTACCGTCAGTGTCAGTCTTCTTCTTGAAGATCCATTTATTCTCTATGGCTTCCCAATCATCGACTAAGTCAACCAAAGTCCACACTTTGTTCTCATACATGGATCCCATCTCAGATTTCATGGCCTCAAGCCATTTTGCGGAATCTAGGCTCATCATCGCTTCCTCATAGTTCGTAGGTTCGTCACGGTCAAGTAACATGACCTCCAGAATAGGATTACCATACCATCTGGTGCGGATCTTACTCTGGTTGACCTACGAGGTTCGGTAGTAACTTGATCAGAAGTTTAATGATCCTCATCATTAGCTTCCTCACTAATTGGTGTAGAAATCACTGGAATTGATTTCTATGATGAACTACTTTCTAATAAGGGAGAAGGTACATTTACCTCATCAAGTTCTACTTTCCTCCCACTCACTTCTTTCAAGAGAAACTCCTTCTCTAGAAAGGATCCATTCTTAGCAACGAATATCTTGCCTTCGGATCTGTGTTAGAAGGTGTACCCAACAGTCTCCTTTTGGTATCCTATGAAGACATATTTCTCTGATTTGGGTTCGAGCTTATCAGGTTGAAGCTTTTTCACATAAGCATCGCGGCCCCAAACTTTAAGAAATGACAACTTGGGTTTCTTGCCAAACCACAGTTCATATGGTGTCGTCTCAACGGATTTCGATGGTGCCCTATTTATCGTGAATGCAGCCGTCTCTAAAGCATAACCCCAAAACGATAGCGGTAAATCAGTATGAGACATCATAGATCGCACCATATCTAATAAAGTGCGGTTACGACGTTCGGACACACCTTTGCGCTGTGGTGTTCCAGGTGGCGTGAGTTGCGAAACTATTGCGCATTATTTCAAATGAAGACCAAACTCATAACTCAAATATTCACCTCCATGATCAGATCATAGTAACTTAATTTTCTTGTTACAATGATTTTCCACTTCACTCTGAAATTCTTTGAACTTTTCAAATGTTTCAGAATTATGTTTCATCAAGTAGACATACCCATATCTTCTCAAATCATCTGTGAAGGTCAGAAAATAACGATACCAGCCACGAGCATCAACACTCATTGGACCGCATACATCAGTATGTATTATTTCCAATAAGTCTGTTGCTTGTTCCATTATTCCGGAGAACAGAGTCTTAGTCATCTTGCCCATGAGGCATGGTTCGCAAAGATCAAGTGATTCATAATCAAGTGATTCCAAAAGCCCATCAGCATGGAGTTTCTTCATGTGCTTTACACCAATATGACCTAAACGGGAGTGCCACAAATAAGTTGCACTATCATTATTAAACTTATATCTTTTGGCTTCAATACTATGAATATGTATATCACTAATATCAAGATTTAATAAAAATAGACCACTCATCAAGGGTGCATGACCATAAAAGATATTACTCATATAAATAGAACAACCATTATTCTCTGATTTAAATGAACAACCATCTCGCATCAAACAAGATCCAGATATAATGCTCATGCTTAACGCTGGCACTAAATAACAATTATTCAGGTCTAATACTAATCCCGAAGGTAGATGTAGAGGTAGCGTGCCGACCGCGATCACATTGACTTTGGAACCATTTCCCACACGCATCGTCACCTCGTCCTTAGCCAATCTTCGCTTAATCCGTAGCCCCTGTTTCGAGTTGCAAATATTAGCAATGGAACCAGTATCAAATACCCAGGCGCTACTACGAGCATTAGTAAGGTACACATCAATAACATGTATATCAAATATACCTTTCACTTTGCCATCCTTCTTATCTGCCAAATACTTGGGGCAGTTCCACTTCCAGTGACAAGTCCCTTTGCAATAGAAGCACTCAGTCTCAGGCTTAGGTCCAGACTTGGGCTTCTTCACTTGAGCAGCAACTTGCTTGCCGTTCTTCTTGAAGTTCCCTTTCTTCCCTTTGCCTTTTTTCTTGAAACTAGTGGTCTTGTTAACCATCAACACTTGATGCTCCTTCTTGATTTCTACCTCCGCAGCCTTTTGAATTGCGAAGAGCTCGGGAATTCTCTTATCCATCCCTTGCATATTATAGTTCATCATGAAGCTTTTGTAGCTTGGTGGCAGTGATTGAAGAACTCTGTCAATGACACTATTATTTGGAAGATTAACTCCCAGTTGAGTCAAATGGTTGTGGTACCCAGACATTCTGAGTATATGTTCACCGACAGAACTACTCTCCTCCATCTTGCAGCTGTAGAATGATAACCCACAAGTATAGGGGATCGCAACAGTTTTCGAGGGTAGAGTATTCAACCCAAATTTATTGATTCGACACAAGGGGAGCGAAAGAATATTCTCAAGTATTAGAAGCTGAGTTGTCAATTCAACCACACCTGGAAACTTAATATCTGCAACAAGGTATTTAGTAGCAAAGTAATACGATAGTAATGGTAATGGTAGCAAAAGTAGTATTTTTGGTTTTATAGTAATTGTAACAGTAGCAACGGAAAAGTAAATAAGCGAAGAACAATATATGAAAAGCTCGTAGGCAATGGATCAGTGATGGATAATTATGTTAGATGTGATTCCCCATGCAATAGTTATAACATAGGGTCACACAGAACTAGCTCTAGTTCATCAATGTAATGTAGGCATGTATTCCGAATATAGTCATACGTACTTATGGAAAAGAACTTGCATGCCATCTTTTGTCCTACCCTCCCGTGGCAGCGGGGTCCTATTGGAAACTAAGGGATATTAAGGCCTCCTTTTAATAGAGTACCGGGCCAAAGCATTAACACATAGTGAATACATGAACTCCTCAAACTACGGTCATCACCGGTAAGTATCCCGATTATTGTCACTTCGGGGTTAACGGATCATAACACATAATAGGTGACTATAGACTTGCAAGATAGGATCAAGAACTCACATATATTCATGAAAACATAATAGGTTCAGATCTAAAATCATGGCACTCGGGCCCTAGTGACAAGCATTAAGCATAGCAAAGACATAGCAACATCAATCTCAGAACATAATGGATACTAGCTCGATATCCTGTTGTAGAGAACTTGACACTTAAGTTAATTAAAATGAATCAACCACGTGTGTAGCCGTGATGGTCTCTTTCCGGCGGAGTCCGAGAAGTGAACACGGTTCTTGTGTTATGCTTCATCATACGCCTCCCATGGATTGATAAACCTTAGGTCATCCACTTGAGGGAAATTTGCTACTGTCCTACAAACCTCCGCACTTGGAGGCCCAACAATGTCTACAAGAAGAAGGTTGTGTAGTAGACATCAAGCTCTTTTCTGGCGCCGTTGCCGGGGAGGTGAGTGATTGAAGGTATATCTTTAGATCTTGTAATCGAATCTTTTTGTTTCTTGTTTTAGCACTAGTTTAGTTCATAAAATAGAACTACAAAAAATGGAATTGAGTTTGCCTCACACGCTTCATCTTTTTAATATCTTTCGTGAGAATGATGGAAAGGAAAATTGTGCTCAAGTGCTAGAATAAGAAGTCTATAAAATGTTTGGCACTAAATCTTTGAATGATGAGCATGATTGCAATGTTATTAATATGAACTCTTTGAATATCCATAGTACTAGTGATGATTGCACTAGTCATGATGAAAATATCTCTTATAAGCATATCGATTTTTGTGGAGTGCATAGAGTTTTCAAGTACATACCAAACAGGGAAGATAGATTCTGCAAGAGGCATAAGTATTTGGAAACTAAATGGTTGCAAGAAAGGCTAGATGTTTGTGCTGAAAATTTAAACTTTCTTAGCCGTACTTGTGAACTTTGCAATGAACGTGATCATTTCAGTACCCAATGCAAATTGTTTCATGATCGTATCATGTCCAAAAATTGTGATGAATTGATTTCCCTTGCACATCACAATGAACTTAGTTTGCTCTTGAGTTATGAAGAAATGAAACGTATATCTAAGGTTATTCCAAAATTTTCCCTTGATAGAGTTCTTAATTTTGATCTAGAGGAAATTTATATGTATTGTGCGGTGAACTGCATTGAAAATCCTTATATTGCCAAGTATATAAAGAAAAAAAACAAATAGAGGATGAAGAGAATACTAATGAAAGGGAAGATACTTGCCAATATCCTCATATTATTTCTTATGATGAATCAGGTAATGAGGAGGAGCCTTCTATTCAACCAATCTCATTAATAAGGAGCTCAAAAAAGAGGGTTAAACCCACACATGATGTGAAGAAGAAAAAGAAAAGAAGGATAAGTAAAGGTAGAAAGGTATCTCTCCGAAATGATGTTGCTCCTATTTCTCATAGTGATGATGATAATTGCTATACTATTGGTGCTATCCATACTATTAATGATGAGAGTGATTATGCTTATGATATGAAAAGGCCCAAGCTTAGGGCTGCTACATTTGATGAAGATGATGTTTTTGAGAATATATTTGCTGCAATTAATGTTTTTACCAAGCTTGGGGATGCTAGGTTTAATAAATATGATATTTTTAGTCTCCCAAGTTTTGATATGCAAATTTATAATGATGATAGCATGCCTCCTACTTATGATGATTATATTGATGAAAGTGGGTTTGGAAGAGTGTCAACTTTAGGAAGTAATGATCCCACTATTTTGGAGGATGTTGAATCTTATTATGATAATTATGAAAGTGCATTTGGAGAGGTCATGACTTTATTTAGTGATGATTCCACTATCTTGGAAGAGGTTTCAATCGATTATGATGAGAACAAAGTTGCTACTTATGATAATTATTGTGATGATACATGTGCTATAAAAAGTAGTGATGGTTATATTTGTAAAACTTGTCATGATTATGGTTACCCTTTTTCTGAACATTACTCTTTTAATGTGGAAACAATTTATAGTATTCGAGTCTCTTATGATACTCCCACTATTCCAATTGAGAAGAATTTTGCTTATGTAGAGAGTAGTAAATTTTCTATGCTTGTAGATCATGAAAAGAATGCTTTATGTGATGGTTATATTGTTGAACTCATTCATGATGCTACTGAAAATTATTATTCGGGAGGAATATATTCTCATAGGAATTGCAATAATATCAGTTTCCTCTCTATGTGCTTAAAATCTAGAAGTTATGCTTGTTTTGCTTTCCTATTCAAGTTGATTCTTGTTTCCACAAGTTGTTTGCTCACAAAACCCCTATGCATAGGAAGTTGTTTAGACTTAAATGTGCTAGTCATATTCTTCATAATGCTCTCTTTATGTTACAATTCTTATCTTTTATGTGAGCGTCGTTGAAATCATCATGCCTAGCTAGGGGCGTTAAACGATAGCGCTTGTTGGGAGGCAACCCAATTTTATTTTTGCTCCTTGCTTTTTGCTCCTGTTTAGTAATAAATTAATCATCTATCCTCTGTTATGATTGTGTTTTTTATGTTTTAATTAGTGTTTGTGCCAAGTAAAGCCTTTAGGATCTTCTTGGGTGATTTTTATTTGATCTTGTTGTAAAAAACAGAAAGTATGCGCTCATGAGAATAATTTTCATTTTTTACCAGAGAGCGATAAAATACCAATTACACTTGCAGTATATTAATAAACAAATTGCCTAGGACTTCCTAATTTCTCAGGATTTTTGGAGTTACAGAAGTATTCGAAACCTACAGATTAGTACAGACTGTTCTGTTTTTGACAGATTCTGTTCTCTATGTGCTGTTTGCTTATTTTGATGAATCTATGAGTAGAATCGAAGGGTATGAACCATAGAGAAGTTGGACTACAGTAGATATTACACCAATATGAATTTAGAATGAGTTCACAACAGTACCTAAGTGGTGATTTATTTTCTTATACTAACGGAGCTTACGAGTTTCTGTTAAGTTTTGTGTTGCGAAGTTTTCAAGTTTTGGGTAAAGATTCGAAGGACTATGGAATAAGGAGTGGCAAGAGCCTAAGCTTGGGGATTCCCAAGGCACCCCAAGGTAATATTCAAGGACAACCAAGAGCCTAAGCTTGGGGATGCCCCGGATGGCATCCCCTCTTTCATCTTCGTTCATCGGTAACTTTACTTGGAGCTATATTTTTATTCGCCACATGATATGTGTTTTGCTTGGAGTGTCATTTTATTTTCTTTTGTTTTGCTTAATGTTCGAATAAAATACCAAGATCTGAAATTCTTAAATGTTAGAGAGTCTTCATATAGTTGCATAATTATTCGACTACTCATTGATCTTCACTTATATCTTTCGGAGTAGTTTGTCATTTGCTCTAGTACTTCACTTATATCCTTTTAGAGCACGGCGGTGGTTTTATTTTGAAGAAATAGATGAACTCTCATGCTTCACTTATATCATTTTGAGAGTCTCTAAACAGCATGGTAGTTTGCTTCGGTTATGAATTTAGTCCTAATATGATGGGCATCCAAGAGGGATATAATAAAAACTTTCATATAAAGTGCATTGAATACTATGAGAAGTTTGATCCTTATGATTGTTTTGAGATATGAAGATGGTGATATTAGAGTCATGCTAGTTGAGTAGTTGTGAATTTGAGAAATACTTGTGTTAAAGTTTGTGATTCTCGTAGCATGCACGTATGGTGAACCGTTATGTGATGAAGTCAGAGCATGATTTATTTATTGATTATCTTCCTTATGAGTGGCGGTCGGGGACGAGCGATGGTCTTTTCCTACCAATCTATCCCCCTAGGAGCATGCGCGTAGTACTTTACTTTGTTACGATAACTAATAGATTTTTGCAATAAGTGTGTGAGTTCTTTATGACTAATGTTGAGTCCATGGATTATACGCACTCTCACCCTTCCACCATTGCTAGCCTCTCTTATATCGCGGATCTTTCGCTGGTATCTTAAACCCACCATATACCTTCCTCAAAATAGCCACCATACCTACCTATTATGGCATTTCCATAGCCATTCCGAGATATATTGCCATGCAACTTTCCATCGTTCTGTTTATTATGACATGCTTCATCATTGTCATATTGCTTTGCATGATCATGTAGTTGACATTGTATTTGTGGAAAAGCCACCGTTCATAATTCTTTCATACATGTCACTCATGAGTCATTGCACATCCCGGTACACCGACAGAGGCATTCATATAGAGTCATATCTTGTTCTAAGTATTGAGTTGTAATTCTTGAGTTGTAAGTAAATAAAAGTGTGATGATCATCATGAAGGAAATGTGCCCTAGAGGCAATAATAAAGTTGTTATTTATATTTCCTTATATCATGATAAATGTTTATTATTCATGCTAGAATTGTATTAACCGGAAACTTAGTACATGTGTGAATACATACACAAACAAAGTGTCACTAGTATGCCTCTACTTGACTAGCCCGTTGATCAAAGATGGTTATGTTTCCTAGCCATAGACATGAGTTGTCATTTGATTAATGGGGTCACATCATTAGGAGAATGATGTGATTGACTTGACCCATTCCGTTAGCTTAGCACTTGATCGTTTAGTATGTTGCTATTGCTTTCTTCATGACTTATACATGTTCCTATGACTATGAGATTATGCAACTCCCGTTTACCGGAGGAACACTTTGTGTGCTACCAAACGCCACAACGTAACTGGGTGATTATAAAGGTGCTCTACAGGTGTCTCCAAAGGTACTTGTTGAGTTGGTGTATTTCAAGATTAGGATTTGTCACTCCGATTGTCGGAGAGGTATCTCTGGGCCCACTCGGTAATGCACATCACTATAAGCCTTGCATGCATTGTAACTAATGAGTTAGTTACGGGATGATGTATTACGGAACGAGTAAAGAGACTTGTCGGTAATGATATTGAACTAGATATTGAGATACCGACGATCGAATCTCGGGCAAGTAACATACCGATGACAAAGGAAACAACGTATGTTTTTATGCGGTTTGACCGATAAAAATCTTCGTAGAATATGTGGGAGCCAATATGAGCATCCAGGTTCCGCTATTGGTTATTGACCGGAGACGTGTCTCGGTCATGTCTACATAGTTCTCGAACCCGTAGGGTCTGCACGCTTAAAGTTCGGTGACGATTGGTATTATGAGTTTTTGTGTTTTGATGTACCGAAGGTAGTTCGGAGTCCCATATGAGATCGGGGACATGACGAGGAGTCTCGAAATGGTCGAGGCGTAAAGATCGATATATTTGACGACTATATTCGTACATCGGAAAGGTTCCGAGTGATTCGGGTATTTTTTGGAGTACCGGAGAGTTACGGGAATTCGCCGAGGAGTAGACGAGTCTTATTGGGCTTTAGGGGAAAGAGAGAGGAGAGGCTGCACGCCCCTCAAGGCCTAGTATGAATTGGAGTAGGGGGAGGGGCGGCGCCCCCTCCTTCCTTCTCTTCTCTTTTCCCTTTCCTTCTCTCCTACTCCTACTACTTGGAAGGGCTCCTAGTTCTACTAGGAAAGGGGGAATCCTACTCCCGGTGGGAGTAGGACTCCCCTAGGGCGCGCCATAGAGAGGGCCGGCCCTCTCCCTCCTCCACTCCTTTATATACGGGGAGAGGGGCCCCCCTTAGAGAGACACAAGTTGATTAGTTGATCTATTGCAGCCGTGTGCGGTGCCCCCCTCCACCATATTCCACCTCGGTTATATCGTAGAGGTGCTTAGGTGAAGCCCTGCATCGGTAGCATCATCATCACCGTCACCACGCCGTCGTGCTGACGAAAATCTCTTGTGAAGCTTTGCTGGATCGGAGCTCGCGGGATGTCATCAAGTTGAACGTGTGCAGAACTCGGAGGTGCCGTGCGTTCGCTACTTGGATCGGTCGGATCGTGAAGACGTACGACTACATCAACCACGTTGTGCTAACGCTTCCGCATTCGGTCTATGAGGGTACGTGGACACACTCTCCCCTCTCGTTGCTATGCATCACCATGATCCTGTGTGTGCATAGGAATTTTTTGAAATTACTACGTTCCCCAACTGTGGCATCCGAGCCAGGTTATTGCGTAGATGTTATATGCATGAGTAGAACACAAGTGAGTTGTGGGCGATACAAGTCATACTGCTTACCAGCATGTCATACTTTGGTTGAGCGATATTGTTGGATGAAGCGGCCCAGACCGACATTACGCATACGCTTACGCGAGACTGGTTCTACTAACGTGCTTTGCACACAGGTGGCTGGCGGGTGTCAGTTTCTCCAACTTTAGTTGAACCGAGTATGGCTACGCCCGGTCCTTGAGAAGGTTAAAAAAACACTAACTTGACGAACTATTGTTGTGGTTTTGATGCGTAGGTAAGAACAGTTCTCACTCAGCCCGTAGCAGCCACGTAAAACTTGCAACAACAAAGTAGAGGACGTCTAACTTGTTTTTGCAGGGCATGTTGTGATGTGATATGGTAAAGACATGATGCTATATTTATTCTATGAGATGATCATGTTTTGTAACGGAGTTATCGGCAACTGGCAGGAGCCATATGGTTGTCGCTTTATTGTATGCAATGCAATCGCCCTGTAATTGCTTTACTTTATCACTAAGCGGTAGCGATAGTCGTAGAAGCAATAGTTGGTGAGATGACAACGATGCTACGATGGAGATCAAGGTGTCGCGCCGGTGACGATGGTGATCATGACGGTGCTTCGGAGATGGATATCACACGCATAAGATGATGATGGCCATATCATATCACTTCTATTGATTGCATGTGATATTTATCCTTTATGCATCTTATTTTGCTTTGATTGACAGTAGCATTATAAGATGATCTCTCACTAAATTTCAAGATAAAAGTGCCCTAATTATGCACCATTGCCAAAGTTCGTCGTGCCCAGACACCACGTGATGATCGGGTGTGATAAGCTCTACGTCCATCTACAACGGGTGCAAGCCAGTTTTGCACACGTAGAATAGTCAGGTTAAACTTGACGAGCCTAGCATATGCAGATATGGCCTCGGAACATTGAGACCAAAAGGTCGAGCGTGAATCATATAGTAGATATGACCAACATAGTGATGTTCACCATTGAAAACTACTCCATTTCACGTGATGATCAGTTATGGTTTAGTTGATATGGATCACGTGATCACTTAGATGATTAGAGGGATGTCTATCTTAGTAGGAGTTCTTAAGTAATTTCATCAACTGAACTTTAATTTATCATGAACCTAGTCCTGATAGTATTTGCATATCTATGTTGTAGATCAATAGCTTGTGATGTAGCTCCCCATTTATTTTTGATATGTCCGAGAGAAAAATAAGTTGAAAGATGTTAGTAGCAATGATGCGGACTAGCTCCGTGATCTGAGGGTTATCCTCATTGTTGCACAGAAGTATTATGTCCTTGATGCACCGCTAGGTGACGGACCTATTGCAGGAGCAGATGCACACGTTATGAACGTTTGACAAAGCTCGGTATGATGACTACTTAATAGTTTAGTGCACCATGCTTTACGGCTTAGAACTGGGACTTAAAAATTTTTTGAACGCCATGGAACATATAAGATGTTCTAAGAGTTGAAATTGGTATTTCATACTCATACCCGTGTCGAGAGGTATGAGACCTCTGACAGTACTTTGCCTACAAGATGGAGGAGAATAGCTCAACCAGTGAGCATGTGCTCAGATTGTCTGAGTACTACAATCGCTTGAATCAAGTGGGAGTTAATCTTCCGGATAAAAAGGTGATTGACAAAGTTCTCTAGTCACTATCACCAAGTTACTGGAACTTCGTGATGAACTATAATATGCAAGGGATGACGAAATTAATTCCCATGCTCTTTGCAATGCTCAAATCAGCGAAGGTAGAAATCAAGAAATAGCATCAAGTGTTAATGGTCAACAAGACCACTAGTTTCAAGAAAAGGCAAAGGGAAAGAAAGGGAACTTCAAAGAAGAATAGCAAGCAAGTTGCTGCTCCCATGAAGAAGCCCAAAGCTAGACCCAAGCCTGGAACTGAGTGCTACTACCACTACAAAAAAATACACTTCCATGATGATACATGTTTGTCACAGTAGGTCGCATTTTCTGTCATGCATGTACATCCATGACGATTTTATGACAGAATCAAGATAGTCATACCTGTGCTGTCATAGAAGTGTTCCATGACATTACCAAAATTATCATCACGGAAGTGTCCACTTCCATGACGATAAATCCCGCGTCACAGAAGTGCTTTCGTCAAGGGTGACCAACACATGGCATCCACCGTAACGGAATGCCGTTAAGCTATCGGGTCGGGTTTTGGATTCGATAACCCGTTAACAACCCCGACCAATGGGGATTTTCCACATGTCAAATCATCTTTGGCTGGAGGAAACACGTGTCGGCTCATCGTTGGGACAGATGTCATCCACTCATTGGACAGAAGGCGCCTATGATACGTCGACACGTGGCACGGCCCAACAGAGGCCCATTCCTATGAAAAGGCCGCCCCGTTTGACTTGGTCAAAAGGTGGCGGGCTGGCCCATGTAAAGCCTGTTAACGGTCTGTTCGCATATAGCCCATTTACAGCCCGCTAACCCAAGGCCCATTACGCCCTATCCGAATTAGGCCCAGTAGCGTCATCTGGGCCACACAATATGATTCCAGCCCGTTTTCACTTCTGGCCCATGTATGGTCCATGGTGTCCTTCGGCCCATATGAGGCACTATGTAACTCTTGGCCTATTAACGGCCCATGGCCAAAGAAAGTTATCCTGAAAAATCATATAGTCTGGCTATGCTCTATCTTCACCACACAAAATATTTAAATCATGCACAACCCCGATGACAAGCCAAGCAATTGTTTCATACTTTTGATGTTCTCAAACTTTTTCAATCTTCATGCAATACATGAGAGTGAGCCATGGATATAGAACTATAGGTGGAATAGAATGGTGGTTGTGGAGAAGAAAAAAAAGGAGAAGATAGTCTCACATCAACTAGGCGTATCAACGGGCTATGGAGATGCCCATCAATAGATATCAATGTGAGTGAGTAGGGATTGCCATGCAACGAATGCACTAGAGCTATAAGTGTATGAAAGCTCAACAAAAGAAACTAAGTGGGTGTGCATCCAACTCACTTGCTCACGAAGACCTAGGGCATTTTGAGGAAGCCCATCATTGGAATATACAAGCCAAGTTCTATAACGTAAAATTCCCACTGGTATATGAAAGTGCCAACGTAGGAGACTCTCTATCATGAAGATCATGGTGCTACTTTGAAGCACAAGTGTGGTAAAAGGATAGTAGCATTGCCCCTTCTCTCTTTTTCTCTCATTTTTTGTTTTTTGTTTTTTTGGCCTCTTTTTTCTCTTTTTTTTTATTTTTTGTCCGGAGTATCATCCTGACTTGTGGGGGAATCATAGTCTCCATCATGCTTTCCTCACTGGGACAATGCTCTAATAAT
The DNA here is from genome assembly GCF_056163025.1 of Triticum urartu. Taxonomy (NCBI): domain Eukaryota; kingdom Viridiplantae; phylum Streptophyta; class Magnoliopsida; order Poales; family Poaceae; genus Triticum; species Triticum urartu. The sequence continues at coordinate 155,815,230 of NC_141873.1, read as the reverse complement.
GATGTTTTGGGGAACATAGTAATTTCAAAAAATTCCTACGCACACACAGGGTCATGGTGATTTATAGCAACGAGAGGGGAGAGTGTGTCCACGTACCCTCGTAGACCAAATGCGGAAGCGTTAGCACAACACGGTTGATGTAGTTGTACGTCTTCACGATCCGACTGATCCAAGTACCGAACGCACGACACCTTCGAGTTCTGCACACGTTCAACTCGATGACGTCCCACGAGCTCCGATCCAGCAAAGCTTCACATGAGAGTTTCATCAGCACGACAGCGTGGTGACGGTGATGATGATGCTACCGATGCAGGGCTTCACCTAAGCACCACTACGATATAACCGAGGTGGAATATGGTGGAGGGGGGCACCACACACGGCTGGAATAGATCAACTGATCAAGTTGTGTCTCTCCAAGGGGTGCCCCTCTCCCCATATATAAAGGAGTGGAGGAGGGAGAGGGCCGGCCCTCTCTATGGCGCGCCCTAGGGGAGTCCTACTCCCACCGGAAGTAGGATTCCCCCTTTCCTAGTAGAACTATGAGCCCTTCCAAGTAGTAGGAGTAGGAGAGAAGGAAAGGGAAAAGAGAAGAAAAGGAAGGAGGGGGTGCCGCCCCTCCCCCTAGTCCAATTTGGACTAGGCCTTGGGGGGCGCGCGGCCTCTCCTCTCTCTTTCTCCTAAAGCCCAATAAGGCCCATCCACTCCCCGGTGAATTCCCGTAACTCTTCGGTACTCCGAAAAATACCCGAATCACTTGGAACCTTTCCGATGTCCGAATATAGTCGTACAATATATCGATCTTTACGTCTCGACCATTTCGAGACTCCTCGTCATGTCCCCGATCTCATCCGGGACTACGAACTACCTTCGGTACATCAAAACACAAAAACTCATAATACCGACCGTCACCGAACTTTAAGCATGCGGACCCTACGGGTTCGAGAACTATGTAGACATGAACGAGACACATCTTCGGTCAATAACCAATAGCAGAACGTGGATGCTCATATTGGCTCCCACATATTCTACAAAGATCTTTATCGGTCAAACCGCATAACAACATATGTTGTTCCCTTTGTCATAGGTATGTTACTTGCCCGAGATTCGATCATCGGTATCTCAATACCTAGTTCTATCTCATTACTGGCAAGTCTCTTTACTCGTTCCGTAATACATCTTCCCGTAACTAACTCATTAGTTACAATGCTTGCAAGGCTTATAGTGATGTGCATTACCGAGTGGGCCCAGAGATACCTCTCCGGCAATCGGAGTGACAAATCCTAATCTCGAATTACACCTACTCAACAAGTACCTTTGGAGACACCTATAGAGCACCTTTATAATCACCCAGTTATGTTGTGACGTTTGGTAGCATACAAAGTGTTCCTCCGGTAAACGGGAGTTGCATAATCTCATAGTCATAGGAACATGTATAAGTCAGGAAGAAAGCAATAGCAACATACTAAACGATCAAGTGCTAAGCTAACGGAATGGTTCAAGTCAATCACATTATTCTCCTAATGATGTGATCCCGTTAATCAAATGACAACTCATGTCTATGGCTAGGAAACAAAACCATCTTTGATCAACGAGCTAGTCAAGTAGAGGCATACTAGTGACACTTTGTTTGTCTATGTATTCACACATGTACTAAGTTTCCGGTTAATACAATTCTAGCATGAATAATAAACATTTATCATGATATAAGGAAATATAAATAACAACTTTATTATTGCCTCTAGGGCATATTTCCTTCAGTCTCCCACTTGCACTAGAGTCAATAATCTAGTTCACATCGTCATGTGATTTAACATCAATAGTTCACATCTTTATGTGATTAGTTCACATCTCCATGTGACTAACACCCAAAGGGTTTCCTAGAGTCAATAATCTAGTTCACATCGCTATGTGATTTACACCCAAAGAGTGATCATGTTTTGCTTGTGAGAAATTTAGTCAACGGGTCTGCCACATTCAGAGCCATATGTATTTTGCAAATTTTCTATGTCTACAATGCTTTGCACAGAGCTACTCTAGCTAATTGCTCCCACTTTCAATTTGTATCTAGATCGAGACTTAGAGTCATCTAGATCGGTGTCAAAAGCTTGTATCGATGTAACTCTTTACGACGAAATCTTTTATCACCTCCATAACCGAGAAATGTTTCCTTAGTCCTCTAAGGATAATTTTGACTGCTGTCCAGTGATCTACTCCTAGATCACCATCGTACTCCTTTGCCAAACTCAGCTAAGGTATACAGTAGGACTGGCAAACAGCATAGCATAATTTATAGAACCTATGACTGAGGCATAGGGAATGACTTTTCATTTTCTTTCTATTTTCTGCTGTGGTTGGGTTTTGAGTCTTTACTCAACTTCACACCTTGCAACACAGGCAAGAACTCCTTCTTTGACTGTTCCATTTTGAACTACTTCAAAATCTTGTCAGGGTATATACTCATTGAAAAAACTTATCAAGCGTCTTGATCTATCTCTATAGATCTTGATGCTCAATGTGTAAGCAGCTTCATCGAGGTCTTTCTTAAAAAACTCTTTTCAAACACTCCTTTATGCTTTCCAGAAAAATTCTACATTATTTCCGATCAACAATATGTCATTCACATATACTTATCAAAAATGTTGTAGTGCTCCCACTCACTTTCTTGTAAATACAGGCTTCACCGCAAGTCTGTATAAAACCATATTCTTTGATCAACTCATCAAAGTGTATATTCCAATTCCGAGATGCTTGCACCAGTCCATAGATGGATCGCTGGATCTTGCTCACTTTGTTAGCACCTTTAGGATTGACAAAACCTTATTGTTGCATCATATAACTCTTCTTTTAAGAAATCCATTAAGGAATGCAGTTTTGACATCCATTTGCCAGATTTCATAAAATGCGGCAACTGCTAACATGATTCGGACAGAGTTTTAAGCATCGATACGAGTGAGAAAATCTCATCGTAGTCAACACCTTGAACTTGTCGAAAACATTTTGTGACAATTCGAGCTTTGTAGATAGTAACACTACTATCAGCGTCCGTCTTCCTCTTGAAGGTCCATTTATTCTTAATGACTCACCGATCATCGGGCAAGTCAATCAAAGTCCACACTTTGTTTCTCATACATGGATCCCATCTCAGATTTCATGGCCTCAAGCCATTTCGCGGAATCTGGGCTCATCATCGCTTCCTCGTAGTTCGTAGGTTCGTCATGGTCTAGTAACATGACTTCCAGAAAGGATTTCCGTACCACTCTGGTGCGGACCATACTCTGGTTGTCCTACAAGGTTCGGTAGTAACTTGATCTGAAGTTTCACGATCGTCATCATTAGCTTCCTCACTAATTGGTGTAGAGATCACTAGAACTTGTTTCTGTGATGAACTACTTTCCAATTCGAGGGAAGGTACAATTACCTCAAGAAAGGATCCACTCTTTAGCAACCAAGATATTACCTTTCGGATCTGTGATAGAAGGTGTACCCAACAGATTTTTTTGGGTATCCTATGAAGACGCAATTTTCCGATTTAGGTTTGTGCTTATCAGGCTGAAATTTTTCACATAAGCATCACAACCCCAAACTTTAAGAAATGATAGCTTAGGTTTCTAGCCAAACCATAGTTCATACGGTGTCGTCTCAAAAGATTAGACGGTGCCCTATATAATGTGAATGTAGATGTCTCTAATGCATAACCCCAAAATGATAGTGATAAAGCGGTAAGAGACATCATAGATTGCACCATATCTAATAAAGTACGGTTACGATGTTCGGACACACCATTATGCTGTGGTGTTCCAGGTGGGACGAATTTGTGAAACTATTCCACATTGTTTTAATTAAAGACCAAACTTGTAACTCCAATATTCATCTCCACGATCAGATCGTAGAAACTTTGTTTTCTATCATGATGATTTTCCACTTCAATCTGAAATTCTTTGAAATTTTCAAATGTTTCAGACTTATGTTTCATCAAGTAGATATACCCATATCTGCTCAAATTATCTGTGAAGGTTAGAAAATAACGATACCCACCGCGAGCCTCAACACTCATCGGACTGCATACATCAGTATGTATTATTTCCAACAAGTTTGTTGCTCGCTCCATTGTTACAGAGAACGGAGTTTTAGTCATCTTACCCATGAGGCATGGTTCGCAAGCATCAACTAATTCATAATCAAGTGATTCCAAAAGCCCATCAACATGGAGTTTCTTCATGCGCTTTACACCAATATGACCCAAACGGCAGTGCCACAAATAAGTTGCACTATCATTATTAACTTTGCATCTTTTGGCTTCAATATTATGAATATGTGTATCGCTATGATCGAGATCCAACAAACCAATTTCATTGGGTGTATAACCATAGAAGGTTTTATTCATGTAAACAGAACAACAATTATTCTCTAACTTAAATGAATAATAGTATTGCAATAAACATGATCAAATCATATTCATGCTCAATGCAAACACCAAATAACATTTGTTTAGGTTCAACACTAATCCAGAAAGTATAGGGAGTGTGCGATGATGATCATATCATTCTTGGAGCTACTTCCAACACACATCGTCACTTCACCCTTAACTAGTTTCTGTTCATTCCGCAACTCCCGTTTCGAGTTACTACTCTTAGCAAATGAACTGGTATCAAATACTGAGGGGTTTGCTATAAACACTAGTATTGTACACATCAATAACATGTATATCAAATATACCTTCGTTCACTATGCCATCCTTCTTATCCGCCAAGTATCTAGGGCGGTTCCACTTCCAGTGACCATTTCCTTTGCAGTACACTACAAAAAAAGACACATCCGTGACATTTTGGGACGAACGAATTTTTTTCTGTCATACATATGACACTTCTATGACGATAATTGTGACAAAACTCGGTATCATCATAGATGTGGTGGGCTCCTACTTCTATGACAGAAAATGGGCTTTTCGTCCTGGGCGGGCCGGAGACGCAGCTGCATGACATTCTTTGGGCCATCCATGACGGAAAAAACCGTGGTAGAAGCGAGGGGGGATTTCGGGGAGTTCCCGGTTACAGTGGGAGGTCGGGGGCCGAGCGATGCACGTTTCTCTCGTACACGTACGCGCATGTGTGCGAGGCGTTGGCTCTAACTGAACCCGAGCAATGCGTTGGTCTCTAACTGAACCCGAGCGATTGCACTACAGGCTGCGCATTACTGAACCTGATCGAGCGATTCCTTCGCTACTGCTGCTAACTGAAGCCGATTGATTGGATGAACAGTGACCGTTGCGCGGGGGGGGGGGGGGGTGGATGAACAGTGAGCGGTTGCGTTGCCTCTGGATGAACAAGACCCCGTGGTGTGGAGGGCTGGATGAACAGTAGACGGTGGAGGGGTGCCCGTGGAGGGGTGGTTGAACAGGACCCCCTGGTGTGGAGGGCTGGATGAACAGTAGACGGTGGAGGGGTGCCCGTGGAGGGGTGGTTGAACAGTAGCCGATAGAGTAGCGCGTGATGAGGACATCAATACCATTGTTACACCCACAGCCCCTACTGTTACATATACTGGACCAATTACTAGAGCTCACGCGCGCCAATTAAATTACCAGGTACTTTCGTTTCTTGGTAATGATTCTAATGTTCATGAGATTATGATGCTGCCTAAATTGGATACATTTGTTTTGCTTACAAATGAAGGGCCTAGCTTGGAGAAGGATGAACATTGGAGCAAGAACACGCATGGAGTTGATGGCATGCGCAAGGGGATCAAGAACGGAGTTACAAGTGATGATTTCAGGACTTTGAAGCCGCCATAAGGAGTGCATGAAGCTTTGGACGAAATATACAAGATGCCACTTCATAATATTCGTCCATAGGCTATTCTAGGTGCTGCGTCACCTTATTAATGGGCCAGGCCCATGTAATTTCGAAATACTTAAGTATAGGCTATTTTTAGAGTCCGTATGTGTGGGGAAACAAGAGTTAGGGTTGGTTTCGGACCCCACCCTCAAGGGCCACGAAATTTCCCCCTCTTCCTCCATATATACAGCCCTTAGGGCGTAGTTTAGACTTTGGGTTTTGTTTAGATTAAAAGTTCGCCATAGCTGCAACTTCGCGTACTTCGTTTTTGTCCAACGACTAGACCAAGACGTCACAGAACCCCACCTTGATCAATAAAGCTTTCATCTTATATTCGCAATATCACGATTGCAATCTCAGTTTCTTGCTTGTTCTTTGTTTGCTCGCAGGAAACAGACCCTCGTGGTCAGGTTGATCGTGCTCTGGCATGGTCAATAACCCTCGGAAGTTGGTTTAGCGATTGCCAAGGCGCGACGTCTCGCACGTTCGTAGTCGGATCGTCAAGGTCGACTCCCACAGAAAACGATAGCCACCATCTCATCGAAACATTGGGACACCTTAGCCTCTATCAAGTGGTATCAGATTTCCAGGTTGCTCGGTGAGATTTTACAGTTTTTCGTAGATTAGATCGAGTCTGTTCATCATACCTACAGTCCACGAAAAAGCCAGAAAAAAAATTAGGGTTAGTTCATCATATCCGAACCAATCTGAGCCTTTGCATAATCTTTTTAGGGTTTTTGCTTTGTTGAATTTGCGGTTGCATCGTCGTGTCAAGTTGCTGGTCTTAGAGTCTAGTCTTTTAGAGTTTCGAGTTCTGGTCATAAGTTGTCACGCCGCCGCCGCACCATCATCATCGCCTTGCCATCTACCACTTTTGCTTATCCGCCACCGCTCTGAATCCATATCCATATACCACCACCAATCCGTATCCATATACCACCACCGCTACCATATACCACCACCGCTGCCATATACCACAACCATATATCCACCACCAATCCGAGTTCTTCTCATATTAGGTTTGTTCTTGAGATCAATCTAAATTCCGATTCGTGTTTCCTTGCCTGCGTAGGTCTCGAAAAAAAAGAGTCTGGAGACCCCCGGGCAGTTTTTAGGCCAAAATTTTCACGGGCAATTTTTTTTCCCTATCCTATTTTTAGGCTTTTCTGAGTCTTTTGAGCCACGTGACATCATAGTGATTTTTTGTCGCACTTTTTCGTCGTCGCTGCCCTGATTTCCAAAAAAAGTGAAAAAAAAAATTCGTGCCCATCCTATCAGTTTGACGAGGGAAGAGTTTTGAGACACTCGCCATTATAGTGATTTTTCGCAAAAAAAAGAGGAGCGCAAAAAAAAAGAGTTCCAGAGTGTGCTTTTCCCTTATTTACGTGCAGCGCCGTGATTTTGTTAGTGTTCTAGGCTCGCGTCTCTAGCACGGTCTAGCCTAGGACCAGCACAGTACCGTCGTTGAGCGTTTATTCAACTTTGCATCTCTGAATTGATTATTGCTGACCCTTTTGCTACCATACTATAAGCCTTCCCAGCTCCACATACATCTACGTCGTGCGTTTGACTCTCCCTGTCAATCGCTCTATCCAAGCTTTTGAGATTTTTGACTACAATGGTTGCCGATCACCGCCTGCTGCTGGGTAAGAACTCGTAAGAATTTGAGATTTGCTTGACGGATTTGTGACACCCGCCACCACCACCACTTGTTAGTAGTCTGTAGGATCATCTTCTTGTGTGTTTCTATTGCTGCTAACCATGCCAGGATCACAAGCCGACGAGACTGACTGGGAGAACTTGACGAACAAGGAGCTTCATGATACGTTTCAGCAAATGATGAGTGTACAGGTGCAAGATGTGATAAACAGATTTGAAGAGGCCATGGAGAAGATAGATGGCATGGAGAAGACGTTTGAAACAAAGCTCGATAACAAGTTTGCTGAATTGCTTTCGCGTTTTCCACCACCACCACCGGCTGCTCCTGCCGCACCTCTGCAACAACAGCAACAACACCGACTACCTCCACGTCGGGAAACAGCCCTCCGCCGAGCGAGCCGTGTCCCTCTTCAGTCGGGCCAAACTGCTGGTGCTGCTGTTGATACTTCTGTGGCTCCTACTGCTGATGTGGAGGAGGATGATTATGTGGGAGATTATGAGGATGAGGTTGATCAAAATCATAACTACGTGCCACCACCAGCACAGCAACCACCAGGTCGTCCACATGCAAATAATGGCAATGGTAGGGCTCACCCTCAGGTACGAGATCATGACCATCTCCCTAAACTAAAATTGAATATTCCACCATTTGAGGGTAGATATGTTCCTGATATATATCTTACTTGGGAGTTAGAAACTGAACAACGATTTACATGTTTACAATATCCCGAGGAGAGACGTGTTCCTGTTGCTGTTTGTGCTTTCACTAGTTTTGCATGTGTTTGGTGGTCTGAGCATTGTAGATTATATCCTATTCCGACTACTTGGGCTGCTTTGAAAACTGCTATGCGTACTCGTTGGGTTCCACCATATTATCAACGTGAATTACTTCAAAAATTGCAGCGCTTAAGATAGGGAAAAAATTTCTGTAGAAGAATATTATCAGGAATTACAAACTGGCATGATTAGATGTGGTATTGTTGAGGAGAATGAAGCTATGCTTGCACATTTTATGGGTGGATTAAATAGAGAGATTCAGACGATTCTAGAGTATAAGGAGTATACTAATATCACTCGTTTATTCCATCTTGCTTGTAAAGCTGAATGTGAAGTGCAGGATCGACAGGCATTGGCGCGGACTAACTTTTCTGCAGGTCGACCTTCATCATGGACACCACGTGCATCATCTACTTCCACACGTTCTGCTACACCGGTGCCTCCGTCGACTGCCACCTCCAACCGTGATACAATAAAGCAGGCACAATCACCACTATCTGCCAAGAGCACACCTTCTGGGCCTGCAAAGAGCTCTTCTTCATCCATGGCATCAACAGGGCAAACACATGATATTATTTGTCGACGTTGCAAGGGTGGAGGTCATTATGCGAGAGAATGCCCATCTAAGCGTGTGATGATTGTTACTGAGGGTGGTGGGTATGAGTCCGCTAGTGACTATGATGAGGAGACTTTGGCTCTTATTACACGTGAAGAACACGGTGGAGACGATTCTGATCATGAGACGCAATACATGGCTCCTGAAGATGCTGACAGGTATGAATGTTTAGTTGCTCAACGTGTTTTGAGTGTGCAGGTTACACAAGCTGAGCAAAATCAGAGGCATAATTTGTTCCATACAAAGGGAGTTGTGAAGGAACGTTCTGTTCGCGTGATCATAGATGGAGGGAGCTGCAATAACTTGGCTAGCATGGAGATGGTGGAGAAGCTATCTCTCACCACAAGACCACATCCACATCCTTACTACATCCAATGGTTCAACAACAGCGGCAAGGTTAAGGTAACACGTACTGTTCGTGTGCATTTTAGTATCTCTACATATGCTGATTATGTTGATTGTGATGTGGTACCTATGCAAGCATGTTCCTTATTACTTGGTAGACCATGGCAATTTGATAAAAATTCTGTACACCATGGTAGAAACAATCAGTATACTCTTGTTCATAACGATAAAAATATTACTTTGCTTCCTATGACTCCTGATTCCATTTTGAAAGATGATATTAATAGAGCTAATAAAGCAAAACAGGAGACAAATAAGAGTGAAAATTAGATTGTGGCAAAAGAATTTGAGCACCAAATGAAGCCTAATAATAAACCATCTACTGTTGTTTCTGAAATTAAATTGAAAAGTGCATGTTTACTTGCCACCAAATCTTATATTGATGAGCTAGATTTTAGCAAATCTGTTTGCTATGCTTTTGTGTGCAAAGAGGCATTATTTTCATTCGAGGACGTGCCTTCCTCTTTGCCCCCTGTTGTCACTAACATTTTGCAGGAGTTCGCTGACGTCTTTCCACAAGACGTGCCACCGGGATTACCACCTATTCGAGGGATTGAGCATCAAATTGACTTAATTCCCGGTGCTTCGCTACCCAACCGTGCACCATACCGTACCAATCCAGAGGAGACGAAGGAGATTATGCGTCAAGTACAAGAACTGCTCGACAAAGGTTATATACGCGAATCCCTTAGTCCTTGTGCTGTTCCTATCATTTTAGTGCCGAAAAAGGATGGTACATCGCGTATGTGCGTTGATTGTAGAGGCATTAATAATATTACTATTCGTTATCGTCATCCTATTCCTAGGCTAGATGATATGCTTGATGAATTGAGTGGCTCTACAATATTCTCCAAAGTTGATTTGCGTAGTGGATACCATCAAATTCGTATGAAGTTGGGTGATGAGTGGAAAACAGCATTTAAAACTAAGTTTGGATTATATGAGTGGTTAGTCATGCCTTTTGGGTTAACTAATGCACCTAGTACCTTCATAAGGTTAATGAACGAAGTTTTACGTGCTTTCATTGGACGATTTGTGGTAGTTTACTTTGATGACATATTGATTTATAGCAAATCTTTGGAGGAACATTTGGAACATTTACGTGCTATTTTTATTGCTCTACATGATGCACATTTGTTTGGAAACCTTGGAAAGTGCACCTTTTGCACCGACCGAGTATCTTTTCTTGGCTATGTTATTACTCCACAGGGAATTGAAGTTGATAAAGCCAAGATTGAAGCTATTGAGAGTTGGCCGCAGCCCAAAACGGTCACACAAGTGAGGAGTTTCCTTGGCCTCGCTGGTTTCTATAGGCGTTTTGTGAGAGATTTCAGCACCATTGCTGCACCTCTCAACGAGCTTACAAAGAAGGATGTGCCTTTTGTTTGGGGTACCGCACAGGAAGAAGCCTTCATGGTATTGAAAGATAAGTTGACACATGCTCCTTTACTCCAACTTCCTAATTTCAATAAGACTTTTGAGCTTGAATGTGATGCTAGTGGAATTGGATTAGGAGGTGTGTTATTACAAGATGGAAAACCTGTTGCATACTTTTCTAAAAAATTGAGTGGGCCTAGTCTGAACTATTCTACTTATGATAAAGAATTATATGCTCTTGTTCGGACCTTAGAAACATGGCAACATTATTTATGGCCCAAGGAATTTGTTATACATTCTGATCATGAATCTTTGAAACACATTAAAAGTCAAGCAAAACTGAACCGTAGACATGCTAAATGGGTTGAATTCATTGAGACTTTCCCTTATGTCATTAAACACAAGAAGGGTAAAGAAAATGTTATTGCTGATGCCTTGTCTCGTCGTTATACTATGCTTTCACAACTTGACTTTAAAATATTTGGTTTGGAGACCATCAAAGATCAATATGTTCATGATGCTGAATTTGAAGATGTATTGCAGAATTGTAAGGAAGGGAGAACTTGGAACAAGTTCGTTCTTAACGATGGATTTGTGTTTCATGCTAACAAGCTATGCATTCCAGCTAGCTCCGTTCGTCTTTTGTTGTTGCAGGAGGCGCATGGAGGAGGATTAATGGGACACTTTGGCGTCAAGAAGACGGAGGGTATACTTGCTACACATTTCTTTTGGCCAAAGATGAGACGGGATGTTGAGCGTTTTGTTGCTCGCTGCACTACATGTCAAAGAGCTAAGTCACGACTCAATCCTCATGGTTTATATATGCCTTTGCCTGTACCTAGTGTTCCTTGGGAGGATATATCTATGGACTTTGTTTTAGGTTTACCTCGAACAAAGAAGGGGAGGGATAGCATATTTGTTGTCGTGGATAGGTTCTCGAAAATGGCACACTTTATACCATGTCATAAAAGCGATGATGCTGTTAATGTTGCTGATTTGTTCTTTCGTGAAATTATTCGCTTACATGGTGTGCCAAATACTATTGTTTCAGATCGTGATACTAAATTTCTTAGCCACTTTTGGAGATGTTTATGGGCTAAGTTGGGGACTAAGCTGCTTTTTAGTACTACTTGTCACCCCCAAACTGATGGACAAACTGAAGTAGTCAATAGAACATTGTCTACTATGCTTAGGGCTGTTTTGAAGAATAACAAGAAAATGTGGGAAGAATGCTTGCCTCATATTGAATTTGCTTATAATCGTTCATTGCATTCTACTACTAAGATGTGCCCTTTTGAAATTGTGTATGGTTTCCTACCTCGTGCACCTATTGATTTGTTGCCTCTTCCATCTTCAGAGAAGGTTAATTTTGATGCTAAAGAACGTTCTGAATTGATTTTAAAAATGCATGAGTTAACTAAGGAAAACATTGAGCATATGAATGCTAAATATAAACTTGCTGGAGATAAGGGTAGAAAACATGTTGTGTTTGCGCCTGGAGATCTTGTTTGGTTACATTTGCGTAAAGATAGATTTCCTAATCTGCGCAAATCAAAGCTAATGCCACGTGCTGATGGTCCTTTTAAGGTGTTAGAGAAAATAAATGATAATGCATATAAACTTGAGCTACCTGTAGATTTTGGGGTTAGTCCCACTTTTAACATTGCAGATTTGAAGCCTTATTTGGGTGAGGAAGATGCGCTTCCGTCGAGGACGACTTCATTTCAAGAAGGGGAGGATGATGAGGACATCAATACCATTGTTACACCCACAGCCCCTACTGTTACATATACTAGACCAATTACTAGAGCTCGCGCACGCCAATTAAATTACCAGGTACTTTCGTTTCTTGGTAATGATTCTAATGTTCATGAGATTATGATGCTGCCTAAATTGGATACATTTGTTTTGCTTACAAATGAAGGGCCTAGCTTGGAGAAGGATGAACATTGGAGCAAGAACACGCATGGAGTTGATGGCATGCGCAAGGGGATCAAGAACGGAGTTACAAGTGATGATTTCAGGACTTTGAAGCCGCCATAAGGAGTGCATGAAGCCTTGGACGAAATATACAAGATGCCACTTCATAATATTCGTCCATAGGCTATTCTAGGTGCTGCATCACCTTATTAATGGGCCAGGCCCATGTAATTTCGAAATACTTAAGTATAGGCTATTTTTAGAGTCCGTATGTGTGGGGAAACAAGAGTTAGGGTTGGTTTTGGACCCCACCCTCAAGGGCCACGAAATTTCCCCCTCTTCCTCCATATATACAGCCCTTAGGGCGTAGTTTAGACTTTGGGTTTTGTTTATATTAAAAGTTCGCCATAGCTGCAACTTCGCGTACTTCGTTTGTGTCCAACGACCAGACCAAGACGTCACAGAACCCCACCTTGATCAATAAAGCTTTCATCTTATATTCGCAATATCCCGATTGCAATCTCAGTTTCTTGCTTGTTCTTCATTTGCTCGCAGGAAACAGACCCTCGTGGTCAGGTTGATCGTGCTCCGGCATGGTCAATAACCCTCGGAAGTTGGTTTAGCGATTGCCAAGGCGCGACGTCTCGCACGTTCGTAGTCAAATCATCAAGGTCGACTCCCACAGAAAACGATAGCCACCATCTCATCGAAACATCGGGACACCTTAGCCTCTATCAGCGCGCGGTGGAGGCTGGATGAACAGGAGCCCGTGGAGGCTGGAGGAGGTCGACGGTAGCCCGTGGAGGCTGGAGGAGGTCGACGGTGGAGATGAAAAATATCATGTGGAGTCCCGTTTTGCGGTACGCCACACCCCTCCCGATGAACAGGACCCCCGTTTCGACCGTAGCGCTCCAACACAAGTCCGTTTCCTCCGTTTTGCGGTACGCCACACCCCTCCCGATCAACAGGACCCCCGTTTTGACCGTAGGAGGTCCGTTTCCTCCGTTTTGCGGTACGCCAGACCCCTCCCGATGAACAGGATCCCATTTCAAACGTGGCCGGTTGAACACAAGGCCGTTTCCTCCGTTTTGTGGTACGCCAGACCCCTCCCGATGAATAGGATCTCGTTTCGAACGTGGCCGGTCGAACACAAGGCCGTTTCCTCCATTTTGCGATACGTCAGGGCTCGTTTCCATCGCCTGTTCCGTCCAAGCCCTCCCGATGAACACGACCACGCATTCCATTCCGACCCAGCCGGTTGGCTCCCACGCGTTCCGTTGCCTCCCAATGAACACAACACATTCTGTTGCCTGCCCATGAACACGACGCATTCCGTTGCCTCCCCATGAACACGACGCATTCCGTTGCCTCCCCATGAACACGACGACGATGCTATTTCTCCGTTCCGACCCAGCCATGTACACGAGCCCTGGCCGTACGTATGCGCGAGTAGGCGTTCGAGACCCCGCCCGTATGTACACATACGTGGCCGTATTTTCTTTCTTGCACCCTGGCCGTTGTACGTACGTGTACATGCTACGTGTGTGCCTCTACTACGAGACGTGCGCGCCTCTACATCGACCAGTATGTACGTACACGTTCGCGACCAGAATGACAACGCTACGTACGCTTCGACTAGGTGGGTCCCGACTGTCAGGCACTTCCTTGCGTGCGAAGATGTAGCTGGTGGGTCCCAGCAGTCAAGGGGTGAATCATTTTGTTTTTTGTTTTGCCCGGACGCACTTCCTTCCGTGCAAAGGTGTAGCTGGTGGGTCCCAGCAGTCAGGGGGAAACGTTCTTTCGCGAAATACGGTTGCCCGTTTGGTGGGTCCCTGCTGTCAGGTGGAGGAATAATTATTTTGCACGTAATAAGGAGGCACTTCCTTGCTGCGGCCGTGGACCAAACTGTCAGCCTCTCCACGTACAGTCCACGTCCGACGGAAGCCGTTCCTTGACCACGTTGACCACGCCGCGCCGAGAGCACTAGGGCGGTAGACGACGACGAGGCCTAGGAAGGGGACGACGCGGAGCCGGGGAAGACGCGGCAGTGGATGCCCACGCGTAGAGGAGTACAAGGGTTCACTGGTTCGCTGCGGTGTGAGGCTGCCGTCGCCGCAGAATAACAGGGGTGTGGGTGAGTAGAGGGATGGCCTGGCCAGCGGTGGGAGTAGTAGGGGGCGGTGAGGCCTCCGCCATGTCGCAGCCGGCCATGGGAGGCAGGAGCACGAGGCACGACCGGCGCTGGTTTGGGCGGCTGGAGCAAGAAGACCAGAGGTTGAAGAAGCACTATGGTCGTTGGATGGACATCGTATGATCACTGGAGCTAGAATCGTGCATATTGACTAAGTTGACAAAGCCCTCCGTCCCCGTCAACTTAGTAGGCCCACAAGTCAGCCTGCCACTATACTGGGTCCCAGCTAACAGGGGGAGTATTCATTTTTTGTGCATAATAAGGAGGCACTTCCGGTGGGTCCGAGCAGTCAGCGGCGGTAACGTTTTTTTCGCGAAATACAGAGGCCCTTTCGGTGGGTCCCTGATGTCAGGTGGAGGAATCATTATTTTGCGCGTAATAAAGAGGCATTTCCTTGCGTGCGGCCGTGGACCCAGCTGTCGGCCTCTCCACATACAGTCCACTTCAGATGCATGTCGGTCGTTGACCATGTTGACCAGGCCGCGCCGAGAGCACCAGGGCGGTGGACGACAGCGAGGCCTAGGAAGGGAACGACACGGAGGCAGGGAAGACCCGGCAGTTGTTTCCCACGCGGAGGGGAGTACGACTGTACGAGGGTTTACTGGTTCGTCTGCCGTTGCCGGAGAATAACAGCAGGTGTGGGTGAGTAGAGGGATGGATAGGCCAGTGATGGGAGTACGGTGGGGCCGTGAGGCCTGCGCGGCAGCAGAGCCGGCCGCGGGGAGGAGGGAGCAGGCAGTCCCGCCGGCGCTTGTTTGAGCGGCTAGAGCAGGAAGAGCAGAGATTGAAGAAGAGCGACGGCCGTTGGATGGACATCGTACGGTCATTGGAGCTAGAATCGTTCATATTGACTAAGTTGACAAAGCCCTCCGTCCCCGTCAACTTAGTAGGCCCACAAGTCAGCCTCCCACCATGGTGGGTCCCAGCTAGCAGGGGGAGTATTCATTTTTCTGTGTGTAATAAGGAGGCACTTCCGGTGAGTCCGAGCTGACAACGAGGGGAACGTTTTTTTCATGAAATACGGTGGTCCGTTCGGTGGGTCCCAGTAGTCAGGGGCAAACATTTTTTTCATGAAATACAGTGGCCCGTTCGGTGGGTCCCAGCTGTCATGGGGGAAACATTTTTTCCACGAAATACTGGTGGCCAGTCTGGTGGGTCCCTGCTGTCAGGTGGAGGAATAATTATTTTGCGCGTAATAAGGAGGCACTTCCTTGCGGCTGCCGTGTACCCAGCTGCCTGCCTCTCAACGTACATTACTCTTCCGATGGAAGTCGGTCGTTGACCACGTTGACCATGCCGCGCCGAGAGCACCATGGCGGTGGACGACGGCGAGGCCTAGGAAGGGGACGACGCAGAGCCGGGGAAGACACGACAGTGGATGCCCACACGGAGAGGAGTACGAGGGTTCACTGGTTCGGTTGCGGTGTGAGGCTGCCATCGCCGCAGAATAACAGGGGAGTGGGTGAGTGGAGGGATGGCCTGGCCAGTGGTGGGAGTAGTATGGGGACGGTGAGGCCTCCGCGGCAGCACAGCCGGCCACGGGAGGCAGGAGCATGCGGCACGACCGGCGCAGCTTTGGGCGGCTGGGGCAAGAAGACCAGAGGTTGAAGAAGAACTACGGCCGTTGGATGGACATCGTTGACCACGCCGCCCTGAGATCACCAGGGCGGTGGACGACGGCGAGGCCTACGAAGGGAACGACACGGAGCTGGGGAAGAGATGGCAGTGGCTGCCCACGCGGTGGAGAGTATGAGGGTTGACTGGTTCGGCTGCGGTCGCCGGAAAATAACAGGAGGTGTGGGTGAGTAGAGGGATAGACAGGCCAGGGATGCGAGTATGATGGGGACGTGAGGCCTGCCCGGCAGCACTGCCGGCACGGGAGGAGGGAGCAGGCGGTTCCGACGGCGCTGGTTTGGGCGGCTGGGGCAGGAAGATCAGAGACTGAAGAAGCACGATTGCCGTTAGATTGACATCTAACGGTCTCACGCTGGTAGAGTCGATTGTTGACTAAGTTTATTTTTTGAGAAACCTTGTGTACGAATGAACTTAGTAGGCCCACAAGTCAGCCTCCAAATCTGTGGCAGACAACATAAATCCCATTTGCTATTTTTTATAATTTGCAGCCCATTTGCTAATTCTTAAGTAATTTATTACTGCCCATTTTCTGCCCAGGACCACAGTCAAAAAGTTAAACCTTATTTTGCATATTTCGGTGGAGTCCGAACTGTTGTAATCCCGAAATGATAAACATTTTTAAGAACTTATTGATTTGCCAAAAAATCGTTTTGTTTTTGTAAGCAAATAAGACGTGGGACAATTGAGGTGGTTTAAGGGAAAACCAGTGGTAAAAAATCAGCGCTGGGTGGGAAAAAACAACAAAAATAAGGATGTAAATATGAAAAGGGAATTTTATGTGTTTTCAATATAATGAGATGTGTATATGAACTAGTAAAACTATAGGTAGAGATTAGAAAACAGATGTAGGACATGCATTTCAAGAGGATAATAGAACTGGGCTGTGTGTTTGATTCAGTAAAAAAACTGCCTGCGGATGTTGTAAGACAAAATATAACTAACGCTGGCGGGCCAGAGGCCAGTAGATACCTGCTGGATCTTTGTGCCCCGTTGTTGTCATGGGCTAGGCCCGTTTAAAACAAAACCAACCCTGGGCAGTCTACAGCCCAGTTGAAACTTGCTCGACCTGAAAAAACATTATACGTGCTCAATAAACGAGAGAATTCTGCAAGTACAGAATGATAACTGGGATGCAGCACAGATATTGTTTTTTTATCATGATAATAAGTGCATGCACTTGTTTCGAAAATTTGGAGAACTAGGAATTCGAACGGCGGGTGCTTATGCTACCCATCAAATAAAAATCAGGTGCCTGAAAATTTGTTTCGAAACAAATAATTCAGCTTTATATCCACGTCGACCCTTGGCATGATGGTTGGAAGCAAATGCAAGTTCATACCAAAAGATCGTTAACAACAATACCAACTTGCGGACGACAAGGTAGTACAACTACCAATACCAAACTAACTTATAATCTTTTTACTCCTGGCCCTAGTGTTCGTCTGGTAGAAAATCTTGCAGAGGACCAGCTCCCGCTCCTTCTCTTGCTCCAGGTCCCCGAGGTGGTACTGGTGCATCACCCAGTTGGTCCTCTGCTGGTCGAAGTTCTTGTTGGTGTGCAGCACCAGAACCTTTTTTGATGCCCGTCTGCCGGCCGTTGACCATCACCGGCAAGGTATTGCCGGTCTTGTGCCACATCGCGTGCATGCCGCACTCCGACTGTATCTTGCGACGCGTCCACGTGCCCCTTTTGAACGCCCTGAATTGCGCTGGAAGAAATACTTCCTTAGGCCACTCAGTGTGATACCTGCAGTATTGTGGAATACAGATTTTAGTGTACCTAGTTGGCATTTTCATAACATCTTCGGCATGTTGCAGTCACTTGTTTCACTTTTTATTAACTGTCAAATTGTAATTGCTTCACCAGGTATGCGTCTAAAAAGAAAAATAGAGCTATAAACAAAGGAATATGTTTGTGCAAGTAGACGGCCTATCGGTGTCTTACCTGGAAGTTTCTCAGGTTGGGTGTAGCATATGTCGTGCTCGCTATCGAAGGTTGCTATGAACAAATCGATGAGAGACTGAAATCTCGCACTGTCAGCACTCACTTTGGCCTCAAGGTGCTCGATCAGCTCCTGATCCATGGGATCAAACTTTACGCCAGCCGGCAGCACCGGCCAATCCTTCTTCGGCTTGCATCGATAATTCCAGTTATATGGTACTCAATGTATGATCAATCGACTGTTTTAAGTGAATGATGAAAGATTTCGGCAGATAAGTGGTACTCCAAATCTGAAGTCCAGAATACCCGAACACGCCACCGGGATTCGTGTGTCACCTCACGCGCAGCATGTTGTCACGTCATTTCAATGTGTGGACATGATGAATAATTTGACCGACGTATACTAGTACTGCTACTGTACTACTTACTAGTCGTATTTAGTGTCACAATTTATACATAGGTTTAACTAACAAGTACACACTTGAAGCCTAACTGATATATATATGGCTTCTGCACATCATCTCCATCATCATTATCAGTACATCCTACACAGGTGAGTTAGGATGCACTTGATCCCAGGAAGGTATCTATCCTTCAAACCAGAGAAGTGCTTCAAACTAACAACAGTACATAATATCCAACAAAAGAGGGTCGTGCTATAGCAGCAGAATACATGGCTCAGTCTAGATATCAGCACGAATCAAGTTGTGCATATTTGCTGTTGGCATGAACCACATCGCCACATGTTGGGTTTGCAAAAGCCATCCATCGCATGGAAGCTTGATGCCTTTCACACACTGAAGATTATCTGGCAACAAGCTGTGTCGACGAATCTCTGGATATGGTGATTCATGAAACCCATGGTATGATGTGTAAACATATCCCCCCTCGCGAATGGAAGTTGCATAGCACAGTAATCATCGCCGGTGATATGATCGATGATTGGTTGGATGATCGGATAATTGAGCCCGAGGAACAAGGAGTGGTTGCCGAGGCTATAAACCCGCCTCCAGTTGAATACGCCTGGCCCGACGGAGCTGGGATCTTTCTCAAACACGAAGCAGCCATAGCCATCAATGTCACGAACGCCCCATGCATTGTACTGCATGTGGTTTGATGTAATGGTTTGGTCAATTTGGTACGTGCGAATGAGCATCAAATGACCGCCGTTAGCTGAACGAGTGATAAACCACCACCCATCGGCTGGTATGATTCCAGGTCCTGGAATCATGAAGGCCAGCGCATTTGCGTCTGCTGCAACAATTCAAATTGGAGACCAAAAGGACAATAATAAACAATCATGTTCAGAGTATGTGTGGAATTAAGATTATTATAACAGTGACACATATCATAGACAGAGAATTGCAATGTCGTGGTCATAATCATACCCCAAGTTAAAAAAAATAAGCCAATGGCTTTCATATTCTAGGAATATGTCATGGTTCAAACATCATGTAACAATGAGAGGAAAATAGCTATGACAGTGCCTACTCATATTCTACCATAGCACTTACTACTACTGTTCTCATATCAACTCTAAGCAATAACATGCGTTGTTATAAAAATCTTGTAAACGAGAGTAACATATAGCAATCATGATGTTATGCTCATAATATGTATTCTAACAATCATTAGATGCCAATTGTTCTCATATCAACTCTAACAATAACATGTGTGGTCATAAAAATCTAGAAAATGAGAGGAACATATAGCAATGATGTGGTTATAGACATGCTATACATTCTAAATTTGTAACAAATGAACAGGCAGTCGTATTCATAAGGTAAAGATGAGATGAGATAGAAAAATTACACGACGATAGATTCCACCAGTATAGGCAGCCAATCTGTCGTCGACCGCGTAAACGATGCCATCATGCACTATAGCATCAGACAGAAATGTTGCCTCAACAGGATTGATGATGCGCCATAACCATGTATGGCGACCGGATTCCAGATAGACTAATCCCATGTTGAACAAGGCAATGAGCTTGTAATCCATGTAGTCTTCTGATGGTGTGGGCACTTCGCAGATTACAACTTTCTGCAAACAGAGGTTGAGCCAAAAGCTTGACGTGTCTCGTGCGTAGTAGGCAGGAGTGTCCGGCGGGTCGCGAGGCTTGATGGTGGCGGTATCCAACGATGGAAGGGTGATCTCTCGCTGGGTGTAGATATCCATGAGACGCCACGGACTACCGGTGTGGTGGATGAGGACGATCCAGTTGGCCTTCATGCCCGCCCAGTAGTGGCCGCGCATGAAGGACAGGTGGATGGGTAGTGGTAGCATGTCGAGGGGCACCACGGCAACCTCCGTAGGATCGTCAAGCCGGTGTCTGGGCCACCTGTGAGGATCGGGCATCAGCAAGCAGGGTGTCTTGAAAAGAGCCGGCCGGTTGCAGGCGAGTAGATGGTACAAAGACACCGAGAATGCGTCCAGACGGACGGTGCTGAGTAGGTCCATACAACTACAGATCTGCTCCAAGAGAACATCGGGGAGGGAATTCCAATCACGGCTCTGTGTGTCAGTCGGTTCTGCCATTGGGGTTTTCGGTGCCTGCGAGCCAGCGGGGAAGTGGATTCGGGCGGGCAAGCGAAGAAGCTTCTCCTCGTGTGGCCGAGCAATGAGCGGGGGATATGGTATGCGCGAGCTACCAAGGAAGATGGCGTGGGCGGACGAGCAGTGAGCGGGGGTAAATGGTGTGCGGCCGACGATGGGGGAGAGAGGAGGAAGAAGAAGAGATGGCAGTACTAGGTAAGGTTGATTTAGTAACACCAACACGCTGGTTCAGCTTATTAATTACGTGTCCCATCTGCTGCAGCGTGTATTGTCACTTCACTGCGAAGACTAGTTGAATAGTTCTCTCTGACCGAGATGGGGAATAATGGATCGCGAGGACTTCCTTTCTACAGTATCCCTATGCCTCTACGCTCACTTCACTCATTTTGCTCCGTACTAGTCACTTGTTGAAATCTGTAGAAAGACAAATACTCCATATTTGTGAACAGAGGGAGGCTTTTACTCCGTACTATTTGGGAACGGAGGGAGTATCACCATATGGAGGGAACATAGGAAGCTTGAAATATGAACATGTCAATGGGAGGGAGTAAGCCCCATGCATGCATGCATGCATGCAACATAAAACACTCACATGTACACATGGACGCACGCAACACTCACGCACCCATGCGGCACACAGCACACGACACAGCACACACGCTCACGCTCAAGTGCTCAACCTACTCCCTACGTCCGTGAAAGACTATACATTTAGAGATTTACACATTGACCAGGGCATAATTAACGCCCAAAAGTAGCAGACTTATGCATGCATGCAACCATTGAGATAAGAAGATTAAATGAAGGCCATTGCATGTTGTAATTAAGGATAGACATGTAGCCTATACCTACAGCACAAGTTGGTGCATTAGTCAATCAATATCGATTTAGATTAAAGGCTAAATGCATTGGAATTGTAGATGTACATCATGTACTACACTCTTTGTTTTATAGCCGATGTACACTCTTTGTTGGAAGACCGAGGGAGGACACGTGCATGCACTCACATACACAGCCAGGGCGGTTCGCGCACAAGGGTTGGGCTCGTGTCGCGCCTACGTAAAGTTTTGTTTAACTGATTTCTTTGCTCTGCCAACTGACAGGTGGGACCCAGAAACCAGGTGACAATTTAACCAGTCAACAAAGTGCCATGTTGACTATGTGGCCAGTTAGTAGGGTGCAATACGGTGCTCTATGATGAGCTAGTGATCGAATAATCGCCGCAAAACTATATATAGTGACCGTAAAGAGCGTATTGTTACATACGTTGACCGCCAGTGTATTTTTCTCGTTTCAAATTAAGCCATATTAATCGGAAAGGACGTAGTATGGACTACTAGTACTAGTACTAGTACTGCTTTGATGTGTCCCGTCAACTCGCCGAACGAGGAGAAGCTTGCTTACTACGCCTCTCACTCGCCCACGCGCGCGGTGGTTCACGGGATGAGGAGAGGGTTTTGACTACAGCGCCCTCTCCCTCTCCCTCTCCCTCGCCCTCGCGGTGGACGTGCATCAGTTCAATCGGTGTCAGATTGCCAGAAGCATATTGTACTGTAGTATCATCATTGTTGGACCTTCCGAAGAGGTGAAGAGCCAAGTGCAAGGTTCACACGAGTACGAACTGTTGAACCTCCCGAAGAGGCAAAGAGCCAAGCTCAAGGTTTTATAGGAGTTGTCGTCCTAGTAGGAGTGTACTACAACTATAGCGAATGATGCTACTGTATGATGCCGCCATGTCGCGTATATACAAAACTGTGCCACCTTTTTTTCTAAAAGAGCGTGTTGGAGCCCGCGCAACAACCACACAAGTTGCACGTACACATAACACATTTACTAGTAATAAATTCTAAAGGACAAATGCCAGTATGCCACACAAGTTCATCTCCAATTCATGTGATAAATTTGTGTACGACTAGTCTACATATATTCACAGCGCTACCGTTCACAATTACCGTACTCCACTTACACGTTATAGATGGGTTACATGTCCTCCTCCAGGTTCCAGTCCCAGGTGTTCTTCCTGGATGGCACGATCCATAGCGGTGGGCAACGGGAATCATTGTCGCAGCTTTCTAGTCTGGTTCCACACAATGGAGACTCATCCAAGCTGAAGCGGCAAAAATCAGGGATAGCGTGTCCCAGCATGTCGTTCATCCGGCGGTGCGCACAGAAGACACAACCATGCTTCATGAACGGCAGGTCTTCCGTGTCGTGCACGGAAGGTGTCATCCGCTTCACAATGGGGTAGTTGTCCCCAATGAAAAGCGAGTACTCTCCAAGAGTGTTCCTCGGCACCCACGTAGCATCACGGGGGTCGAGCTCGACGCCGTTCATCTGGTACATGCGGCATCCCAGATCTGGACACATGGTGACGTACATAGTCAAGGTCCATGCATAATAATGTTGTGCTCAAATATGGCGGACAGTAATACTGTGCAGGAAATAGTACTACTCTGGTATAGAGGAAGTAAAATAACCGGCTTATTATATATAGCCACTCTTGGCTACATGGATGAGATAGTAAGACATGGAAAAACAAAAATGGTGGCGGCTAGTGGGTTCAAGTCTTCAAGGGCCTAGCTAGCTATACGCGTCCTCCAAGGTAAAAAGTACTCCTACTAGTACTACAAAGTATAATACTGGTACAACAATGAAAGAGAAGGCGAGAGGGTTAAAAAATGGAATACCTGGGTAGATGGTGACGGTCCGATCGTGGTAGATTGTGTGACCATGTTGCACATTAGTGGTACCATGGGTAACGACTGCTAAGATAGTTGATCCCAATATGCCAAAGTCAGCTACAAGGTTCCAGGTTAGACCGAATCGCGGATGCAAATGCACATCCAGGATCGGCGATCTTATTTTGATCGGGGGATGACTGGTCCCTGCAAAATAATGGAGTACCGTTAGGGATGCAAATGATGGTTTGTGCATTCCGTTTGTAATCTCCCGTACCGTAGGATGGCAACCAGATGAAACAAGTCCCCTGGCTTGTCACCGCGAAGATGCGGCCTAGATGGCGCACTGCGTCTTCGAACATGTAGGGGAACAAATCTGCCGCCACCAACATGCGCCAGCCTTTGCCGTTACTGCCTCTTGCATTGATGGCAACCCTTAGGTCGAACATTGCGATGAGATAGTAATCGTCGTAGCCGCGTCGCTTTGTCGGCGGGTCCGCCATTGCTATCTTCTTCAATCTCATGTAGGCATCATCATACGTATTCAAGCCCAGCCAGTCCGGAAGGCCGATCCCAATGGTGGAGAAGGGGTCTACCGGAACGGCCGCACTGTTGTGGATGTTGTGCAAAATGATGGTGGTATCCGGCCAAAGGTATGCAAGCAAATCTTCGTTAGCACCGACCCAGACCTATATATAAGACGGTGGGCAGCGGAGAAATTACGAGATGGAAATGGAATAACTAAGTACTACATGATCAAACTCTATTACTGGCCTGCTCATCGGACAAAATCCGACTACCTCTCAACGTCGGGAACTCTAGCGGAGTCAACATGCAACCATGGCCAGGGAGCGGTGGACTGTTCGAAGGATTGTCCCATAGAAGAACCTTCTCCTCGAGGACGCATGGAAGACCAACAAGCATGGCCTGTTTAAGAAGCGTCTTGAAAAAGTTGGTGCAGGAAGCACCAAGTCTTGTGGCGGTGAGGACGTCGGAGCGGCGTGCGATTTCTCCTACAGGATCGTCGTCCAAGGTCTCCCAGCCCCGACGAGGAGGAGAACCACTTGGCAAATCCATGGGAGCAGCGACGAACTGCCTTCTCTCCGGGGGAGGGGAACTGGCGAGGAGGAGATAAGAGCGTAGTAACCGCAGGGCCTCGTCCCTTCCAACTGTAAATTGTTCCTCAGCGAAGGGGTGAGGCTATTATTTACTACTAGTACTCCCTCCGTCCAGGTGCATAGGGCACCTAAGAAATGGCACTGTGAACTAGGCATATGTTGATTGGACGCTCATCACGTTTTTCTCTCCCTCTAGTTAATCCCGCATTAAGTGTAATGACGATAGGACTAACCATGCATAGGCTAACGGATTGTTTCACACAATTCTTTAGGTCCAGCTTGCATGCATGCAAAGAAGAAGTAAATGGTAGAGGCGGCTGATTGGTTTGCATATGGAAGGGAGATAAATGTGAAGCTGAAAACGCTAAGTGCATTGGAGTAGGCATACGAGTCATTAGTGCTAACTAATGAAGGGCGACTAATATACTTGAAAATCCCAAATTCTCTTAAGTGCCTTATGCACCTAGATAGAGGGAGTACTAGCATTATGGAACGTTATGGGATTGCATTATACTATAAATAATAGAACTAGTAAGAAATTTTTGGCACTAGGTAGTAGTTTTTGGCGTGGATTAAGAAATTTTGGGTATGTTTTTGCCATTTTTTGTACACGCCAACTAGTGTCAAAAAACGTCTTACATTATGTGACGGAGGAGTACATACTCGTACTGTAGCAGTACTAGTACTACTTTTCTCAACTAGTAGTGCGATGTAATGTACTTCTAGTCTAGTCTAGTATAGTGCACCAGTTTTGAACTCTTGAATCTCAGGGCCAAGGAGCTACAGTTGGAAGTGGAGGTACTACTGTTCTCTAGAACCATCGATGTACTATCAATGCAGGGGACGTACACCTGCGCAGTGGCCTAGTGGGTACTCTCAGTGCTCTATTCAGCCGCTCCTCTCACGTAGCTGGCCTACTCAGCCGCTCCTCTCACGCACACACTAGCAGCCTGTTTATCAGCGATGGTTACTGCGGGAGCAGAACATTTGAGTTATTTGATACAGCGAGACTAGGCTTTTCGCTTCCATTTGTGGAGGTGTAATGGATCTCGTCGAACTTTGTTAGTAGTTCCTTTTTTATGAATGAGATGAAGCAAAGCTTTTGCCTCCGTTTAAAAAAACACGTCAAGAGGAATTTATTTTATAGTAGAGCCGATAATGGAGTGAAGTCCATGCGTGCAACGCCACAAGCTACAGAGTAGTAGAGCACTTTACGTACAGAGCCATATTGCACAGTTCCCAATGCCCCGCCAGGCTTTTCCGGCTCCTCGGGCTTAATTGGGAGGCGCTAGTTTAAATATGCTACTAGCTGATGAGGAAGCTGCAAGCGAGGTGCGGCTAGGGCGAGCACGCGAGCCACGGGATGCTGGGAAGGAAAACCCGTTCATGTGGATAGGTTGTCCAGTGCACCCAGATTGTGGGGCCACACGTCCTTTTGACTTCAAAACTCAAACTACCCGTGTAAAATATTGGCTCACAGTGAAGTGTAGTAGTACTATTTAAAAAAAAGGTCGCCGTGCGTTCGGCCGGGATCGAACCCACAAAACGAGGTATACACTCCCACGACCACTAGTAGTACTCGTTGGAATACAACGCAACCTAGAATCGCCTTTTGTCGCTAGTAGTATGTACATTGTTCCTTACAAGAAACCCCTAAGAGCATGGTTAATAGTATAGCCAGCTGCTGGCTATAAGCCAGTGCCATGTCATCTACAACCCATCTTATAGCCGACATGTACAATAATAGATCAAAAGAGTGTACTACTTTTTTATTATGTGGCCCACTTCTCATTCTCACAAAGTGCCTAGGAGCACGTGCTAGAGCTGGCTTTTCACGAAGAGCACGCTTACCTTCTCTCTCCTCTTCTCTTTCCTCCAACTAAGCAGAAATATACTGGTTTATTTCTTATAGCCCGCCGACTCAACTCTATTGTACTTGCTCTAATAATGCAAGAAACCACTAAAATGCCAAGAAACTACTACCACTTGCATACATGGCAGACTTAAGATAAGACTACCTTCTCAACCATTGTACATGCTCTTACCAACAAAAATCCTCTAGTGACCTCCTACCTACGGCCCGTCCACCTAGTCATCCTCGGCCATGGGAGGCAGCTACCGCCACAGGCAGAAGGCAAGGTCAAAACCACCGGTGGTGCGGAGCCCATGTTGTGGCAGCCCGGATGCCAGCTCCGTCCGGCGCTCGCGGCCACTAGCTAGCCAAGATAGCTCCGTCCAGCTGCTTGTCTGCAAGGTTTGCGAGCTAGATTGGCACGGCAGTGCGGCGGCTTGCTCGCGCGCGCCGCGCTAAGGCCAGCCATCTGGTCGAGCGAAGGCCAGCGCGGCGGCTTGCTCGCTCGTGAGTCACGCTCGGGCCAGCCTGCCAACCCGTGCGGAGGCCAGCGCGGCGGCCGGCCCGTCTGGCGGAGCGGCGGCCAACTCGCTCATCACCGGCGCCACCGACGAACACGCATCAGTATTGTTTGAAGTAATGTTCAGGAAAAATAATGATTTGAGGGGGAATAATAGGATAGAAGGTCAGATGGAGGTCCCTCGTGTCAACGGTCAAACAAAATGTGTTGGTTTAAGCTGCCTTGTCAGCACGGACGTGTGGGCCAACCCTGTGATAAATGGGTTTAAACGAACCTAATCAGTAGGAGTATTAGGTAGTTTTTGGCGTGGATTAAGAAATTTTGGGTATGTTTTTGCTATTTTTTGTACAATAGATTCTTCCTAGGGCTGGTTGAAAGTGGTAGTTTTTTGTTAAATACTCTACATATTGTAAGTAGGAGTGGAAGTTAAGCTTTGGAAGCCAATAAGCAAGGCTAGTTACATGGTGCATATGTGTACATGATTGAAAGTAACTATCAACCATGAGTGACTAATATCTTGATGGAAAACTCGAAACTATGGAATACTAGGAAAAAATGCATGGTTGGAAATACTAGCAATGTTCATGTCCGTTGCAATGAATCATAACTAGAATAATACTTATTCACAAACTTGGTACAAAACACTCTAATTTTGATATACATATGTCACTAGAGATATATTATGTTTCAATTAGAATATATGCCTTGGGCAATTTTGGTGAGGTCAGGGAGGGATGTGGTTGGTTTTAAGATACTAATTATGGTTTTTTTTGCAAATTGGCAGACAAGTGGGATGTTGGTGAGAAAAGGCAACAACTTACCTCGCAATCGTTAGATGTAGATCTAATGGTCAGAAACGACGGATGGCAGACACACCAGCATTACCAACTTAGTCTTGTGTAGGAGTACTAGCAAGATCAAGATGCATTTTTTTATAAAACACTTGTTTTGATTGACCCTTGCGGGAGTAATCTCATGTGTAAAAACTAATGATATCTCGAGAAATATGAGATATGGTGAAGAGGAGTGGGGTGTGGTGGTGGTTGGTGGTCGGACTGAGCGGAGGCATGGGGATTGATGACGTCGGCAGCGGCCACCAGGCCAGTTTGTTCTAGAGGCTTCCTTTCTTAATTGCTCAACAATGAGGTTTGTTGGAGATAAGGATGAACGAGGGAAGGCCTTGTCTGCAAATGTGGAGAGGGGTGTAGGTATCTTTTAGTTTAATTTCCATCCGTCAGATATAGATCGGACGGTCTATATTGCAAGATGGCACACGTACCATCATCACCAACTCGGTTTCTTATAAGAGAATAAATATAAGTATGGAGATACAAACATATTATCGATACTTGCTTCCGTAAACTAGCATCTACATTCTATTCAACGCCTTGGCATGTGGGGCCTTAGCACAATGACTTCTCGACTGTGTAAAACAAAGATTTTCCCGTCGCCGACAAGGAGGGGGTGACGGCGGCGCACTTTTTGGCTTGCTCTAGTCCTAGTAGTCATACTAGGTGGTCTAAGCACGTGTAGATTTATTCTTTTTCACGTCTCGTGTTTGCCGTACTGCCACGACTGTTGATGAATAGACGGTAAGTTATTCACGGGGAAACCCTTGTTGAGCGTGTTTGCGAGAGAGAGAGAGAGAGAGACAGACAGTGTGCGTGTGTGATATGTTAGAGTCTGAGGCAATGATAACAGATTCTTTGTGTCTATGTGTGTGGAGGATAGAGAGAGACATGTACATGGGGCTTTGTGTTGTGTGACGTGGAGACACATATACATAATTAGAGAGTGAGTGTGTGAGATACACATGCGGACATGAGGAGAGATGAGGATCCAGATAAATGGGTGTTTGTGCGTGTCTGTGTGTGTTTGTGCACGCGTTTGTGTGTGAGAGGGAGAGAGTGTATGTGGAGTAGAGAGACCACTGATGATGTAAACCTAGTATAAGGGAAGGGGGAATGGTGTGACATGTGTAGTAGCGAGATAGCACGGGTGCGGGCGGGGGGAGCAGACTATTTGGAAGAGACATCGAGTGTGTGTGTGGGAGAGGGGTGTGAGAGCGAGAGAAAGAGAGAGCTAGCGACGGAGAGAGAGAGAGAGAGAGAGGAAGAGAGAAAGAGATATAGGAAGAGAGGGGGCGAGAGGGGTCGTTTGTGTCCATAAATGGCGTATAGATAGGGAGACAATGTTGGTGTTGTCCGAAATTGGCCTATGAAGGAGACGCAAGGGAAGCGAGTCATCGTGTGTGTGATAGGGACTTCATGAGAGATCTAGAATAGATGGTGTAGAGAACAATGTGCGAAATCGAGAACGATTATACATTAGGGAGCTATGCAAAGAGTCACGACATATATGTATACAGGGAAGGAGCTGGGGCGGGTCCGCATGTGGGAGAGATAGAAAGAGGAGAGTGGTGCACAAGGAGACAAAGTGTGCTTGTTTGCAGTGGGGTGGTGTGTGAGGTGAGTGCGCGAGAACCACATAACTAGGGAGATAGATGTTTGGGGGCGACGTTTTGTGTGTATGGGAAATATACACTCTACATAGTGCTTGTGCTTGGGTAAGAGAGATAGCGGGAGACCTAGAGAGTGAGGGAAGATATTGTGCATGCCCAAGAGACAAAGTGATAGAGACCTATGTTGGGGTCCAGACTTTACAAGAGAGAGGGGTGTTAATGTGCTCGTGTGTTGGTGTTTGGGGGAGAGAACAACTTCTCTATGTGTGTGTGTGTGGTGGTGGGGGGGTGGGTTGACTTCAGATAAAGAGTGAGGTGTCTATATTTGAGGGACTTTAGCATAATTGAGATATTGTGCACTCATGGTTGATCAATTTGTTTCACAGTTTGTACTATGAGATAAGATACTTTTGAATATGCGTGATATACCTTGATGTACCAGAATTACAAATCAAAGATTGGAATTTTGGAATTTGACTCCATCATTAGCTTTTGTAATTCATTTAAACAGAGGTACATTTTTTAAGCCGGGATTTCGTGATTTCAAATTCATATATCAAACCTAGAGATATACACATACGGGCATGTTCAAACTTTATAATCATCCACTTTATTCATACACATACACATTTTTGCTTTGGTCATCATATTTAGGATAAACACATTTGGAATTTCATTTGAATTGGACCGTATGATGGTATTTGCTTGTAGTAGCTCAATGATCCATATTTGAATTGAATGGACAATCTAAGTTTCGAGTTGGAGACATTGATTTTCAAAACTTGCACATTTTTTTGCGTGCAAAACAAACAAATTGTCGGCCATGATATCATAGTCGGCCCTACGAGAGCAGAATACTTATAATTTTAGGTGCCAAAAGCTTTCAAACTTCCCGCTCACATCGAAATATCATGCGCCCGAAAGTTTAGCCCTGCGATATTCCTGTTTTACCCCTGCCACATGAACGGAAAAGGGCTGCTTTGGTAACTCCATTGTTTTCCCCTCTTTGCCCCCAACATTCTTCCCCAGAGCCCCTCCCCTTCCCCTCCCCGACCCTCCCAACCATGGCAAGCCGCCGAATCTAGTCCTCCACCGCAGCGGTGGACCTCACACCCCGCCGGATCTACGTTCCGCACCTTGGAACACCCAACTGCCAACTCACCACTTCACCGGAGCCGCTTCAGCGACTGGCTTGTCCACCGCTCCAGATCTCCTTGACCGCCATCATGGTCCACCGCACCGGATCTGCTTAACCGGCGCCCTCGTCCACCACAGTGTAGGCCCTTCGCTGACTCCCTCGTCCGCCCCTTCTCTGGCCCTTCATACAAGCCCTCGTCCGCCGCAATAGATCCGCCTCACCGAAAGCATTGTACAACGCGCCCGCCGAAGCCTTCGTCCACTGCACTGGACCCGCTCCACGGACGCCATATTCAACTCCACCGGCCCTGCTTTACCGACGCCGCAGCCTCATCAGGTTATTTTGATTTGTACTCCTTTGGTTTTTCTCTTTATCGTGCAACTGTTCACTTACCACAGATGAGCTTTCTTGTATGTCGACAGGCGCCGCAACCGTAGCACCGGAGCCGCTTCAGCGACGGTGACAGCCGGCCCAAACTCAACCGCAACACGAGCACCATCGATGATCCTTAAGCTATCAAGTATGACAACGATACCCATACGCCGCCGAGAATAAGGTACTATTATCCAACGGCTGGCGCCTATGTTCACTTTCCTAGCATAAGCACCGCACCTTTGAATTTCTTCAGGGCATCATTCAGTTTTTCATGAGACACGTTATTCTGCTTGCACCTGTAGGGCCATACTTCTAGCAGTGAACATGTTACATGTGCTAAATTACATACCAGTGCACATATAGTTAATATGCTTTAGTTTTGTTCGAATGCCACCTGTTGGTTCCATCAGACTGCTTAATGTTCTCTATGCTTAATTACACATCAGCAAACTAGCATGTGGTTCCACTGCTTTTTATTCGTTTTACCCTACATTTTCTGATGCTAGCTATTACATCACTGCTCCGAGCCTCTGTTCATTACTTGTTTGTGTGTTCTTGATCTTCCCAAGTTGCATGAATAATTTGATGCTTCTATTAATTATGGAGCTGCCAACCCCATCAAGCAAAATATTTGTTCTTTTGGGGCTGGTACCTCGAACAAGCATAAAAATAGAGGGAAGCAGATATATTGTCGTGTATGCACACACCCTTCTTTCATTAGTTTAGATGAACCATTGATGATCAATTCGGACCAGTGCATGCGATTAAAATTAATTTTACCTAAATCGATGGTGCAGAATAAACTACAACAACTAGATTTGCAACCACAGGATGCTGACGATATCTTCAAAGAACATTGCAACAGCAGCTAGGCTTCACAGCAACATATGGTAAGCCAGTTTGTTTTAGTACATGTGAAATGTAATGCGAGTGGGCTGCTTTCTTGGCTTGTGCCCTCAACGTGTAATCGTACCGAATTACAAATAGTTTAGTTGTCTGCTTTGCTGTATTGCTTGATTCGAATGCTTATTTTTTGTTACGCTATACCTGAGTTGGCCAATATGTCAGCAGTGCCTGATGTACTATCGTAAAGAAATGCATTCCTATTTCATTTGAGTCCTTAACTTTTCCTCTCAACTTCATCACAAGACTGTCTTCGTAGTTTATATGAGGCCACACTGTTAAGTGCTTTCTCGGATTATTTCAACTGCTTAGATGCCTTGGCAACTTAAATATAGCGGTTGTACACTCCCTTTCAACTAGGGATGTAAATTGGGTCCCGTTTAATCCCGATTAAAGTCCACTAGTGGTATGATAGTTCAAAAGAGCTTTTGTTTTTTGAGGAAAATGAACTAGGGAGGTAGCAAAAACTAACTAGATGGGACTGGCGGATGTCGTTTATTTGCCACTTACATTCCTAGTTTCATCTTACCATTTTAATTTCTTTTCGGCTGATGCTGCTTCGAACCATTTAAATATAGTTTGCCATGCTCGGCAATAATTCGTGTGTCGTTTACCATGTAAGCTTACTGCCTGGATCATACGATAACTATCTCTTACTGATGTCCAGTGGAAACCTTTCAAGATGCCGTTCACACTAGGACACAATGTACAATCCTAGAATCTATTTCTGGAAGTAGTGCGCCATCCATGTTACCAGATGGTAGCAGTTCAGAGGCAACACCGCCGGAGAGCAATCTGAGCACAGATATTATAGTGCTTGAGGCTCTACTAGACGCAGAAAGAGATGGTGTGGCTGCCATGAATGAGGTAATCTTTATCTTGAGGCTGGAAATTACGGAATTAGCGGCACGCATTATGCAAGCAACCCAAGAATTGGAGGAAGTAAGAATGTTGCATTTGAAGACGGAGGAGGTCCTGCTGTTTCTGCTATCTGAACCCAAGGTAATCCCAATTCTTCTTTAGATACCAGTTGAAATTGCCATTAGATTATTGTACTTGCATGTTGTGTCATGTCTCTGAATGGATTATGTTGCAAGACCCCCTATGTTGTCCATGTGTTGTAATGATCCGAATTTTTTAGGCGAGGTAATCCTCAGTACTTGTATGATTGACATAAGGTGAACTGTTTTTTGTGTGAGCATATTGTATTGGATGAAATAACTGTTTGACTCAGAGTGTATCCAACCTACTGAATTCGAAGATCACGGCATTTCTAAATCATAATCATATATAAAGGTGGAATAAATCTTTGTTATGGTTTTGAAGAAATAAATACAAAACGTATAATTATCTGTGGATATTCATAATCGAATACAAATTGGATTTGAATTTAGTTTGCTAGGTCCCAGGGC
This sequence comes from Triticum urartu, assembly GCF_056163025.1. Lineage (NCBI taxonomy): Eukaryota > Viridiplantae > Streptophyta > Magnoliopsida > Poales > Poaceae > Triticum > Triticum urartu. The sequence goes on along the minus strand of NC_141873.1, from coordinate 155,781,861 downwards.
AAACGTGAATGCTAATTCTCCCAAGTTTTGAACGAAGCGGCTAAACACCCACTATAATTTGTGGGCTGCCCGAAGCAAGTGTTTGCGAGATGGAAATTACTGTCTACCCCTGACACTTGACATCCTTATCGACCGGATTTACACTGCTGTCGATAGGGGTAGACTAGTAACTTCAATCAGACATGACACGACGGCCTCTGAGCCCATTCAGACATGGTGGGCGCCAAACTTGGGCGGCAAAACACATTTGATTCAAGCTCATCCGATAGACATGTGTCTCTTCCTCCATTTCCCCATTCATACACGGTGGGCAGCAAAACAAACTCTCCTCGTCTGAAATCGATGTAGGCTAATATTTTAAATAGGGGCAGACGTGTAACTTCCATCAGACGTGACACAACCGCCCTACCTGTCAGCCCCATTCATACATCGTGGGTGCCAACCGTGGGCGGCAAAACACACTCTCCTCGCTCGAAATAGTTACCGGCAAATATTTGGGAGATGCCAGATTACTGTCCTATCCCCAACCGACGCGATGTCCGAAATTTTAAACGGGGGATAAGTTCGTAACTTTCCTCCATTTCAGAGAAGCGCGTCCCAAAGTTTGAGATCCCCCTCCCCTCCATTTCCCCATTCATCCACCGTTGGCGGCACGACAACCTCCGCACTGCGGCCAGCCTCCTCCGTCCGCCACCCCATCCTCCACCTTGCCGGAGCCGCTACCCCTACCCCGTCGTCCACTGCAAGAGATGGACGTCTCTCATCCACGCCGCTGGACCAGGATCCTTTCATCGCCTCCTCTCACTTCATCGGCGCCGTCGTCCACCTTGTCATTGCCGCTCCTACGACCGCCTCGTCCACGGCAACAGGATATATCCCCCGACCCGGCCGTCTGCCGTCTAAAGTCTTCTTCCCTGCCGCCGACAGCCATCGCACCCGCAGCACCCTCAACGTATCAGCATAGGCCTACATGGCGTCGCAAGAGAGGTGGTACTCTTCCATATGTGCTTAAGTTATTGATCTCACCCGGAAAATAGATCGTAATTTGTTTACTGTACTTTTCTTGTCCGTACCAAATCGTAGTGGCTAGTTGAAAGCAAACATTGGTTGCGAAGTAGCTTTGTCCGGTTTGCACCTTCAGATCCGCCATGGCACGGGCACTATACTTGTAAAGATTATGGTTTCCCCCCTTTATATTCACTACCATCATCGTAGGTGCTTCGTGTCGTGCTAGCACTGCTCCTCAAGACCTCAACCCAAAGCTTACGTGTTGAAATATGAATCTGATATGATGCTCATATCACTAAAACAGAGAATGTTTAATTGGTCACCTAATGTTCCTATATTCGTTTCAAAAAGCATGTGCGCCACCCACTGGTCCATCTAGTTCCACTTTCTTGATTTTTCTCTTGATGCTTAGGGTTTTCCCCTTTTATCTACTCTACTATGATCTGCGTAGGTGCTTTCTGTCGTACTAGCATTACTCCACCCTTCAAGCTAAACAACACAACACTCAGAATTCGAAAGCTTAGTTGTTCAAATATGATTGTGATATGATACTGATATTAGTTAACCGACACATTTGCTTAGCTAAAGGTCCCACTTGAGTTTCCAAATGCATGTCGCGACATATAGAGAGACAGCATAATTGCATTTCTTTGTCACTTGTTGACCGTACTTTCTTGTCCATACCAAATCTTAGTTGTTATTTCAAAGCAAACATCGGTTGCTAACTACCCTTTGTGTGGTTTGCAGCTTCAGATCTGCCATCACACTGCCACGGTCAACACTGTACTCATCATGCTTATGTTTTCCCCATTTTATGATGACCACAATCAGCCTACGTGGTTCGTGTCGTAATAGCACTGCTCCACCCATCGAGCTAAACAAGCTTAGTTGTACAAATTCATATCTGATATTATTGCTGATATTAGTAAAACTGAGAGATGTTTAATTGGTTAGCTAAATGTTCCTACTTTAGTTTCGAAATGCATGTGAGCCACATATAGAGAGACCGGAAAGAATAGTATTTCTCTGTGTGCTCTGGTTCATCATGGGTGGCCAACCGACATTGTATTGAAAGACTTGTAATATCTTCAATCTACTTGCTCTTCTGCTCTTCTTTAAGATGATACTCTTCTCTTGCGGTCGACTGGTCAGGTCGACTTGTTCTTCTTTACTATATGTTGAAGCTATCATTTACGAAGTGTCATCACTTATGGAGCTCTCATATTTTGAGTAGTAGGCCACATTATATTAATGCACACAATGAATTACAGCATGCATGGCATCTTTTAAAAGAATTGCAGAGATAGCACAAAGGGGTTTACAGGGAGGCAGTATTGGATTAGAATCACTTCTGCATTACAAAGAAAATCTCACTTGTTTTTATGTTTTCATGCATGTCAGATATTGAACATTATCAAAATGAATATGAGAATGGGCGCACGAGAGGAATATTGCGGAACGATCCACTGGCTAACAAACTTGGCATGGTGGAGGATGGCCTATCTTATTCACCATCAAGGTGCTTGCTCTAACTTTGCAAAGTTGTATTGGTCACACATATTTTGCATCTGACCTCTTGCATTACTTCTACTTTGTTACAACATCTGCTTAGTTTAAGCATCATATATGAGTATATGCCATACCTATCCATTTTCTGTACCTATTCCATGTGTCGTCACACTATGTTTTTCCAGTCAAATGTTGTTCTTTCGTAATAGATGTCCAAAAGGAAGAGGGTGAGTGTAGATCCTCAAGGAGTACAAACTAGGTATTTGGAAAAGGTAGTGATACCTGTTAAATCAGATAGATCAGCAGCCACAGAAAACACAGGCCCAACTGTACCACACTTTACCCCTACTCCAGTGGCCAAACCCCTATTAGAACTGCTGGGAGCCCAGTGTCAGGTACTGTCTATGATATCAATTCAAAATTTGAACTCCTAAATTTCTGCTTGTGCCCTTCTCTCTTGTATGAAAACTAATTTCAGATGAATCTCCTTGCTCAAAGGATCATACGATCTCAAAACAATAATGGGCTCTGCATTGCTCTTGTCAGTACCTCTCTCCCTTTTGCCTTGTAACGCTGTACTTAATTAATTGCTATTTGATTATGTATCATCAGTCTGCACCTGAGCTTCATTATCCTCTGTTTCTTCCAATATTATTTGATCTATATTTACTCTTTGCAAAACATAGAATAATGGCAACGCTTATAAAGAATTTTCTTTGGGGAATTTATTGAATTATCCTTCCATCAACATGGAGAAGGGCTTTGTCCAGCCCGTGTTAACATGTAATGTAAGTTCATCCTTCTCAAGCCTTCAAACTTTGTTCTAGTATAGATTTGGATAGGCATCATTTCCTCCACTGTTGTTTGCTTGCTGTTTACATCTGATTGGATGTTTGCAACAACTACCAGTTTCAAATTGTAGTTGTAAAAACATGTTCCTTATGCAGAACAGATCCATTTATTTGCTTATATAATTGTGAAACCTGTTACGTGTCTCCTTGTTTCTCTTTCAGACTCGTATCTCTTACGCCAGGCAGAACTTTAGGGAAGATAGTGAGCCAAACCATCTTGAGGACAGCGAGATGACCCCAAGGTCCTGTCTTGATGAAGACAGTGAGTTGAAGCTACTCACCAGCAGGTGTGAGACAACCTCTGTGCAGTCGCTGTCTCAATCAGTTCGACTTCTTCAGTCTCAACTTAAAGCGGAAAGGCTTGCTTCAGCTCAGCTCCGACTTGAAGTCAAAGATGCAATGAAGATGTCAGAGGACTGATGTGTGCACCATCATGCCTTAAATCTAGTGTTGATGCATCTATCGTTCACACAACTGAGGTCTACTCCACTTCTTCAGTTATTTGGGGGGACCGACCTGGCCAGGCCTAGTGCCTTCTGAAGTGCTCTTAGTTTTGTATATTCTTTTGTCGGCGCGTTTATTTGCACTGGTGGCGAACTTTGATGCCCAGTGGATGTAATATGTGTGATAGCCTAGCGTAAGTTGCTTGCTTATTTATTTCCTTGTTGTCTTGTTTATTTTTTTGCTTGTAGTCACTGTAGTTCTTTTTCCGCGGTTTGCTAGTGGCTGCAATAACCTATTTTTTAAAACTAGGCCACAATAACCATGGGCTAATATTTACTGTAGTGACACTTGGCCTCCTACGGGCCGTAGAAACAGTGGGCCTTCTACGGGCCGTAGAAATAGTGGGCCTTCTATGGGCCGTAGAAACAATGGGTCTTCTACGGGCTGTATCATCAATGGGCCTTATACGAGCAGTATGATCGATTGGCCAAACATGGGCCAATAACAGGCCGCATTATGGCCGTAAACGGGCTATATTTGGAATCGTCCGTCCATGGGCCGACCATAATGGGCCATCGTTAATAGGCCGTATTTGATGACGCTATGAAAACGGCCCAACGTATTAACGGACCACAAACGGGCCGACTGTAACCACGGGCTGAATTTGGCTGATAAGCAGAAAATATGTTATTTTGAGAAGACATGATTACTTCGTTAGTATGCTTGAAGTATTATTATTTTTATGTCAATATTAAACTTTTGTCTTGAATCTTATGGATCTGAACATTCATGCCACAATAAAGAGAATTACTTAGAGAAATATGTTAGGTAGCATTACACATCAAAAATTCTGTTTTTATCATTTACCTACTCGAGGACGAGCAGGAATTAAGCTTGGGGATGCTGATACGTCTCCAACGTATCCATAATTTTTGATTCTTCCATGCTATTATATTATTTGTTTTAGATGTTTATGGGCTTTATTATGCACTTTTATATTATTTTTGGGACTAACCTATTAACCCAGAGCCCAGTGCCAGTTTCTATTTTTTCTTTGTTCTAGTGTTTCACAGAAAAGGAATATCAAACGGAGTCCAAACGGAATGAAACCTTCGGGAGCGTGATTTTTGGAACGAACATGATCCAGGAGACTTGGAGTTGAAGTCAAGGAAGCTTCGAGGTGGCCATGAGGCAGGGAGGCACGCCTGCCCCCCTAGGCGCGCCCCCACCCTCGTGGGCCCCTCGTGGCTCCCCTGACCAACTTCTTTCACCTATATATATCCATATACCCTAAAAACTTCGGGGATCAAAATAGATCGGGAGGTCCGCCGCCAGAAGCCTCCGTAGCCACCAAAAACCAATCTAGACCTGTTCCGGCACCCTGCCGGAGGGGGGAATCCCTCTCCAGTGGCCATCTTCATCATCCCGGTGCTCTCCAATGCGAGGAGGGAGTAGTCCACCCTTAGGGCTGAGGGTATGTACCAGTAGCTATGTGTTTGATATCTCTCTCTTGTGTTCTTGAGGTGGTACAATCTTGATGTATCGCGAGCTTTGCTATTATAGTTGGATCTTATGATGTTTCTCCCCCGCTACTCTCTTGTGATGAATTGAGTTTTCCCTTCGAAGTTATCTTATCAGATTGAGTCTTTAAGGATTTGAGAACACTTGATGTATGTCTTGCACGTGCTTATCTGTGGTGACAATGGGATATCATGTGATCCACTTGATGTATGTTTTGGTGATCAACTTGCGAGTTCCGTGACCTCGTGAACTTATGCATAGGGGTTGGCACACGTTTTTGTCTTGACTCTTCGGTAGAAACTTTGGGGCACTCTTTGAAGTTCTTTGTGTTGGTTGAATAGATGAATATGAAATTGTGTGATGCATATCGTATAATCATACCCATGGATACTTGAGGCGACATTGGAGTATCTAGGTGATATTAGGGTTTTGGTTGATTTGTGTCTTAAGGTGTTATTCTAGTACGAACTCTATGAACGGAAAGAATAGCTTCATGTTATTTTACTACGGACTTTTGAATAGATCGATCAGAAAGGATAACTTTGAGGTGGTTTCGTACCCTACCATAATCTCTTCGTTTGTTCTCCTCTATTAGTGACTTTGGAGTGACTCTTTGTTGCATGTTGAGGGATAGTTATATGATCCAATTATGTTATTATTGTTGAGAGAACTTGCACTAGTGAAAGTATGAACCCTAGGCCTTGTTTCAACACATTGCAATACCGTTTGTGCTCACTTTTACCACTTGCTACCTTGCTATATTTATAATTTCAGATTACAAAAACCTTTATCCACCATCCATATTGCACTTGTATCACCATCTCTTCACCGAACTAGTGCACCTATACAATTTATCATTGTATTGGGTGTGTTGGGGACACAAGAGACTCTTTGTTATTTGGTTGCAGGGTTGTTTGAGAGAGACCATCTTCATCCTACGCATCCCACGGACTGATAAACCTTAGGTCATCCACTTGAGGGAAATTTGCTACTGTCCTACAAACCTCTGCACTTCGAGGCCCAACAACGTCTACTAGAAGAAGGTTGTGTAGTAGACATCACCGAACGCAGGGTCCCTCGGACTCTAGATCTGCACACGTTCAGCTCGGTGATGTCCCTCGAACTCTAGATCCAGTTGAGGCCGAGGGAGAGTTTCGTCAGCACGACGACGTGGTGATGGTGATACAAGTGCAATATGACCGAGGTGGAAAAATGTGGACGGGGGCATCGCACACGGCTAAGAAATCAACTTGTGTGTCTTTGGGGTGCCCCCCTCTCCCGTATATAAAGGAGGGGAAGAGAGGCCGACCGGGCTCAAGGGGCGCACCCAAGGGGGGGAATCCTACTCCTACTAGGAGTAGGTTCCCCCCTTTCCTAGTCCAACAAGGAGGGGAAGTAAGGAGGAAGGGGAGAGAAGGAAGGAGGGGGGCGCCGCCCCCACCCCTTATCCAATTCGGACTGGGGGCGCCTCCTCCTGGTCGGCCCTCTCTCCTCTGAGGCCCATGGTGGCCCATTAACTTCCGGGGGGGTCCGGTAACCCTCCGGCACTCCGGTTTTATCCGAAACTCTCTGGAACACTTCCGATGTCCGAACAACATGGCCCGATATATCAATCTTTATGTCTCGACCATTTTGAGACTCCTCGTCATGTTCGTGATCTCATCTGGGACTCCAAACAACATTCGGTACATCAAATCACATAAACTCATAATACCAATCGTCATTGAACGTTAAGCGTGCGGACCCTATGGGTTCGAGAACTATGTAGACATGACCGAGACACTTGTCCGGTCAATAACCAACAACGTAACCTAGATGCTCATATTGGTTCCTACATATTCTACAAAGATCTTTATCGGTCAAACCGCACAATAACATACGTTGTTCCCTTTGTCATCGGTATGTTACTTGCCCGAGATTCGATCATCGGTATCATCATACCTAGTTCAATCTCGTTACCGGCAAGTCTCTTTACTCGTTCCGTAATGCATCATCCAACAACTAACTCATTAGTTACATTGCTTATAAGGCTTATAGTGATGTGCATTACCGAGAGGGCCCAGAGATACCTCTCCGACAATCGGAGTTACAAATCCTAATCTCCATCTATGCTAACTCAACAAATACCATCGGAGACACCTATAGAGCATCTTTATAATCACCTAGTTACGTTGTGACGTTTGATAGCACACTAAGTGTTCATCTGGTATTCGGGAGTTGCATAATCTCATAGTCATAGGAACATGTATAATCATGAAGAAAGCAATAGCAATAAACTAAACGATCATAGTGCTAAGCTAACGGATGGGCGTGTCCATCACATCATTCTCTAATGCTGTGATCCCGTTCATCAAATGACAACACATGTCTATGGCTAGGAAACTTAACCATCTTTGATTAACGAGCCAGTCAAATAGAGGCATACTAGGGACACTCTGTTTGTTTATGTATTAACACATGTACTAAGTTTCTGGTTAATACAATTCTAGCATGAATAATAAAAATTTATCATGATATAAGGAAATATAAATAAAAACTTTATTATTGCCTCTAGGGCATATTTCCTTCAGCGCCGTCCGTTCAGCGCTAGGATCGGATCTTCCGCGATTTGAATCACCGCGAGTACGACTCCATCGACCGCGTTCTTGTAACGCTTCCGCTTAGCGATCTTCAAGGGTATGAAGATGCACTCCCTCTCTCTCGTTGCTAGCATCTCCTAGATTGATCTTGGTGACATGTAGGAATTTTTTTGAATTATTACTACGTTCCCCAACACCTCAATGGTAAGCTTGAGGAATAAGTATATGTTGCTCAACCCCCAGGTTTTGTAGATCCTAAGCATCCTCACAAAGTCTTCAGACTCAATAAGGCCCTCTATGGCCTCAAGCAGGCCCCTCCGGCGTGGTATGACACTTTGAAGGAATTACTCATGAAGAAAGGCTTCAAACCCAGTTCACTTGACCCAACTCTTTTCACCAAAACCTATGATGATGAATTATTCGTGTGCCAAATATATGTTGATGACATTATCTTTGGCTGTATTAACCAATGTTACAGTGACGAATTTGCCTATATGATGAGTGAGGAATATCAATTGTCTATGATGGGAGAATTGAAATTATTCTTAGGTCTTCAAATTCGTCAACAACGCAATGACATCTTCATATCTCAAGGGAAATACCTCAAGGATGTGTTGAGGAAATTCTGCATGCAAGATTGCAAAGGCGTCAAAATCCCTATGCCCACAAATGGCCATGATTGGCTCTTTATTATACCTATGTGCATCTAAGCCAGATATTATGCTTAGTGTTTGCATGTGTGACCGTTTTCAAGCTACACCGAAGGAATCACACCATAAGGTTGTGAAGCATATTCTTTGATATCTAGCTCACACTCCAACACTTGGATTATGGTATCCCAAGGGCTCAGCTTTTGATCTCATTGGATATTCTGACTCTGACTATGCTAGTGATTGTGTGGATCACAAGTCAATATCAGGCACATGCCATTTCCTCGGGCGATCCTTAGTATGTTGGTTCCCGAAGAAGCAGAACTGTGTATCACTCTCTACTGCTGAAGCTGAGTACATTGTTGCTAGTTCTTGCTGTGCTATTTGCTATTGATGAAGCAAACCCTTAAGGACTACGGTATCAACGTGAAGAATGTGCCTCTCTACTACGACAACGAGAGTGCCATCAAGATTGCTCATAACCCAGTTTAGCACTCGAAGACAAAGCCGATCCAGATTCCTCATTATTTTCTTCGAGATCGTGTGTTGAAGGGCGACATTTCTATCGAGCACGTGAAGATTGAAGAACAGCTAGCAGGATATCTTCACAAAGCCCTTGGATGAGAAGATATTTAGCAAGTTGTGGTGTGAGCTAAATATCTTAGAATCCACAAATGTTATTTGAAAAGTACACACATCCTAACACGTATGCAAAATTGATGACTTAGATGTGCAACACACGAAGTAACATTTTTCTTCAATCAATGAAGACTAACCCTCTAAGTGTGAAGAACTTAATGAAGAATTTGATTCTCAGATCCCTACGACAATTGTACACGGTGTCTGAAGTCATCATTCTTATACGATGGGTCACGCCACCAATAAAAGTTGAAAATCTTCAAATTTGAGTTTTTCTTCATTTTGAAAATTCTTCAAATTTTCAAATTCCTCAATGTTCAAATTCTTAAACTATGCAAAGTCTTCACCCTTTTCGACTGGTGTTCTTCATTGACTATTTATATACATATTTGTGTTTTTCATGTCCTCAACAGCATTCACTTATTGCTAATTCTACAAGTTGATTTTTTCGTCTAAGTGAATGTGATCGGACCCTTTTCCCCCCTCTATGCTAAACTCAACCCAGTCTGTTCACAAATTCTTCATGTGTGTTCTATTGGAAATCTGTTCAAAAACTTCACTGTGTCCTTGTGAGCTGAAGAATTTGCGAACGAAACCTTAAAATATTCATATGTGATTTTCGGCTTTTTCCGCTCAAACTGTTACACATCCCACGGTAAGATAAACTACTCACCCATGATCTACCTCAATCCCCACCTCTCAGTACATGGGTGACACATGTCCCTAGGATGGCAAGGGTCAGGGGCACGTTCATCCAATTTCCTCGGACAAGCGGTTTTCACCTCAGCTATAAATACCCCTCGCCCTCCTCAAACCTCATTTACTTTGATCCATCTCACTCCCCTCGCTTGAGCTCTCTGACCTAGCGCCGCCGCTACTCTCCATCGTTGCCGGTGAGGAAGAGCTTCACTGCCTCAATCTCGTCACCGCCAAGTTAGGGCGTGGGAGATCGGAACGGACGAGCTTCTCCAGTACTACTCCCAGTTCGTCGTGTTCTTCGTCCAGGGTAATTAAAATATGATTTTACTACCCTAGTTTATTCTGATGATTTCCACAAAATCTTGTTTATTCTTCAACTTCTGAATCCTTAAACACCCAAATGCATATGTTCTTGATTTGTTTCTGTAAGCTATGTTTTTCCTCAAGATTCCTCAGTTGTGTGGATTCTCAAATCTATACAACTCTGGAACCTAAGTCAAGAACGCTTAGTGAAATTCCTCAAGACATCCATGGTCAAATTCCTCAAACTTGATTCTTTTGAAAAAATTCTGAGAATGCATATGACCTCTCCAAATTCTTCGCACCTATACTCTGTTCACAGGTAAAAAATGCCCGCTACTGAATCACTAGGTTCTTATCAACTTAACTCATTTGCAGCGTTCCTCGAAGACAAATTGCATACCTCCTCAGAAACTTCAATTGTTCAAAATCCTCAAGTGTAGAAAATGGCTGATGGTAAAAGACCTCAGAAGGGAGGAAAGAGGCCAAAGACAAATACAACTTTTGAAATCCCTGAAGACATCTATGATGAGTATTGCACACCTGATAAAGCCAAGCGTGGAAAGGAAAACAAATATCAGTGCAAAGTGCATATTCAGAGGATTGATAGGAGATGGGCAAGATAATGGAGGGAGTATCGATACTCCCAAGTACATGAAGAAATTCGAAGTACACCCTCCATGCCCAAGACCTCCATTGGCTCCAGGCCAAGAAGTTGATCCCTCAAGCATCAGGAGAGGTGAGGATTTTCCCAAGGAATGGGCCAAGCGCCAAGCCAAGTTGGCTAAATGGCAAAAGAAGCAGTGAAGAAATTAAACGAAGATTCTGCTAGCAAACCTAAGAAGCCTTTGCCGAAGAAATTAGCAGTAAAGCCAAGTTCCTTAACAGCAATGCCCTCACGACCAAGTTCTTCAAAGTCCTCATAGCCAATTCCTCAGGCAACCTCTTCAAGCGCAGCTCCAACTCCCTCTGTTGCCACAAAACCCTCAACTGCTGCTGCAAAGTACTCAATACCCGCGCACCTTGCCTCGTGCCAATGGACTACAGGAATATCAATTGCTTTAGGAGCATCTGCAAGTTCTTCAGCTCCTCCACAGTCCTCAACAAGCTGAACTCTGTTGAAGAAAAAGGCCGCTGCTGGATGCGGCTCGAGGCCAAGTCCTCACAAGAAACAAGTCGCCTTCCAAGTTTCGTCTGATGACGATGAAGATGATGATGAAGAACTTGCTGAGATCATCAGAGACATGCAACAAAGGGCCACTAGAGCCAAAGGTAGTGCCGTGCCTCTCTTACTGGACCCGAAGAAGTTCCTCAATTTCATTGACCTATGGCACAAGGACCCTAACACTCCTCTGCCTAACTTAAACCTCACGCCTGGCCAAAGTCACATGTTGGCGGCTTTCATTAATGAAGAAAATGGAAATTTGAATAGGGGAGGAAAGTCAAGAAAGCTCAGTACAAGAAGGAGCGATTTCTGAAGAAAAATGTTCTGAACTTATCTCCTGATGAACTTGTTGCTCTACAAATAGAAATCAAAGGCCTCAGTGATGAATTTGACATATAGTATGCTGATTGGCTAGGTGCGAAAGTCACATTGGTCAAGCTCACCAAGACCCTCACACCAAATGTTGCAGCTACATCGCAACAAGAAATTCCTCAAGCTGAGGCATTTGCTCAGCCTACTGAAGAGAATGCCAGCACAACTGATGAAAATCAGTCTGTTGAAGAAACTGACAGTACCAGGGCTGCTGAAGAAATTCTAGCTCCTGAAGAAACTGCTAGGGCAACCTCCATTGTTGCGCTTGAAGAACAACCCAGGCCAGTCGAAGCATCTGCTGTTGTGCCTGAGGAAATTGAATAAGATAGGGCACTGCATCAGTTGTGCCTTAAGAAACCGCACTGATTTCATCTGCTCCTCCTGCAAAGTCATCACAGATGAATAAAGTCACTCTTCCTTCTACATCAGAAGCAAAGAAAACTAAGGCTGCAGAGAAGGCAGCTGTAAAGAAAAGGAAAGCATCAGCAACTACAGAGTCTTCAGCTCCTAAGAAAGTGAAGACTTTGATGAGCTCATTTACCAACCCCATTGATGTTGTTCCCATCTCAAGCATGCCATCAAAGGAGATTGTTCCCTTTGGTGAGGAATTTGTCATACCCGATGACACAGATGAAGAGAATCCCTCTGCTGCTATGTCAGACCGGTTGGATGAAGAAACTGAAGTGGATGATATCCCTTCAACCCCGCGGGTATCATTGCCCATGCCTCAGTTCACAGCTGAAGAGGCAGGCATTGAAGAACTAGATGAAGAAGATGAGGATGTGGACATTGAGTCTACAACCCATGTTTTGAATGATGACTACTTGGAAAGACATCATCCCAATTCACCATTGAACACTCCTCTGCATCAGATTCCTTTGTCCCTCGTGCAAACTGAAGAAATTCATACAGGATTTGAAGAACGTCCAACTTCACTTCTCTCTATCCCAGAAGAAGCTCCAGCTACTATTGCTGAAGAAATGGAGGCCAAGACTGTGGCTGATGAATCTGCCGCTGAAATTCCTCGGTCTGTGGCTCCAGAGGATGTGCGCCAAGAGGCTGTGAAGCCTTCAATTGTGAATCTTCAGCCCAAGCCACAAAATCCTCATACCAAGAAGAAAAAATTCAAAGCTGATGATTTCTTTGCTGAGCATCATTTCTTCACAGACTTCAATCCCCATGACTCAGCAAGACTTCGATGCAAGCGCTTCTAGATAGCCAGTCAGATGAACTTTTATTCTTCACTCCTATTTGATAAGGACAAGGTATTTGAGCATCTTCAAATTCCTCACGTGGATATGGAATCACTCCCTTGCTTCTAACCAGTCCTAAGTGTTCTACATGACGCTAGGCTGTTAAACTTCTGCACTGACATCTGCGACTGGAATGAAGAACTCATTATTCAATTATATGCTACACCGCACCTCACTGGAAATGTGGATGATGTGAATTCATGGGTGCTTGACTGGATGACTGAGAATACTCATTACAAAGCTCCGGCCTCTGAATTGCTTCACGTCGTCCTAGTCAGTCCTCCGGTTGAAGGCACAAGACTCATTTATGAGGAACCTAAACTTTCAAATCACTTGATGCAAGTGTTGATGAAGCCATTGAAGCCTGGCCAAGCTCCAAGGACCACATTCCTCGTGAAGGAATTGATCTATGTGCCAAGGACTGTGTATCGCATACTGACCAAAACCCTTAGTCCAATCAGGGGCCACAACTCTGATGAAGAAGAGGTTGTTGGCATCATGAAGAATCTGTTGCTCAATATCATACATGGTATTCCTATCAACTACCATGATTTCTTTATGAGGACTTTGGCCAATGCTGCTATGTCACCTTTTGAGTTGAAGCCTTATATATGCTCCATGAATTATGAGATTCATCAGATCAAGGTCTTCAATTCATTACCAGGCTGACGTTCAAAATCATCTCAGCTATTTGCCACCTATTGAAGTTCTCAAAAGGACTATTTCCTCAGCTGATGAGAAGGGCAAGGCTGCTGTTATTGATGAAGGCACTCGTCCATTGGATGGACGGTTTCGCAAAGCTGCATCCTATTCCACCAATGATGACTCTGCAACACAAGATTCCGCCGCAAAATCTTAAAAGGAAAATCCTCAAGCCACTGCTCCGCGTGTGATGACTGATCGTGAACTTCTCCCTAGTCTTCATCAGAAAGTTAATTGAAATCACAAGTGGGTCAAGCGTTAGTTTGGTGCAATTCTTCAGAACATGACTGTCACGCAAAACACGGTGAAGAAGAACCACTACTACTTGCATGAAGTCTTTGATCACACTTGGGCCATATTGTCTCACCTCTACGGTGATGAAGATCTCAAGGAGATGGGTTTCCAATAGGACTTTGACTGGTCTCAGCCACCTTCGAAGAAATTCAAGAAGGTCGAAGTTCCTCAGCTGGTCACCAGTTCATATTCTTCATCGCGCGAGAGGGATGAAGCTGAAGACTTGAACGACACTGCGACAGGCCCTACTTCAACGAACGACCCCAACAACGTTGGCGCTCCTCCATCGACTTCATGATGATATTCTTGACGGGCGTTAGTCCTCATTTTCATCCCTTTTAGCCATTCGATGACAAAGGGGGAGAAATTTGAGTTAGTCTTCAAGTGGTTCTCTTATATATGGGCGTTTTTCGTTAAGTTACAACTCTTGCTCTTCTGAGGTGTTTGCTCTGATGAGTTGTAAACTTAAGTCATATGGTTGTATGACTCTTTTGAACTGCTTTCTGCATGCTTAATTCCTCAATTACCTTAATGCACGCATGTTGAATTCGTCAGAGTCCATACTTCATCATGCATCTCAAATTCTTCATATCATATGTTAAATGCGTGTATGAATTACAAGATATAGGGGGAGATCTCCATGATATTACTCTACAATGTGCATTTGCAATCCAAAGAAAATTCCTCAAACACGCACATCTTCAGGGGGAGTTCTTCTATATCTTGCAATCAAATTCCTCAATATCAGTATTTACAATTCATATGTTTATCCCTGTTGAAAACATAACCTATTTGTCATCAATCACCAAAAAGGGGGAGATTGTAAGTGCATATAGTGCTCCTTAGTGATTTTGGTGTATTGAAGACTTATAGGTTAAGGGACTAATGTGTTTGTGAGTGTACACAGGTTCTATAAGTCTATGAGGAGTTTGATATTTACGATGAAAGTCGACCCCTAAAAATGAAAGTCTTCAGTTGAAGACTTTGGTTTTCTTGAAGACTTTGAACGTGAGGAAATTGGTGTGACCTTGAAGATTTCGATATTCATGCGAGGATAATGAAGCGTGAAGACTTTTGTTTTCATAGTTTCATTTTCTATTTCTTGAGTCATAGGAAACACTGTACTGTTAAAGGGGTTGAGGTAAAACTAAGGAAACACTTTCCAAGTGATGCTCATCTCAAAATCCTACACCTATCCAATCCTTTCGAGTGAAGCCATTAGGAATCTCATACAGTTCAGTCAATTTCTTCAGTGATAGATACGAAGATATTCTGGTCTCTGAGGAATTTGTTCTGACTGAGGAGTTATGAATTCACCAGTGTGGATTACCTACAAGTGAGGAACATGATAGCCCTAAGGAATTTGCGAGCTCAAATTTCCAACCGTTGATGTGCTATGCGCCAGCTGTCCCAAAATATCCTACCCACCTAACGATCATATCATTGAAGGGCATTTTTGTCTTATCATGTCGGGCTGCTCCCTAGGCTATAACTAGCCGCCCCCTACAACCACTACCTGGTTGGCTGCTCCGAGAGAAACTGACACTTGTCATTAAGAGCATCCCATCCTCTGAGGACTTTGAGCAAAAATCATCAAGTGAGGAAAAACCCAAACCCAAACACCTACAAACCCAAAGAGATTGAGCATCACTGAAGAGATTATTCACGTGTGGAACCTATGCTTGTTACCTTTGAGGACTGTGCATCCTCCAGACGGTTAGGCGTCATGGTCTAGAGCATCCAAGAGGAATTGTGGATCGCCAAGTGACCGGGTATGTGAAGGTTTGTAAGTCACCTGAAGACTTACCACGAGTGATTGGGTGAGGTCTGTGTGATCTTAGCTCAAGGAGAATAGGTGAGGACTATGTGTCTGGGACTATGTGTCCTCAGGTTTAAATACCTAGCCGCTCCAACCAGTCGTACGACTGTCACATCAAACTGGTCTACCAAATCATCGTCTTCACCAAGCTACTGGTTCTATTTCCTCAACCCTTTCATTTTCTCATTCATGTGTTGATTTACTTGATCGTTACTGTTCGAAGACTTTGAATGAAGACTTTCTCAATTTCCTCAATACTAATTCTTCAGTCACTTTGTCTTCAGCCTGCTTATCCTGTTTACACGCTACTTGTGTTCTGTGTATGTTTCATTTCATCATGATGACTATGCTACTACTCTGTTATGCATGCACCTGAGTACTTATTTCGCTCCTAGTAGTTCGTGACTTAGGAAATCCCTCAAGTTGAATTTCCTCAGTGACGAATTTGTAAAAATCGCCTATTCACCCCCTCTAGTCGATATAACGCACTTTCAAATAGCCTTCTCTCCTAGGCGGCTTATAAACCGGCTAAAAGCCGCAATACGACCCACCAAATGTTGGACATCATTAACGCATGCTGGCTTAGCCAATGAAGTGATAGCCTTGATTTTTTTTCAGGTTAGCTTCAATACCTCTCTCAGAGACCAGAAAACCCAAGAGCTTGCTTGCAGGCACACCAAAAACACATTTGGCCATGTTAGGCATCATTTTGTAGACCCGGAGGTTATCGAAGGTCTCCTTCAAATCATCTAGCAAGGTTTCCTTCTTTCTAGACTTCACAACAATATCATCCAAATAAGCATGAACATTGCGTCATATCTGGTTGGGAAGACAATTCTGAACACAACGTTGATAATTCGCCTGGGTACTCTTGAGCCCAAAAGGCATAGACACATAGCAGAAAGCTCCAAAGGACGTGCTAAAAGATGTTTTCTCCTGGTCTTTAACTACCATCTTGATCTGATGATAACCAGAATAAGCATCTAAGAAGCTCAAACGCTCACAACCCGCTGTAGCATCAATGATCCTATCGATATGGGGAAGAGCAAAAGGATCAGCTGGGCAAGCTTTGTTAAGGTCTGTGTAATCCACACACATACGCCAAGTGCCGTTCTTCTTAAGTACCAGCACCGGATTAGCCAACCACTCAGGATGAAGAACTTCAACAATAAGCCCGACCACCAAGAGCCGGACCACTTCTTCTCCAATGCCCTTGAGCCTGTCCTCGTTAAAACGACGAAGGAATTGGTTGACCAACTTAAACTTAGGATCAATATTAAGAGTGTGCTCAGCGAGTTCCCTTGGTACACCTGGCATGGCTAAAGGCTTCCATGCAAAGATGTCCCATTTCTCATGGATGAACTCGATGAGCGCGCTTTCCTATTTCGGATCCATATTGGCACTAATAGTGAACTGCTAAGATGAGTCGCCAGGGACAAAGTCAACCTGCTTAGTATCATCCGCTGATTTGAATTTCAACAAAGGGTCATGCTCTGTGGTTGGCTTCTTCAATGGAGTCATATCAGCCAGGTCAACATTGTCTTTATAAAACTTAAGCTCTTCTATAGCACAAGCAGACTCGGCATAAGCAGCATCACCTTCTTCACATTCCAAGGCTATCTTCCTGTCACCGTGTACTGTGATGGTCCCTTTACGACCCAGCATCTTAAGCTGCAAATACACATAACAAGGCCGCGCCATAAACTTGGCGTAAGCCAGCCGTCCGAACAAAACATGATAAGGGCTCTTAATTTAACCACTTAAAAATTTAATGTTTCAGCCATGTAATCGTGTTCATTGTCAAAAGCCACCTCCAAAGCTATCTTACCCACTAGATAAGCTGACTTACCAGGCACTACTCCATGAAAAACTATAGAGGACGGCTTAAGATCTTTGTCAGTCAAATTCATCCGGTGAAAAGTGTCATAATAAAGGATTATCAACCTGGGGAGCTACCACCAAAGCCAGCTGACCCAGATTATCAATCCGGGGTGGGTGATCCTCACGGCTCCATACAATCGGCTGTTGTGACCATTGTAAGTATTGAGGGACCACTGGCTCAACCGCGCTCACCACTCATTTATGAACCTTCTGATCTCGCTTGCATAGGCTTGTGGTGAAAACATGATATTGGCCACTGTTCAGCTACTTCGGATTACTCTGATACCCTGACTGTTGTTGTTGATTCCCCTGATTGGGTTGCTGGTTATAATTGCCCTGATTGCCCTGGCCTTGAAATCCAGAATTTGAGCCGCCAAACCCAGGCCCATGAGAATCGGAACCTGACCCGCCATGTGGGCCATTATTGTTATTGTGGTCCTCACGACAGCCAGCATTCTTATATTCCTTCATGATATAACAATCTTTCCATAGGTGAGTCGACGGTCTATCTTGGTAGTTGTGCTTTGGGCAGGGCTGGTTCAACATTGCTTCAAGGTTGAATCTTGATCCTCGAGGGAATGGCTTACCCTTCCGACGTTGATCGTTATTTTGTGCATTAGCATTAGCCACAAAATTGGACCCACCGTCAGGCTGCTTGGGTTTACCATTACTACCCTGGTTATGACCTGCCGTGTTTGACTGCTATCCTTTTCCATCGCCGTTTTTCCTCCCCTTGCTGGACTTCCCCTCGTCAGACCTAGGGTCTTTAGTATTGTCAGAGTCGGGTATTTGATGAGAGCCGCCATGAGCTCCCCCATGTCATTGCAGTGATGTTTGAGCCGGCCTAACTTTTGCTTGAGAGGGGTAAAACGACAATTCTTCTCCAAAATCCAAACAGCAGAACCAGCGTTGATGCTATCCGATGAGTGGATAATAGCAGAAACCTGTCGAACCCAATGGTGGATCAACTCATCCTCGCGCTGGACGCAAGAGTCTAGGTCGATGATCGACAGAGGATGTTTGCACGTGTCTTTAAAATTAAGAATAAAACGCGCTTTCAACTCTGCCCATGAATTGATAGAATTAGGGGGCAATCCCTTCAACCAGGTTCGAGCTGGCCCATCCAACATCATGGTGAAATACTTGGCGCACATAGTGTCATTGACATCTAACATCTCCATAGCTAACTCGTAGCTCTAAATCCAAGCTTCTGGAGGCTGATCAACAATGTAATTGGGGACTTTTCGAGGACCCTTGAAATCCTTAGGCAACCGCTCATTGCGAAGAGCCAGGGCCAGGCAAGGCACCCCCATTGTCCTAGAAGTCATCCCAGCTTCTATAGAGGCTGATGGGTTACACTTGAGCTGTTGATGAGCCGCTAACTGAGCTGCCAGCTCCGCCTCTTGACGTGCCCTAGCCTGATCCATGAAATCTTGAACATTGTTGTCATCATGCGGCGGGTCATGCCCACACGGTTGGTTCTGGCACCGGTCGCTGCTGGAAACCGCCGGTGACTCAATGTGCCGACTATAACTTCGTCTGGGGCATGGGGTTGAATGAATTCGCTCACGGCTATATGAATAAGCCGCATGCTGAACTACCAGCATTTGAAGAAGCTCCGCTGCTTTTCGGGTCTCGACCGCAGTGGGAGACTCGCCTTCTACTGGGAGAGCTGCCAACCTCGGCAATCATGTTATCCAGCGGATTGGAAAAATGATGCGGCGGTGTTATCACCTCCTGAGGCGGGGTTGTGTTCAAACGGGGTAGGTCTGTTACACGCGGTTGAGCTGTTACCCTAGTCACGGGTGCCTCGACAGCCTGGGTCACACTGGGCGGGTTACTTGATCCTGCCCCAGGTGTACTGAAAAGATTTCTGTCCTCGAACTATGTAGGTAGACGGCTCTGGTATCTGCGTAAAACCCCATTTGATGCATTCTGGTCCAAGCTTAACCAGAAAGCTTCTGTTTGAATCCGTTATGACTCGGCTTCCAGCGCAGCTCGCTCTGTTGCCATCCTAGCGTTCTCGGCATTGAGCTCCTCCTTTGCCTAGCCACCTCATCTCGCAGTTTCGTGACTTCCACATTATGTTGTGCTTGAGTCGTCGGGGTTACTTCTGCAGCCAACAATGTTGCCAAAGAATCCAAGAGTTCAGACAAAACTTGAAGCGGCGGGCGCACAGGGCCGCTCGCCCTGGCCGTCGCCACGGTCGTTGAACTAGAGTTCATAGACATAGTCGTTGATGAATTCAACATTTGTTGCGGGCCGGCCATGAAGATAGCAACTCTGCTCGACGGCTCGTAGGGGTCCGAAATACTGTCACCATCGAAACAGCCCCCAAGCCCGCCATCTTGCAATTGATAGATCAATTCAGTTTCGCCGGTTGAGGACTCATCACCTAAGTAGATGGTTGTCTCTCCTCCTGACATAGAACCTTCTTCGAGATCCACCCCATGAACAAAGCCAATGAAGGCAGGCTTCCTGGCGGGTTGGATCTTGGCGGGTCATGCACGCTGAGCCGTCTCGATCGTGTCGGTGCAGTTGTCCGGCTCAGGCTCCGACTCTCCAATCTTGCCGATGAAGACGTGAATTCCGCCGAAGGGGACCCGGTACCCGTAATCGATTGAGTCGGCCTCAGGGCCCCATCTAGCATCGTCGATGTAGATCTTGCCACAACGACTCTTGTTTATCCGGCCCATGGCGTATCCCTTGATCCCTGAGAAGCTGCCCTTTAAGAACTCAAAACCACAGTCCTGTGGCCCCACGGTGGGTGCCAACTGTCGTGGATTTGTCACAACAGATGCCCTAGTGAATGGACTTAGGTGTGGAGCCATCACAACTAGGTTAGCTTGAAGGGTTGAACGGGACAAAATGACACAAGGAGTTTACCCAAGTTCGGTCCTTCTCAATGAGGTAAAAGCCTACGTCCTGCTTCTAATTGTATTGCTTGAGTTTCGATTACAAGGGAGCGAATACGCTTGTCCTAGTTCTTGATTGATTGTTTCTTGAGTTAACCCGCTGCTAGGTCTCACCTTTATATACAGAGTTAGAGACCTGGTGGCTTACAGAGTCCCGGCCGGCTCACACAGCGTGACCGGCTCGGTTTCTAACTAGCCCTGCCTTACAGCACAAGTCTTCCTATGATGGTTCACAATCCCAGACCTTGGGCCCTTACCAGGTCTGCCTCCTAAGAGCCACCGTCTTCATACCTCTTCCTGGGCCTCCTTGGACTTTCTTCATGTTAAACCGACAATCGTGTAACTTGGCCCCTCCTCGGTGGGTCACACCTCGAAGTTATATCCCCCAACACCCGTTGTCGTGACAAGGCCATTATGAGGCAGGTTGGCCTCACCATGTCTGATGGCTCTGAGGAGATGGTCACTGATGAGTAGGCTTGGGTCCATGTGCATTGCCCGTGGACTGATTCTGATGATGGCACTGGAGGCCCTACACCTGCTGCAGAGGAGTCTTAGGAGGAGGAGGAGCATGATTGGTGATGTCCTGGAGTGTTGCTACCACTGTTTTTCGTAGGTGTCTTCTCTACCCTTTTGGTGTCTCGATGCCAAAGGGGCAGAGAGAGTAGGGATTTGTAGTGTGTCATGAGTTGAATGTGTTTCTCTATTTGCAGTTTCTTTCCTCGCTCGAACTCGTTTGCTTTGTTTTATGTTCGTTTCATGTGTTCAAGACCGTATGGTGTGATACATATGAGCTACCTTATCTCTATCTATTTATGTCAAGTACTTTATGTTAGTTATTTCCTATGAGATGCATCCTATGCTTATGCTCTTATTCATATGCTCTCCTACTATTACTTGCATGCTTTCATCTTACTATGTTTATGCTAGTATGGCTTGGTCTAAGTGGGTGTGCATCCAACTTGCTTGCTCACGAAGACCAAGGGAAATTTGAGGAAGCCCATCATTGGAATATACAAGGCAAGTTCTGTAATGTAAAATTCCCGCTAGTTTATGAAAGTGACAACATAGGAGACTCTCTATCATGAAGATTGTGGTGCTGCTTTGAAGCACAAGTGTGTAAAAAGGATAGTAACATTGTCCTTTCTCTCCTTTTCTCTCATTTTTTTATTTGGGCCTTATTTTTTTGGCCTCTTTTCTCTTCTTCTTTTTTCGTCCGGAGTCTCATCCCAACTTGTGGGGGAATCATAGTCTCCATCATCCTTTCCTCACTGGGACAATGCTCTAATAATGATGATCATCACACATCCTTTTACTTACAACTCAAGAATTACAACTCAATACTTAGAACAAAATATGACTCTATGTGAATGCCTCCGGCGGTGTACCGGGATATGCAATGAATCAAGAGTGACATGTACGAAAAAATTATGAACGGTGGCTTTGCCACAAATACGATATCAACTACATGATCATGCATGGCAATATGACAATGATGAAGCGTGTCATAACAGACGGAACGGTGGAAAGTTGCATGGAAATATATCTCGGAATAGCTATGGAAATGCCATAATAGGTAGGTATGGTGGTTGTTTTGAGGAAGGTATATGGTGGGTTTATGGTACCGACGAAAGTTGCGCGGTACTAGAGAGGCTAGCAATGATGGAAGGGTGAGGGTGCGTATAATCCATGGACTCAACATTAGTCATAAAGAACTCACATACCTATTGCAAAAATCTATTAGTTATCGAAACAAAGTACTACGTGCATGATCCTAGGGGGATAGATTGGTAGGAAAAGACCATCGCTCGTCCCCGACCGCCACTCATAAGGAAGGTAATCAATAAATAAATCATGCTCCGACTTCATCACATAACAGTTCACCATACGTGCATGCTACGGGAATCACAAACTTCAACACAAGTATTTCTCAAATTCACAACTACTCAACTAGCATGACTCTAATATCACCATCTCCATATCTCAAAACAATTATCATGTATCAAACTTCTCATAGTATTCAATGCACTTATATGAAAGTTTTTATAATGCCTAAGAGAAAATTGCCATGTTGTTCTAAAGGACTCTCAAAATAATATAATTGAAGCATAACAGATCAATTATTTCTATAAAATAGAACCACCGCCGTGCTCTAAAAGATATAAGTGAAGCACTAGAGCAAAAACTATATAGCTCAAAAGATATAAGTGAAGCACATAGAGTATTCTAATGAATTCCTATTCATGTGTGTGTCTCTCAAAAGGTGTGTACATCAAGGATGATTGTGGTAAAATAAAAAGCAAAGACTCAAATCATACAAGACGCTCCAAGCAAAACACATATCATGTGGTGAATAAAAGAGGGGATGCCTTCCGGGGCATCCCCAAGCTTAGGCTTTTTGGTGTCCTTGGATTTTACCTTGGGTTGCCTTGGGCATCCCCAAGCTTAGGCTCTTGCCACTCCTTGTTCCATAATCCATCAAATCTTTACCCAAAACTTGAAAACTTCACAACACAAAACTTAACAGAAAATCTCGTGAGCTCCGTTAGCGAAAGAAAACAAAACACCACTTCAAGGTACTGTAATGAACTAATTCTTTATTTATATTGGTGTTAAACCTACTGTATTCCAACTTTTCTATGGTTCATAAACTCTATTACTAGCCATAGATTCATCAAAATAAGAAAACAACACATGAAAAACAGAATCTGTCAAAAACAGAATAGTCTGTAGTAATCTGTAACTAAAAAAAACTTCTGAACCCCAAAAATTCTAAAATAAATTGCTGGACGTGAGGAATTTATTTATTAATCATCTACAAAAAGAATTAACTAAATATCACTCTCCAATAAAAATGGCAGCAATTCTCGTGAGCGCTAAAGTTTCTGTTTTTTACAGCAAGATCAAAAAGACTTCCCCCAAGTCTTCCCAACGGTTCTACTTGGCACAAACACTAATTAAACACAAAAAAACAACCAAAACATAGGCTAGATAAATTATTTATTACTAAACAGGAGCAAAAAGCAAGGAATAAAAATAAAATTTGGTTGCCTCCCAACAAGTGCTATCGTTTAACGCCCCTAGCTAGGCATAAAAGCAAGGATAGATCTAGGTATTGCCATCTTTGGTAGGCAATCCATAAGTGGATCTCATAATTGATTCGTATGGTAATTTAATTTTGTTTCTAGAGAAGTGGTCCATGCCTTTCCTTAACAGAAATTGGAATCTAATATACCCTTCCTTCATATCAATAATTGCACCAATCGTTCTAAGGAAAGGTCTACCAAGAATAATAGAACATGAAGGATTGCAATCTATATTAGGAACAATGAAATCTACGGTCACATAATTCATATTTGAAACAATAAGAACATCATTAATCTTTCCCATATGTTTCTTAATAGTGGAATCCGCAAGGTGCAAGTTTAAAGAGCAATCATCAAATTCATGGAAACCTAGCAAATCACACAAAGTTTTTGGGATCGTGGAAACACTAGCACCCAAATCACACAAAGCATAGCATTCATGATCTTTAATTTTAATTTTAATTGTAGGTTCCCAGTCATCATAAAGTTTTTTAGGGATAGAAACTTCCAACTCAAGTTTTTCTTCGTAAGATTGCATCAAAGCATCAACGATATGTTTAGTAAAAGCTTTATTTTGACTATAAGCATGAGGAGAATTTAGCACGGATTGCAACAAGGAAAAACAATCTATTAAATAGCAATTATCATAATTAAATTCCTTGAAATCCAAGATAGTGGGTTCATTGCTATTTAAAGTTTTAACCTCTTTAATCCCACTTTTAACAATTTTTGCATCAAGATCTAAAAACTCTGAATTATTGGGACGCCTTCTAACTAAAGTTGACTCATCTCCAGTCCCATAATTATCAAGATTCATATTGCAAAACAAAGATTTAATAGGGGACACATCAATCACTTTTAGATCTTCAGATTTATTATCATGAAAACTAGAAGAACACGCTTTTATGAAGCAATATTTTTTAGCATGCATCCTAGCGGTTCTTTCTTTGCACTCATCAATGGAAATTCTCATGGATTTGAGAGACTCATTGATATCATGCTTAGGTGGAATAGATCTAAGTTTCAAAGAATCAACATCAAGAGAAATTCTATCCACGTTTCTAGCCAACTCATCAATCTTAGACAATTTTTCTTCAATCAAAGCATTGAAACTCTTTTGCGAACTAATAAATTCTTTAATACTAGATTCAAAATCAGAGGGCATCTTATTATAATTTCCATAAGAATTGTTGTAGGACTTACCATAATTATTAGAGGAATTACTAGGAAACGGCCTAGAATTAAAATTACCTCTATACGCGTTGTTACCAAAATTGTTCCTACCAACAAAATTCACATCCATAGATTCATTATTATTCTCAATCAAAGTAGACAAAGGCATATCCTTAGGATCAGTAGGAGCACTCTTATTAGCAAACAATTTCATAAGTTCATCCATCTTTCCACTCAAAACATTAATCTCTTCAATTGCATGCACCTTTTTACTAGTAGATCTTTCAGTGTGCCATTGAGAATAATTAACCATAATATTATCTAGGAGTTTGGTAGCTTCTCCTAAAGTGATTTCCATAAAAGTGCCTCCCACGGCCGAATCTAAAAGGTTTCTAGAAGCAAACTTCAATCCGGCATAAATTTTTTGTATAATCATCCATAAATTCAAACCATGTGTAGGGCAATTACGTATCATTAATTTCATTCTCTCCCAAGATTGTGCAACATGCTCATGATCAAGTTGCTTAAAATTCATAATATAGTTTCTAAGAGAGATGATCTTAGCGGGAAGAAAATACTTAGAGATAAAAGCATCTTTGCACTTATTCATGAATCAATACTATTTTTAGGCAAAGATGAAAACCAAGCTTTAGCATGATCTCTAAGTGAAACGGAAATAGTTTAAGTTTAACAATATCATTATCCACATCTTTCTTCTTTTGCATATCACACAAATCAACAAAGTTGTTTAGATGGGTAGCGGAATCTTCACTAGGAAGGCCAGAAAATAGATATTTCATGACAAGATTCAGCAAAGCAGTATTAATTTCACAAGATTCAGCATCGGTAAGAGGAGCAATCGGAGTGCCAATAAAATCATTGTTGTTGGTATTGGCAAAGTCACACAATTTAGTATTATCTTGAGCCATCGTGACAAGCAAGCAATCCAACACACAAGCAAACAAGCAAAGAAAAAGCGAACGGAAAGAGAGGGCGAAAGGAAAAGAGGGCAAATAAAACGGCAAGGGTGAAGTGGGGGAGAGGAAAACGAGAGGCAAATGGCAAATAATGTAATGCGAACAATAAGAGTTGTGATGGGTACTTGGTATGTCTTGACTTGGCGTAGATCTCCCCGGCAACGGCGCCAGAAATCCTTCTTGCTACCTCTTGAGCACTATGTTGGTTTTCCCTTGAAGAGGAAAGGGTGATGCAGCAAAGCAGCGTAAGTATTTCCCTCAATTTTTGAGAACCAAGGTATCAATCCAGTAGGAGACCACGCGTGAGTCACCTCATACCTACACAAACAAATAAGAACCTCGCAGCCAACGCGATAAAGGGGTTGTCAATCCCTTCACGGCCACTTACAAGAGTGAGATCTGATAGAGATAATAATAATAAGGTAAATATTTTTGGTATTTTTATGATATAGATTGAAAGTAAAGATTGCAAAATAAAATAGATTGGAGACTTGTATGATGGAGAATAGACCCGGGGGCCATAGGTTTCACTAGTGGCTTCTCTCAAGATAGCATAAGTATTACGGTGGGTGAACAAATTACTGTCGAGCAATTGATAGAAACGCGAATAATTATGAGAATAACTAGGTACGATCATGTATATAGGCATCATGTCCGTGACAAGTAGACTAACTCCTGCCTACATATACTACTATTACTCCACACATCGACCGCTGTCCAACATGCATCTAGAGTATTAAGTTCATAAGAACAGAGTAATGCCTTAAGCAAGATGACATGATGTAGAGGGATAAACTCATGAGATATGATATAAACCCCATCTTTTATCCTCGAGGGCAACAATACAATACGTGTCATTTCCCTTTCTGTCACTGGGATCAAGCATCACAAGATTGAACCCAAAGCTTAGCACTTCTCCCATTGCAAGAAAGATCAATCTAGTAGGCCAAACCAAACTGATAATTCGAAGAGACTTGCAAAGATAAACCAATCACACATAAAAGAATTCAGAGGAGATTCAAATATTGTTCATAGATAGACTTGATCATAAACCCACAATTCATCGGATCTCGACAAACACACCGCAAAAGAAGATTACATCGAATAGATCTCCAAGAAGATCGAGGAGAACTTTGTATTGAGATCCAAAGAGAGAGAAGAAACCATCTAGCTACTAGCTATGGCCCCGAAGGTCTGAGGTAAACTACTCACACATCATCGGAGGGGCCATGGAGTTGATGTAGAGGCCCTCCGTGATCAATGCCCCCTCCGGCGGAGCTTCGGAAAAGGCCCCAAGATGGGATCTCTTGGGTACAGAAGGTTGAGCGGTGGAAATAGGGTTCCGTGGTGCTCCTGGATGTTTTCGGGGTATATATACATATATATAGGAGGAAGAAGTAGGTCGATGGAGCAACGAGGGGCCCACGAGGGTGGAGCGCGCACCCCCTGGCTCGTGGCCTCCTCGATTGTTTCTTGACGTCCACTCCAAGTCTCTTGGATCACGTTTATTCCAAAAATAACGCTCCCAAAGGTTTCATTCCATTTGGAATCCGTTTGATATTCCTTTTCTGCAAAACACTGGAATAGGCAAAAAAACAGAAATTTGGGTTGGGCCTCCGGTTAATAGGTTAGTCCCCAAAATAATATAAAAGTGTAAAATAAAGCCCATTAACATCCAAAACATATAATATAATAGCATGGAACAATCAAAAATTATAGATACGTCGGAGACGTATCATCCACTTGAAGAGAAACACGCCGGTTGAAAAGGATTGACATGACAATCTCGATTATCATGAAGCATTAGTATTGACATAGAAATATGAGAACACCGCTTAGGAAAGGTATGGAATCAACACTTGACATTGAAGCAACTCGAATACCACAACTCAAAAACAAAACAAAGGATTGGCTCGTAGAATAAGACGGAACAAACATATGATAGAGATTTCATCTGAAGTTTTTCATGGTGGGGCCCACACGGGCTCGATCGTACAGCACCATCATGTACAAGGCAGTGCAGATGACATATGAAGTGTCCCCGAGTCAGCATAGCCAAGGACTCTTTAAGGCACAACGAGACCACTGTAAAACCAACCATGGATAGGCGGACCACTAGACGTTGAACCCCAATCTCATATCATGCATTTGTCGGAAAGATATCCTAGGAGCTACTTGAATTCCCACTTATAAACTCCCGAAACTTTCTGGTTATGCAATCTGGTGTTGGGGATACAGGGGAAGCATAATATCTCACCCAAACTAACAATCCCTACATCCAGCTGTATCCATCCGTCAACACATAAACAAGAAACCTTCGGAAATCATGTACCTCAACCTTCGAAAAACATCTGTTATACAAGTTATGGAAATACTCCCGAACTCCCGCCCCAGTACTGGGTGGCGTCGAGGTTATCTCACCAACAACTGCATAAAAGAGATTTCGATGTCGGCGAACTCAGGTATTCCAGAACTGCAATGATGAAATTGTGACGACAACACCTCAGAACTCAACTCCCCGGGACACTGCCACAACCCCTAAATGTTAGGAGTCACCAAGAACAATGTTCTCGTCACAAGACTATCGGAACGATTCCAAGATACCCACGTGATCCTAGAAAAAATTTCGTGAAATTTGAGGAGAGGAGAGTCATAGCTACTATGTCAGGAGACCTCACCAGAGCGACGAAGGGACAGAGGAGTAAAAAGAATCCTACTCTCCGATATATATAATCCTAAGACTCAAAACATTTTGTTCTAGGCTCAACAACGTCAGCGATTTGATCAAGCAGGGGGCTCCTAAGTCGGGGATGGCTCTGATTACCAACTTGTAACACCCACAATTCGGCTATATCTCCCACGTATCGTGGCACGACTTAGAGGCACAACCACATGGTGGTTTTGTCGCAAGAGGGGTAATCTTCACACAATCCCATGTACTGAATAAGAAAGGGGTAAAGACTTGGCTTACAATTGCCACTTCACACAATACATAAATAACTCATACATCATCCAAATACACTCAAAGACCGACTACGGTCAAATCTGAATAAAAAAGGAAGATAAACCCCAAATGCTAGATCCCCGGTCGTCCCAACTGGGCTCCACAACTGATCAACCGGAAAAGACACAAAACAACGATCAAGATCTTCATCGAGCTCCCACTTGAGCTCGGTTGCGTCACCTGCACTGGTATCACCGGCACCTGCAACTGTTTGGAAGTATCTGTGAGTCACAAGGACTCAACAACCTCACACCCGCGAGATCAAGACTATTTAAGCTTATGGGTAGGATAAGGTAATGATAAGGTAATGAGGTGGAGCTGCAGCAAGCACTAAGCATATATGGTGGCTAACATACGCAAATAAGAGCGAGAAGAGAAGCAACGCAACGGTCGAGAAGCTAGAAGTGATCAAGAAGTGATCCTGAAACTACTTACGTTCAAGCATAACACAAGACCGTGTTCATTTCCCAGACTCCGCCGAAAAGAGACCATCACGTCTACACACGCAGTTGATGCATTTTAATTAAGTCAAGTGTCAAGTTCTCTACAACCAGATATTAACAAATTCCCATCTGCCACATAACCGCGGGCACGGCTCTCGAAAGTTTATACCCTGCGGGGGTCTCCCAACTTAGCCCATCACAAGCTCTCACGGTCAACGAAGGATATTCCTTCTCCTGGGAAAACTCGATCAGTCTCGGAATCCCGGTTACAAGACATTTCGACAATGCTAAAACAAGACCAGCAAGACCGCCCGATGTGCCGACAATCCCGATAGGAGCTGCACATATCTCGTTCTCAGGGCAACACCGAATGAGCACTCCATACAACTAAAACCATCCCTCAAGTTTCCCCGAGGTGGCGCTGCAAAGGACTCTAGTTCGGACCAACACTTAGAGAAGCACTGGCCCAGGGGGTTGAAATAAAGATGACCCTCGGGAGCATGACTCCCAAGGGAAAAGTATAGGTGGTGGTGATGCAAATGGTAAAACCAAGGTTGGGCCTTGCTGGAGGAGTTTTATTCAAAGCGAACTGTCAAAGGGTTCCCATAACACCCAACCGTGTAAGGAGCGCAAAATCAAGGAACATAACACCGGTATGACAGAAACTAGGGCGGCAAGAGTGGAACAAAACACCAGGCATAAGGCTGAGCCTTCCACCCTTTACCAAGTATATAGATGCATTAATTAAAATAAGAAATACTGTGATATCCCAACATATCCATGTTCCAACATGGAACAAACATCAACTTCAACTACAACTAGCAACGCTATAAGAGGGGCTGAGCAAAAGCGGTAACATAGCCAAACAACAGTTTGCTAGGAAGGTGGGTTAGAGGCTTGGCATGGCAATATGGGAGGCATGATAAACAAGTGGTAGGTAGAGCGACATAGCGATAGAACGAACAACTATCAAGCAAAGATAGAAGTGATTTCGAGGGTATGGTCATCTTGCCTGAGTTCCGCAAGGAGGAAGAACGAGTCCATGAAGAAGACAAACGGATGTAGTCGAATGGATCCTCACAACTCCGGAACAAAACCGAAGCTAACGAGAGAAGCAACCCAGAAAGAAGCAAGCAACATAGTAAGCAACCATCACATAAACATGGCATGATGCACAACCAAGTATGATGCATGTACGATTTAATGAAACATGGCATGGCAAAGTGCACAAACAATACTACGAATTAAGTGGAGCTCAATATGCAACGAGTTGCATATTGACGAAACACCACATTCAATCATTTAGTTCACTCTTGTTTATGTACCCAACAATATTAAATGTTATTAAACATGGAAAGAGGTGAAGCATAATAAAACTACCTATCTAGGCAAGTTTAAATGAGGCCGGAACAACAAGCAACAAGTCCGGAAAAATCCTCATGTGCATATTTTAAAGTTGGTACTGTTCTGCCCTATACACAATTTTTGAGTTATTAAACATGCAAAGTAATGCCACCATGTTAACCTATGCATTTTTCTACCCCATTTACATATATAATTTATATAAAACCAAGCTACGGTTATTAAGTTATGAAATAAAACATTTTAGCATGGCATTTAAGAAAATTAATGCAAACAACAATTTAAACATTTCAAACATGCATGAAAGTTGGATATTGTGAAACTAGATGAAATTCTAGTCATTTTACATATATAAGTTGTTTTAATCCGATGCATGGTGTGTTAGTTATCAAATGCATGAACTAGAGGGACTAATCTGTAAAACCGGTTTTCTCTGGAATAATTAGGAAATTCGCAGATCTGGAAAAAACCCTAAGCAGGCCGACACCGAACCACATGGGCCGGCGCAGAAAACAATAGTGCGCAGTGGCGCAGGATAGCATGCGGGTGCTCACCAAAGGGGCCTTGGGCCACATCTGGTGCTGGGCTGGATGGACGTTGGGCCGGCTGGGTGAACGCGCGACGACAGGGTTGTCTCATCTCTGCTCGAACTGGAGCAAGGGAGGCAGAGGCTAGCGGCAACAAAGATCGGTGACGGGACAGCGTTCCGGTGTGGTGACACGACGGGCTCTGGGCGGAACGGACGCGGAGCCGACGGATCCGGAGTGGAGGAGGCCGGATCTGGCTCTGGGGGTCCATTTCCGACGACGGCGATGACCGGTGAAGCTCTGGCGAGCTGTTACGCAGAGAAGGCGGCGGCTTGCAGGGGACCTCCACGATGGTGCGTCCTGCGAGAGAGAACGGGAGTGAGAGTGGGGCACGGGAAGGAAGGAGTGGAGAGATAGGGAGGCGGGGTCCTCAACTCCAACGAGGGGCGGACGACGAGGAAGGTCGGCGCTGGCGCGGGGAGGCGAGGTGGTGCGGCAACCGGGTGCGGGAGCGCGGCGGCGGGGAGCGGGAGCCACGTGCGACGGCGCGCGGGCTCAGGGATGAGCCTCGATTGGCTTGGCGGGCCTCGCCCGGGCCTGGGCGGGCACGCGGTGGTGGGAGCGGGGCAGGGGGCGTGTGGCAGCGCCTGGTTGGCCGAAACGGCGATCAGGTGGCGGCGCGGCCACTGGGACGCCGACAAGTGGCGGAGGAGGAGGGGCTCGGCGCGGAAAACGATGGGGCGGCGGCGGCTGTAGCTGTGGAACAGAGGTAGGGGAAGGTTTAGTGGTAGGTTTAGACTAGGGTTGTCCAAATTAGGAAGGAGGGGTGTTTATATAGCAGGTTTGCTAGGGTTAGGGTTTTTTTTGGACCCTCCGATGACGATCGGACGACACCGGTCACAAGGGGGGTTAGGTGGCCTTAGCTGGGTTGTGTAGGGGTGGTTGGGCTGAGAGGAGAGGGGAGAAGTGCAGCCCGACAAGGTTTCTAGAGACCGAAAACGTCCGATGAAAAGACCGGCTATACTGTCGCTATATATTTAACGGTTGGGCTATCAAACGAGCTCCGAATGTGACGAAAATTGACATGCGCTCCACCGACAACATAACAACACCGCATGCCAACTTTCATCCCATTCCGAGAACATTTTCCGGCCACTTATAAAATAATATTTCGGACGTGCCGCGGGTGCGTGCGAGTGTGGGCGCACTCAGAACGGACAACGGAAAGAACTGGGAGACCTGGACGAATGCAAGTTTTGAAAACATGATGATGCAAAGCACATGATGACATGACAAGATGCAACACGCAAGCGAATGACAAGGAAACAATAGCGAATAACTGGAAGACACCTGGCGCAACGGTCTCGGGGCGTTACAATGGCAGCCCTTACAGCACTAATGACCCGCTTCTGCGCGGGCGAGGATAGCTGGCTAGCCCGTAGCAGTAATAGTACCAGCAACCCCGGCACTTCCGAAGCCCGAAACAGCAACGGAAGGCCCCGACACAACAAACATAAGCGTCGGAGCAACAATGATGATACAGAGAATACGACAGTCAACGCCAGATTTGGTGGCTCCAAATCCGGTCAACGGAAGAAGCCATTCAAACGAAACAAAGACGGTCCATCAAGCATGGACCGAATACTTGATCGACCCTGCCAGATCCATGGCACCCGTGATAAACCTGCCAACCATACCAAGAGAAGTTGTTGGGTCTTTAAATAGGCCGGCAAATTAAATGCCGAACATAAGGAGAAAGGGTCGCCCAGTGAGGATGACGACGAGGAACCTCGCACACCGAAAACAGGGGGTCAGAAGAAATTTCCCCCCGAAGTCAAAACGGTGAACATGATATACGTCACCCATATCCCCAAGAGGGAGCGCAAGCGTGCGCTAAGGGACGTTTACGAGATAGAGCCAGTTGCCCCAAAATTCAACCCATGATCAGCCTATGCAATCACCTTCGATCGTAGGGACCATCCGACCAGTATCCGTCACGGAGGGTCGGCCGCATTAGTCCTCGATCCAATCATCAATGGATTCCACCTTACGTGAGTCCTCATGGACGGCGGTAGCAGCCTTAACCTTCTCTATCGGGACACAGCCCGCAAGATGGGTATTGATCCGTCAAGAATCAAGCCTACTAAAACTACCTTTAAAGGAGTGATACCCGGTGTAGAGGCCTGCTGCACTGGCTCAATCACATTGGAAGTGGTCTTCGGCTCAGCGGACAACTTCCGCAGCGAAGACTTGATCTTTGATATCGTCCCCTTCCGCAGTGGCTACCATGCACTGCTCGGACGAACCGCGTTCGCTCACTTCAATGCAGTTCCGCACTACGCCTATCTCAAGCTCAAGATGCCCGGACCACATGGTGTTATAATAGTGAATGGAAACATGGAACGCTCCCTCTGCACTGAGGAGCACACCGCGGACCTGGCAGCGGAAGTACAGGGTGGCCTCATTAAGCCAACTATTACGTCGGCGGCCAAGTCCTCAGACACTGTCAAACGAGTCTGGACTACCCCATTGTACGACAGTCCAGCTCGTCAGGAGCCCGATTAGCAATCCGGCCTCCATCTCATCCCCTACCGAATTGTGGCATATGTGCCATGCGTACATAATTACGCACTAAAAATACCATGGGAAAGGATGGAGGCACAATAAGGACAATGCCTGCAATACGGCCAGACCCTACCAGGAAACTCACATTCCTCTTCCTTTTTTCTTTTTTTCCTTTTTATTTTTCTTTCAGGTTCCCTCAAACCACATCACCCTTTCGACGGTACCGAAGCCTCTTTTCGTGGCCTATTATGAAAACACCGGTCGATGTTCCTCTCAAAGGACAATATACCAAGGAGAAAAGAAGCATAGACGCATACCAGAATACCTAAAGGATCCTTAAAGATCACCCCGTCCGTGTTCAGGATGCACGCACGGCTTCCCCTTGTGTTCGGCATGTAAAATGGCCTTGTTGCTTATTGCACTATTTGTATCAATACGTCTTGACGTACCAATCAGACTACTATGGAAACAGTTTTTTGCCCAAACCTATGTGGCGTTGGCGTACCTCTCAACATATGTTTCCCTGTTTTTGTCCGGTTGTCATGTACACCTTGGTATGACCTAAATCGCCAGGGGCTTTATTAAGCCACGTACATCTTTCAAATATTAAAAATCCGAACACTTCAATAGTGCAATTTGGCGTCCTGAATATAGCATTATATGCATTGGCTCCGAATCATGTCTTTGGTCAATAGTTGGGTTGCCTGGCTCCTGTGCTTACTACCTTGCGTTTCGTCTGATCGGCTATGGTAGTAAAGGGAGAACTACTGTGGTTGTGTTTCTGGTTCACCCGGACAAACACCTCAGTAGAGAAAGCCGAAAACTGATTGTCATGATGTGGCGAGAGCTGGTCAGCTATTCGGTGACTAAGTATAAATCTTTAGCGATTTTTTCCGGATTATGCGATAGGCCGGCCTCCACCCGGTCAGGCATTCACAACACCCGAGTTCGGATAATCGAACAATACTAGGGGCTGCGTCGGCACTCCCATTATAAAACTCCTATGGCTAAGTGAGGGCGATAAAGCCGTATAGTCCGATTGCCTGGTTCGCCGCACTAACACCTCCTTCACGGACCAGTACGATGGATCAAGTGTGTTTTAAGTGCTATCCCGAATACCCCCATACTACCTACGTGGGGGCTGAAGCCGATGACTGACCAACTCTTAGATATCATAAATGGCCACACAGGAGGAGATATTTTTATAAGCAATATATAATACATAAGCCTTGTCTCATGATGTAGGAGTAGAAAACATAACTACATTCATTCAAATATGATGTCCTTCGAACATTGGCCCTCTACAATGTGGGATCCTTTCAGGACATCATCAAAGTACCGCTCCGGCGTGTGATGCTCTTTTCTAGCAGGGGGGGGGGGCTCAACCGCAAGCTTAACGGCATCCATCTTCACCCATTGCACCATCACGCGGGCGAAGGCCATCCGCGCACCTTCAATACAGGTCGACCGCTTCACGACATCAAGTCGAGGGCAGGCGCTAACCAGCCGCTTGATGAGACCAAAGTAGCTACTAGGCATGGGTTCGACGGGCCAGAGACGGATTATCAAATCCCTCATGGCCAATTCAGCCACCCTGTGCAGTTCGGTCCATTGCTTCAGCTAGTCGCTGAGGGGCACAGGATGCTCTGGCGCAAGGTACTGCGACCAGAACAGCTTCTCCATTGAGCTTCCCTCTTCGCCCGGAAGAACTCCACGGCATCAGCAACACTCCAGGGCAGGTCCGCAAACACTCCTAGAGAACTCCAAATCCGGGTTAGAAAGATGTACCTTTTCTTCACAAATTTGCTCTGCAGGTTAAAGGCCTTACCCGCCACAATTTGCCTTGCTTCCTGGATCTCCCGGACAGCGCTTTGGGCTTCGGCCCGGGCTTCTTGTGCACTTTGGAGTGCCATAGCAAGTTCGGAGTTCTGCTCCGAACTCTTGCGCTCTAAGGACATTTGCTTATGGCATCCTTGAGCTCTTGCTGGACTTCGTCCACTCGTGATTCATGTTTAAGGCGGGAGGCTCGTTCCTCCTCCGCCTCCTTCCTGGCCTCAGCTAGCGCACTCTTGAGGGCCTCGACCTCAGACGTGTCAGCTACAAACATAATTATGAAACTCATTGAGATACTATATCATAGCTGGCATCGTTTCAAGATGTGCTTCGGTATTACATACCTTGCTTTTCTTCTAGCTTCCGCCTTAGCTCGGACGCTTCAGTGGCATGGGCAGCTGACGCCTGCTTCGTAGCCTGCTTGTTCAAATAGATATATGTGTTAGTTTCCTGCATGAGTTACTAGATCCTCTGTTTGGTTTTCTTTCCGAACACCGAACAGAGTCTCAGGGGCTACTATCTATACACAGGCATTCATTTTATACAGTTAAAAGATACTATAAAACATACCTAAAAGCCTTTTAAAAGGCTAGTGTAGGCTTCGCTCAGTCCACTTTTCGCGGACTGAACCTTTTCAATCACCATACCCATAAGGGTACGGTGTTCTTCCACAATGGTGGCGTTCTGAAGCGCTCTCACCAGAGTGTCTGGCGCCTCCGCATTGACAGAGGATGCCAGTGTTATAGGTGCACCCCCTTCTCGCGAAGAGGGTTTCTCCTCTGTCTCCGGAACCGTGTGGGTTTCCGAAATGACATTTGGTTGGGGCCAAACTAGACATGGCCCCCGTCTCCAGTCTCCATGGGGGTCGGCTCCCCATGTTCTTGGCAGCCTCCAGCACCTCTCCCTGTTCCGGAAGGGTCCTTTGGGACGACACCTCGGTGTTGTCCACTGCAGGGGGGAGGAAGCTGGTGGAGGCAAATCGCTCTCCATCATGTTTGGACCCAGCGAATTCCCAAAAGAGGAGGATCATTGGGGAAGGACCTTAACCGGACTGCAGCATACAATTTAAATGCATTACAACTATAAGCCAGAAAAGCCGGACATATATATACCTTTGAGTACTTACGATCCAGCCAGGGGCTTCGTCCTGGGGCGCCACTCGTCGGCTCCGATTCGGAGTCATCTGTAAGGGACATCC
Organism: Triticum urartu; assembly: GCF_056163025.1. Lineage (NCBI taxonomy): Eukaryota > Viridiplantae > Streptophyta > Magnoliopsida > Poales > Poaceae > Triticum > Triticum urartu. The sequence goes on along the minus strand of NC_141873.1, from coordinate 155,745,095 downwards.
TCCCTTTCTTGGACGCCTCCGCCTCTAGATCGGCGGAGGCTACCCTTTTCCTCTTCTCCCCCTTGCCCTTCTCCTTGGCCTTCTTTTCCAGCACTTGGTATGGCGCCGGCACTAGCATCCTCGTCAACAAAGGAATAGCTTTGTCTTCAGGCAGCGGATCCGGAGAGTAAATCCGTTCCGCTTTCTTGGTCCAGCCCTGCAAAGGAAAATGGAGAGTTTAGTGTGCTCCATGGGCTCGCAAAGTAGTGTTACCAAAGAACTTAAGGCGGTCACAACATGGGTGCTGTCGTAGCCGAGGTCTTCGGTTGTCTCTGGATCCGGACATGGCTGGAGTACTCTCTGGGAACGGAGTGGATCGAAGCTTGAGTGCTGGAGCTTGAGGGCGGATGGACTGAAGAAGGGGAAGGCGTGGGGTGAAAAGGAAGGAATCTTATCTCCTTATAAAGATAGTGGATATCATGCATCCCCCACGAGCCTTAAAGCTCACCTATTTCCAAGGGGTCATGCGAGATGGCACGGTTGGGTTTCCCATACTCGTATTGATAAGAATCCCATAATAAGGGGGTGTCACAGCCCTAGTTTAGCCTTTGCCTGTCCTTGCATGATCACCATGTCTAAATTCTGAAATTTGAATTGAGGGAATTTTAAAAGCCTCAGAAACCTTTTAAAAATAACCAACATTTAAATCTCATCAAATGAGTCCAAAGAAATGTTCCTGTTACTCTGTGAAAATATTGGTAAGAGGTAAAAATTCAAATCAATATTTTTGGAATCACAAAAATATTTATTTTGGGCCTTTGACTTAAACCAATGACATATTTGAGTTGAATTTATTTCTGTTATATAAGAAATAAAGTTCAAATATTTTTGTAAGTTGCCTGTGACCTTCGACTAGTTCCCGAGCTCACATAACAATCTACAAAAAGTTAAAAAAATGATTTGATGTTTTAAATCAAATCAAAACCAATTGCAGAAAATAGAAAACATTAATTGCCAGAAGGACGCCGGGCGTGTGCTCGCCGTGCGCACACACACGCCCGTGCCACCTCCTGCCTGCTAGCTTGCGTGGCGCCGCGGACAGACCCGCGAGAGCCGTCTGGATCGCTCTGACCGCCCCGCCATTCTCCCCCTCGTCTCCCTCTCGCCCTCTCCTCCATGGACGAGACGCCCGCGAGCTCGCTGCCGCCATAGCCGCGGCCACCACCTCTCCCTCCTCCCCTTGAGCAGTCCAGGAGCTCCGAATCATCGCCGTAGCCCTCTCCGTCGGCTCAGGCGATCGGAAGAGCCCCGACGCGTCGTCCTCGACCTCATCTTCTTCCTCGGCCATGGGAGATCGCAACCGGGATTCCGATGCCGTCAAGCATTCCTCGAGCACGCTGACCCACTCCCCGTCCTCCCCGTGAGCTACTGCGTCTCCCCCCTCTCCTCTCTCTGCTTTTTTTGCGACCCCAACTAGCTTCACCGCCGTGCCCGAATCTCGCCGCCGCCGTGCCATGTCACTGCCGCGGCCAGAGCTGCCTCCGCCCGCTTTTGAGCGTGTCGCCATTCTCACCGTGCTCCCAGGAGCCGAACGCATGCACCAGCTCCTCCTGCCGTGCTCCCTAACACCGAACCCGAGCTCGCCCGTACTCCGGCCGCTGCCACGAGCTCAACTCCGGCGAGCTCGCTCCACCCCAGCTCCTTCCGCTTGCCCCATTAGATGTGCGCGAGCCCCAGCTACGCGTAGGACCAAACCGCGGTCGATTTGGTCGCCTGTGGGCGATTCCCGAAGCCCTCCGCCGTCTCTGTCGTCACCGGCGACGAGCCGTTGACCTGGTCCGGCGGGTTTGACCCCGATTGACCAGGGTTTGACTTTCCCCCTGACTCACTAACACGCGGGCCCGGCCCTACTAATTAATCTAGGATTAGTACTAATTAAACCAGGATAGTTTAGTTAGTAACTGACACGCGGGACCCAGTGGTCAGATTTGACCTGGGCCGCTCCGTTGACCGCTGACGTCAGCGTGATGTCATGATGACGCAGTAAATCATTTACTGGATTTTGTTTAATTCTAAATAACCAGAAAATCCAGAAAATGATTTGAACTTCAAAAATTCATAGAAATTCAACCGTAACTCCAAATGAAATAAGTTATATATGAAAAATTATCAGAAAAATCCAAAGAATCTGAATATGGCATTTTCATGCATGTTTGAACAAGTTAAACTCACTGAATAGGACAAATGATGATTAGGGCAATTTATGAAATAACATTTGGAGTTGGAATTTGATCTTGTTTGAGTTCCACTTCAATTAACTTGGCTAGATATTGCATTAGGTGAATTCAGTACCTTAACATGACATGTCATTCATGTGAATGTGCATTGCATTGATTGTGTTCCTTCTTTGCTAGTCGGTGGTTGTTCCCCCTCAGTAGACGTATGTTCCGACGATGAGTTTGATGACACCGATGAAGAGCTACTATCTTCAGAAGTGCCAGGCAAGCAAAACCCCCTTCTTCATTCCGATATAATCCCACTCTCTCGCTCCTGCTCTCTTTTACTGCATTAGGACAACAATGTTTCAACTGTTACATGCTGCGGTAGTTGAACCCCTTTCCTCTGCATGACCTGTCATTGCCACAGTAAATAGATGAAACCCACTAGCATGAGTAGGAGTTGTTTGAGCCCTGATGTGCCTAATCATTCATGCTTGTTGTCATGCCTGCTACTGCTTAGAGTTGAGTCGGGTCTGATTCATCGGGAATGAATTGGAATATGGTGAACATGTCCTACTATTGAGAGCTAAGTGTGTGAACACGATTTGGTAAAGGTAGCGGTGAGAGGCCATGTAGGAGTACATGGTGGGTTGTCTCATTGAAACCGTCCTCAGGAACTGAGTTCTGTGTTTGTGATCCATGAACAGTTACTACCACACATTGGGCTCCGGGCACTCCAAGCTCTCTCGACTTATTAATCAACTTGATCTCTGTCCAGGAGTTGCAACTAGTTTCTGGTGTTTGTAGGTAGTGTTAGTAGTCTACCAAGTGGCACCCGGTACAGGTGGGCTTGGGACAGACTAGGCACAGTGGCACGGTGTACCAAGTGGCACCCGGTTGGTGGGCTTGGGAACCCTGCACACATCGTTTGGGGCCGTGAGCGACACCCCGGCCGGATCTCCTTGCGGATGGAACCCGAATAGGCGATAAACATGGACTAGAGACTTGTGTGGTTAGTCAGGTCGTGGCCGACTCCCTCGCCAGGCTTCCGCTTGAAGGTTGCCGAGGTACATGACGTGTACATGGTGGTAAGTGGCGAAAGCATGTGTGAAGAAGTACACCCCTGCAGGGTTATCATTATCTATTCGAATAGCCGGATTCCTCGGATATGGAAACTTGGACCCCTTGCATAGTTCATAGACAAGTGAAAGTGGATACTCTAAAATGCACAAGATAAGCGTGAGTGCTATGGATGGCGTTCTCGCAGGGAGACGGGAGCGGATCCATACTGGTGTATTGGTATGGTGAATTTGTGGACTCGTGTGCGCCACCTCAAAAGAGTTACTTGCAGTCGTAGTTCAGGGTAGCCACCGAGTCAAAGCTGGCTTGCTGCAGTTAAACTCCACCACCCCCTTTGTTGATACCGATGCATATGTAGTTAGATCTGATGTAAGTCTTGCTGGGTACATTTGTACTCACGTTTGCTTAATTTATGTTTTGCAGAGAGACTCCAGTCTCGCTAGTAGTTCTGCGTGGACTTCGACGTTTAGCTTGTTACCTCAGCTACGATCTTGTGCCCTTGGCAGGATCTGGTAGATAGTCAGGCTTCTCAGCCTTCTTCATTTGTAGTTGTCTGTACTCAGACAAGTTAAGCTTCCTCATGTGCTTGTTGCTTGTATGCTCTGTATGTTGGGTCATGAGACCCATGTTTGTAATATCTCGCTCCTCGGAGCCTAATGAATAAATACTTGAGGTGTAGAGTCTTGTTGTGATGCCATGTTGTATTTACACATATCGAGCATATTGTGTGTATGATTGAAATGCTTGGTATGTGTGGGATCCGACAATCTAGTTGTTTATCCTTGGCAGCCTCTCTTATGGGGAAATGTAGTCTAGTGCTTCCATGAGCCATAATAGTCCGCTACAGCCCGGTTCACCGGAGTCCTGCTAGCCCAGCACTACTGCTCAGGACACTTGACTGGACGGCATGTATTTCACTTCGTTCCTGTGTCTGTCCCTTCGGGGAAATGTCACGCGGTGACATCCGGAGTCCTGCCTAGCCTGCTACAGCCCGGGTTACCGGAGTCCTGTTAGCCCAGTGCTACAGCCCGGATTCACACGCTGCTGGCCGACATGCTCGAAGTTGATTCATGTATGCCTGTCCCCATGGGTTAGTGCCGCTTTGGGTTCACGACTAGCCATGTCGGCCCGGGTTCTCTGTCATATGGATGCTAGCGACACTATCATATACGTGAGCCAAAAGGCGCAAACGGTCCCGGGCCAGGTAAGGTGGCACCCGTGGGAATACCGTGCGTGAGGCCGCAAAGTGATATGATGTGTTACATGCTAGATCGGTGTGACTTAGGATCGGGGTCCTGACAGCTTTGGTATCAGAGCCTGACTGCCTGTAGGATTACCAAGCCAAGCTGGTCGAAGTTGAGTCTAGAAATGCTTTAGTTATATGAGGGAATTGATTGTGGAAGGGAACATAAGGCTCTTTTTACTCCTTATCCTCATGACCTTCTGATCTACGTCATCTTATCTTTTCTACGGGGTTAAGAGCTAGGCTTCTCTTCTATCTCTTAGGATGACGTGTTACTAAACCGTAGTTGCCTAGGATTGTTGAGTTCAAGCCTCAGTTCAGTTCCTACTACTTCCATATGTTCATAGCTGGCCTCAGAACCTTGATATTGTGATGTTGAGTGCTTATGCCACCATTTTGCAGGATGTCTCAAATTATTTTGAGCATTTACAGCCGTTATGCTGTCCGAGTCATCCCAGGTTTCTAAATAGTCTGATGCATTTGCAAATCCTTTCTCTCCATTCCCGATGTCCTTTTGGTCAGAATAAGCACACTAATCGGTCAGTTGAGGTACTCTGTTGCCTCGACATGTATGTTGGAGCTATTATTATGACCCTAGGTGTTTTAGAGAGTCACCTAGTAATCTAGCAATGCTTTGTATTTCCGGTGTGATGATTCTGGCCATTGTTCTTGAAAGCATCCCGTGATGCCATTTAGTAGTAGGTATTCTACTCCTGGGTTTTCGAACCCGAGATTCACCCTACTTCGTGTTGATAGTATTTGCTAGTTCCCTTAAGATATTAGTAACCTTGCGACAGTCCTCGAGGTCCGTGGTATTTCCTTCTTCCAAATACCATGAACCATTAAGGCAGATGTTCTTTGAACCAAAAGCTCACAATCAGAGTACTCTTGAGGAGTTCTCCATCCATAATTGTGAATCTGCCAATCCTTCTTCTTCTGCATGGGTTATCTGGAAGAAATATGTTGAACTCGTTCGACATACTAATCTATGCATCCACAACTCAGAAAGTTATATGTTCCTTTGAGTTGTCCCCCTCCAGTTATATCCCGACCTTCATCTATCAATTGATAGTCAGGAGTAGTCGTGCACTCGTGTTATCGATGCCTATTACTCTTGTGGTTCGTCAAGCCATTCTATTCCGGAATGACTAGGAGAAACAAACTCCAGTACCTCATCCATATCTAGGAATGGGTCAAAACAGTTGTATTCCACAGATCGAAATGCCAATCCAGCTTTTGTTCTATTCTACCTTGGAGTATTGCCCTCTTGATGCTAGGAATGTCATGATAATTGCACCAACTCTTATAAATTCTTGTTACAGTGATACTTCTCGCCATCATTATTCATTCCTCGGTGTCGTGTTGTCGCAACCAGAATGCCGACAAGTGAATCGTGATGTGTGACATCAATACTCCTAGCAACTCCGTTGCTTGATAGTTAATGGACAATAATTTCATTCTTAGCATGATGGTTATTGAATCATCATTCTAAGATTGATCGTGCTACCTAGTCCATTTTTCCTGGTGCACTCCTCGATCAATGAGATAGGATTGTGTCAATTCCTCACTCTTTTTGATCATATCATCTTGCCCTGAAAAGCAAGGTTGATCTCGAGCTTAGTAACATATCGGTGGTTCATGATTTTCCGAATATCTTCTCAGAAGTATTACCTGGTTGTCACCTGACCGCTATGTTGAGTTCGTGATCAAGTTGATTTTCTTATAAATCACTCCTTCTCCAGGAATCTGTGTTGGATATCCCTGAGCTAGTTGGTTGAGCTAGACAACAACTTGGAGAGTTGGAAGATAAAAGCTTGTCTGACTTAGTTCATGTCAAGGGATATCTTTTTGTGTGTGTGTGTGTGTTGAAGAAAGATGATATCTCCATCGATTGGTCCTCGTGATCAGTTGTTGGATCTATTGCCTTGTCAAAACTTTGACTTGAGTATGGGCTATCGTCAAGTCAAATCAGAGCCAACGATGTTCGTAGTGGTGTCTTACCCGTGGTTGATCCCTCGGGCATACACCATTATATCTTTTGGTCTGACCAATGCTATCACCGTGCTCACATGATGGTGGAAGTCCAGTGATATGGAAATTCTGATGAGTTGTTGTTGAGCCCATCAGCAGCATTTTGTCTCCCCCATGATTCATGCTAAACATCAACCTAGTGTTGAAAATTTTATAAGCAATGCCTTTGTGTTCCGTTCATGAAGCTTATGCTTGGATGGAAGAAGTGACTTCCTCGAATTCATGTGCATTTGGTGCAAGTTACCACCGTGAGTTCGAGAAAGATTGTTTTTGTTTCCCCTGGAATCATCCCATGTCAGTCATGCATATGTGCGAAGTATTCTATGGTCTGGAGACTTGCAACCTTCATTCTATATGTATCCCTAGCACACCAAGCCACTGATTGCATTGTTCAAGGAGAAGAAGTTCCTTCTTAAGGCATGCCTTATACAAGGACTTCAATATCCTCGTTGATGGTTCCCAACCAGAATTCGGTAGTGTTTCATTGTAAGACTACCATGTGGTCATGCTTGTCTGGGACAGCGTGTTCACATGTTTGTAGCGGAACCCGCTCATGTTTTGGAGCATGCTATCGTAGTTCATCTCCCGAGATTCTCACAATATCATCTCGTCGATTTGTGTTGCAAACTTTCTTTCCAGACATGCTGATGTCTGAAGTGTCCTGTTACCAACCAGATCTGAATCTCCGGCAGATATGATGGTTCGAAAAATCCCCAACATTTGCATTTTGTTCCCAGCTCGCACCACCATTGTGCCATTTTTCCCATGGACTACCTTCTCGGTAATTCCTGGTCAGGATCATCTTCAACAGTGGTACTACCATGGGTTCCATCCATTTCCGATGATAAGCAAAGTCATCCATTGCGTTGTCTTCAACAAGGTAGTCCACATCATCCATCCTAGTCTGAGTATGCAATTTCTTCGAGCTCTTTCAAACAATCAATTGTAATTTGCCTTAAGCTGGTATGAAGAGCTTCAATGATCTATGGATCAAAAGTAATTCTTTTTGCCACTTAAGGGAATAGTTCTTCGAGTCACCCATTCCAAAGTGCCTCGTTACGGGATCATGGCAATCAATCTCCTCGCTACCTTGAAACCTATGCACCATCCTACTTAAGCGTGGGAGTGTTTTCTACCAAATTGAACTTTCATCATTTGTTCTTTCCATCCCTTTTGATGTGTGTTTGTGTCTTGGATCAAGAGATGATTCAACGTCTCATTTCCATGAGCTAATCGTGTATCGCCTGATCTTTGAGAAGATCATTTTCTATAGAGTTTCCTTCTATCGTCATCATGTTGGATGAAGATCTCAAGAGCAAGGATATCAATATAAACATGAAGCAAGGAATCAACGTTCCTATCAAGGGCAATTGGATCATGAAGATTGTGTTGGTCTTGTGTCCCCTCTATCTTCTTACCTCACGTCTTGAATCTCGGGACGAGATTCTTGTTTAGTAGGGGTGAGTTGTCACAGCCCTAGTTTAGCCTTTGCCTGTCCTTGCATGATCACCATGTCTAAATTCTGAAATTTGAATTGAGGGAATTTTAAAAGCCTCAGAAACCTTTTAAAAATAACCAACATTTAAATCTCATCAAATGAGTCCAAAGAAATGTTCCTGTGACTCTGTGAAAATATTGGTAAGAGGTAAAAATTCAAATCAATATTTTTGGAATCACAAAAATATTTATTTTGGGCCTTTGACTTAAACCAATGACATATTTGAGTTGAATTTACTTCTGTTATATAAGAAATAAAGTTCAAATATTTTTGTAAGTTGCCTGTGACCATGGACTAGTTCCCGAGCTCACATAACAATTTACAAAAAGTTAAAAAAATGATTTGATGTTTTAAATCAAATCAAAACCAATTGCAGAAAATAGAAAACATTAATAAATAGAAAAAAACAGAGAGAGAGAGAACCTACCTGGGCCACTTACCTGGCGGCCCATCTGCACTGGCCCAGCTGACTGGCGCTGCCAGTCGTCGTCTCCACCGCGCCAGAAGGACGCCGGGCGTGTGCTCGCCGTGCGCACACACGCGCCCGTGCCACCTCCTGCCTGCTAGCTTGCGTGGCGCCGCGGACAGACCCGCGAGAGCCGTCTGGATCGCTCTGACCGCCCCGCCATTCTCCCCCTCGTCTCCCTCTCGCCCTCTCCTCCATGGCCGAGACGCCCGCGAGCTCGCTGCCGCCATAGCCGCGGCCACCACCTCTCCCTCCTCCCCTTGAGCAGTCCAGGAGCTCCGAATCATCGCCGTAGCCCTCTCCGTCGGCTCAGGCGATCGGAAGAGCCCCGACGCGTCGTCCTCGACCTCATCTTCTTCCTCGGCCACGGGAGATCGCAACCGGGATTCCGACGCCGTCAAGCCTTCCTCGAGCACGCTGACCCCCTCCCCGTCCTCCCCGTGAGCTACTGTGTCTCCCCCCTCTCCTCTCTCTGCTTTTTTTGCGCCCCCAACTAGCTTCACCGCCGTGCCCGAATCTCGCCGCCGCCGTGCCATGTCACTGCCGCGGCCAGAGCTGCCTCCGCCCGCTTTTGAGCGTGTCGCCATTCTCACCGTGCTCCCAGGAGCCGAACGCATGCACCAGCTCCTCCTGCCGTGCTCCCTAACACCGAACCCGAGCTCGCCCGTACTCCGGCTGCTGCCACGAGCTCGACTCCGGCGAGCTCGCTCCACCCCAGCTCCTTCCGCTTGCCCCATTAGATGTGCGCGAGCCCCAGCTACGCGTAGGACCAAACCGCGGTCGATTTGGTCGCCTGTGGGCGATTCCCGAAGCCCTCCGCCGTCTCTGTCGTCGCCGGCGACGAGCCGTTGACCTGGTCCGGCGGGTTTGACCCCGATTGACCAGGGTTTGACTTTCCCCCTGACTCACTAACACGCGTGCCTGGCCCTACTAATTAATCTAGGATTAGTACTAATTAAACCAGGATAGTTTAGTTAGTAACTGACACGCGGGACCCAGTGGTCAGATTTGACCTGGGCCGCTCCGTTGACCGCTGACGTCAGCGTGATGTCATGATGACGCAGTAAATCATTTACTGGATTTTGTTTAATTCTAAATAACCAGAAAATCCAGAAAATGATTTGAACTTCAAAAATTCATAGAAATTCAACCGTAACTCCAAATGAAATAAGTTATATATGAAAAATTATCAGAAAAATCCAAAGAATCTGAATATGGCATTTTCATGCATGTTTGAACAAGTTAACCTCACTGAATAGGACAAATGATGATTAGGGCAATTTATGAAATAACATTTGGAGTTGGAATTTGATCTTGTTTGAGTTCCACTTCAATTAACTTGGCTAGATATTGCATTAGGTGAATTCAGTACCTTAACATGACATGTCATTCATGTGAATGTGCATTGCATTGATTGTGTTCCTTCTTTGCTAGTCGGTGGTTGTTCCCCCTCAGTAGACGTATGTTCCGACAATGAGTTTGATGACACCGATGAAGAGCTACTATCTTCAGAAGTGCCAGGCAAGCAAAACCCCCTTCTTCATTCCGATATAATCCCACTCTCTCGCTCCTGCTCTCTTTTACTGCATTAGGACAACAACGTTTCAACTGTTACATGCTGCGGTAGTTGAACCCCTTTCCTCTGCATGACCTGTCATTGCCACAGTAAATAGATGAAACCCACTAGCATGAGTAGGAGTTGTTTCAGCCCTGATGTGCCTACTCATTCATGCTTGTTGTCATGCCTGCTACTGCTTAGAGTTGAGTCGGGTCTGATTCATCGGGAATGAATTGGAATATGGTGAACATGTCCTACTATTGAGAGCTAAGTGTGTGAACACGATTTGGTAAAGGTAGCGGTGAGAGGCCATGTAGGAGTACATGGTGGGTTGTCTCATTGAAACCGTCCTCAGGAACTGAGTTCTGTGTTTGTGATCCATGAACAGTTACTACCACACATTGGGCTCCGGGCGCTCCAAGCTCTCTCGACTTATTAATCAACTTGATCTCTGTCCAGGAGTTGCAACTAGTTTCTGGTGTTTGTAGGTAGTGTTAGTAGTCTACCAAGTGGCACCCGGTACAGGTGGGCTTGGGACAGACTAGGCACAGTGGCACGGTGTACCAAGTGGCACCCGGTTGGTGGGCTTGGGAACCCTGCACACATCGTTTGGGGCCGTGAGCGACACCCCGGCCGGATCTCCTTGCGGATGGAACCCGAATAGGCGATAAACATGGACTAGAGACTTGTGTGGTTAGTCAGGTCGTGGCCGACTCCCTCGCCAGGCTTCCGCTTGAAGGTTGCCGAGGTACATGACGTGTACATGGTGGTAAGTGGCGAAAGCGTGTGTGAAGAAGTACACCCCTGCAGGGTTATCATTATCTATTCGAATAGCCGGATTCCTCGGATATGGAAACTTGGACCCCTTGCATAGTTCATAGACAAGTGAAAGTGGATACTCTAAAATGCACAAGATAAGCGTGAGTGCTATGGATGGCGTTCTCGTAGGGAGACGGGAGCGGATCCATACTGGTGTATTGGTATGGTGAATTTGTGGACTCGTGTGCGCCACCTCAAAAGAGTTACTTGCAGTCGTAGTTCAGGGTAGCCACCGAGTCAAAGCTGGCTTGCTGCAGTTAAACTCCACCACCCCCTTTGTTGATACCGATGCATATGTAGTTAGATCTGATGTAAGTCTTGCTGGGTACATTTGTACTCACGTTTGCTTAATTTATGTTTTGCAGAGAGACTCCAGTCTCGCTAGTAGTTCTGCGTGGACTTCGACGTTTAGCTTGTTACCTCAGCTACGATCTTGTGCCCTTGGCAGGATCTGGTAGATAGTCAGGCTTCTCAGCCTTCTTCATTTGTAGTTGTCTGTACTCAGACAAGTTAAGCTTCCTCATGTGCTTGTTGCTTGTATGCTCTGTATGTTGGGTCATGAGACCCATGTTTGTAATATCTCGCTCCTCGGAGCCTAATGAATAAATACTTGAGTCGTAGAGTCTTGTTGTGATGCCATGTTGTATTTACACATATCGAGCATATTGTGTGTATGATTGAAATGCTTGGTATGTGTGGGATCCGACAATCTAGTTGTTTATCCTTGGCAGCCTCTCTTATGGGGAAATGTAGTCTAGTGCTTCCATGAGCCATAATAGTCCGCTACAGCCCGGTTCACCGGAGTCCTGCTAGCCCAGCACTACTGCTCAGGACACTTGACTGGACGGCATGTGTTTCACTTCGTTCCTGTGTCTGTCCCTTCGGGGAAATGTCACGCGGTGACATCCGGAGTCCTGCCTAGCCTGCTACAGCCCGGGTTACCGGAGTCCTGTTAGCCCAGTGCTACAGCCCGGATTCACAAGCTGCTGGCCGACATGCTCGAAGTTGATTCATGTATGCCTGTCCCCATGGGTTAGTGCCGCTTTGGGTTCACGACTAGCCATGTAGGCCCGGGTTCTCTGTCATATGGATGCTAGCGACACTATCATATACGTGAGCCAAAAGGCGCAAACGGTCCCGGGCCAGGTAAGGTGGCACCCGTGGGAATACCGTGCGTGAGGCCGCAAAGTGATATGATGTGTTACATGCTAGATCGGTGTGACTTAGGATCGGGGTCCTGACAGGGGGCACGATCTCTGCTTTGAAAAGACGTGTCATCGGTGGTTGCGTCTCGAAACGTGAAACGGGAGGCCGAAAAATGGTTTGAAATAATAGACTGTCCGGACGTAACGTCTCACCAGTGAAATCTTCGAAGGACAGAGCTTATCTGTATTCTAATTCAGAGGTATGACTGCTGTACAGAGCCGGATATAGTGCTGACGATCAACTGCTTTGAAGAATTCGGAGGAGGAACCGGCCTTGCAATGCCAAAGACAATTTGCGCGCCGGACACATCATCATTGAAGACTGGTTCAGGGGCTACTGAGGGAGTCCTGTATTATGGGGTCCTCGGGTGTCCATGCTATGTGATGTGGGCCAAACAGATGGGCCGTGAAGATACAAGATCGAAGTCCTTCCCTTGTGTCCGAATGGGACTCTCCTTGGCGTGGAAGGCAAGCTTAGCATGAGGATATGAATATTCCTTTCTCTGTAAACCAACTCTGTACAACCCTAGCCCCTCCGGTGTCTATATAAACCAGAGGGTTTAGTCCGTAGAGGCTAGATCACAATCATAATCATACAGGCTAGACAATTAGGGTTTAGCCATTACGATCTCATGGTAGATCAACTCTTGTAACCCCTATACTCATCAAAGTCAATCAAGCAGGACGTAGGGTATTACCTCCATCAAGAGGGCCGGAACCTGGGTAAACATCATATCCCTTGTCTCCTTATCCTTAGACACACAGTTCGGGACCCCCTACCCGAGACCTGTCGGTTTTGACACCGACAGTCGGGGCTAGGGTTATAGGTTTAGATGGGCTTAGGGGATGGATGGGCCGAAATAGTTGGGATGTGGCGCTGGGAGATCTCTCTCGTAATTCTCCTCTCTATTCTTTATCAGAAAAGCATTAGAGAGTAGAAAAGGAAGAGAGGGTTAGGGAAAGAATTTGAGCATGGGGTTAATTTTCCCGGACTCATAAAATGAGCTTGATCCAAGAAAATAGAAGTGAGTGTGGGCGTGAAGTTTGAATTCCACCTCATTTGAATTAATTCAAATGGGTTTGAACTAGGACTAGGATTTAGAAGTTCCCAAAAATGTTGAGAATTTAGAAAGAGCCTCGATAGATGGGAAAAGAATTATAAGCAAGGTTAGAGAGTCAAAACTTGAAGAAGGAAAGGCCAAGGGATTTAACATGCATGTGTGTTGTGGTAAATTCCAAATTAATGGAATATAATTTTATAGCTCCCTAATAATATTGGGAGGATATATGTTATAAAGATAAATCACCATGTACATTTCCCTCGATTTAAATGGATCGAAGATCCATACAATTTATTTATGAGAAAACATTTAAGTTGGTAATGATGACATGATGCAATGCAAATGATGCAATGAAGAATGCAACAAACAAAACAAATCACACGGCAACAATGAAATAACTGGAAGACTTCTGGAGCATCGGTCTTTGGTCATTACAAACTCCCCTTCAGCTACTGAGCTACCCCCTCCCACAAGAACACCAGTCCTCATGGTTGAGGGGTGCGCTCCCATGAAGGAGGAGGTGCCGCTAGTCATCGTTGCCGAGCCCCAGGATCCAACTTGGGCAAGGCACATAGTTCATTTCCTCCAAACCGGAGAACTTCCTAAAGAGCAAGAAGAAGCAGAAAGAGTAGGCCGGAGGGCCAGTATGTATCAGTTCATCGATGACACACTATACAGAAGAAGGCCCAACGGTGTGAAACTTAAGTGCATTTACCGGGAAGAAGGAAAGGAACCGCTGGCAGAAATACACAAAGGCATGTGTGGCTCCCACATTGGATCAAGGGATTTGGTTGGGAAAGCATTCCGACAAGGATTTTATTGGCCCACAGCCCTCCAAGATGTGGTCGAGCTAGTCACCAAATGTGAAGCCTGCCAGTTCCATTCCAAGAACATCCATCTGCCTGCCCAAGCTCTTCAGACAATCCCTTTGTCATGGCCGTTTTCGGTCTGGGGGCTCGATATCCTCAGCCCTTTCCCCCGTGCTGCCGAGGGCTTTGAATTCTTCTTTGTTGCAATCAACAAGTTTACAAAGTGGCCGGAAGTAGAAGTCGTGAGGAAGGTGACTGCTCAGTCAGCTATCAAGTTCTTGAAAGGGTTGGTGTGCCGCTTCGGGGTCCCTGACCGGATCATCACTGACAACGGCACCCAATTCACGAGTCGCGCCTTCATGCAATATGTTCATGCCCTCGGAAGCAAGATCTCATTTGCTTCTGTTGCACATCCCAGAAGCAATGGACAAGCTGAGAGGGCGAACACTTAAGTGTTGCGAGGACTCAAGACAAGAACATTTGATAAGCTACAGAAATGCGGCAGGAGATGGATAGATGAGCTGTCGGTGGTCCTTGGTCCCTCAGAACGGTACCAAATCGAGCTACTAGGCACACTCCCTTCTCCCTAGTCTATGGGGGTAGAAGCAGTTATCCCCACGGATCTTATTTATGGGTCACCTCGAGTGATTGCCTATGATGAAGTAGCGCAAGATCAGCACCGGCGTGACGACGCTGTGCTTCTCGAGGAGAACCGTCTCCGGGCTGCTACGCGTGCTACATGCTACCAGCAAGCACAGCATCGCTATCACAACCGCAGGGTACATGCCCGGTGTTTTGAGGAAGGCGACCTTGTCCTTAGGCGCGTTCAGTCTGCCAAGGGTACAAATAGTTGACGCCAAAGTGGGAAGGCCCTTACCGGGTAGTATGAGTCACCAGACCTGGAGCAGCCCGTCTGGAGACCGGAGATGGCATTCAATTGCAAAACTCATGGAATATTGAGCATCTCCGCAAGTTCTACCCGTAAGGCGCGGCTATTGGGCCCTGCCCGGCAGCCACCCTTTTGTACAGGACTTTGCCTCAGTTGCATGTAACCCCTGATACAAAGCTAGCCTCAGACCCTGAGCAAGCGAGAAATAAATGAAGCGCTGGAGGCCCCCAACAAGTTGCATGCATGCATAAGCATATCATGAGCATCACATGTTCATGTAGATAAGATCACATCTGGCATCATTTTCATCTACATAAAATGCAGACTCCTGCCGTGGACTTGGTCCTCGAGAGGAGATAAGAAGATGAGCCTGCATTGCGATCTCCGGCAAGACAAACCGATAAGTTCTTTCTCTTATCCATACGTGTTTTTTAAGTAAGGACTTGTGCATAAGAAAACCTCGATGCTTTTCAAAACTTAGGTGCTCCCATCCTTTGACTGGAGCGTTGGTTCGGTCAGGATGGTCAAAGTGGCTTTTGACAAAAAATGACTGGCAGGGGGCTCGTCCCTCTTCATGCTTTGTGCCGGGTAGGCCTAACTCCGTGGCAACAAGACTGAGGGGACCGGCAGGATAGCTTGCCGGGGAAACTTGTTTATTTTAAAGTATAGAGGCATCCCACCTCTGCATGGACATACTACATGCATGAGTCCCTAGCAAAGTTTATCTTTTTCATTAATGTGCTGATCAAACAAGTACAAACCTTACAGGACAGAAACATGGATTAAAGAGATTACATAATTTGAACTAAAATTTGGCAAGTTCCTACAGATTTAAGATTGAAAAAAGATAAGTGCCTCGTGATGCCCTCTTGTCCCTCTCCCCCTAGGCACTGCGGCAGGAGGTGGAGAGGGCAAAGGGGCGCCAGGGCAGAAGCCGGGCCTGACCCTGTCGGGCTCCAGGAGAGGTAGCCCGGCAAGAGCGTAAGGGCGCGGACGAAGGCAATGGTGAAGAAATCGGCGGAGACGACCAGTCAACCGCCACCACCAGGGCCAACAGGACGTGGTAGGGCGAACGAAGCTGCAGCCCATGAGGAAGCCTGCCGGAGCCCAGCTGGAAGGCTGCTGGAGGACCCGGAAGCACCACCTCCACTCCTCCTCCCAACTCCCCATCAAACCACCTTGCCGGAGAGGAGATGCAGATGGTGCTATCGCCACCTGACAGTTGCGGTGCGGATGATGCTCAGCCGGAGTCAGAGTCGTCGCCCTTCCGGTTGGCACCGTCGTCATCGCCGTCACTATCCTCCTCTTCGCTGTCGCTCGAGGAGGAGCTTTCATTGTCGGTCAAGCTCTCCGCGCAACACCCTAAGCAAGAACCCGTGCTCCCAAAAGCCTTGACAGAAAGGAAAATGGCCTCCATTAACTTAAAATGGAGGACGTGCCCTTCCGACAAGCTGTGGGCGCGGGCAAAAGTCTTAGCCTCGACGGAAGTACATGACCTAAGGGGCAAGGCAATCTACATCCACCCATATGTTGCCATTCCCACAGCCCCTCATGTGCAGTTTCAACGCCCGCGGCTGCTCGAGCTCCATCGACCTTGCAAATGGGGTGGGGAGACAGAGACGGGCGTGCGGAGGCTTGTACAGCCTGATGACTAACTCCAAGGGCTGGTCCCCAACGTGGCCTTCCATCGGGGGAGGAGCGTCCGACACAGGCGCCGCCCCGTCCCCCTCATCTCGTGCACCACGACGACCTCGGCCACATCCCCTTCCGCCTCCTCTCGCCGCGGGCTCAGCCCCCGCATCATCAGAAGGAGGAGGGAGGCGTTGTCGAGCAGAAGTTCTCGTCGCCACTGGAGCGACACCAGATCCCCGACCTCTCGCCATGATAAGCAGAGGCTATGGTAAGAATGGGGGGAGGAGAAGGTGCGGGAAAGCGTCTCTCCCCATGTCCCGTTTTATAGGCAGGCGAGGGAAGGGGTCGGGTTTTTCCATGGAGGTTGCCGCCCCATTCGACCAATCCGACTCCTCCTCACCGTTAATGGCTCGAAGAATCAAGGCCGACCCTCTGCTCCAATCCATGGCGCCTGGCTTTCTGCCATGGCACCCATTCCCGTACCCTCTGCATCTGCCACCAACCCTGCGCAATGCATGTAGTACACGCGGCAAAAGCGATTGGAGCGAGAAGAATAGTGGGATGGCTTTTACTGCCCCGTGAACATGGGACGTGGGTACTCCGCAAGGCATGGCCCGTTATCTGCCCCACTACAATTGGCATTATATGGCGCGCGGAAGAGCCGGAGACTGGCCCGGGCTCAGGTTAATGAAGAAGCAAAGAAGATATCAAAAGGGCAAGCCACCACTACGCTCATGCCTGTGCACTGGCTAGGGCATACCCCGACGACGCCCGGCAACGCATTCGGGCCAGGTCCGGGGGCTCCTGTCGGTGCAACAAACCCTGAGTCTATTGCCCAGATTGTGCACATGCCTAAGGACAAGTTTGCAGCACCCAAGATCAAACCAAGCACTAAGGATCAATCCTTTGAAGAATCAAAGTGCAGATCAAGACGACCAAGTCGAGCCAGAGAAGCAAGATATCACTAAGGGAAAAAACCTCCCTTGCCGGGCAGTCAAGCCTGGCGAGGTCGGGGTTACCCTGGAAGCAAGCCTCCAGACCGTATCGGCAGGCCTGCCAGGGCTTGCGGAGGTGAACTACTCCACCGCACCACCTCACAGCGACGCACGTCATCGATCGGTGCGGTGTCAAGCCCCTAAGTGACTAAGTGGCTGCTTCCTCCCACATGGCAGTCACTTCCTACAGAAAACACCTCCAAATGACACCCGTCCTAAGATGTATCAAGCAAGCAGGCGCGAAGCTGGCAAAACAGCCCGGCAAGGCTTACCGGGCATACTGTGATGTGACACTGAACAGCGCATTTAATGCACTATGTCCGCCTATAGTGTTAGGTATGATAGCATTGTTTGCTATCTAATCAGTGTGTAAAAGACTGATTTGCCACTGTGGTGACCCCTTTATCTATAAAAGGAGGCCCATTGCAACCATAGAGAGGATTCGGACTCTCGCATATTCATACGCGTGTAGCCACTCTCGTCGCGTTCTCCACCATTATCCACCATCAATCCACCAAAGCAAGAGTGGGGTTTTACGCCTCACGGCGGCTCGAACCTGGGTAAAACTGCCCGTGTGATCTCTGTCGTGCTGTGTTATGCTTCTCCGCTCTTTGTGCGACGTGCCCATCCCCCCGCCGAACCATAAGGGGCTCATAGCCCCATAGGTGGTCGTGGTTTCCCACGACACGGTGGAACCGCCTGCTACCGCCTCCCATAGTCGGTTGTGCTGTCGGATAGGCCTCACGGCCCCACCATACTCGCATTCCTGGCTTGGCTATCCTTCTACTCACCCACACCTCATGTTATTCTTCGGCGACAGCAGCCTCACACTGTGGTCGAACAAGTAAGCCCTCGTACCCACTCCGCTTGGGAAACAACTATCGAGTCTTCCTCGGCTTCGGGTCACTCCCTTACTTGGTCTCGCTGTCGTCCACCGCCTTGGTGCTCTCGACACAGCATGGTCAACGAACGACATCCATCGGAAGAGTACTGTATGTGGAGAGGCTGGCAGCTGGGTCCATAGCCGCACGCAAGGAAGTGCCTCCTTTTTTGCGTGTAGGAAGTGCCTCCTTATTACGCGCAAAACAATCATTCCTCCTCCTGACAGCTGGGACCGACTGGAAGGGCCTCTGTATTTCACGAAAAAAACATTACCCTCGCTGACAACTCGGATCCACCAGCTATTACGCACAAAAATAATGAATACCCCCGCTGCTAGGTCGGTCCCACCATATTTTGAGGCTGACTTGTGGGCCTACTAAGTTGACGCAGACGCATGGCTTTGTCAACTTAGTCAATATAAACGATTCTAGCTGCAGTGACCGTACGATGTCCATCCAACGATCGTCGTGCTTCTTCAACCTCTGGTCTTCTTGCTCCTGCCGCCCAAACTAGCGCTGACCGTGCCGCCTGTTCCTGCCTCTCGTGGTCGGCTGTGCTGCCACGCAGGCCTCACCACCCCACCCTACTCCCACCACTAGTCAGGCCTTCCCTCTACTCACCCACACCCCCTATTATTCTCCGGAGACGGCAGCCTCAAACCGCAGCCGAAGCAGTCAACCCTCGTACTCCCCTCCGTGTGGGCATCCACTGCTGCGTATTCCCCAGCTCCGGGTTATTCCCTCCCTAGGTCGTGCCATCATCCACCACCTTGGTGCTCTCGGGTGGTACGGCGTCGTCAACGCGGTGAATGAACGACAGCCATTAGAAGAGGACTGGAAGTGGAGAGGCTGACTGCTGGGTCCATGGACGCACGCAAGGAAGTGCCTCCTTATTACGCGCAAAATAATGATTCCTCCACCTGACACCTCGGCCCTACCAGAAGGGCCTCTGTATTTCGTGAAAAAAACACCCCCCTGACAGCTGGGACCCACTGGCTTTATCTTCGCACGGAAGGAACTGCCTTCTTACCCCTGACAGCTGGGACCCACAAGGTTGAAGCGAAGGTAGCATTATCTGTCTGGCCGCGAACATGTACGTACATAGCGGTCGATCGGTCTCTCTGCAGTGACATAACGTGGCTGAGTAAGGAGCGGCATGTGTTGAAGTAGAGACGCCGACGTAGCATGTCACGCAGTCCCGTCTATATCGTGTACATGCACGTATGGCCACGCTGCAAGATAATAAATATGGCTACGTACATACATACGGGCAGGGTCTCTAACACGTACAGCGATGTCATCCTGTTCATGGGCAGCCAACCGGCTGGGTCAGAATGGAGTAAACAGTGTCGCGTGTTCATCGGGAGCCAACCGGCTTGGACAGAACAGCTGAAACGAGGTCTAGCATACGACAAAACGAAGGAAATGGCCTTCTGTTCGACAGCGTACGGTCGATACGGGGTCCTATTCATCAGGAAGGGTCTGGCGTACCACAAAAGAAGGAAATAGACTTCTGTTCAAGTGCCTATGGTCGAAATAGGGTGTTGTTGATCGGGAGGGGTGTGGCGTGCCGCAAAACGGAGGAAACGGACTTGTGTTGGAGCGCCTACGGTCGAAACGGGGTCCTGTTCAACGGGAGGAGTGTGGTGTACCGCAAAACGGGACTCCATGGGCTACTGTTCATCCACCGTCGACTTCCTCCAGCCTCCACCTGCTACTGTTCATCCACCGTCGACTTCCTCCTACCTCCACTAGCTACTGTTCATCCACGGGGGTCCTGTTCATCCAGCCTCCACCAGCTACTATTCAACCAGCCCTCCACGGGGTCCTATTCATCCAGCCTCCACCGGCTACTGTTCAACCAGCCCTCCACGGGGTCCTATTCAACTAGCCCTCCATGGGGTCCTATTCAACTAGCCCTCCATGGGGTCCTATTCAACTAGCCCTCCATGGGGTCCCTCCATCGGCTACTGTTCATCCACCCCCACCTCCTCGATTGGGGTCATGTTCGTCCAGTGGAAACGGCCTCTGCTACCACAAGATCCTGTTCATCCCCCACCGGGAACTGTTCATCCAACCCCCATCGGGAACTGTTCATCAATAGTAGCTTTAATCGGCTTCAGTTAGCAGCAGTAGCGAAGGAATCACTCAGGTTCAGTTAACAACAAGGGATCAATTGAGGTTCAGTAACGTAGCTAGTGCAATTGCCCAGGTTCAGTTAGAGCCCAACGCCTCGCACACACGCGCGTACGTGTACGAGAGAAACGCGCAAACCTCCATGCATCGCTCAGCCCCGACCACCCACCGTAACCGGGAACTCCCCGAAATTTTCCTCGCCCTCGCTTCTACCATGATTTTCTCCGTCATGGACGGCCCAAAGAATGTCATGCAGGTGCGTCACCGGCCCGCCCAGGACAAAAAGCATATTTTCTGTCATGATTTTTTTGTCATAGAAGTACGAGCCCACCACATCTATCATGATACCGGGTTTTGTCACAATTATCATCATAGAAGTGTCATAAGTATGACAGGAAAAAAAATTGTTCGGCCCAAAATGTCACGCATGTGTCTTTTTTTGTAGTGCCTGCAGGGTTGATGGTGGTTTAAAAAAAGTTGTGTGGCACGATAGCAAGAGTAGCCTCTTTAATTGAACAAAATAAGGATAAATATTGATGTTAATTTTGTTCCTATGAGTAATTTAACAACAGTGCTTATATGGGTAGTTTTGGGAACAATCATGGATCATATTCTAATAATTAACTTTCTTGTTGCAGTTGGTCTTTGTGCCAATGGCGTGGCTGGTAATTTAGAAGGTTACTTGTGCTTGCCAATTATAGTAGCATTGGACAATCAAATACATGCTTCATATCCATACACATGGGCATGCCTAGCACATGTGAATACATAGGCGAGAAACAGCGCCATCAACAAGTACTTGAGGGTGCACCCAATAGGCTGCAGCGCCCAAAGGAAGGTCAGGCATCTCAAACCCAACATCTACGCTAGCCGGATAAACTTAAGGCTAGGGAGATATGCAAACACATGCAATTCCGGCAAATGCTCTGTTGAAATTAGGGCAGAGATCCCAGTATGGGACATCCGATGAGATCATGGCATTGAAAGGCCGGGCAGACATCCCAACTCACGCCATCCGACCAAAGTTGTGTGACATGCAGGTTGTGCCCGGTCTTTCTATTGACCCGGCTGTTGGGTTGCTTTGACTTGCAAAATAAATAGAAGGGATTCTATAGGGTTGATGACGATTTTGAGGAAGTTGTGTAGTTCCACAACATGAGACGGATCGACAGCTAGCAACCGGCAATGCCTAAGTTGTATGTCACAAGACATATATTTTTGGATTCATATTCGAAAGGGGTTTCAATTATACTACTTTTGTGGTATATAACTTACTGTCTGATATTTAAATCAAAGGTCAAAGTTTGACCCAAAATACAAGTGAGAGTAATAAACATGGAGGGAGGTAGTACCTCGCTTAACATCTGGCCTGTAGTTGGTCTCTAGTTAATTGGCTACCTTTGGGCATTAATCATTTGCAGACACTCAAGGACAAAATCCTTCAAATAGTTTGCTTAGCATAGCTGACCTGTAGTTGGTCTTTGCGCCAACTCTTCAAATACCTCACTTGGCTTCCATTTTATGTTTCACATAGTTTTTAAAATTCCTGGCTGTAGTTGGTCTCTATGCCAATTGGCGCAACGGGTATACAAACATTGTATGAACATAGTAATATTGCATTTGTTAATCATTAAGAGACAGTTGAGGAAAAAATTCCTTCAAATTCCTCTCTTAGTTTTTGAGTTGGTGTTGGCCTCTACGCCAATTGGGGCAACATGTCATCTATTAGTTCAAGAAATACGTAGGAATAGAATAAACGATAATACATGGTGCTAAAGCAGCATGGTCAAGCAAGATCCGACTAGGTCCAAAGGATAGTTAGGTCTTGCTCGACCATGTTAGGAGACAAGCGGGCGAAGCGGCTGTTGGTTTGCCCTGGTCGGCCAAAGAAGGACATGTGAAAATATCATCGTTACCTATCATTGGTAAATGCACATGGCAGATAGAAATGCATTATGAGCATAATCACATGCATATCATTTGCATGAAACATCCTTGAAATAGTTCACATAACTTCTTTTTCATGTTTCAAATAGTATGCTCTTCTTTATATTATGGAATTGTTTTTGTGCTCCAAGGTCGGGATAGATGGGAGGGTCATTGGACATGTGTATAGGGGAATCTCTTTGTTCTATCTTGGTCTACAAGTAATTTATGTCCAGCTATAATAGAAATTGTCTAAGATAGACATGCCAATGCAAACATGGATGCAATTAGAGTAAAAAATATGAAGCTAAGAAAGACACCCATTTACTTCAATGGGTCACCTGCACCGTCCTGCATTACACCGGGCATAATAAGAGTGATACATTCACAATAATGGCCATACTTTGTCTTTTCAAATAGTTCACTCAACTTCCATTTTATGTTTCAAATAGTTCACTTAGCTTCGAGTTGTAGTTGGTCAGTTATTCTCTTGAGGTAGTTCACTTGACTTCCGTCCTATGATAACCCAACGGATCACTTCCAAAGAAAGCTGTGTGCAATGATCCTTATCAGGGCAAATGTGTGAAAATCTGTCTAGAAGTCCTAAGACACGCCATCCAGCCATACCACGATGTTGAAAGGCTAGGCAGACATGCCATCACACACCATCCGGATAGAGTTGTGTGATGTGGGAGTTGTGCCCAACCTTTATATTGACCCAACTATTGGCTTGTTTCGGCCACCAAAAGAAGGATATGGGATTCTGTCATTGGTAAATACAAACACGATACAAAGATGGTTATTTTCTCTCATGAGAAACATCCTTTTGTCGTTTGATGTTTCAAATAGTACATTTAACTTCTGGGTTGGTCGCATTGAAAGTCAGGAAAATATTGTGTCATACACACTCCGGCTAGAGTTTGTGACGTGGGGGTGTGCTTGGCCTTTATGAATCTGTGCAATTGGTATTTGGGTTGTTCTTACTGGCGAAAGTTTGTCATTTGTAAATTTACAAATGTAATCAATTGTAGTACATGTACAAGAAATGTCTCTACGCTGATCATTGTGGTTGGTTTCTTGAAATAGTTCACTTAGCTTCCATTTTATGTTTCAAATAATCTGCTTAACTTATGGCTTTCAGTTGGTCTCTCTGTGCCAGTTCACTTAACTTCCGGCTTTCTGTTAGAAATGTTGCACATGGCATTGTCTATCTTTAAGGTTGTAGTTTCAATTACTTCCTTAAATTTTGGGCTGCAGTATCATGTCATCAATCACATAGAAACCTATGGGAAATGATCATTGTCAAGGCAAATATAGATGGAGTATGAATATAATTGCAAATAAAGATGCAGTATGAATATAATCATTTTCAACGCTTCAAACTATTTGCTTTACTTCCATTTTATGTATCAAATAGTTCACTTAACTTCGAGGATGCAGTTGGTCTCTGGGCCAATTGGCGCAACGTGTCCTCTAGTAAATGTAATGGATAACCCCTTCATAGAGGAAAGCAAAGATTGTCATGCGCTTGAGAGGAAGAAGGTTGGTTTAGCTCTCACTACCAAGCCTTCAGGTTATTGCTGATGAATTTAGTGAGTGGAAACAATAATTTACCACTGCCCCTTGTGGCGGTGAAGTGTACCTATGTATCTTTTTATCTTGATCTTTTTAATATTTTTTCATCTAGGACCACCATCACGAATTTGTGGAAAATTACTATTCCCAGGCAACACAAACCTAAACAATGCAATTTTATTTGGCAATTTAAATTTGCCGAGCCGAAGAGAAATTACATGAAATGAGCTTTCTCAGTCATACAGGAGGGTAAAGTGGACACTTGTTGGATTGGCTTCGTTTAAAGGATGCATAATTAGTATTCATGCTTAGTATAAAGGTTTTGGCTAGCAAAGTCCCTAAACGTAAAATTCTTGTTGAAGGGCCCATGACTAATAAATTTATTATAGACCACATATACATGTGTACCTAGTTGTCCTCCATGCCTAGCGAGAATAATTTGTCCATGTTTCTAAAATTTGCAATTGAAGTTAGAATAGATAATAAAAAAAGTAAAATGGAACACTCATGACATAGTCCCACATCACGAGATACATCGATAATATTACTTTGAAGGAGTCATAGCACACTTCTCAACTTTTAGAAAATAAATATTACACTAAGACGATATAAGTAATGTAAAAGATGTGTTAAGTATCATGCAAGATACCTGATAACCTACCCAAAGCTTCAAGGAACATAGGAGGGAGAGATGCCTATTACCACTTTTTTATATCATGTTTGATATTTTTGTGATGAAGATGATGGAGGCTTGTTATTAAAGATTTCACACAGCTCCTAAACCTCCTCCTTCAGACTTTTGATTCTTTCAACACAATTTTGCACAGCATCGAGGACCACATATATGGTTGTATAAAGATTTGTGATGGCTTTTATAAGGTCTTTGTTGGTAGGGCCCCAAATACTACTCCCTTAAGCTTCTTTAACATTTCTCTTCAAGGGGATTTTGTGATCCCAAGGTCCCATCATAAGAAGTCAAGTAATATTTTCCATATGGAAGTTATGAGTCATGTTGGAAAAAGAGTTTTCATGCAACCCCACCGAAGTTCTTGGTGCTATCTCACGTCTAGGAGCATTCCCATGTAGGGCCTTGTCATTTTATTGGTGTCCCGAGTGACCCTTATGCTTAAGACAAAACACTTGGTGCTAGAGGAGAAGGGATGTTAAATTCATCACCGAAGACCACCAAGATTCTAGGAGCTTCTTTCTTGCCCTTGACCTCCATTTTCCAAAACTCATCGACACCTTTGCATTGATAATTGGTCCTTCTAGTCGGATTCGGGTAAAGACATGGTACATGGAAAATACGCAAAACCATGATTGAAAAGCGCTCAAAACAAAAGAGAGGAATCTGCGATACGATGTTTGGAAAATTTGGGAAACATATATAGGGTGTTCTCGTGCAAAAGCGACTAATACACAAAATTAGAGATGGAAGAGGACTCATGTGGGACAAGTCTCCCTAAAATCCAAATTCTTGGGTGAAGCGGTAGAGGCCCATAGGGGTGTCCTCTGCACTCTTTTCGTTAATATTCCTTTTCTTGTATCAAAATTGCCATATATAATTATTATTTTAATTTTTTATATGATTACATACCTTTTTCCTTACCTAGAGTTTTCCACCTTCCGGAAGGTTCATGTTCCAATTCCATATTAGTTCATCCAGGGTGATCAAGTGTAGTACATTTTCCTCCACTCTTATGAGATATAAGATCATAGATCAGGTAACGTTTATGTCTCTACCAGTTTACGACCATTGGCTTATCATTAACATCACCATCAAGTCTTATCTCTCCTAATTGGTAAATGTCAACAATGGTATGGGGGGCATCCCATTTGGATAGGACTTTACCTGCAAAATGGCTGAGATAAGATTTGTATAAATCACTTTATCCCTAATTTCAAATCCCTATTTTATAATTTTTCTATCATGCCACATTTAAACTTTCTCTTTAAATAACTTGGCATTCTCAAAAGTATCATTCCTCCATTCATATAAAAGCACTTAAGTCTAGCAATCCTTTTTCGCCAGCTTGTTTTAAGTCCAAACATGGTTATTTGATTGCCCAATAGATTTATGATCTATCTCTAAAGGAAGGTGACAATCTTTTGCACAACCAATTATATAGAAGATGTAGCCATAGTTTTTTATTAGTAGTCCTATAAGTCGCCATTGCATCATTTAATTTGTTTCCTAGCCTTTTATTTCCCTATTAATTGTCTTTTGCCAGATTAACTTTATTTCTGTACTAGTTAATTATACTTGACCAGTGGACTGAAGATCATAGGGTGAAGTAACTCCAACGTTAACATCATACTTAGCTAAAACTTTCTTGAATGCATTAAGAATAAAATCTGAAATGCCACACGACATAAGATATTTAGGAACTCCAAACTTTGGAAAAATAACATATTTAGCATTTTAGTAGAGGTTTGATGATCAACACTTTTAGTACAAAGTGGTAATGACCGGATTTTGGTACAAAGTGCTAATGTCACAGACCACTTCTATTTCGAGATCTTACCATTTTCTATAAACTACTCTATGCCTCGTAGAAGTAAATGGTGTCAAGTACTGCTAAAAAATCTTGATCATGTTATTTAAAGAGACATGATGATGTGTTGTTTAAAAAATGTAAGCAAAAAAGATAAGTTGTTAGGAGTCTACAATGTGTTTTTGCTTAGTATTACAAAAGAATTACGTGGATAAATGGATGGCATCATTCATATGCCGCTAAGGTATCTGTTTATTTTCCTTTCTATTTCCATGATACGTTCGTATGATCAACCTTCTTGTTAACAATTTTTTAACAAAACATTCTAAAATAGAAATCCCATAAATAGTAGCTATAATCCGTTTTCAGAACATGCAAAAGATTTGTCTATCATTATTAAGCAAGCAAGGGTATATATAAAATTATGGCCATGTGCCAATGATGCAGAGGTCGGAGCCTTTATCCACCTTTTTAAAGAAGGGTATTTTTTGCAACTAAACTAATTGAGACTATCACCAACCAAAAAAGAACAATGTGATCTCTTGATGAAACCTGCATGTACGTGCATGCACTGCTAACTTAAATTCTACCATAATCTTGCCCATCACCAGCTGCCATGAGTTGGCGATGTTGTCAAACACTCTGGAGTTCCTCTCGAAGCTGATGTTGTATACAGAGAGCATGATCAGCCTGTTGAAGAAGGGCCGTCACTTTGCCAGGATCGCATTGCTAGTAGTAAAGCACCTAATTGCCACGTCAGGGATGAAGTAATGGACTGGTTATTGAGAGAGGCAAACGAGTTAATACAAATTGGTCTAGATTAGGGGCACTATATCACAAGATGTTCAATCATCTCTGGCCCTTGACAGAAGTAGAGCGGGCAGTGTGGTTGTTGGTGCAGTCCACGCCTCTCCAAGCTACCTGAGTCCAATAGTGATTATGAAGGGCAATCCACACAAACAACTTACCTTGTAGATGGGTGAAGGAAAACCAAAGTTGCTCGGCCCCAGCTGGCCAAGGAAGAGATTAGCATAACTGCATAAGTGAAGCGCGAAGAAAGCCGACCATTGCTCTGAATTTCCCTAGTGAAATTGTCTTCAATTGCCAGATTCAGATCCGTGGTTTGAATTCTCCCGATATGTCGCGGAACTGGGTAATATCATGGATAGAAAGCTTCCCTTTGATATTCCGGATCCACCGATTATCCTGGAAGGCCTTCAAGAAAGTGTTGAGGTGCACATGCTTTAGGACAAATGATTATAGCTCCAGCGCAATCTATCGAGCAGAGAAGCCCTTGGTCCAGCCATCATTCCAGAAGGACATTCTCCTTTCGTTCCCAAGAATGCCCTTGGTGGATTCACACACCAAATTCACGGAAAGTTTTGGAATTGGTAGTATAAAGTCCACGGATGGTCATCATCAATCCTAGAACGCCAGCCCCAATGGGTCCAAAGTTCTGGGCCGAGGAGCATTGGATTATGTAGTCAGAGCCCCTCAAAAACCTTATGTTTGCAAACTGAATTCCATGCCACCAAATAGTGCCCTCCTCTTACCTCCGCGCATCTTCGGCACAAAAAGTCACGACACAGCTTATTGAGACATTTGAACATCCATGATGGCAAGTCTAATGCCATCACAGGATACACAGATGATGACATCATCACCGAACTTGTAAGAACTAGCCAACCACTTTGTTTGAGGAGATGTGTTTTCCAAGTTGGAATCAACACCGCAACTTTATCTACCAGAGATTGGAAGACACATTTGTGAAGGCCTAGAGACTTGCAAGGGAAAGACAAAATGTAGCTTTTTTTCCTTTGTGAAGTGACATATCAATTTGTGTATGAAAGGATGGTCTCCACATTACATCTTTCCTTTATGATGCACCGTGTGTGTGTGTGCGCGCGCGTGCGCGCGTGAAAGGATGGTCAACACATTTAGGCAAGGTACAATATAAAGCACATTGTATGCAATCACTAATAGAAGCATGCATATACATCATGAAATAAGACTAACACGTCCGAGAAAATTGTACAATATATAACATAGAAAAGTCTATGCAAAGTAGAAAAGTCACATTTTGACCACAGGATAGTTATTTTACAGAACTGGGCATCGGGTAAAATAGTTTTTCCCAAGCATTGAGCAATTAGGAAACACTATTTTATATCCACATAAAAGAAAATAGCGATTGTATAAGTTTGCAGATTTGTTGTCTTAGAAATGCTTGTTGATGTAATTAGTGGAGTTTGACACGAGGCAGGTCGGTAATTAAGTAGTATATACTTCTTATCACGTTTTAAACTCCCATGGCTGAGCTATTTTACATTTATATATGACTGGGTAATCAAATCTCTGCTTCCAAAATCTCAAGGTGTATAAGTGTGAGGAACACGTGTGTAGCTTCTTTGTACCCGTAAGGCCGTAATGCTGCAAGCACTAATTCTGCATCTCATCCCATGTTAGGAGAGAGATGCAGGAATCTATAATCTATAATACCTAATAGTTGATCTTCACTAACTCTGATTCTCTTAACACGAAACCCTTCACGTCATCAAATGTGCCATGATATCATTCACTAAAACTATTTTGTAGCACATATATACTCCAATTTAATTGTTTCATCTTCAATGGTCCAACGTACATGCATGTTCTCACACATACTTAATTACTTTCAAAAATAATAGATTTTGATTTAAATCATTTCATTCATATAAAATTTATTTATTTATTTGCAGGAAAAACTTTCAATCTATTCATCTTCAGTCTTGGTAGTATAATGAATACTAGAAATAATAAAAATTACATCCAGATCCGTAAACCACCTAGCGACGACTACAAGTACTGAACATATAAAATTTATTTAAAATAAGTACCTATACTAAAGTGGGAAGCTTTTCATTTTTCTGTTTTTTTGACTTTTTTTTACCTTCTACTGTTCAGTTACATGGCCAACTATGAACAGTGCTAATAAATAGTAATCATGCGTGGGTTTGAAGTGTATTGACAAAGTAAAGACTTTGTACGAAACTAAAATCCAAGGATGCATATAGCAGCTTTGGTGCCAATGTTTTTCATTGTACAAACAGGTCTTGTGACAGTTTTTTGTATGCAATTTTTTTTTTGAATTATTGGCGCCAACAATTCCCAGAACAGTAACTTTGTATGCAACCGTGCTTTATGCGATCAATGTTTCCATGAATAAACCGGATTATACCCATACCCACCAAGAAAAGAAAAGTACTCAGTATGAATAGTACCCGAAATGTAAACCGAAACAGTCCCAACACAGTGCATCAGCATGAACAATAATATGAGGGGGGAAAGGAAAACCTGAATTTTTTATTTATAAAAGCAATTAAGGATTGGATTTTTAATATTACCTACTTTTGAGAAATTATGTGGGGTGTATTACACCTGCTGTAGGTTGGTTTACCCCAGAAATATCTCGATCTGGGTCCCACCACTCCCTCGCAGGCCACTCTTTATGAGACATCCTCGACCGCTTTCTCGTCCTAAAACAATTCTTTTTAATGCCTCTCCTTTCTCCTGCCCTATCTCTCTCCCAATTCTTAATATGTTTTGTTTCCCTGTAGGTAAATATGCAATAAACATATTTAGATATTTTTTTACTTGGTCAATGTTTAACTACTACAATTCTTTATTAAGATAACTGTGTTCATACAATCTGATCTGATTCATTTATCCATGTAAAGAGTGCAACATGTAAATGAACGGAAACATGCTACTACGATGTTTCAGTTCTCTGCCTACATACTCCTATGTTTTTTTTTTCATTTTTTTGCTACAATAAATACATCATTTTTCACGGTCATGCCACATAGACTCTTTACTATGCCAACACACTTCAAACGTAGTAATCAAAGGTATACTATATAAAAGCGATGAAGCTTTGATTTTCCTTCTCTAATGACTTTTTTACTGCTATTGTGTGGAATTACGAATCCAGCCAATGAACAATACTTGGAACATTGCATCCATGCAAACAATATCTGAAACAATACATTCACATGAACAGTTCTCCAAACTACAAACTGGAAACGTAAGCACGAATAAACAGAGCAGTGATCCAGAACATTGCCAAAATAGTAAACCCGGAAATGTAACCGACACAATAGCCGAATTGTAAAACCGGAGCAGTAAACCCGAATAAACTGGATCAACAAACCCAAATAAACTGGAAAAGCAATAACAATAAACCGGAGCAGAAAAACATAAATGAACCAATAACAGTAACCCCAAACAACAGACCAGAATAGTAAACGGAAACAATAACCGACATACGCACGAAATATCAGATCTTATGGAAAAAAGTTCGTCATCACCTTCTAGCTCCACTGCCATTAAGCAGTTATATGCACCCAGGCCCAACCAAACACTCTTCTTTCTCCTCTTTACTACTAACTGATGAAACGTAAGTATTAGAAGAAAATGAGGTATATATAGTCAAAGTTTATTTTACAATATAGTTAAGAAACAATATAGCACTAATTCTACTTCCGTTATTGAATGTCGCCAGGCCTCATATATTGAAGAAATTCTACAAGAACAAAAAAAAGAGCAAAACACTATTGATTTACCCACAGGCAACAAACTAAAAAAATCAATTTGTTGCACCGTACTTACAATGATTTGTTCTGCACCTATTATTTAATTCTTTACCATGAATAAATCATGGTTCATTCAAAATTTCAATCGCATGATCCTTAAAACACCTCCTTTCTACATAAAAAAAACATGAAATGGACGTCACCAACAACCGTCTTGGCCACTCTATACAAAAAACAAGACAAGTGTTTCTACATGCAAGGACAAAAAATAACTACGGCGAATGTAAACGTATTGCACCAATGAATCTTGCTAAAAGGAAACTACATCTTCTTTCCTTCCTATAAAACCTCTAAAAAAACAGAACCAACCGACTAAACAGAAAAAGAACCGCATGCAATGAAATTAAAAAATTGAAGTATTTATCCAAAATATAAATGAGGCTTGCCACGGGCGCGGCGTGCGCCGCGCATCTTCGACGCTAGTTAATCTTTAAAATCTCATGACAATGCGCGGGAGAGGGGGTTATTTTTTAAAATGTTGGTAGTTTAGCTACCAAATTCATTGATCAGTGAGGAGAAAAGCGAGCTACAGGGGAACCCAAGGTGGTCAGCGCCAAGCGGCTCCAGTAAGAGGAAAAGAAATAAGGAAGAAAGAGGAAGGAAAAACAAGTGAAAACACCCAGCCTGGGTTGAACGGTATACCCGCTCCTGCCAGATTCCATAGCTTTGTTTCATCTCTCACTTTTTGCACAAAAGCTTCCTGTCTCATGAACTCCTGTTGAAAGACTCTTCTGTTCTGCTCCCGCCAAAGCTCCCAGGACATCAACTGGATCATGGATAGTGTTCCTTTTTCGTCTCTTTTGTTGCTCTGCCAACACAGCTTGGAAGCCAATCCTTAACATTAGCCAATCCGTTTCATGAATCAGGCAACAGCGCCCGCATACGTGACAGGGTGGCGATCTTCTGCCAAGCATACCGAGACCAAGGGCATTAAATCAGAAGGTGTGGCACTGTCTCAAGGTTTCGCTTGCAGAGGGGGCAGAAATAGTTATTTTTCCAGCCTCGACGCAGCAGGACGTCTGCTGTCAGAACCTTACCCAACATGGCAGTCCATAGGAAGAAGCCACATTTTCCGAGTGTCCATGCCGCCTATATCAGATTGAAACCTTTCATTAGAATTGCGTCCTCGAACTGCAGCAAGTATGCGGATCTCGCGGAGTACTCGCGGGACGGCGTGAAACGCCAAGAGATGGTATCCGACTGCTCCTCCAGCAGCACCACCTCATCAAGCATGGCAGCCAAATGAGTTAGTTCAGGCAATTGCTTGTCAGATAGGCCAATGGCGAGGTCCGAGAGCCAAGTTTCAGCTCTCATGGCTTCTTGAACAGTGCGAATTTTTTGAGTTGAAATCTTGAAGAGTGATGGCGCAATGACCTTTGGGCACTGTCCACCGAGCCATCGGTCATGCCAAAAATTCGTTTTTCTGCCATCTCCAAGGAAATCACTTGGTGGGATGGAGTAGTTTGGCGTGGTGTGGCAGGCTGGCCCTTGAATGCAGGCGCTGCCCCTGGTGTCACATGCAGATTTCACCTGTACCACGGACCGTAACTCGAATTTGTGTGATGAGGGATACTTTGACCGGAACGCCGGCCCTTCTCTGTTATGTCTGACAGTATGTCTCTGTCCAACCAAGATGGCGACGTGGGAGAGGTCAAAAGACCCTTCCGTCATGTGCAGATTTTGAGCAAATGGTGGATCTTCCATCTGATTACGAGGACAGACGAAGAACTTTGTTACTCCTAAGCTTGTTTGGAGCTGAATAGTGAATACGGCTGCCAATAGCATGTTTCATAGAGTTTCGAAAAAAAGAGCATGTTTCATATATGTTGAGTATATGTGTTGTGCATACATGTGTATTGGACCCATCTTCTAGTCGCCTTATATAGTTGAGATCGTGGCCCACCTTATACATCATATATACGTGCGTTTGCACCTAAATAATATATCGTGTAATTCATATATCATACATGGTGTCAGTTTCCAAGGTTCAACCCTAGCTTCCGCCCCGTCGTCGCCGCCGCCGCGCACATCTTCCGCGCCCGCCGCCGCCGCTCCTCCCTCCTCCTCGCCGCCGCGCTCCACCCCTTCCCTACCCGCGCCGCCGCCGTCCCTTTGATGCTGTCGCGCCTCCCGCAACACCCCCAAGCGTCGCCGCCATCTGCCTCCCTCCCAGCCGCCGCTTCCCCTGGCCGCTGCTGCCGCCCCCGCTACCCCCGCCCGAACTCTCCCGACCCCCGCCCTAACCCTCCCGACCCCCGCCCTAACCCTCCCGAGCCGCGCCCCACCCGAGCCCATCCGCTGCCGCCACCCGAAACCAAACCCTAACCCATGCCCAACCCTAGCCGCACGACCCTAGCCACCATGTCGTCTGTCACTTCGTCCGCGTCCACCAACTCCAACCCGTTCGCCGACGCCAACCCTCCGGACGTCAACGTCATCCGTAACCTCAACATCTACGAGCGGGTGCCGGTTCGTCTCTCCCAGACTGACTCATCCTACTACATGTGGAAGACGTACTTCTCCCTCGTGTTCCGGGAGTACCACCTCTTTGATCATATGGAAGGCTCCGTCGACTCCAGCCTCGTCCCCGAGTTCCATGGCTGGTCCACCATCGACACCACGATCATCCGGTGATTCTTCCTCACCATCTCGCTAGACCTCTTTCAGACGGTCATGCAGGACGGTGATGACGCCCACGCCGTGTGGACCAAGCTGAACGGGCTCTTCTCTGACAATCAACTCCAATGTCATGTTTTTTTGCAGCAAGAGTTTTTTGGGTGCCACCAGGACAACTCCTCCGTCGACGATTATTGTCGCTGCCTCAAGACTCTCGCTGACGAGCTTCGCGATGACCTCCTCCTCAGCACGCTCACCGCCGGGCTCAACGAGGACTTCGGCAATGCCACGACGAACCTCACCCTCATCCCCGAGCCCTCCTTCGCCAAGTTCATTGCGTACCTCCGGCTGGAGGAGCGGCGGATGAAGCAGGTGAAGGCGCGGTCCATTCACACCGCCCTCGCCACCTGCACCACCCGTGACGGGCCTCCGCCGCCCCGCGCCATCAGGCGCCGCACCCCGCGCCGCCACAGGTGTACCCGGCGCCGCAACAGCAGTCCGGGCCGCTTCCTCTCCCGTACGGGCCTCCCGCCCCTCCTGCGCCTCCCACCGAACGGTGTCATGGGGGCCGGCGCGGTGGCCGGCGCGGCAGTCAGTAGCAGCTGCAGGGCACTGGCGCGCCTCGTCAGCGGCAGCAGCCGCACCTCCAGGTGCCTCCTCCATGGGCCACCGGATACAACCTGTTGACCGGTGTCGTTCATGCATACACCACGCCGGTCCCATGGGCCCCTGCGCTGACCCTTCCCGTGTCGCGTCTGCCGGCGGATCCAGCGTACTACGCGGCTCCGCGGTCCTATGGAGGGTAGCCACTGCCGCAGCTAAGCGGCGGTTACGGCTTTTCGATGGCGTCACCGCCCCCCTCGCCGTCGCCGCCATCGGCGCCTTGGGATCCGGCACTCCTCGCCGCGCTACACATCGCCCCTACGCCGAACAACTACACTGGCGGTGGTGATTGGTACATGGACACCAGGGCCACGGCTCACATGTTTGCTCATCCTGGTAATCTTGCCTCCTTCACTCCCGTCACCATCGATCGCCGCATCATTGTCGACGACGGTTCCACACTTCCTATCACACACGTTGGGCACACTTCTTTTCCTTCTAATTCCATGCCTTTATCTTTGTCTAACATACTTGTGTCTCCTCATATTATTAAGAATCTTATTTCTGTTCGTTGTTTCACTCGTGAAAATCCTGTCATCATTGAATTTGACGAGCTTGGTTTTTGTGTTAAGGACGCTCGAACCAGGATGGTACTCCACCGATGTGACTGCAGGAAATATGCCCTAGAGGCAATAATAAAGTTGTTATTTATATTTACTTATATCAAGATAAATGTTTATTATTCATGGTAGAATTGTATTAACCGGAAACTTAGTACACGTGTGAATACATAGACAACAGAGTGTCCCTAGTATGCCTCTACTTGAAAAGCTCGTTAATCAAAGATGGTTAAGTTTCCTAGCCATAGACATGTGTTGTCATTTGATGAACGGGATCACATCATTAGAGAATGATGTGATGGACAAGACCCATCTGTTAGCTTAGCACTATGATCGTTTAGTTTATTGCTATTGCTTTCTTCATGACTTATACATGTTCCTATGACTATGAGATTACGCAACTCCCGAATACCGGAGGATCACTTAGTGTGCTATCAAACGTCACAACGTAACTGGGTGATTATAAAGATGCAAGATGCTCTACAGGTGTCTCCGATGGTATTTGTTGAGCTAGCATAGATCGAGATTAGGATTTGTCACTCCGATTGTCGGAGAGGTATCTCTGGGCCCTCTCGGTAATGCACATCACTATAAGCCTTGCAAGCAATGTAACTAATGAGTTAGTTGCAGGATGATGCATTATGGAACGAGTAAAGATACTTGCCGGTAACGAGATTGAACTAGGTATGATGATACCGACGATCGAATCTCGGGCAAGTAACATACCGATGACAAAGGGAACAAACGTATGTTGTTGTGCGGTTTGGCCGATAAAGATCTTCGTAGAATATGTAGGAACCAATATGAGCATCCAGGTTCCGCTGTTGGTTATTGACCGATGAAGTGTCTCGATCATGTCTACATAGTTCTCGAACCCGTAGGGTCCGCACGCTTAACGTTCGATGATGATTGGTATTATGAGTTTATGTGATTTGATGTACCGAAGGTTGTTCGGAGTCCCGGATGAGATCACAGACATGGCGAGGAGTCTCGAAATGGTCGAGACATAAAGATTGATATATTGGACCATGTTGTTCGGACACCGGAAGTGTTCCGGAGAGTTTTGGATCAAATTGGAGTGTCGGAGGGTTACCGGAACCCCCCCCCCCTGGGAAGTTAATGGGTCACCATGGGCCTTAGAGGAGAGAGGGCGGGCCAGGAGGTGCCCCCAGTCCGAATTTGACAAGGGGTGGGGGCGACGCCCCCCTCCTTCCTTCTCTCCCCTTCCTCCTTCCTTCCCCTCCTTGTTGGACTAGGAAAGGGGGGAACCTACTCCTAGTAGGAGTAGGATTCCCCCCCCTCTTGGGCGCGCCCCTTGAGGCCGGCCGGCCCCCTCCTCCCCTCCTTTATATACGGGGGAGGGGGACACCCCATAGACACACAAGTTGATTTCTTAGCCGT
Organism: Triticum urartu; assembly: GCF_056163025.1. Taxonomy (NCBI): domain Eukaryota; kingdom Viridiplantae; phylum Streptophyta; class Magnoliopsida; order Poales; family Poaceae; genus Triticum; species Triticum urartu. The sequence continues at coordinate 155,708,727 of NC_141873.1, read as the reverse complement.
GTGTGGTGCCCCCTCCACAGTTTTCCACCTCGGTCATATTGTCGTAGTTCTTAGGCGAAGCCCTGCGTCGGTAACTTCATCATCATCGTCACCATGCCATCGTGCTGACGAAACTCTTCCTCGACCTCAGCTAGATCTAGAGTTCGAGGGACGTCACCGAGCTGAACGTGTGCAGATCGCGGAGATGTTGTGCGTTCGGTACTTGATCGGTTGGACCGCGAAGATGTTCGACTACATCAACCGTGTTACTAAACGCTTCCGCTTTTGGTCTATGAGGGTACGTGGACACACTCTCCCTGGTCGTTGCTATGCTTCTCCTAGATAGATCTTGCATGAGCGTAGGATTTTTTTTGAAATACTATGTTCTCCAACCGTGGCATCCGAGCCAGGTTTATGTGTAGATGTTATATGCACGAGTAGAACACAAAGAGTTGTGGGCGATAATAATCATACTGCTTACTAGCATGTCATACTTTGATTCGGCGGTATTGTTGGATGAAGTGGCCCAGACCGACATTACATGACCGCGTTCGTGAGACTAGTTCTACCGACGTGCTTCGCACACAGGTGGCTAGTGGGCGTCTGTGTCTCCAGCTTTAGTTGAATCGAGTGTGACTACGCCCGTCCTTGTTGAAGGTTAAAACATCACACTGGAAGAAAAATCGTTGTGGTTTTTGATGCGTAGGTAAGAACGGTTCTTGCTAATCCCGTAGCAGCCACGTAAAACTTGCAACAACAAAGTAGAGGATGTCTAACATGTTTTTGCAGGGCATGTTGTGATGTGATATGGTCAAGACGTGATTATATAAATTGTTGTATGAGATGATCATGTTTTGTAACACAGTTATCGGCAACTGGAAGGAGCCATATGTTGTCGCTTTATTGTATGAAATACAATCGCCATGTAATTGCTTTACTTTATCACTAAGCGGTAGCGATGGTCATAGAAGCAATAGTTGGCGAGACGACAACGATGCTACGATGGAGATCAAGGTGTCAAGCCGGTGACGATGGTGATCATGACGGTGCTTTGGAGATGGAGATCAAAGGCACAAGATGATGATGGCCATATCATATCACTTATTTGATTGCATGTGATGTTTATCCTTTTATGCATCTTATTTTGCTTAGTACAGCGGTAGCATTATAAGATGATCTCTCACTAAATTTCAAGGTACAAGTGTTGTCCCTGAGTATGCACCATTGCTACAGTTCATCGTGCCGAAACACCACGTGATGATCGGGTGTGATAAGCTCTACGTTCACATACAATGGGTGCAAGCCAGTTTTGCACACGCGGAATACTCGGGTTAAACTTGACGAGCCTAGCATATGCAGATATGGCCTCGGAACACTGAGACCGAAAGGTCGAGCGTGAATCATATAGTAGATATGATCAACATAGTGATGTTTTCCATTGAAAACTTCTCCATCTCACGTGATGATCGGACAAGTTTTAGTTGATATGGATCACGTCATCATTTAGATGACTAGAGGGATATCTATCTAAGTGGGAGTTCTTAAGTAATATGATTAATTGAACTTTAATTTATCATGAACTTAGTACCTGATAGTATTTTGCATGTCTATGTTGTTGTAGATTAATGGCCTGTGCTGTTGTTCCGTTGAATTTTAATGCGTCCCTAGAGAAAGCTAAGTTGAAAGATGATGGTACCAACTGGGTCCGTAACTTGAGGATTATCCTCATTGCTGCATAGAAGAATTATGTCCTGGAAGCACCGCTAGGTGCCAAACCCGCTGTAGGAGCAACACCAGATGTTATGAACGTCTGGCAGAGCAAAGCTGATGACTACTCGATAGTTCAGTCTGCCATACTTTACGGCTTAGAATCGGGACTTCAACGACGTTTTGAACGTCATGGAGCATATGAGATGTCCCGGGAGTTGAAGTTATTTCAAGCAAATGCCCAGATTGAGAGATATGAAGTCTCCAATAAGTTCTACAGCTGCAAGATGGAGGAGAATAGTTCTGTCAGTGAACATATACTCAGAATGTCTGGGTACCACAACCACTTGACTCAACTGGGAGTTAATCTTCATGATGATAGTGTCATTGATAGAGTTCTTCAATCACTGCCACCAAGCTACAAAAGCTTCATGATGAACTATAATATGCAAGGGATGGATAAGACAATTTCTGAGCTCTTCGCAATGCTAAAGGTTGCGGAGGTAGAAATCAGGAAGGAGCATCATGTGTTGATGGTTAACAAGACCACTAGTTTCAAGAAAAAGGGCAAAGCGAAGAAAGGGAACTTCAAGAAGAATGGCAAGCAACTTGCTGCTCAAGTGAAGAAGCCCAAGTTTGGACCTAAGCATGAGACTGAGTGCTTCTACTGCAAAGGGACTGGTCACTGGAAGCGGAACTACCCCAAGTATTTGGCGGATAAGAAGGATGGCAAAGTGAAAGGTATATTTGATATACATGTTATTGATGTGTACCTTACTAATGCTCGTAGTAGCGCCTGGGTATTTGATACTGGTTCTGTTGCTAATATTTGCAACTCGAAACAGGGGCTACGGATTAAGCAAAGATTGGCTAAGGACGAGGTGACGATGCGCGTGGGAAATGGTTCCAAAGTCGATGTGATCGCGGTCGGCACGCTACCTCTACATCTACCTTCGGGATTAGTATTAGACCTGAATAATTGTTATTTGGTGCCAGCTTTAAGCATGAACATTATATCTGGATCTTGTTTGATGCGAGACGGTTATTCATTTAAATCAGAGAATAATGGTTGTTCTATTTATATGAGTAATATCTTTTATGGTCATGCACCCTTGATGAGTGGCCTGTTTTTATTAAATCTCGATAGTAGTGATACACATATTCATAGTATTGAAGCCAAAAGATATAAGTTTAATAATGATAGTGCAGCTTATTTGTGGCACTGCTGTTTAGGTCATATTGTTGTAAAGCGCATGAAGAAACTCCATGCTGATGGGCTTTTGGAATCACTTGATTATGAATCACTTGATGCTTGCGAACCATGCCTCATGGGCAAGATGACTAAGACTCCGTTCTCCAGAAAAATGGTCGTGCTGGCCAGGAAGTGGCGCGCGCCCCCCAGTCCGAATTGGACAAGGGGTGGGGGCGGCGCCCCCCTCCTTCCTTCTCTCCTCTTCCTCCTTCCTTCCCCTCCTTGTTGGACTAGGAAAGGGGGGAACCTACTCCTAGTAGGAGTAGGATTCCCCCCCCCCCTTGGGCGTGCCCCTTGAGGCCGGCCCGCCCCCTTCTCCCCTCCTTTATATACGGGGGAGGGGGCACACCATAGACACACAAGTTGATTTCTTAGACGTGTGTGGTGCCCCCCTCCATAGTTTTCCACCTCGGTCATATTGGCGTAGTGCTTAGGCGAAGCCCTGCGTCGGTAACTTCATCATCACCATCACCACACCGTCGTGCTGACGGAACTCTCCCTCGGCCTCAGCTGGATCTAGTGTTCGAGGGACGTCACTGAGCTGAACGTGTGCAGATCGCGGAGGTGCCGTGCGTTCGGTACTTGGTCGGTTGGATCGAGAAGACGTTCGACTACATCAACCGCGTTACTAAACATTTCCGCTTTCGGTCTACGAGGGTACATGGACACACTCTCCCCGCTCGTTGCTATGCTTCTCCTAGATAGATCTTGCGTGATCGTAGGAAATTTTTTGAAATACTATGTTCCCCAACAGTGACAGCCCCGATGAGCTTTATCCGGTGCATTCGCCTTCATCCGCCACCATCACACCGGTTGCTCTGTCCACTGGCATCGATCTCTGGCACGCTCGTTTGGGTCATCCCAACCCCGTCACACTTCGTCATATTCTTAGGAGTTTTAGTTTCTGTTGTAATAAGATAGAGGATCACACTTGTCATGCCTGTCATGTCGTCAAACATGTTCGCCTTCCATTTAATAACTCCACCACCATTGCTTCTTTTCCCTTTCAGTTGATTCATAGTGATGTGTGGACCTCTCCAGTTCCTAGTAATTTGGGCTACTTATAATATCTGGTTATACTTGATGATTATTCTCATTATGTGTGGACCTTTCCTTTGCGACGGAAGTCGGATGCACTCTCCACTTTGACAGGCTTTTTATTCCTATGTCAGCACGCAGTTTGGGCGTCCCATTCTCACTCTTCAGACCGACAACGGAAAAGAGTTCAACAACCTGGCTTTCCACACCTTTTTGTCGCACCATGGCATAGTTTTTCATCTCGCATGCCCGTCACAGAAGAACGGTCAAGCCGAACGCGTCCTTCGCACTCTGAACGACTGCGTACGCATGCTCCTGTTCCATACTAACGTGTCGCCTCGCTTCTAGCCACCCACTTGCTACCGCTTCACTTCTCCTTAACCTTTGACCCTGCCGCCCATAGTGGAACTACGCACCTCATCACCTTCTCTTTGGTACACCACCGTCTTATGATGGTTTGCGTATTTTGGGGTGCCTCTGTTATCCTAGCACTGCTGACACTGCTCCTCATAAACTTGCACCATGTTCTGTTGCATGCATCTTCATCGGCTACCCTTCTAACTCCAAGGGCTATCGGTGCTATGATCCCATCTCCCACTGTGTGTTCACTTCCCGGCACGTTTATTTTGATGAGCATGTGTTTCCGTTTCAGCAGGTACCCCCGGCTGTTCCTCCCACCACTAATGATGCGGGTGCCTCGACACCTCTCCCAGGGCGCTCGCGCGCCGCTCTTGGCCCGCAATGGCTTTGAGGCGCGTCACCTGCTGGCGCCCTTTGGCTTGGCGCCCCTGCCTGCGGCGCCTCCCATGCCCGCGGCCCTGGCGCCCCCTCTTCCCGCGACTCCCATGGCCGCGGCTCCCGCGCCACCCGCGGCCTCGGCGCCCGTGGCTCCGGCGGCTCCGGCTCCTGTGGCCGAGCCATCCGCGGTCGGTCCGGTCACCCATGCCCGTACGGGCATTTTTCAACCGAGCTCGCGCTATGCCTCGAACGAGTACGTCCACGCGGCATCCACCTCTACGCCATCGCCATTGTCGTCCTCCATTCGAGCTACTCTTTGTGACCCACTCTGGAAGGCCACGATGCAAGAGGAGTTTGATGCGCTGTAGTGCAACCGGACATGGCAGCTTGTTCCCTGTCCCTGACACGCCAATGTGATTACCGGGAAGTGGGTCTTCTAACAAAAGCTCCGTCCTGATGGTACCCTTGACCGTTATAAAGTGTGATGGGTTGTTCGTGGCTTGCAGCAACGTGCTGGCATCGACTTCACCGACACCTTCACTCCGGTTGTTAAGCCCGGAACGATTCGCACGGTTCTCCATATTGCGTTCTCCTGTTCTTGGCTGGTGCACCAGATGGATGTCTCCAACGCCTTCCTCCATGGTCACCTTGAGGAGCAGATCTTCTGCCAGCAGCCCACGGGGTTTGTTGATCCAGCACTTCCCGACCATGTGTGCCTACTTTCGCGGTCCTTGTACGGAGTCAAGCAGGCTCTACGCGCTTGGTACCAGCGCATTGCGGTGTTTCTTCACCAGCTCAGGTTTCTCTCCACCTGCTCGGACGCATCGCTCTTCATCTATCACCAGGGCTCCGACACGGCTCACTTGCTGCTTTATGTCGATGACATCATCCTGACAGCATGTACGGCTGGTCTTCTCAATCAGCTCACTGCTTGTCTTCGCGCTGAGTTCGCCATCAAGGACTTGGGTCCTTTGCACTACTTCCTCGGTGTTGACGTGGTGCGACGTCCGGATGGCTTCTTCCTTCATCAACGGAAGTACTCTCATGAGCTCCTTGATCGTGTTGGCATGCTTAACTGCAAGCCCGTCGCTACGCCTGTTGACACGAAGGCCAAGCTCTCTGCCACGGATGGTTCTCCTGCTTCGGATGCTGACTTCTACCGGTCTGTCGTTGGTGCTCTTCAGTACCTCACTCTGACTCAACCGGAGATCTAGTATGTCATCCAGTAGGTGTGTCTTCGTATGCATGCTCCTCGGGACGTTCACTGGGCCGTTATCAAGCGGATTCTTCGCTATGTCTGTGGAACTATGGACCTCGGCGTCACACTACATGCCTCCGCCGACACTGCCCTCACCGCCCACTCCGATGCAGACTGGGCGAGCTGCCCGGACACTCGTCGCTCCACCTCGGGCTACTGTGCCTTTCTTGGACCCTCGCTCATCTCGTGGTCGTCCAGGCCGCAGCCTACGGTCTCTCGCTCCAGTGCTGAGGCTGAGTATCGTGCTATGGCAACGTCGTCGCCGAGTGTTCGTGGCTTTGCCAGCTGCTTCAGGAGCTCTCTTGCCATGTGGATCATGCCACGGTAGTCTACTACGACAACGTCTCGGTGGTCTACCTCTCCGCTAACTCGGTACATCATCGTCGGACCAAGCATATTGAGTTGGATATTCATTTTGTTCGGGAACAGGCGGCTCTTTGCCATATTCATGTTCTACATATTCCTACTTCCCAACAATTTGCAGATATCATGACCAAGGGCTTGCCTACGACGTCATTTGAGGAGTTCCTGTCCAGTCTTTGCATCAGCAGCAGTGTCGTTTCGACTGCGGGGGGTGTTGAGTATATGTGTTGTGCATATCTCTGTGTATTGGGCACACCTCCTAGTTGCCTTGTATAGTTGAGGTCGTGGCCCACCTTTGTACAGCATATATACGTGTGTTTGCACCTGAGTAATACATAGTGTAATTCATACATCATACAACGGAAACCAACAACTTATCGAGAAAATTTTCATTTGCCACTTATAATGGACCTAAAAACTTTTGTGATGCACGCAGGAAATAAGGGGATGTAGGTTTGGATGACTCGGGGACGACGCCCCTGTCGTTGTCACTGCCGCTGCCTGGCCCTGGCCTTGCGGCCGCCGACGCTATTGCCATGTGCGTCACCCATGTGTGTTATGGCCCCGCTGCGGCTTTGTCCGCCTGTCTGCCGTCCGAGCCTCGTGCTCCTGGCAGCCCTGCTAGGGTTTGGATCCATAAGGATATTGAGGAAATACATGCGGACATATGCGGGCAGGAGGTCATCATCGGAAAGAAACTGACCGCAACAACATGAAGAATCGCAGATCGGGTCGCCGGTGTGACATGGTCAATTCAGAGAAGAATCGTAGATGGATCCCGCGTTCGGCTATTGTGCAGTTTGACCCTGGGGGCATGCCAATTTATCCTAGGTCTGAGTGCACCTTCAATCCAACCACATCAACACCATCTCAAATCTTAGATCTCCATCGCAACAAAGTACCAGTACATAACCAATCAAACCCTCATGCAGGCCCCCGGTGTCTTATTTGGCAGTTCTTGAGGATGGTGGGGGTGAACAAGGGGCATCCGTTGAGGAGGCCACTCACCCAAAGCCATCTACCAAGGCCGCCGACGAGACTGCTGGGGGAGCTTCATCCATGATGTTAAACGTCGCGGCACAAAGGAGCCCTATGATCCATGGGTCTGGGACTACATGGCCATTGGAAAGGCTGGCACCCTCATCTCTGACTAGGACATTGCCGCTGCCAACAGTGGGTGCCACGAACTGCCTCAATTTAAGTATTATGAGTTGGAATTGTCGAGGCGGGGGACTGCTCGAGATCTCAAAAGTTTGGTGCAAGCTCACTCTCCAACCATTGTGTTCCTTTGTGAGACTAGGCAGCCCAAAAACAAAATGTATAGGTATCTGTCTCGGTTAGGTCTAAGTGGTTTTGAGGCAATCGATAGTGTTGGTCATAGCAGTGGCCTAGCTCTCTATTGGAATGAGTCTCTACATCTTGATGTCAAGGATATGAATCAAAGGTATATTGATGCGCATGTGTGTGTGTGTCTACTTATGAGTCTCCGTGGAGACTCACTTGTGTCTACGGCAAACCCAGGACGGAGGACTGTCACCTCATGTGGTCTCTTCTTTGCAATCTTCACCAACAAGTGGACATGTCATGGGTGGTGATTGGCGACTTCATAGAAGCCATGTGGGGGATTCGAACACTTCTCCGCAACATCATGATTCGCATGTCAAATGATTGATTTTTGTGATGCGCTAGAAGTTTGTGGCTTGGGTGATCTCGGTTTTGCAGGACTGCTCTACACATATGATAATCGGCGCAGTGGACAGGTGAATGTCAAGGTTCGTCTAGACCGTGTTGTTGCAAACAACTCCTAGAGGGATATGTTTGAGCATGCAAAGGTCGAGCATTTGGTGGCACCTAGCTCGGACCACTTACCAATCTTGCTACACTGCTCGAGGCAGGAGCCTGCAAGGAAAGAAGAAAGGTAGTGCCGCCAATATAAGGTAATGTGGGAAAGGGACCCCTCGCTGCCGGAGGTAATTATGAACACCTGGATGGAACTGGGCTCTATGATTAATCTTGGTGCTATTGCTTCTAGTCTTGGAAATATGATGAAACAGTTACAGAACTGGAGATGGAAACAATTTGGTAATGTCATCAAGGAAATTAATAAGTCTCTCTCTCGTTTAGAGGAACTTATGTCAATGAATGCAGATAGGAAAGAGATTCGTGAGGCTACAGATAAGATTAACGAGCTCCTATACCGTGAAGAGATGATGTCGATGCAGAGGTCACGGGTTGCTTGGCTGAAAGAAGGGGACCAAAAAACTTAATTTTTCCACAGGAAAGTTGTGTGGCACGCAAGGAAGAACCACATAAAATCGCTAGTGGATGGAACAGGAACTGTGCACAGGGACCATGCTCCCATGGCGGCCATGGTCACAACCTATTATGGAGTTATTTCATGTGGATGATTCTTTATGTCCGGACCCAATGATTAATTTAATTAATACTTGTTACCGACTGTATGAATGATGTCCTTTGCGCAGATTTTTTGGAAGGAAATAGCTGACGCCTTGTTCCAGATTGGGACACTGAAGGCATTGGTTCCAGATGGTTTCCCTGCTTGTTTCTTCCAACGGAATTAGGCAGTAATGCGGGAGTAGGTTATTGCAGGGGTTAAGGAGTTTTTTCGGACGGGGATAATGCCAGAGGTGGTGAATGATACCGCCATTGTTCTCATCCCAAAGGTGGACAATCCAAGAAGTTGACAGAGTTTCGGCCTATCAGTTTATGTAACGTTCTTGATACCCCACAAGTATAGGGGATCGCAACAGTTTTTGAGGGTAGAGTATTCAACCCAAATTTATTGATTCGACACAAGGGGAGCCAAAGAATATTCTCGAGCATTAGCAGCTGAGTTGTCAATTCAACCACACCTGAAAGACTTAATATCTACAGCAAAGTAGTATGGAAGTAACGGTAACGGTGGCAAAAGTAATAGTAGCAGTTTTATAGCAATCGTAACAGTGGCAATGGAAAAGTAATGAAGCAAAGATCAACATGAAACGAGCTCATAGGCAATGGATCAATGATGGATAATTATGTCGGATGGCATTCATCATGCAATGGTTATAACATAGGGTGACACAAAACTAGCTCCAATTCATCAATATAATGTAGGCATGTATTCCGAATATAGTCATACGTGCTTATGGAAAAGAACTTGCATGACATTTTTTGTCCTACCCTCCCATGGCAGCGGGGTCCTATTGGAAACTAAGGGATATTAAGGCCTCCTTTTAATAGAGTACCGTACCAAAGCATTAGCACTTATGAATACATGAACTCCTCAAACTATGGTCATCACCGGGAACTGTCCCGACTATTGTCACTCCGGGGTTGCCGGATCATAACACATAGTAGGTGACTATAACTTGCAATATTGAATCAAGAACACAAATATATTTATGAAAACATAATAGGTTTAGATCTGAAATCGTGGCACTCAGGCCCTAGTGACAAGCATTAGGCATAGCAAAGTCGTAGCAACATCAATCTTAGAACATAGTGGATACCAGGGGTCAAACCCTAACAAAACTAACTCGATTACATGGTAAATCTCATCCAACCCATCACGGTCCAGCAAGCCTATGACGGAATTACTCACGCATGGCCGTGAGCATCATGGAATTGGTGATGGAGGATGGTTGATGATGACGATGGCGACGGATTCCTCTCTCCGGAGCCTAGAACGGACTCTAGATCTCCCCCCCCCGAGGAAGAATAGGGCTTGGCGGCGGCTCCGTATCGTAAAACGCGATGAATCCTTCTCTCTAATTTTTTTTCTCCCCGAACGTGAATATATGGAGTTGGAGTTGAGGTCGGTGGAGGTCCAGGGAGCCCACAAGGACAGAGGGCGCGCCCTAGGGGGGTGGGCGTGGGCGCGCCCCCCACCCTTGTGGCTAGGGTGTGGGCCTCCTTCAGTTGATTCTTTCTCCAATATTTTTTATTAATTCCAAAAATGCTCTCCATAAATTTTCAGGTCATTCCGGGAACTTTTATTTCTGCACAAATAACACCATGGCAATTCTGCTCAAAACAGCATCAATCCGGGTTAGTTCCATTCAAATCATGCAAATTAGAGTCCAAAATAAGGGCAAAAGAGTTTGGAAAAGTAGATATGATGGAGACGTATCAACTCCCCCAAGCTTAACCCATTGCTTGTCCTCAAGCAATTCAGTTGACAAACTGAAAGTGATAAAGAAAAACTTTTACAAACTCTGTTTGATCTTGTTGTTGCAAATATGTAAAGCCAGCATTCAAGTTTTCAGCAAAGATTATGAACTAACCATATTCACAATAACATTTAGGTCTCACATTTACTCATATAAATGGCATAATCAACTAGCGAGCAATAATAATAAATCTCAGATGACAACAATTTCTCAAAACAATCATGATATGATATAACAAAATGGTATCTCGCTAGCCATTTCTGAGACCGCAAAACATAAATGTAGAGCACCCCTGAAGATCAAGGACTGACTAGACATTGTAATTTATTGTAAAAGAGATCCAATTATAGTCATACTCAATATAAATTAATAGCAATGCATACAAATGACAGTGGTGCTCTCTAACTGGTGCTTTTTATAAGAGGATGATGACTCAGCAATAAAAGTAAATAGATGGGACTTTCACAGAGGGAAGTAGGGATTTGCAGAGGTGCCAGAGCTCAAGTTTTGAAATAGAGATAAATAATACTTTGAGTGGTATGCTTCCTTGTCAACATAACAACCAAGAGATCTCGGTATCTCCCATGCTACATAAATTATAGGCAATTCCCAAACAGAATGGTAAAGTTTATACTCCCCCACCACCAACAAGCACACTCCACGGCTGGTCCGAAACAACGGGTGCCGTCCAACTGACAATAGTCCTGGGGGAGTTTTGTTTGCAATTATTTTGATTTGATTTGAGCATGGGACTGGGCATCCTGGTTACCAGCCATTTTCTCGTGAATGATGAGCGGAGTCCACTCATCGTGAGAGTAACCCACCTAACATGGAAGATATTGACAACCCTAGTTGCTACATGAGTGATTCGAGCATACAAAACAAATTATCATTTGAAGGTTTAGAGTTTGGCACATGCAAATTTACTTGGAACGGCAGGTAAATACTGCATATAGGAAGGTATGGTGGACTCATATGGAACAACTTTGGGTTTATGGAAGTGGATGCACAAGCAATATTCCCGCTTAGTACAAGTGAAGGCTAGAAAAAGACTGGGAAGCGACCAACTAGAGAGCGACAACAGTCATAAACATGCATTGAGAGTAACCAACAGTGAGTGCAAGCATGAGTAGGATATAAATCACCATGAACATAAATATCATGGAGGCTATGTTGATTTTGTTTCAACTGCATGTGTGAACATGTGACAAGTCAAGCCACTTGAATCATTCAAAGGAGGATACCATCCTATCATACTACATCACAAACATTTTAATTTCCATGTTGGAACGCAAGGTAAACCATTACAAACTCGTAGCTAATTAAGCATGGCATGAGTAACTATAATCTATAATCTCTAATTGCCATTGCAAACATGTTTCATTCATAATATGCTAAATCAGGAACGATGAACTAATCATATTTACAAAAAACAAGATAGGTCGAGTTCATACCAGCTTTTCCTCATCTCAATCATTTCATCATATATCGTCATTATTGCCTTTGACTTGCACGACCGAATGGTGTGGATAATATAACAGTGCACATGCATTGGACTAAGCTAGAATCTGCAATATGGGCTCTATGTTAAATCAATAATAATGCATATGAGAGCCACTCAACATTTTCATCGTGGTCTTCTCCTCTCGACCCCCAAAGAAAAGAAAAGAATTTCAAAGAAACACACGGAAATATTTTTGGAGTTTTTGTTTTTCTGAAGAAAGTAAAACAAGAACGAGAAAAACTATTTACATGGGAAAGCTCCCAACAAGCGAAAGAAGAACGAGAAATCTTTTTGGTTTTTCTTTTAATACAACAACTAAGCATGCATGGAAAGTAAACTAACTACAACTAATTTTTTGGGTTTTTCTTAAGGTTTTTCAAACACACAAGAAGAAAGCGGGAAAAACAAATAAACTAACATGGATAATACAATGAAAGAGTATGAACACCGACAACTGAAATGAGTGTGTGAACATGAATATAATGTCAGTGAGAAATACGTACTCCCCCAAGCTTAGACTTTTGGCCTAAGTTGGTCTAAGGCCACGGCTGGCCTGGCGGATATCCAAAATTGTAGTCGGGGTTGTGCTAAGATGCATTGGCTACTGCCTGAAGGTTGGCAGCATGGAGGCGAGCAGCCTCCGCTGGTCTCTCACACTCATTTGCCTCTAGTTATAAAATATCGCTCATTTGCCTGAAAGTTAAAGAAAGCAGGAGCAGGAAGAGTAACATGGACGACGCGCCGTCTATCAAAGATTAGTCGGTACTGGAGGAAATCTTCATTCCTCTTAAGAAACTGGTAGTGTACCATAGCCTCATAATCTAGAAAATCAAGTGGCAACTCAATATCATGCCCCCTTATGGGTACACCCAAATAATTAGCTAAACGAGTTGCATAAATCTCACCAAATAAATCTCCATCTTTAGCATTATGGTGTAACCTCCTAGCAATAATAGACCCTAAATTATATCGCTTATCACCCAACACTGCACACTTGAGGACACTAAGATCCGATGCACAAAGGTGGCTATGATCATGTTTACCATTAATGCATCTACCTATGAAGAGAGCAAAATAATGTATGGCAGGAAAATGAATGCTCCCCATGGAGGCTTGTGTGATATTTCTAGTTTCAACGGTGATGCTAGCAAGGAAATCATTATATTCAAATTTGTTAGGCTCACTAAGAAGGCCCCATTGTGAAATTTTGCATGCATCACAGAAGTCTTCTAGGTCCATGGTATAAGATTCATCATAAAGGTCAAACAGAATAGTATGAGTATTACGCTTAGATGAAAACTCAAACCTCCGCAGAAAGGAATCGGTGAGATAATGATATTGTAAGGACTTGTCTGATATGAAGTCCTCAAGGCTAACATTTTGTATGTACGCATAGAATTCATCCTTTAAACCTGCACGAACCATAAATTCATCTGATGGCCATTCACAAGGCTTCACTTGAGCTTCTCTTAGTGGTTCAAGCTCCAGTTCGCATATCGCATGCCTCGGTGCTTGCTTCCTTGAATAACCACCTTGGTACATTTTCCTAAACATTTTTCTTCGTCTGAAAATTTTCCAAAATTTTTAGTGACTCGAAATAAAAGTGAAGCAAACTCAACAAGATTGATAGCAACTACTCCTACAAGTGCCTAGAGGCTATATCATCCATCAAAACTACCTTGGACCATATAAATTTGACATGCAAGCTCAAGAATAGGGTCTCCATAGTAAAAAAATTGCAATAAATAAAGCACTAGAACAAAAACTAATTGGACCATCGGAGGAGTCACATACCGAAGAACAATCCCCAAAAGCAGTTTTGTGAATGAAGCTTTGAGCAAGGAGATCGAAAATGGTAGCAAAATGAGCAAGAACACGAGTTTGAGCTATGGAGTGATTTTTTCTGGAGGAAGGAGTGGATGGGTGATGTAATAAGTGGAGTAGGCATGTGGGGCCCACAAGGGTAGGGGTGCGCCCCAGGGGGTGGGCGCGCCCTCCACTGTAACACCCCGGATGTGATTTACCCAATATGTACTCCAACTCTTGCCGTTTCCGGCCTTAAGTTATTTTATTTTCTCGGGTTCGGGTTTTGGTCTCCGTGTGTTATTATCATTGTCATGCATCTCATATCATGTCATCATGTGCATTGCATTTGCATATGTGTTCATCTCATGCATCCGAGCATTTTTCCCGTTGTCTGTTTTGCATTCCGGCGCTTCGTTCTCCTCCGGTGGTCATTTCTACCTTTCTTTCGTGTGTGGGGATTAAACATTTCCGGATTAGACCAAGACTTGCCAAGCAGCCTTGGTTTACTACCGGTAGACCGCCTGTCAAGTTTCGTACCATTTGGACTTCGTTTGATGCTCCAACGGTTAACCGAGGGACCGAAAAGGCCTCGTGTGTGTTGCAGCCCAACACCCCTCCAATTTGGCCAAAAACCCACCAAAACCCTCTACATCATCTAGATCGTTCGATCACGATCGCGTGGCCGAAAACCACACCACATTTGGACTCTCCTAGCTCCCTCTATGCCTATAAATAGGTCCTCCTCCCGAAATCCGGATCTCTCCCCCGTCCAAACCCTAAAACCACCTCGCGCCGGCCGGACACGTCCGAATCTGGCCGGACACGTCCGCCGCCGTCCACTCGCCCTCTCCCGTCGTGCCACGTGGCTCCCCGCCGACCCGCCGCCGTCGAGGCTCGTGGGGCCCAGATCCGGCCCCCGCGGCCCGAAGCCGTCCGCCGCCCGCGCCCGAGGCGCCGCCCGACCGCGCTCGACGGCCCCGCCGCCTCCGCCGCGCGCCCTGCCGCCGACCTCACCGCTCCGGCAACCTTCACATCCGGCCGGCCGGCCGCCGCCTTCGCCCACCGCCGCCTCGACGACCGTCCAAGACCGCGCCGCCGTGCCCCAAGTCCGGCGAGCCGCCCCGGCCTCTTCTTCCCCGACAGCTCCGGCCACCGCCCCTCTTCTCCGGCGAGAGGATCCGGCCATCCTCGTGAAATGTGCCCCGGATCTCAGATCTGGATTCAAAACCCTAGGGTTGACCTTTTTTCTCCTAAGTCTGCAGATTATTTGCTCTTGTTCATCGTGCTATAACTCCGCATCCGTAGCTCCATTTTGGGCATATAGCATATCAAAATGTTCATCTCAGAGAGTACATCATTTCATTCCATTGCATCATTTTCATTTGAGTTCATCTTGATGCCCGAAATGCTGTTAGAAGAGTGCTACTTGAGATAATTATCAGATCTGCTGCTCCATTTAGATATTTGTCATTTTTGCCATGATTAATGTGTGCATGATATGCCCATGAGCTCTACATGTGTTTTGTTAAGGGTTTTGCCATCTTTCCATAGGTGCAACCCATGTATTTTTGTGATGTGTGTGGTGACTAGCACAAGCTTGCAAAGTGAGGCACTTGGTAATGCTGATTTCAGGAACTTAGCATTTCCACTAAGTCCTTGATCTGTTTATCTCATATGGTCGTATGTTCATGTTGTTTCCTAGTGATCCGTGCCTCTTTTGAGGATGATCAGTAAGGATGTTTTCTTAATCTTGTAGTGCTCTATCCATCCATGTCTTCATTTGCAATTATGGAGCACCCTAGCTTGAGTCAATCAAGCTCTACTTTTGTCATTTCGTGAATCTGGGCAGATTGTCTACTTGTTAGCGATTTTGCCGATGATGTTGTAGTTGATCCGTGCATGCTATGGTTTTGTTCCTACCATGTCTACCTTGTATTTTGTGTATTCTTAATGGGTGCATGCTTAGATTGTCATGACTTGCTCTGTAGTGAGTGCATCGAGCTCGTAAACATGCCTACTTGATATCTGTTTCAGCATGTTCCAGTTTTCACTAAGTCTAAGAACTGATTATGTTTTTGCCATGTTCACATGCTTGCAATTGTATTTTCTGATTCCTTTTGGCTCAAGGTCACTAAGGGACTTTTGTTAATCTCTTTGAGTAGCTCCATGCCATGCTTTACTTTTCCATGTTCAGATCCTGTAGCATGTAGTTTTGTTTCTCCAAAGTGTGCTATCTGATCTGAAATTCCAGACAAGTGTTAATTTCACTAAGTCTGAAACCTGTTTACCAAATGCATTTTTGCCATGCTTGTTTGAACCTGTTAATGGATGAATTGGCCGTAGCTCAGTGCTAGACTTTTGTTAAGAATCTTGAATGCATCCCTGCCATGTATTTTTATGCCATGTTTGAGTGATTTAGCCTGTTCATCTTGTTGCATTTAGATGGCTACTTGCTGTAAATCGCAGACCGTGGTCATATTTGAATCGCTTGCCATTTCCAAACCGTAACTCCGATTCCGGCGTTCTTTATATCGTTTTCAAGTGATTTCATCTCATCTTTCCAGTGGAACACTTGGATTCCCAAGTTGAGGCCAGGTTCATGCATTCCTTGTCAAATCTTGCATATGCATCACATTTTGCATCCCGCATAGCATACCATCTTTGCATCGTGTTGTTTGAGTTTGCACGTGGTTGATTGTGTCCTTGTTGCTTGTTTGTCTTGTTTGGGTAGAGCCGGGAGACGAGTTCGCTAACGAGGAGCCCGTTGAGTTTGCTTTCGACGATCCAGTCAACTCTGACAACTTTGCAGGCAAGATGATCATACCCTCGAAATCACTACTATCTTTGCTATGCTAGATGCTCGCTCTTTTGCTATGCCATGCTACGATGCCTACCACTTGCTTTCAAGCCTCCCAAATTTTCATGTCAAACCTCTAACCCACCATGTCCTAGCAAATCGTTGATTGGCTATGTTACCGCTTTGCTCAGCCCCTCTTATAGCGTTGCTAGTTGCAGGTGAAGATTGGAGACCGTTCCTTGTTGGAACATTATTTACTTGTTGGGATATCATTATATTGCCATGTTATCTTAATGCATCTATATAATTGGTAAAGGGTGGAAGGCTCGGCCTCTCGCCTAGTGTTTTGTTCCACTCTTGCCGCCCTAGTTTCCGTCATATCGGTGTTATGTTCTCGGATTTTGCGTTCCTTACGCGGTTGGGTTATAATGGGAACCCCTTGACAGTCCGCCTTGAATAAAACTCCTCCAGCAATGCCCAACCTTGGTTTTACCATTTGCCACCTAGACTTTTCCCTTGGGTTTCGCGGACTCAAGGGTCATCTTATTTTAAACCCCCCGGGCCAGTGCTCCTCTGAGCGTTGGTCCAACCTAGAGCACCGTGCGGGGCCGTCCCTTGGCAACTTGGGTTACGTTGGCTCCCGTACCCTTAGCTTATCCGGTGTGCGCTGAGAACGAGATATGTGCAGCTCCTATCGGGATTTGTCGGCACAGCGGGTGGTGTTGCTGGACTTGTTTTACCATTGTCGGAGTTGTCTTGAAGAACCGGGATACCAAGTCTGATCGGAACGTCTCGGGAGGAGGTCTATTCCTTCGTTGACCGTGAGAGCTTGTCATGGGCTAAGTTGGGACTCCCCTGCAGGGATTTGAACTTTCGAAAGCCGTGCCCGTGGTTATGGGCAGATGGGAATTTGTTAATGTCCGGTTGTAGATAACTTGAACCTTAATTTAAGTAAAATGAATCTACAGTGTGAGTTACCGTGATGGTCTCTTCTCGGCGGAGTCCGGGAAGTGAACACGGTGTTGGAGTAATGCTTGCACAGGTTGTTCTCTAGTTTCTCGCTCGCGCTTTGCCTCCTCTCTCGCTCTCTTTTGCGAACAGGTTAGCCACCATATATGCTAGTCGCTTGCTGCAGCTCCACATATATTTACCTTGCCTTACCTATTAAGCTTAAATAGTCTTGATCGCGAGGGTGCGAGATTGCTGAGTCCCTGTGGCTCACAGATTACTATTACACCAGATGCAGGGCCTGATGATTCCGCTCCAGATGACGCGCTTGAGCTCAAGTGGGAGTTCGACGAGGACTCTCAATGATACTACGTGTCTTTCCCTGATGATCAGTAGTGGTGCCCAGTTGGGATGATCAGGACCGTGTCGCATGTTGGGTTATCTTTTATTTTGGTGCCGTAGTCGGGCCATGAGTGTTTGGTTGATGTAATGTTATTTATGTACTTTGATTGACGTGGCGAGTGTAAGCCAACTATGTATCCCCCCTTTTATTATCTATATTACATGGGATGTTGTGAAGATTGCCTAACTTGCGACATTGCTTTCAATGCAGTTATGTCTCTAAGTCGTGCCTCGACACGTGGGAGCTATAGCCGCATCGAGGGCGTTACAAGTTGGTAATCAAAGCCTTCCCCGACCTTAGGAGCCCCCACTGATTGATCGTTTTTAACAGCCGAGTTGTGTCTAGAAAAATGTTTTGAGTCATTTAGGAATTATATATCGGAGAGTTTAGGAATTCTTTTTACTTCCCAGTCTCCTCATCGCTCTGGTAAGGCATCCTGACGTAGAGTTTTGACTCTTCTCTTCTCAAATTTCACTAAAAAAAATTTAGGATCACACGGGTATCTTGGAATCATTCCGATGGTTTTGTGACGAGAACATTGTCTTGGTGCCTCCTGTCAGGGGTTTTGTGGAGGTGTCCCGGGGAGTTGAGCTCCGAGGTGTTGTCATCACAATTTTATCATTGCAGTTCTAGAATACCTGAGTTTAGTACGTCGACATCGAAAATCTCTTTTATGCAGTTCGTTGGTGAGATAACCTCGACGCCACCCAGTACTGGGGCGGGAGTTCGGGAGTATCGCCACAACTTGTATAACGGATGCTTTTCGAAGGTTGAGGTAGATGGTTTCCGAAGTTTTCTCAGTTATGTGTTGAAGGATGGATACAGCTGGATGTAGGATTTGCTAGATTTGGGTGAGATATTATGCTTCCCCTGTATCCCCAACACCTGATTGCATAACCGGAAAGGTTCGGGAGTTTCATAGGTGGGAATTCTTGTAGCTCTAGTTTTTATTCCATGGATATTTGGTTTGAGATTGGGATTTCTTACCGAGTATTCGTTCTTGATCCGTACCTTGTTGATTTATTTCTCTACCTAAATTCTAAGTGGCTTCTCAATTTATGGATATGTGACCATTTCAAGAGGAATGCATTCGTTCATTTTGTTCGGATGTGAAGACTATATGTTGCAATTTTCATTCCGTTGGATTCGGCTTCATTTTATCTGTCAATGTGCTAACGGTGGTCAACCTCTTCAGGATGGCTCCCGCTAAGAGCACCAATCAGAATCAGAATCAGGATCCGCCACCACCTCCACCTCCTCCGGAGGCATGGCAAGCTGTGATGGCCGCAACCAATGCAAACACACAGTTGATCATGCAAATTCTTCAGGAGCGCAATCAAGGCAACCAAGGGAACCAAGGCAACAATCAGAATCACTTTGCTACACTCAACCAGTTTTGCTAACGGGCCAAAGACTTTCAGCAATTGTGTTGAGGCAACTGATGCTAACGATTGGCTCGTGGATCTGTGCAAGCATTTCGAGTGCAGTAACATCAGGCCTGAGGACTTTGTCAAGTTTGCTTCCTTCCAACTCAAAGATCAAGCTGCAGAATGGTTCCAGCAGTACAAGGATTCCAGAGGTGGAAGTGTGATTACCTGGGATGAATTCCGTCAAGATTTCAGAGCTCATCATATCCCTCAAAGCGTGGTTGAAAGCAAGCATGAGGAATTCCGCAACCTGAAGCAAGGCTCTTTGTCTGTCTATGGCTACAACAAGTTGTTTCAGAAGCTCGCCCGCTTTGCTAAGCAGGACGTCCCTGATGAGAAGAGCATGATATACCAGTTCAGGGGTGGTCTCAGAGAAGAAATCCAGCTAGCTCTTGTTCTCTTTGAGCCCTTGAGGTACGATGAGTTCTACAACATGGCATTGAAGCAAGAGGCCGCTCAACTGAGGTGTGATGCTTCCAAGAAGCGAGTCAGAGACACTACTCCATCTTCCTCTACTCAAGTGGCCAAGCAGCAGAAGTATTGGCTTCCTCCTCCTCCGTTTCGTCAGCCGTATCAGCAGAAGAGGAAAGGTGGCAGTGGATCTTCCCACCCACCCAACCCTGGCTTTCAGAACAAGACTTCGTATCAAGCTCCAAGATCGAGTGCTCCGTATCACCGTCCGCTTTCAGAGGTCACGTGCAACAAGTGCCAACAGAAGGGTCACTATGCCAACAAGTGCTTCAACCAGAGGCGTCTTCCTCCTCCTCCTGTCAGATCGGCAAGTACAGTTGTGGTCAAGCATAACCCCAAGCACGCCAAGGTTAACATGGTGAATGCAGCTCAGGCAGAGGACTCGCCAGATGTTATCATGGGTAACTTTCCAGTTAACTCTTTTCCCGCAAAAGTTCTTTTTGACACTGGTGCATCGCATTGTTTCATGTCAAGATCATTTGTTTCCAAGCATGACTTCGTTTCACAAATGTTGGGTAAACCTATGGGAGTGCTTTCTCTGGCTAAGTCTATGAGGGCTACTTCAATAGTCCCGGATGTCTCTATCATGATGGGTGATTTCAAGTTTCTGGCTTCCCCAATGGTTCTTGGTAACTCAGATATTGATCTTATTCTCGGGATGGATTGGCTTTCTAAGCACAAGGCTCAGCTTGATTGTGCAGCCAGGCAGATTTAATTGACTCATTTGTCTGAGGATGTAATTGTCTTTGCTGCGAATGATGATACCATCCGTCTATTTTCTCTCAATAAGAAGGGTGAACTGGATGCTATCTCGCAAATTCCAGTCGTTTGCGAAAATCAAAACGTCTTTCCAGAAGAGCTTCCAGGAATGCCTCCGCACCGGCCAGTTGAATTCGTTATTGATCTTGAGCCCGGCACGGAACCTGTGTGCAAGCGTCCTTACAAGCTCGGACCTGAAGAGTTGAAGGAGGTGAAGAAGCAACTCGATATTCAAGAGAGAATGGGTCTCATCCGGCCTAGTTCTTCTTCGTGGGGTTGTGGTGTTCTTTTTGTGAAGAAGAAGGATGGAACGGACCGACTTTGTGTTGATTACCGTCCATTGAACAAGAAGACCATCAAGAAAAAATACCCACTTCCCAACATCAATGAGCTGTTCGAACAACTCAAAGGTGGCCAAGTATTCTCCAAGCTTGATCTCCATATCGGTTATCATCAGATTCGAATCCGTGAGCAAGATATTCCCAAGACGGCTTTCAGGACAAGCTATGGGTCATATGAATACACTGTCATGTCTTTTGGCCTTGTCAACGCTCCTCCGACTTTCTCTCGCATGATGAACTTCATCTTCAACACCTACACCAATGACTTCGTTTTGGTCTATCTCGACGAGATTCTGGTTTTCTCGAAGAACAAGGAAGATCATGCCAAGCACTTGCGTTTGGTGCTCGATAAGGTCAGAGAAAACAAGTTCTACGCCAAGTTCTCCAAGTGCGAATTTTGGCTCGATGAGGTTCTTTATCTTGGCCATATCATCTCTGCCAAGGGCATTGCGGTGAATCCTGAGAAGGTGTCCGCAATTGTGAATTGGGAACCTCCTCAGAATGTGAAGCAACTCTGTAGCTTCCTCGGTCTCGCAAGCTATTGCCGAAGATTCGTTGAAAACTTTTCTAAGATCGCGAAGCCTCTCTCAAATCTTCTCCAGAAGCACGTCAAGTACGTTTGGTCTCCGGAGTGTGACATTGCTTTCAACACTTTGAAAGAGAAATTGGTCACCGCTCTAGTTCTGACTCCGCCTGATGAATCCAAGCCGTACGAGGTCTTTTGTGATGCCTCTCTCCAAGGTCTTGGCGCAGTATTGATGCAAGAGAAGAAAGTTGTTGCATATACCTCTCGCCAGTTGAAGCCCAACGAGAAGAACTACCCCACTCATGATCTCGAGTTGGCGGCAGTTGTGCATGCTCTTTTGACTTGGAGACATCTCTTATTGGGAAGAAAAGTGGACATTTTCACTGACCACAAGAGTCTCAAGTACATCTTTACTCAGCCTAATCTCAACCTCAGGCAGACTCGATGGGTCGAAATGATTCAAGAGTATAATCCGAGTATCGAGTATACTCCAGGCAAGGCCAATGTGATTGCTGGCGCATTGAGCAGGAAGGCTTACTGCAACAGTCTGATTCTCAAGCCTTATCAACCCGAGCTTTGTGAAGCTTTCTGCAAACTTAATCTGCAAGTTGTTCCTCAAGGTCTCCTCGCCAACCTTCAAGTCTCTCCTACCTTGGAAGACCAGATTCGCCAAGCTCAGCTTCTTGATGCTATGGTGAAAAAGGTGAAGATTGGGATTGCCAAGAGTCAACCCAAGTACAAGTGCTACCGCCTTGATGACAAGGATACTCTCTTCTTCGAGGATCGTATTGTTGTCCCAAAGGTGACCTTCGTAAAGTGATCATGAACGAGGCTCACAATTCTCTCCTCTCCATCCACCCTAGGAGCACGAAGATGTATCAGGACCTCAAGCAGGCTTATTGGTGGACTCGAATGAAGCGCGAGATTGCTCAGTTCGTAAATGAGTGTGATGTCTGCAGAAGAGTGAAGGCAGAACACCAAAGGCCAACAGGTCTCCTCCAACCTCTTGCCATTCCAGAATGGAAGTTTGACCACATTGAGATGGACTTCGTGACGGGGTTTCCAAAGTACAAGCATGGCAATGATGCTATATTGGTTGTCATCGACAAACTCACTAAAGTGGCTCACTTTCTGCCTATCAAAGAGTCAATCACTGCAGCTCAATTGGCGGAACTCTATACCTCTCGAATTGTCTCTCTGCACGGTATTCCACAAGTGATCTCTTCAGACCGTGGCAGCATCTTTGCCTCCAAGTTTTGGGATTCTTTTCAGAAGGCCATGGGCACCAACATCCGCTTCAGCACAGCTTTCCATCCTCAAACTAGCGGTCAAGTCGAGCATGTCAATCAGATTCTTGAAGATATGCTCAGGGCTTGTGTGATCTCCTTCGGCATGAAGTGGGAGGATTGTCTTCCATATGCTGAATTCTCCTACAACAACAGTTTTCAAGCAAGTTCGGGCAAGGCCCCATTTGAAATTCTGTATGGCAGGAAGTGGCATACCCCTCTCAACTGGTCTGAAACCGGTGAACGTCAGCTTCTCGGAAATGACTTAATCACAGAGACAGAGGAAATGTGCAAAGTCATTCGAGATAACCTCAAAGCAGCCCAATCCCGCCAGAAGAGCTACTATGATAGTAAGCACCGTGATTTGGCTTTCGAGATCGGAGATCATGTTTACCTCCGCGTCTCTCCTATGAAAGGTACTCGTCGCTTCGGTATCAGAGGGAAGCTTGCCCCCAGATACGTTGGACCTTTCAAGGCTGTCAGCAAGAGAGGCGATCTCGCCTATCAACTCGAGCTTCCTTCAAACTTTGCAAATGTTCATGATGTGTTCCATGTCTCTCAGCTCCGAAAGTGCTTCAAGACTCCTGACCGCACCGTCAACTTCGAGGACATTGAGCTCCAAGAAGATCTCTCTTATCGTGAGCACCCCGTTGCTATTCTTGAAGAGACTGAACGCAAGACTCGCAACAAGTCAATCAAATTCCTCAAAGTCAAGTGGTCACACCATTCCGACCGTGAAGCTACCTGGGAACGCGAGGATCACCTCCATTCTGAGTACCCGGCGTTCTTTCAGTCCTAGATCTCGGGACGAGATCCTTTCGTAGTGGTGGAGTGTTGTAACACCCCGGATGTGATTTACCCAATATGTACTCCAACTCTTGCCGTTTCCGGCCTTAAGTTATTTTATTTTCTCGGGTTCGGGTTTTTGTCTCCGTGTGTTGTTATCGTTGTCATGCATCTCATATCATGTCATCATGTGCATTGCATTTGCATACGTGTTCATCTCATGCATCCGAGCATTTTCCCCGTTGTCCGTTTTGCATTCCGGCGCTTCGTTCTCCTCCGGTGGTCATTTCTACCTTTCTTTCGTGTGTGGGGATTAAACATTTCCAGATTAGACCGAGAGTTGCCAAGCGGCCTTGGTTTACTACCGGTAGACCGCCTGTCAAGTTTCGTACCATTTGGACTTCGTTTGATGCTCCAACGGTTCACCGAGGGACCGAAGAGGCCTCGTGCGTGTTGCAGCCCAACACCCCTCCAATTTGGCCCAAAACCCACCAAAACCCTCTCCATCATCTAGAGCGTTCGATCACGATCGTGTGGCCGAAAACCGCACCTCATTTGGACTCTCCTAGCTCCCTCTATGCCTATAAATAGGTTCTCCTCCGAAAATCCGGATCTCTCCCCCGTCCAAACCCTAAAACCACCTCGCGCCGGCTGGACATGTCCGAATCTGGCCGGACACGTCCGCTGCCATCCCCTCGCACTCTCCCGTCGCGCCACGTGGCTCCCCGCCCACCCGCCG
The DNA here is from genome assembly GCF_056163025.1 of Triticum urartu. NCBI lineage: Eukaryota > Viridiplantae > Streptophyta > Magnoliopsida > Poales > Poaceae > Triticum > Triticum urartu. The sequence goes on along the minus strand of NC_141873.1, from coordinate 155,684,427 downwards.
CCGTCGAGGCCCGTGGGTCCCAGATCCAGCCCCCGCGGCCCGAAGCCGTCCGCCGCCCACACCCGAGGCGCCGCCCGACCACGCTCGCCGGCCCCGCCGCCTCCGCCGCGCGCCCTGCCGCCGACCTCGCTGCTCCGGCGACCTTCGCATCCGGCCGGCCACCGCCGCCTTCGCCCACCGCCGCCTCGATGACCGTCCAAGACCGCGCCGCCGTGCCCCAAGTCCGGCGAGCCGCCCCGGCCTCTTCTTCCCTGAAAGCTCCGGCCACCGCCCCTCTTCTCTGGCGAGAGGATCCAGCCATCCTCGTGAAACGTGCCTCGGATCTCAGATCTGGATTCAAAACCCTGGGGTTGACCTTTTTTCTCCTAAGTCTGCAGATTATTTGCTCCTGTTCATCGTGCTATAACTCCGCATCCGTAGCTCCGTTTTGGGCATATAGCATATCAAAATGTTCGTCTCAGAGAGTACATCATTTTATTCCATTGCATCATTTTCATTTGAGTTCATCTTGATGCCCGAAATGCTGTTAGAAGAGTGCTACTTGAGATAATTGTCAGATCTGCTGTTCCATTTAGATATTTGTCATTTTTGCCATGATTAATGTGTGCATGATATGCCCATGAGCTCTACATGTGTTTTGTTAAGGGTTTTGCCATCTTTCCAGAGGTGCAACCCATGTGTTTTTGTGATGTGTGTGGTGACTAGCACAAGCTTGCAAAGTGAGGCACTTGGTAAAGCTGATTTCACGGACTTAGCATTTCCACTAAGTCCTTGAGCTGTTTATCTCATATGGCCATATGTTCATGTTGTTTCCTAGTGATCCGTGCCGCTTTTGAGGATGATCAGTAAGGATGTTTTGTTGATCTTGGAGTGCTCTATCCATCCATGTTTTTGTTTGCAATTATGGAGCACCCAAGCTTGAGTCAATCGAGCTCTACTTTTGCTACTTCGTGAATCTGGGCAGATTGTCTACTTGTTAGCGATTTTGCCGATGATGTTGTAGTTGATCCGTGCATGCTATGTTATTGTTCTTGCCATGTCTAGCTTGTATTATGTGTATTTATTGATGGGTGTATGCTTATATTGTCATGACTTTCTCCGTAGTGAGTGCATCGAGCTCGTAAACATGCCTACTTGATATCTGTTTTCAGCATGCTCCAGTTTTCACTGTCTGAGAACTGATTATGTTTTTGCCGTGTTCACATGCTTGCAATTGTATTTTCTGATCCCGTTTGGCTCAAGGTCACTAAGGGACTTTTGTTAAGCTCTTTGAGTAGCTCCATGCCATGCTTTACTTTGCCATGTTCAGATCCTGTAGCATGTAGTTTTGTTGCTTCGAAGTGTGCTATCTGATCTGAAATTCCAGATAGGTGTTAATTTCACTAAGTCTGAAACCTGTTTACCAAATGCATTTTTGCCATGCTTGTTTGAACCTGTTAATTGATGAATTGGCCGTAGCTCAGTGCTAGACTTTTGTTAAGCATCTTGAATGCATCCCTTTCATGTATTTTTATGCCATGTTTGAGAGCTGTAGCATGTTCATCTAGTTGCATTTAGATGACTACTTGCTGTAAATCGCAGACCGTGGTCATATTTGAATCGCTTGCCATTTCCAAACCGTAACTCCGATTCCGGCGTTCTTTATATCGTTTTCAAGCGATTTCATCTCATCTTTCTAGTGTCACACTTGGATTCCCAATTTGAGGCTAGGTTCATGCATTCCTTGTCAAATCTTGCATATGCATCACATTTTGCATCCCGCATAGCATACCATCTTTGCATCGTGTTGTTTGAGTTTGCACATGGTTAATTGTGTCCTTGTTGCTTGTTTGTATTGTTTGGGTAGAGCCGTGAGACGAGTTCGCTAACGAGGAGCCCATTGCGTTTGCTTTCGAGGATCCAGTCAACTCTGACAACTTTGCAGGCAAGATGATCATACCCTCGAAATCACTACTATCTTTGCTATGCTAGATGCTCGCTCTTTTGCTATGCCATGCTACGATGCCTACCACTTGCTTTCAAGCCTCCCAAATTGCCATGTCAAACCTCTCTAACCCACCATGTCCTAGCAAACCATTGATTGGCTATGTTACCGCTTTGCTCAGCCCCTCTTATAGCGTTGCTAGTTGTAGGTGAAGATTGGAGACCGTTCCTTGTTGGAACATTATTTACTTGTTGGGATATCATTATATTGCCATGTTATCTTAATGCATCTATATACTTGGTAAAGGGTGGAAGGCTCGGCCTCTCGCCTAGTGTTTTGTTCCACTCTTGCCGCCCTAGTTTCCGTCATATCGGTGTTATGTTCCCGGATTTTGCGTTCCTTACGCGGTTGGGTTATAATGGGAACCCCTTGACAGTCCGCCTTGAATAAAACTCCTCCAGAAATGCCCAACCTTGGTTTTACCATTTGCCACCTAGCCTTTTCCCTTGGGTTTCGCGGACTCAAGGGTCATCTTATTTTAAACCCCCCGGGCCAGTGCTCCTCTGAGCGTTGGTCCAACCTAGAGCACCGTGCGGGGCCGTCCCTTGGCAACTTGGGTTACGTTGGCTCCCGTACCCTTAGCTTATCCGGTGTGCTCTGAGAACGAGATACGTGCAGCTCCTATCGGGATTTGTCGGCACAGCGGGTGGTGTTGCTGGACTTGTTTTACCATTGTCGGAGTTGTCTTGAAGAACCGGGATACCGAGTCTGATCGGAACGTCTCGGGAGGAGGTTTATTCCTTCGTTGACCGTGAGAGCTTGTCATGGGCTAAGTTGGGACTCCCCTGCAGGGATTTGAACTTCCGAAAGCCGTGCCCGCGGTTATGGGCAGATGGGAATTTGTTAATGTCCGGTTGTAGATAACCCTAACCTTAATTTAAGTAAAATGAATCTACAGTGTGAGTTACCGTGATGGTCTCTTCTCGGCGGAGTCTAGGAAGTGAACACGGTGTTGGAGTAATACTTGCGCAGGTTGTTCTCTAATTTCTCGCTCGCGCTTTGCCTCCTCTTCTCGCTCTCTTTTGTGAACAGGTTGGCCACCATATATGCTAGTCGCTTGCTGCAGCTCCACATATATTTACCTTGCCTTACCTATTAAGCTTAAATAGTCTTGATCGCGAGGGTGCGAGATTGCTGAGTCCCTGTGGCTCACGGATTACTATTACACCAGATGCAGGGCCTGATGATTCCGCTCCAGATGACGCGCTTGAGCTCAAGTGGGAGTTCGACGAGGACTCTCAACGATACTGCGTGTCTTTCCCGGATGATCAGTAGTGGTGCCCAGTTGGGATGATCGGGACCGTGTCGCATGTTGGGTTATCTTTTATTTTGGCGCCGTAGTCGGGCCATGAGTGTTTGGTTGATGTAATGTTATTTATGTACTTTAATTGACGTGGCGAGTGTAAGCCAACTATGTATCTCCCCTTTTATTATCTATATTACATGGGATGTTGTGAAGATTGCCTAACTTGCGACATTGCTTTCAATGCGGTTATGTCTCTAAGTTGTGCCTCGACACGTGGGAGCTATAGCCGCATCGAGGGCGTTACATCCACCCTTGTGGCCAGCTGGTAAGGCCCCCTGGTGTGTTCTTAGCACCAGAAATTCTAAAATATTCTATAAAAATCATATCAATTTTTGAGGGCATTTGGAGAGCTTCTATTTTCAGGACATTTTTTATTGCATGGATAATTTAGAAAACAGACAGAAAATACTAATTTTGCTTTATTTAGTCTAAATAACATAAAGTAAAAGATGGGTATAGAAAGTTGTGCCTTCTAAATTCACCCATCTCATGCTCATCAACAGGAATCCATTAACAAGGTTGATCAAGTCTTATTAACGAACTTCTTCCTAATGACATGAAACCGGAGAACTTTTGAATAACACTAGGTTACCTCAATGGGGATATGCATGTCCCCAACAATAAGAATATCATATTTCTTGACACTAGGAAGAGGGAATTCAAAACCTCCAATAGTAATAGTTGAAATTTTTCCAATAGAGTTGATACTATGAACTTGAGGTTGTTTCTTTGGAAAGTGTACCGTATGCTCATTACCATTAACATGAAAAGTGACATTGCCTTTGTTGCAATCAATAACAGCCCCTGCAGTATTCAAAAAGGGTCCATCAAGGATGATCGACATGTTGTCGTGCTCGGGAATATCAAGAATAACAAAGTCCATTAAGATAGTAACGTTTGCAACCACAACAGGCACATCCTCACAAATACCGATGGCTATAGCAGTTGATTTATCAGCCATTTGAAAAGAGATTTCAGTAGGTGTCAACTTATTCAATTCAAGTCTACGATATAAAGAGAAAGGCATAACACTAAGACCGGCTCCAAGATCACATAAAGCAGTTTTAACATAGTTTCTTGTAATGGAGCATGGTATAGTTGGTACTCCTGGATCTCCAAGTTTCTTTGGTATCCCACCCTTAAAAGTGCAATTAGCAAGCATGACGGAAATTTCAGCTTCCGGTATCTTTCTTTTATTTGTAACAATATCTTTCATATACTAAGCATAAGGAGGCATTTTAAGCATATCAGTCAAACACATACGCAAAAAGATAGGTCTAATCATTTCAGCAAAGCGCTCAAAATCCACATCATCCTTTTTCTTGAAAGGGCATGGGTTTTTGAACCCATGGTTCTCTTTCTTTACCATGCTTCCTAGCAATGAAGTCTATCTTATCATAATGTTGATTCTTTGATTGTGGGTTATCAAGATCAACAGCAGGTTCAATCTCTACATCATTATCATTACTAGGTTGAGCATAAACATGAACATCATTATTAACATTATCACTAGGTTCATGTTCATTACCAGGCTATGTCTCAGGATCAGAAATAGAAATATCATTAGTATTCTCAGGTGTATCTAAAACAGGTTCACTAGAAGCATGCAAAGTCCTATTAGTTTTGTTTTTCTTGTTATTACTTGGACTAGGCACATCAGTTTTAGTTCTCTGAGAATCTTACTCAATTCTCTTAGGATGGCCCTCAGGATACAAAGGTTCCTGGGTCGTCTTACCACCTCTAGTCATAACCCTAACAACATTATCATTATTCTTACTATTCAACTCATTAAGCAAATAATCATGTGCCTTAAGTACTTGTTCTATACTTGAGTTGCAACCATGGAAGCATGTTTACTAATAAGTTTGAGATCATTAATAGTTCTACTCATATAATCACCCAAGTGGTCAAGCATGTAAGAATTATGTTTCAATTGTCTACTAACATAGGCATTGAAATTTTCTTGTTTAACAATAAAATTATCAAACTCATCCAAGCATTGGCTAGCAGACTTATTATTAGGGATATCACCTTCATCAAATCTACGGAGAGAGCTTACCTCTACTACCTGTGTCGGGTTATCAAGACTGTGTATTTCTTCAATAGGCGGTTAATTCTTGACATCTTCAGCTTTAATACATTTTTCTTTCATAGATTTCTTTGCCTCTTGCATATCTTCAGGACTGAGAATAGAATACCCCTTTTCTTCTGAGTTGGCTTAGGAGTTGGTTCAGGAAGTGTCCAGTCATTACCATTACTCAATATATTATTCAATAGCAATTCAGCTTGCTCAACAGTTTTTCCCTGAAAACACAATCAACACAACTATCTAGGTGGTCTCTAGAAGCATCGGTTAGTCCATTATAAAAGATATCAAGTATTTCATTTTTCTTGAGAGGATGATTAGGCAAAGCATTAACTAATTGGAGAAGCCTCCCCCAAGCTTGTGGGAGACTCTCTTCTTCAATTTGCACAAAGTTAAATACTTCCCTTAGGGCAGCTTGTTTCTTGTGAGCAAGAAAATATTTTTGAGAGAAGTAGTAAATCATATCCTGGGGACTACGCACACAACCAGGAGCAAGAGAATTAAACCATAGCTTAGCATCACACTTCAATTAGAAAGGAAACAATTTGAGAATATAGTAATAGCAAAAAAAATCATCATGAGCAAATAGGGTGGCTATATCATTCAATTTAGTAAGATGTGCCACAACAGTTTCAGATTTATAACCATAGAAAGGATCAGATTCAACCAAAGTAATTAACTCAGGATCGACAGAGAATTCATAATCCTTATCAGTAACAAAGATAGGTGAAGTAGCAAAAGCGGGATCATATTTCATTCTAGCATTCAAGGATTTTTTCAGCTTAGCTAACAGTTTATTAAGATCCTCCATATCATTGCAAGCAAAGAAGTCTCTAGCAGTTTCTTCATCCATAACATAACCTTCGGGTACAAGAGGCAATTCATATCTAGGTGGAGAATCATAATCTTCATCATCAGTTTCAGTAATTTCATTCTCTCTAATCCTAGCAAGTTGTTCATCAAGAAATTCACCTAGTGGCACAGTATTATCAAGCAAAGAAGTAGTTTCATCATAAGAATCATGCATAGTAGAAGTGGCATCACCAATAACATGCGACATATCGGAATCAATAGCAGGTGTAGGTGTCGCAAGTTTACTCAAAATAGAAGGAGAATCAAGTGCAGAGCTAGATGGCAGTTCCTTACCTCCCCTCGTAGTTGAGGGATAGATCTTGGTTTTGTTGTCTTTCAGATTCCTCGTAGTGATCAACAGATATAAATCCCAAGTGACTCCGAGAATAGAGCTATGCTCCCCGGCAATGGCGCCAGAAAAAGGTCTTGATAACCCACAGGTATAGGGGATCGCAACAGTTTTCGAGGGTAGAGTATTAAACCCAAATTTATTGATTCGACACAAGGGGAGCCAAAGAATATTCTCGAGTATTAGCAACTGAGTTTTCAATTCAACCACACCTGAAAGACTTAATATCTGCAGCAAAGTATATAGTAGCAAAGTAGTATGGAAGTAACGGTAACAGTGGCAAAAGTAACGGTAGCAGTTTTGTAGCAATCGTAACAATGGCAATGGAAAAGTAACGAAGCAAAGATCAATATGAAACGAGCTCGTAGGCAATGGATCAATGATGGATAATTATGTCGGATGGTATTCATCATGCAACGGTTATAACATAGGGTGACACAGAACTAGCTCCAATTCATCAATATAATGTAGGCATGTATTCTGAATATTGTCATACATGCTTGTGGAAAAAACTTGCATGATATCTTTTGTCCTACCCTCCCGTGGCAGCGAGGCCCTATTGGAAAACTAAGGTATATTAAGGCCTCCTTTTAATAGAGTACCGGACCAAAGCATTAGCACTTAGTGAATACATGAACTCCTCAAACTACGGTCATCACCGGGAAGTGTCCCAACTATTGTCACTTTGGGGTTGCCGGATCATAACACGTAGTAGGTCACTGATACGTCTCCATCGTATCTACTTTTCCAAACACTTTTGCCCTTGTTTTAGACTCTAACTTGCATGATTTAAATGGAACTAACCTGAACTCACGCTATTTTCAGCAGAATTGCCATGGTGTTATTTTTGTGCAGAAATAAAAGTTCTCGGAATGACCTGAAAATCAACGGAGAATTATTTTGGAATGTATAAAAATACTGGAAGAAAGATCCACGTTAGGGGGCCCACACCCTATCCAGGAGGGTGGGGGCGCGCCCTACCCCCTGGGCGCGCCCCCTGCCTCATGGGCCCCCTGATGCTCCACCGACCTCAACCTTGACTCCATATATTCACTTTCAGGGAGAAAAAACAGAGAGAAGGATTCATCGCGTTTTATGATACGGAGCCGCCGCCAAGCCCTAAACTCTCTCTGGAGGGCTGATCTGGAGTCCGTTCAGGGCTCCGGAGAGGGGAATCTGTCGCCATCGTCATCATCAACTTTTCCCCATCACCAATTTCATCGTAGGCTTGTTGGACGGTGATGGGTTGGATGAGATTTATCATGTAATCGAGTTAGTTTTGTTAGGGTTTGATCCCTAGTATCCACTATGTTCTGAGATTGATGTTGCTATGACTTTGCTATGCTTAATGCTTGTCACTAGGGCCCGAGTGCCATGATTTCAGATATGAACCTATTATGTTTTCATCAATATAAGAGAGTTCTTGATCCTATCTTGCAAGTCTATAGTCACCTATTATGTGTTATGATCCGTTAACCCCGAAGTGACAATAATCGGGATACTTACGGTAATGACCATAGTTTGAGGAGTTCATGTATTCACTATGTGTTAATGCTTTGGTCTGGTACTCTATTAAAAGGAGGCCTTAATATCCCTTAGTTTCCATTAGGACCCCGCTGCCACAGGAGGGTAGGGCAAAAGATGACATGCAAGTTCTTTTCCATAAGCACGTATGACTATATTTGGAATACATGCCTACATTACATTGATGAACTGGAGCTAGTTCTGTGTCACCCTAGGTTATGACTGTTACATGATCGATCGCATCCGACATAATTCTCCATCACCGATCCAATGCCTACGAGATTTTCATATATTGTTCTTCGCTTATTTACTTTTCCGCTGCTACTGTTACAATCACTACAAAACCCAAAAATATTACTTTTGCTACCATTACTTTTGCTATCGTTACCACTACTATCATATTACTTTGCTACTAAATACCTTTTGCAGATATTAAGTTTCCAGGTGTGGTTGAATTGACAACTCAGCTGCTAATACTTGAGAATATTCTTTGGCTCCCCTTGTGTCGAATCAATAAATTTGGGTTGAATACTCTACCCTCGAAACTTATTGCGATCCCCTATACTTGTGGGTTATCAAGACTATTTTCTGGCGCCGTTGCCGGGGAGCATAGCTCTATTCTTTGAGTCACTTGGGATTTATATCTGCTTATCATTATAAAGAACTTGAAAGATCAAAGAACCAAGATTTTTCCCTCAACTACGAGGGGAGGTCGGGAACTACCATCTAGCTCTGCACTTGATTCACATTCTATGTTGAGTAAGCTTGCGACACCTAAACCTGCTTCTGCTATTAATTCTGATATGTCGCATGTTATTGATGATGCCACTTCTCCTATGCATGATACTTATGATGAAACTACTTCTATGCTTGATACTACTGTGCCACTAGGTGAATTTCTTGATGAACAACTTGCTAGGGCTAGAGAGAATGAAATTATTGAAACTGACAGTATTGATGAAAGTGATGATGAAGATTCTCCCCCTAGATATGAATTGTCTATTGTTCCTGAGCGCTATGTTATGGATGAAGAAACTGCTAGAGACTTTCTTGCCTGCAATGATAGAAGTGATCTTAAGAAATTATTAGCTAAGCTAAAAGAAAAATCTTTGAATGCTAGAATGAAATATGATCCTGCTTATGCTACTTCACCTATCTTTATTACAAATAAGGATTATGATTTCTCAGTTGATCCTGAGTTAATTACTTTGGTTGAATCTGATCCTTTCTATGACTATGAATCTGAAACTGTTGTGGCACATCTTACTAAATTAAATGATATAGCTACCCTGTTTACTAATGATGAGAAAACTCGCTACTATTATATCCTTAAATTATTTCCGTTCTCATTAAAGGGTGATGCTAAGATATGGTTTAATTCTCTTGATCCTAGTTGTGTGCGTAGTCCCCAGGATATGATTTACTACTTCTCTGCTAAATATTTCCCCACTCATAAGAAACAAGCTGCTTTAAGGGAAATATATAATTTTGTGCAAATTGAAGAAGAGAGTCTCCCACAACATTGGGGGAGGCTTATCCAATTAATTAATGCTTTGCCTGATCATCCTCTCAAGAAAAATGAAATACTTGATATCTTTTATAATGGACTAACCGATACTTCCAGAGATTACCTGGATAGTTGTGTTGGTTATGTTTTCAGGGAAAGAACTGTTGATCATGTTGAAATTATATTGAATAATATGTTGACTAATGAAAATAATTGGACTGTTCCTGAACCAACTCCTAAGCAAACTCCGAAGAAAAGGGTATTCTATTTCTCAGTCCTGAAGATATGCAAGAGGCAAAGAAATCTATGAAATAAAAAGGTATAAAAGCTAAAGATGTTAAGAATTTACCTCCTGTTGAAGAAATACATGGTCTTAATTCATCACCTATTGAAGAAACACACGGTCTTGAGAACCCGACACAGGTAGTAAAGGTAAATTCTCTCTATAGATATGATAAAGCTGAAATCCCTCCTGCTAAGTTTGCTAGCCAATGTTTGGATGAATTTGATAACTTTATGGTTAAGCAAGAAGATTTCAATGCTTATGTTGGTAGACAATTGAAACATAATGCTTATATGATTGAACACTTGAGTGATTATATGGCTAATGTTAAAGGTGAACTTAAACTTATTAGTAAACATGCTTCTATGGTTACCACTCAAGTAGAACAAGTACTTAAAGCTCAGAATGATTTGCTCAATGAATTGAATAGTAAAAATAATGACTTTGATGTTAGAGTTGCAACTAGAGGAGGTAAAGTGACTCAGGAACCTTTGTATCCTGAAGGCCATCCTACGAGAATTGAGCAGGATTCTTAGAGAAATAACTTTGATGCACCTAGTCCTTCTAAGAGGAAGAAAAAGAAAAATGGTAGGACATTGCATGCTTCTAGTGAACCTGTTATTGACACGCCTGAGAATCCCAATAATATTTCTATCTCCAATGCTGAAACACAATCTGGTAATGGACATGAACCTAGTGATAATGTTAATGATGATGTTCATGTTGATGCTGAACCTAGTAATGATAATGATGTAGAGATTGAACCTACTGTTGATCTTGTAACCCACAATCAAAGAATCAACGGTATGATAAGAGAGACTTTGTTGCTAGGAAGCACGGTAAAGAAAGAGAACTATGGGTTCAGAAACCCATGCCTTTTCCTCCTAAACCATCCAAGAAAAAGGATGATGAGGATTTTGAGCGCTTTGTTGAAATGATTAGACCTATCTTTTTGCGTATGCATTTGACTGACATGCTTAAAATGAATCCTTATGCTAAATATATGAAGGAAATTGTTACAAATAAGAGGAAGATACCGGAAGCTGAAATTTCCACCATGCTTGCTAATTATACTTTTAAGGGTGGAATACCAAAGAAACTTGGAGATCCATGAGTACCAACTATACCATGCTCCATTAAAAGAAACTATGTTAAAACTGCTTTATGTGATCTTGGTTATGCCTCTCTCTTTATATCTGTAGGATCGAAAGTATGTCTAGAGGGGGGGTGATTAGACTACTTGACCAAATAAAAACTTAACCTTTTCCCAATTTTAGTTCTTGGCAGATTTTAGCTATTGTAGGACAAGTCAAGCAATCATCACACAATTCAAGCAAGCATGCAAAGAGTATATTGGCAGCGGAAAGTAAAGCATGCAACTTGCAAGAATGTAAAGGGAAGGGTTTGGAGAATTCAAACGCAATTGGAGACACGGTTGTTTTTCTCGTGGTTCGGATAGGTGGTGCTATCCTACATCCACGTTGATGGAGACTTCAACCCACGAAGGGTAACGGTTGCGCGAGTCCACGGAGGGCTCCACCCACGAAGGGTAATGGTTGCGCGAGTCCACGGAGGGCTCCACCCACGAAGGGTCCACGAAGAAGCAACCACCCACGAAGGGTCCACGAAGAAGCAACCTTGTCTATCCCACCATGGCCATCGCCCACGAAGGACTTGCCTCACTAGCGGTAGACCTTCACGAAGTAGATGATCTCCTTGCCCTTACAAACTCCTTGGTTCAACTCCACAATCTTGTCGGAGGCTCCCAAGTAACACATAGCCAATCTAGGAGACACCACTCTCCAAGAAGTAACAAATGGTGTGTTGATGATGAACTCCTTGCTCTTGTGCTTCAAATGATAGTCTCCCCAACACTCAACTCTCTCTCATAGGATTTGGATTTTGTGGAAAGAAGATTTGAGTGGAAAGCAACTTGGGGAAGGCTAGAGATCAAGATTCATATGGTAGGAATGGAATATCTTGGTCTCAACACATGAGTAGGTGGTTCTCTCTCAGAACATATGAGTTGGAATTGTGTATGTGTTCTGATGGCTCTCTCCACGAATGAAGAGGAGGTGGAGGGGTATATATAGCCTCCACACAAAATCCAACCGTTACACACAGTTTTCCAATCTCGGTGGGACCGAATCAACAAACTCGGTCGGACCGAAAAGGTAAACCTAGTGACCGTTAGAGATTTTCGGTGGGACTGACATGCAACTCGGTAGGACCGATATGGTTAGGGTTTGGGCATAACGTAATCTCGGTGAGACCGATTACACAAATTCGGTGAGACCGAGTTTGGTAATAAGCTAACCAGAGAGTTGGTCAGGTAAACTCGGTGGGACCGATTTGCTCTTTCGGTGAGACCGAAAAGTTACAAAAAGGAAACAAAGAGTTTACACTGCAATCTCGGTGGGACCGATTCGCTCTTTTGGTGAGACCGAAAAGTTACGAAAGGGAAACAGAGAGTTTGCAATCCCATCTCGGTGAGACCGAGATCCCTATCGGTAGAACCGAATTGCTAGGGTTTGGCAGTGGCTTATGACAAGTGAAACTCGGTGGCGCCGGATAGAAAGAATCGGTAGGACCGAGTTTGGCTTAGGGTTTAGGTCATATGTGGATATGGGAAAGTAGTTGAGGGTTTTGGAGCATATCACTAAGCACATGAAGCAAGAGGCTCATTAAGCAACACCTCATCCCTCCTTGATAGTATTGGCTTTTCCTAAAGACTGAATGTGATCTTGGATCACTAAAATATAAAATGAAGAGTCTTGAGCTTTTGAGCTTGAGCCAATCCTTTGTCCTTAGCATTTTGAGGGTTCCACTTTCACATCCATGCCATGCCAATCATTGAGCTTTCCTGAAATAGTCATCTTGGAATAGCATTAGCTCAATGAGCTATATGTTGTTATGAATTACCAAAACCACCTAGGGATAGTTGCACTTTAAATCTCCCCCTTTTTGGTAATTGATGACAACATATAGATCAAAGCTTCGACAAATGATAATAAGCATGAAATATATCGTCGCTTTGAGAAGTATGTGACAAGTAAGAGCTCCCCCTAAATTTGTGCATATTTAAAATTTTCTTTGGACTGCAAATGCACAAAGAGTTAGAGTCATGGGTTACTCTTCCATGTCACATACATCTTGGTGGAGCGCTTAAAATGATAAGAATGAAATACATGCACTCATCACCAAGAATAGTGAATGATCACATAAGATAGATAAGATGATAATATTAAGCAAACATTAAGTGTAGCTTATGATCAAACACATGATCATCAATGTCTCACAGATAACGGCTTAGTATCTCAAGCACTCAAAAGCAAACAAAGTTCGAAAAACCACCAAATAAAACAAGAGAGAATAAAAGCAACACTCTCTCTCGAAGCCTATGATCTATACATTTTCTCCCCCTTTGGCAACAAGTTACCAAAAAGTTCCTAGAAAATGCATAGTGCTAAGTCGACACTCAGGCTTGATCTTCAGGTGGTGGTGGAGTCCGGAGCACTCCAAGGACGAAGCCTTCTGTAGACGTGGTCGGAGTCAAGGCTGAAGTGGACGCTGGAGCTGGTGGAATTGAGGCTGTAGCTGGTGCAGACGTGGTGGCTCTGGGGTCAGCAACTGGCACTGCAGACGACCTCGGACCTCGTGGCACTCTGGCAAAGGCATCAGTTGTAGTCTTGCCTCTCCTCTCCTGCATGTCATCCTGGAGCTGCTCCACTGTAGTCTGAATCTCTGTCACTTTGACATCCAAGTCATAGAACTTTTGTTCCATGATCTTCTCTAAGCTTGCCTGGTTCTGAGTTAGGGTGGCTAGTCCTTGCTCAATCCGCAGGGTGGATGCAATCAAGTAACCAAGCTGCTCTTGTTTGGTTTTCAGGAAATATTCAGATGCCTCCTCTTGAGTAGGCATCTTGGCAGCTTTCTCCTTCCTCGCCTTCTCCTTCTTGGCTTGTGCTTGGGCAGATGATGGCTCATTCTCAGTCATGACCACTTGATTATCTTCAAAATCTGGACGGATGGGCAGGTGTTCCTTGTCCAATAAGTATATGCCCGTGCCCATCTTAGAGTTGATGAGCTCCTGAATCTGTGGGGCATATCCACAGCTCCTCTTCTGGTCTGCTGCTGTCCTCTTGATTGTTTCAATCATAAGGCTCATGACTTTGAATTTCTGTGGCACGTCAAAGATATGAATCAAGTTGATCGCGTGGCCCCTGATCATCTTGTGATCTCCAGACTTGGGCAATAGGGTGTGCCTAAGAATCCAGTTGATGGTTGGCAGCCCTGACAGAAGATTGTGTACTGAGCCAAACTTGAACGTATCAAGTGCTTCATTTGGAATCTCCTTGTACATGTTTGACATTGAGTTGTGGTCCATCTTCTTGGCATAAATGTCCAAGTCATCGTCATGCTCTTCTGGGGCATTAATCAGCTGAGCCCATTCAGCAACTGTAGACTGGTACCTCGTACCCTCTGACATCCATACAATCCTGCCATCTGGATAGAAATGGGCTGTGGAGTAGAACTGCATGATGAGTTCCTCGTTCCACTTTGTGAGCTTCTGCCCAACAAAGTCCTCTACTCCACATGCCTTGAAGCTGTCCTGCACTCCAGGGTAGTACTCTTCGTTGTCCTTGATGTATTGCTAATCAACCCATCTCATATCACAGACAATTGGCTTCTTGTCTAGCAGCACTGTCTCATAAAAGTCTTGCTACTCCTTGGTGTGAAACCTGTAGTCAACTGCAGTTCTTCTCCTTGAAGCATACGGGTCTGCTTCTCTCCACTTCCGGAGCCCTGAATCTCTCCTGAGTTTCATATCCTCAGCCACAGGATGAGCATCGTTGTGGTCTGGGATCTTGGGCTTGAGCTTTCTAAGAACATTCTCTTCTTCTTCTTCTGCAGCTTCAGGCACTGGGGCCTTGTTCTTCTCAGTAGCTGGGATGCTTCTTGTGTTCCTCTTTGGCTTTGGCTTTGGAGCTGGCTTGGCCTTGGAAGCAGCTACCCCTGTTCTTATGGCATCACCCATCAGCTTGGGTGCCTTAGGTGCTGGTGCAGCTACCTCTTCTTCTTCCTCCTCATCTTCCATGATGGAAGCCTTGCCAAGCACTCTGGCTACAGTTTTCTTCACCCTTTCTTTCCTCTTCTTGCCTTCAGCAGCAACTGGCTCAATGGGAGTGGGCTTCTCAGTTGAAGCTCTGGCCTTTGACATAGGCTGCCTGCATGCTGGCCTTTTGATCTTCATCCCTGGTTTTATGCCCTGTGCTGGCTCAACTCTCTTGGAAGTTGCTTCCTCTTCTGCCACATAATCCTCATCTTCTGAGTCTGAGGTTCTCTTCTTTCTCTGTCTTGTGGAAGCTTTAGGCAGATTGCTAGGGGTGCTCCTGCTGCCATCATCTGAGGAACTTGAGGGACTAGTGCCCTCACTCATCTGCACTTGCTGCTCTAACAAGTTCTGGCTATCACTTTGGTCTGACATGATGCAAACTCTGACTGCTGACCCTGTGAATAGGTTATAGATGAGATAGAGTGGATGAGCATCACAACATGCAGAGATTTTTGCAAAAGAATAATTCAAAAACTTAGTTTTAGTTTCCCACTGAAAGCATCTCGGATCTACCGATTTGTAAACTCGGTGATACCGAAGCAGTTTTGGCACCTAAACTAGTGAACTCGGTCAGACCGAGTCACAGTTCGGTGGCACCGAGACTGCTAGGGTTTCACAGAGTTCCAAAATCGGTCACACCGATAAGTAATTCTCGGTCAGACCGAGTCTCACTTGTGCAATGGCATAAGCCAAATCGGTGGGACCGAGTTTTTCAACTCGGTGGGTCCGAGATGGTTTCGGCGGAAACCTAACCCTAAAATTTTCGAATTAAACCTAATCTACGAGTTCATTGACTGGATAG
This sequence comes from Triticum urartu, assembly GCF_056163025.1. Lineage (NCBI taxonomy): Eukaryota > Viridiplantae > Streptophyta > Magnoliopsida > Poales > Poaceae > Triticum > Triticum urartu. The sequence goes on along the minus strand of NC_141873.1, from coordinate 155,668,618 downwards.
AAGTTTAACAAACGTGGCAAGAATCATGATGATCACAATGTGCTAAGAATCGGATTGGGGAATAGCACAAAGATCGAGTCCATACCCTAGTTCGGCGGAGACTCGCTATGGCGGCAATGGCGGGGTTGAATTTCCGTTGACGGCGACGGAGACCAGCGACTGGAGGCGGCTGGCGGCGAGGAGACGATCCGGAGACCAAGTTGGCAGAGCAGGCTATCGCGCGGGCGAAGGGGTTCAGAGAAATTTCCAAATTTTTGCCCGTGACTATATATAGCCCGACCCTGTCGGTGTGACCGAGTGGAACAACTCGGTGGCACCGAGATGCAAAACTGTATACAGTTGTTGCAACTCGGTGTGACCGAATGGTTCAAATCGGTTGCACCGAGATCGAAAACCTAGATCAACTTAATGATCTCGGTAGGACCGAAAGTAGGGTATCGGTCAGACCGAGAATCATAAAGAGGTTTTGGAAGTTTAAGTCTATGACGAATCGGGGACTCTGAGCGCTCCTCACACAGAGTGGTTCGAATCTGACTTGATCAAATTTTATGATGTAGCATGAATAGAGTTTGAGACGATAAAAGCATAGATAGCTAGAGGAGGTTCTTAGGCATTCTTGTCCATCCACTTGGCAAAAGGAAATAAAACCAAACAATCAAAACAACAAGTGGATGTCCTCGAATGAGTAAAATATGCAACCAGCATGCTCACACAATAAGATGGCAAATGAAATATGTGACAAGGCATGCACAACCAATTCTAGCATCTATCAAGCAATTTGCGATGACAAGGTCATCTATATATGAGTATATTGACTTAGGAGTCAAGTGAGAACACTTGATCATAGGTCATACTCATCGTTTAAGCTCAAGTGGGGTTACCACTTTTACATAAAGCATTGTTGTGTTCACATCTTTAGAGTTGCTTTAGCTCAAGTCTTAGAGTAAAGCTCCCCCTAGATGTGATATCCCCCCTTAGAGGGATGAACTAACCTCGGGTTTTGTCGATGATGACTTCATGTAGATGTTGAAGATGTGGATGCTCAATGTTGATGTAGATCACTTGGAGCTATCCATTTGAGTGAATTGCACTTTCAATACCTACATGGGTTAGTCCCACAAGGAACAAACAAGGATATCCATAGACATAGAGTGATCCACACACAAGATGATGTCCATGAAAACTTTTAGGTTACCTTGTCCCTTGTCTTACCAACAAGAGGGTTTGTGACTCCTTGAACTAGTGCAAGCTGTGGAAGTTGATTGCACTTGTTCTTGCCAAAATGATAAGAGTGAAGTATGTAGGCGGAGTCACCCTCAAGAACTCTCTAGTTCTTATTCTTTTGGATCCACACCATCTTGATGGGAATCCTTGGAGTTGTAGTCGTACTTGATGAAGTGGAACTTGAAGTAGTCTTGGGAATCCACTTGACTAAGGTCTTAGGAGCTTCTTCAAATGCATCAATTTCCTATTGAATCTTGTCCTTGCCTTTTTGCTTGTAGTCTTGTGGTGGAAGATCATCTTGAGCTTGTGTCCCCTTGAAAGAAGTATCATACTTCTCTTGTTGAGGAATAAACCTTGTCTTGGGGTATTGATCTTCTTCCCACTCAACTCCATTGGCATTGAACTTTCGTTCAAAACCAACACCTTGATTCTTCCGGTGAATTCCTTGCTTGCGCACAATTTCCTTGAATTGCTTACTCCCGGCAAGGCTTTTGTACACTCCTTTCTCTATAATTCCCTTCAATAAGCTATTTTCTTGCTCAAGTGTAACTTGGCTAAGAGAATCATTAGTGGAATCAAGAGAACTACTAGAAGCAACAATATTGGATTTAGCATGATCATTGTTACTGCTAGAGGAAGAATCTTTCTTGTTCTTGTTACTAGACTTGACTTGAGGCATGTAAGTGGATAAGAGTAAACGCTTGGCAATGTAAGAAGAACTTTTCTTGCGGAGATCATCATTGATTGCTTTTAAGAACTCATGCTCTTGCTCAAGATTGAGCTTTTCAAAGCGTAATTTCTCATGAGCTCTTAAAAGTTCTCGATGATCTTCGAAGATAGTTTCATGAGCTAACTTAAGAGTGTTTAGTTCTTTAGTTAGAGCCTCAATCTTCTCCTTATCATTGTCATTCGTTTTATCTTGATTAGCATGATTAATTGACGTTTCATCATAGTATTCATCACTAGAGTTGTCAACAAGCAAATCATCACCTAACAAGTCATCTTCATCACTATTGAAATCAACATACTCGGGGTGTGTTACCTTAGGACCTTTGGCCATGAAGCATCTTCCAATTCCTTCATTTGGTGAGTCAAATATGTCATAGGAGTTGGTTGACACAAGTGCTAGACCGGCAACACCTTCATCTTGAGTATCTTCGGAGTTGGAGTGATAACTTCTCTCGGAGTGGCTGTCGGAGTCGGAGCCGGATACCCATTCACCAACATGAGCTTGATGTATTCGTTTTGTGTAGCTCCTTGATGATTTTTCCTTCCTTTCCAAATCCTTGCTTCTCCGTGAGTATCTTCGTTCATAACGATCATCTCTACTCCTTCTCTCTCTTGGTGGTGATTCTTTGCTTCTTCTTTTTGGAGAATCTTCTCTTCTCTTGTAGGGAGCAGTACACTCATTGGAATAGTGTCCGGGTCTTCCACAACTGTAGCAGTTTCGCTCTCGACTAGAAGATCTTTTGTCATTGTAGGACCTTGACTTGAAGCTTCTATCTTTGCTTCTACTCTTGTAGAACTTGTTGAAGTTCTTCACCATTAAGCTCAATTCTTCATTGAAGTTTTGTTTCTCACTTGATGATGTAGGGGCTTCACATGAGGCTTTGTAGGCACCACTTGATTTGTTGTGAAGTTCCTCTTTATCCTTAAGTGACATCTCATGAGCAACAATTCTTCCAATCACCTCCGTTGGCTTGAGATCTTTGTAATTGGGCATCATTTGGATCAATGTGCACACGGTATCATATTTTCCATCCAAGGCTCTTAGAATCTTCTTGATGATGAATCTATCGGTCATCTCTTCACTTCCTAAGCCGGCAATCTCATTTGTGATGAGAGCAAGCCTAGAGTACATTTCAGCGACACCTTCACCATCCTTCATTTTGAACTTGTCAAGTTGACTTTGAAGCACATCCAACTTGAATTCCTTGACGGAGTCGGTACCTTCGTGCATATCAATCAAAGTGTCCCAAATTTCCTTTGCATTCTCAAGACGGCTGATTTTGTTGAATTCTTCGGGGCACAATCCATTGAAGAGAATATCACAAGCTTGAGCATTGTATTGCAACATCTTCAACTCATCCGCGGTAGCTTCACGGTTTGGTTCTTTCCCATCAAAGAATTCACCTTGCAAACCAACACACACAATAGCCCAAACGGCGGGGTTATGTCCAAGAATATGCATTTTCATTTTATGCTTCCAACTAGCAAAATTAGTACCATCAAAGCAAGGACCTCTACGGTGATAATTTCCCTCGCTAGACGCCATACTCTCCTAGGTTGTGAAACCAAGGCTATGACCACCAAAAGCTATGGAGATCAAAGCAAATGGAGACCAAAGCTCTCATACCACTTGTAGGATCGAAAGTATGTCTAGAGGGGGGGTGATTAGAGTACTTGACCAAATAAAAACTTAACCTTTTCCCAATTTTAGTTCTTGGCAGATTTTAGCTATTGTAGGACAAGTCAAGCAATCATCACACAATTCAAGCAAGCATGCAAAGAGTATATTAGCAGCGGAAAGTAAAGCATGCAACTTGCAAGAATGTAAAGGGAAGGGTTTGGAGAATTCAAACGCAATTGGAGACACGGATGTTTTTCCCGTGGTTCGGATAGGTGGTGCTATCCTACATCCACGTTGATGGAGACTTCAACCCATGAAGGGTAACGGTTGCGCGAGTCCACGGAGGGCTCCACCCACGAAGGGTAATGGTTGCGCGAGTCCACGAAGGGCTCCACCCATGAAGGGTCCACGAAGAAGCAACCACCCACGAAGGGTCCACGAAGAAGCAACCTTGTCTATCCCACCATGGCCATCGCCCACGAAGGACTTGCCTCACTAGCGGTAGATCTTCACGAAGTAGGCGATCTCCTTGCCCTTACAAACTCCTTGGTTCAACTCCACAATCTTGTCGGAGGCTCCCAAGTAACACCTAGCCAATCTAGGAGACACCACTCTCCAAGAAGTAACAAATGGTGTGTTGATGATGAACTCCTTGCTCTTGTGCTTCAAATGATAGTCTCCCAAACACTCAACTCTCTCTCATAGGATATGGATTTTGTGGAAAGAAGATTTGAGTGGAAAGCAACTTGGGGAAGGCTAGAGATCAAGATTCATATGGTAGGAATGGAATATCTTGGTCTCAACACATGAGTAGGTGGTTCTCTCTCAGAACATATGAGTTGGAATTGTGTGTGTGTTCTGATGGCTCTCTCCACGAATGAAGAGGAGGTGGAGGGGTATATATAGCCTCTACACAAAATCCAACCGTTACACACAGTTTTCCAATCTCGGTGGGACCGAATCAACAAACTCGGTCGGACCGAAAAGGTAAACCTAGTGACCGTTAGAGATTTTCGGTGGGACTGACATGCAACTCGGTAGGACCGATATGGTTAGGGTTTGGGCATAACGTAATCTCGGTGAGACCGATTACACAAACTCGGTGAGACCGAGTTTGGTAATAAGCTAACCAGAGAGTTGGTCAGGTAAACTCGGTGGGACCGATTTGCTCTTTCGGTGAGACCGAAAAGTTACAAAAAGGAAACAAAGAGTTTACACTGCAATCTTGGTGGGACCGATTCGCTCTTTCGGTGAGACCAAAAAGTTACGAAAGGGAAACAGAGAGTTTGCAATCCCATCTCGGTGAGACCGAGATCCCTATCGGTAGAACCGAATTGCTAGGGTTTGGCAGTGGCTTATGACAAGTGAAACTCGGTGGCGCCGGATAGAAAGAATCGGTAGGACTGAGTTTGGCTTAGGGTTTAGGTCATATGTGGATATGGGAAAGTAGTTGAGGGTTTTGGAGCATATCACTAAGCACATGAAGCAAGAGGCTCATTAAGCAACACCTCATCCCTCCTTGATAGTATTGGCTTTTCCTAAAGACTGAATGTGATCTTGGATCACTAAAATATAAAATGAAGAGTCTTGAGCTTTTGAGCTTGAGCCAATCCTTTGTCCTTAGCATTTTGAGGGTTCCACTTTCACATCCATGCCATGCCAATCATTGAGCTTTCCTGAAATAGTCATCTTGGAATAGCATTAGCTCAATGAGCTATATGTTGTTATGAATTACCAAAACCACCTAGGGATAGTTGCACTTTCAATATCGTAGACTTGATTTGAATAAGTTGACACCTACTGAAATATCTTTGCAAATGGCTGACAAATCAACTGCTATACTTGTCGATATTTGTGAGGATGTGCCTGTTGTGGTTGCAAACGTTACTATTTTAACAGACTTTGTTATTTTTGATATTCCCGAGGACGATAGTATGTCTATTGATCTTGGAAGACCCTTTTTGAATACTGCACGGGCTGTTATTGATTGCACCAAAGGCAATGTCACTTTTCATGTTAATGGTCATGAGCATACGGTACACTTTCCGAGGAAACAACCTCAAGTCCACAGTATCAATTCTATTGGAAAATTTTCAACAATTACTATTGGAGGTTTTTAATTTCCTCTTCCTACTGTAAAGAAGAAATATGATATTCTTATTGTTGGGGATGTGCATATCCCCGTTGAGGTAACCTAGTGTTATTCGAAAATTCTCCGGTTGCTTGCAATTCGGAATGAGTTTGTTAACAAGACTTGATCAACCTTGTTAGTGGATTCCTTTTGATGAGCATGAGATGGATGAATTTAGAAAACACAACTCTCTGTACCCTCTTTTTTACTTTCTGTTATTTATATTAAATAAAGCAAAAATAGTATTTTTCTGTCATTTTTCTGAATTATCCATGCAATGAAAAATACCCCGAAAATAAAAGTTCTCCAAATGCCGTGAAATTTAAATATGATTTTTTCTAGAATATTTGAGAATATCTGGCACTAAGAACACACCACGGGGAGCAAGCACCTGGCCACAAGGGTCCAGGGCACGCCGACCCCCCTGGGCGCGCCCCCTGCCTCATGGGCCCATGGTGGCTCCCTTCCACTTATTCCAACTACCACACACTCCTTCTTCCTCCCAAAAAAATCATCTACCAGCTCAAGCATGAGTTCTAGCTCATCTTGCTGCCATTTTCGATCTCCTTGCTCAAAGCTCCATTCACAAAACTGCTTTGGGGGATTGTTCTTTGGTATGTGACTCCTCCAATGGCCCAATTAGTTTTTGTTCTAGTGCTTTATTCATTGCAATTTTTTGCTACTTAGGTGACCTTGTTCTTGATCTAGCATGTCAAATTTATATGGTCAAAAGTATTTTTAATGCATGATATTGCCTCTAGGCACTTGTAGGAGTAGTTGCTATCAATTTTGTTGAGTTTGGTTCACTTTTATTTTGAGTTGCTAAAAATTTCAGAAAAAGATGAAGAAATTTTTGAGGGGCTCATCGAGCCGAAGCTCGAAGGATAAACAAAGTGAAGAGAACAAGAAGCCCAAGTATAATCTCCCTCGCACCGCGGAGGTTTGGCCGTGTGAATGGCCTTGTGATGATTTCTTGAGAGCAACCGGGATTTATGATGATTTCTATGAATTGGCTGAGAGTGTAGGCCTCACCGCCTTCCTCCATGACCAATGCGAACAGTATCTCTTACTCACCAATATCTTTGTGCAAAACTTTCATTTCCATGCTAGTAGCTCACCACCTACGGTGGAATTTTATTTATATGATGAGCATAAGGAGATGTCACTTTGTGATTTTTGTCGGGTTTGTTTGATCCCTTTTGAGGGCAGTGTAGAGGAACCACATCGTGACTATGTGGAAGATTTTATTGATACAATTGCTGTAGGGGAAACGAGGAAAGTTTCTGATGCAAGAATTACTAGCATACATTTTCCTGTTTTACGTTACTTTGCTATATTTGCTAGTAGATACTTAATTGGTCGCGGAAACTGTGGCAACCTTAGTGCCCCTAATATTGTTATTTTGTGCCATGCCTTGTTCCGTGATGACACATTTACTATGGGCGCTATTGTTGCAAAGCGGTTAAATCTTAACCGCACTAAGGGCCCCATCTTGGGAGGTATCTTCGCCTCGCGCCTCGCTGCACCTATTAGACATTATGAGAAGGAAGAGAAGTTGCTTCCTCCTGTTTTTCTAGACTATAAGAGTATGGTAGCACATGATTTTATCGTTAAGAATAAGGAAAAGATGCTTAAGTACAAGCTGATATTTGATAAAAATCACCCTGAGACTATTACTTGCCTGCTCCTTCCTTGTTTGACTTATTTGCAGGCAAGTACCTTGTTCTGCCGGAGGCCATTCATGCCTACCAAAACCCCACACCAGCTACAGAGCCAGAGCCGGAACCACAATTTGATCCTCACCGACAGTCTGTTTATCAGTGGAATCCGGAAGAGATCGCCAACCAGTGGCACCAGGGGGATCCTTCTCAGTACGACCCCAACTATTACTTTGGATATCCGCCAGGCCAGCCGTGGCCATAGACCAACTTAGGCCAAAAGCCTAAGCTTGGGGGAGTATGTATTTCTCACCAACATTACATTCATGTTCACACACTCATGCTAGTTGTCGGTGCTCATACTTTTTCATTGTATCATCCATGCTAGTTTACTTCCCTTTTTATGATTTCTTCTTGTGTGTTTGAAAAACCTTAGAAAACAAAAAAATTAGTTGTAGCTTTTAGTTAGTTTACTTTCCATGCCTGTAGTAGTAATAATTAAAAATAAAACCCAAAAAGATTTCTCGTCCTTATTTTGCTTATTGGGAGCTTTTCCATGTAAATATTTTTATTTATTTTCTTGTTCTTTAGGGGTCGAGAGAAGAAGACCATAATGAAAATGTTGAGTGGCTCTCATATGCATTATTGTTGATCTAACAAAGAGCCCATATTACCTTGTCTTCTCTCTTGAATTGAATGCTTGCAGATTCCAGCTTAGTCCAATGCACATGCACTATTATTATTATCTACACTATTCGGTCGTGCAAGTGAAAGGCAATAATGATGATTATATGATGAACTTATTGAGATAAGAAAAGCTGGTATGAACTCGGCCTCTCTTGTTTTTGTAAATATGATTAGTTCATCGTTCCTGATTCAGCCTACTATGAAAGAAACATGTTTGCAATGATAATTAGATATTATAGTTGCTTATGCCATGCTTAATTAGCTAGGAGCTTATAATGGTTTACCTTATGTGCCAACATGCTATTAAAATGGTTGTGATGTGGTATGATAGGGTGGTATCCTCTTTTGAATGATTTGAGTGGCTTGACTTGGCACATGTTCACGCATGTAGTTGAAACAAAATCAACATAGCCTCTACGATATTTATGTTCATGGTGAATTATATCCTACTCATGTTTGCATTCGGTGTTGATTAATTTTAATGCATGTTCATGACTGTTGTCGCTCTCTAGCTGGTCGCTTCCCAGTCTTTTTCTAGCCTTCACTTGTACTAAGAGGGAATACTGCTTGTGCATCCAATTCCATAAACCCCAAAGTTATTCCATATGAGTCCACCATACCTACCTATATACGGTATCTACCTGCCATTCCAAGTAAATTTGTATGTGCCAAACTCTAAACCTTCAAATAAACATTCTGTTTTGTATGCTCGAATAGCTCATGTATCAACTAGGGTTGTCTGTATCTTCCATGCTAGGCGGGTTATTCTCAAAAGGAATGGACCCCGCTCCTCACTCACGAGAAAATGGATGGTCACCGGGATGCCCAATCCCATGCTTTATGCAAATCAAATCAAAATAACTGCAAACAAAACTCCCCCGGGACTCTTGTTAGTTGGAGGCACTCGTTGTTTCGAGCAAGCCATGGATTGATGCTTGTTGGTGGAGGGGGAATATAAACTTTACCATTATGTTTGGGAACCGCCCATAATGTGTGTAGCATGGAAGATATCGAGATCTCTCGGTTGTTATGTTGACAATGAAAGTATACCGCTCAAAATATTATTTATATCTATTTCAAAACCGAGCTCTGGCACCTCTACAAATCCCTGCTTCCCTCTGCGAAGGGCCTATCTATTTACTTTTATGTTGAGTCATCATCCTCTTATTAAAAAGCACCAGTTGGAGAGCACCACTGTCATTTGCATCCATTACTTTTAGTTTACATTGAGTATGACTGTGACTGGATCTCTTTTACCATGAATTACAATGTCTAGTCAGTCCTTGATCTTTAAAGGTGCTCTGCATTTATGTTTTGCGCTCTCAGAAAGGGCTAGTGAGATACCATCTTGTCATGTCATATCATGATTGTTTTGAGAAAGTGTTGTCATCCGAGATTTACTATTATTGCTCGCTAGTTGATTATGTCATTGATATGAGTAAACATGAGATCTAAATGTTATTGTGAATAGGGTTAGTTCATAATCTTTGCTGAAAACCTGAATGTTGGCTTTACATATTTACAACAACAAGAGGAAACAGAGTTTGTAAAAGTTTTTCTTTATCACTTTCAGTTTATCAACTGAATTGCTTGAGGACGAGCAAAGGTTTAAGCTTGGGGGAGTTGATACGTCTTCGTCGTATCTACTTTTCCAAACACTTTTGCCCTTGTTTTGGACTCTAACTTGCATGATTTGAATGGAACTAACCCGGACTAATGTTGTTTTCAGCAGAATTGCCATCGTGTTATTTTTGTGCAGAAATAAAAGTTCTCAGAATGACCTGAAAATCAACGGAGAATTATTTTGGAATATATAAAAAATACTGGAAGAAAGATCCACGTCAGGGGGCCCACACCCTGTCCATGAGGGTGGGGGGCGCCCCCCTACCTCGTGGGCCCCCTAATGCTCCACCGACCTCAATCTTGACTCCATATATTCACTTTCGAGGAGAAAAAACCAGAGAGAAGGATTCATCGCGTTTTATGATACGGAGCCGCCGCCAAGCCCTAAACTCTCTCGGGAGGGTTGATCTGGAGTTCGTTCGGGGCTCCGGAGAGGGGAATCCGTCGCCATCGTCATCATCAACCTTTCTCCATCACCAATTTCATGATGCTCACCGCCGTGTGTGAGTAATTCCATTGTAGTCTTGCTGGACGGTGATGGTTTGGATGAGATTTATCATGTAATCGAGTTAGTTTTGTTAGGGTTTGATCCCTAGTATACACTATGTTCTGAGATTGATGTTGCTATGACTTTGCTATGCTTAATGTTTGTCACTAGGGCCCGAGTGCCATGATTTCATATCTGAACCTATTATGTTTTCATCAATATATGAGAGTTCTTGATCCTATCTTGCAAGTCTATAGTCACCTATTATGTGTTGTGATCCGTTAACCCCGGAGTGACAATAATCGGGATACTTACCGGTGATGACCGTAGTTTGAGGAGTTCATGTATTCACTATGTGTTAATGCTTTGGTCCGGTACTCTATTAAAAGGATACCTTAATATCCCTTAGTTTACATTAGGACCCCGCTGCCACGGGAGGGTAGGACAAAAGATGTCATGCAAGTTCTTTTCCATAAGCACGTATGACTATATTTGGAATACATGTCTACATTACATTGATGAACTGGAGCTAGTTCTGTGTCACCCTAGGTTATGGCTGTTACATGATCGATCGCATCCAGCATAATTCTCAATCACCGATCCAATGCCTATGAGCTTTTCATATATTGTTCTTCGCTTGTTTACTTTTCCGCTGCTACTATTACAATCACTACAAAACCCAAAAATATTACTTTTTGCTACCATTACTTTTGCTATCGTTACCACTACTATCATATTACTTTGCTACTAAATACCTTGCTGCAGATATTAAGTTTCCAGGTGTGGTTGAATTGACAACTCAGCTGCTAATACTTGAGAATATTCTTTGGCTCCCCTTGTGTCGAATCAATAAATTTGGGTTGAATACTCTACCCTCGAAAACTGTTGTGATCCCCTATACTTGTGGGTTATCAGTGACTATAACTAGCAATATCGGATCAAGAACGCAAATATATTCATGAAAACATAATAGGTTCAGATCTGAAATCATGGCACTCGGGCCCTAGTGACAAGCATTAGGCATAACAAAGTCATAGCAACATAAATCTTAGAACATAGTGGATACTAGGGATCAAACCCTAACAAAATTAACTCGGTTACATGGTAAATCTCATCCAACCCATCACGGTCCAGCAAGCCTACGATGGAATTACTCACGCACGGTGGTGAGCATCATGGAATTAGTGATGGAGGGTGGTTGATGATGAGGATGGCAACGGATTCCCCTCTCCGGAGCCCAGAACGGACTCCAGATCTGCCCTCCCAAGGAAGAACAGGGCTTGGCGGCGGCTCCGTATCATAAAACGCAATGAATCCTTCTCTCTGATTTTTTTCTCCCCGAACATGAATATATGGAGTTGGAGTTGAGGTCGGTTGAGGTCCAGGGGGCCCACAAGGACGGAGGGCACGCCCCCACCCTTGTTGTCAGGGTGTGGGCCCCCTTCAGTTGATTCTTTCGCCAATATGTTTTATTAATTCCAAAAATGATCTCCGTAAATTTTCAGGTCATTCCGAGAACTTTTATTTCTGCACAAAAATAACACTATGGCAATTCTGCTAAAAACAACGTCAGTCCGGGTTAGTTCCATTCAAATCATGCAAATTAGAGTCCAAAACAAGGGCAAAAGAGTTTGGAAAAGTAGATGCGATGGAGACGTATCAAACGTCATCTACAAGGTGGTGGCTAAATGTTTGGTAAATCGGCTCTGTCCTATTCTCAATGATATAATATCTCCTGAGCAAAGTGCATTTGTCCATGTATGGATGATCACAGATAATGCGTTAATTGTGTTTGTATGCTTTCACTACATACAGCAAGAGAAGGACCATGACAAAAGTTTTTGTGCCTACAAACTAGATTTTTTTCTAAAGCGTATGACAAGGTGGATTGGATCTTCTTGGAGCGAATGATGCAAAAGATGGGTTTCGCTCACTGGTGGGTGAACTAGATTATGGCTTGTGTCACCTCGTTGAGATACACAACTAAATTTAATGGAACCCTCTTGAATTCGTTTGCACCATCACACGGACTACGACAACATGATCCTCTCTCCCCATTTTTGTTCCTAGTGGTGGCTGGTGGTCTTTCTTCTTTGTTAAAGGATGGGGAAGCTAAAGGTGACTATACTCTGCTCAAGGTATGTCGTAGAGCCCCTGGTATGTCTCACCTCCTCTTTGCAGATGATACTTTGTTATTCTTAAAGGCATAAGAGGAGCAAGCGAGGAAGGTCCAACATGTACTGAATACTTATGAGAGAGCACAGGTCAAAGTATAAATCCAACAGAGTGTAGTGCACTATTTGGTTCTTCCTGCACAATGGAACAACAGGAGAAGGTGCGGGATGTTCTTCATATTGAAACAGTGGCCTTCGAAGACAAGTATTTGGGTCTACCCACACCTGAAGGACGTATGTCTCGGGGAAAATTTTAAAATTTGTTGTCCAGAATATTGAAGAGAATCATAGCGTAGGGGGACACTCTCCCACTTGCAGGCAAGGAAACAATGATAAAAGTTGTTGCCCAAGCCATCCCAACATATGTTATGGTTGTCTTCAAGATACCAATGTTTGTTTGTGATGACCTGAACTGAATGGTTCAAAACTTCTGGTGGGGCTCATCTGAAGGGAAGAGGGAGACACACTGGTTAGCATGGCCGAAAATCTTAGCACACAAAACAAAAGGAGACCTAGAATTTAGAGATTTATGTTTTTTAACCATGCTCTCCTTGCGAGACGGGCATGGCGGCTGCTATCGAAACCTAACAGTTTATGTGCGCAGGTTCTAAAAGCTCAATATTACCATGATGACCGCCTGGAGGACACGGTCTTCTCCGGAAATGCCTCTCCTACGTGGCAGGCCATAGAGTATGGCCTTGAGCTCCTAAAGAAGGGCATCGTGTGGCGTGTTGGGGACGGCCGGAATATTCGTATTTGGCGTGATCGATGGGTGCCCAGAGAACCATCATGCCAACCCATCACCCAGCAGGGTAATTGCCGACTAAGGAGGGTGTCTGAGGTCCTGGGGGCGGACGGGTCCTAGCGCATGGACTTGCTCCATCGCTACTTCCTGCCAGCAGACATATATGTGATCTCCACCATTCGCACATTGCCCTGCATCACTAACGACATCACTGCATGGGCGCAAGAGAAGAACGCTATCTTCACCGTTCGGTCCGCCTACCGGTTTGCCATGGACGAGTGCGGTCATCCATTGGCTACCGCCATGAGCAGGGCACCGGATGGTTGTCGCACCATCTATAAGACCATATGGGGGTGCCCTGCTCCCCCGAAGGTACGCGTGTTTGCATGGAGGATTGTCACAAATTCACTTGCTATTTGGGCAAACAAGTTTTCTTGCCACCTTGAGGTGTCTGACATATGTCCTTTATGTGGTGTGGAATGCGAGGATGGTTTCCATGCACTCTGTAGGTGCCCACTAGCGAAGGAGTTGTGGCATGCCATGGACAAAGGTTGGCGCACTCCAAGGGTTGAGGACGTTGTTAACCCTAGACCGGAGTGGCTCTTCACCATGCTAGAGCCACTCGATGTGGAAACGCGAATGATCGTTGTCGGTGTCAAAACTGGCGGATCTCGGATAGGGGGTCCCGAACTGTGCGTCTAGGCGGATGGTAACAGGAGGCAGGGGGCACGATGTTTACCCAGGTTCGGGCCCTCTTGATGGAGGTAAAACCCTACGTACTGCTTGATTGTTCTTGATGATATGAGTAGTACAAGAGTTGATCTACCACGAGATCAGAGAGGCTAAACCCTAGAAGCTAGCCTATGGTATGATTGTTGTTGGTCCTATGGACTAAACCCTCCGGTTTATATAGACACCGGAGGGGGTCAGGGTTACACAGAGTCGGTTACAAGGAAGGAGATCTACATATCCGTATTGCCAAGCTTGCCTTCCACGCCAAGGAGAGTCCCATCCGGACACGGGACGAAGTCTTCAATCTTGTATCTTCATAGTCCAATAGTCCGGCCAAAGGATATAATCCGGCTGTCCGGATACCCCCTAATCCAGGACTCCCTCAGTAGCCCCTGAACCAGGCTTCAATGACGATGAGTCCGGTGCGCAGATTGTCTTCGGCATTGCAAGGCGGGTTCCTCCTCCGAATACTTCATAGAAGATTTTGAACACGAGGATCGTGTCCGGCTCTGCAAAACAAGTTCCACATACCACCGTAGAGAGAATAATATTTCCACAAATCTAATCTGCTAACATACCTCGTAGCGTGGCATCACACCACAGCCAGGTCTTTATTCGAATCGTTTTTCATAACCTATCTCAGCGTGTTTCGCGAGGCGGTTTCCTTGGCACGTCTTGTCGAAGCAGAGATCGGGTCCCCTTATTACGGGATTCCCATCAATACGAACGTGGGTAACCCAACCGCGCCATCAATTACGGCGCTTGGGGGATAAGCGAGTTTTACCAGGCTGGTGGGGGCGCATAGTTTCGTCCGCCCTTATAAAGGGATAAGGTTTCACCTTTTTCTACCCACGCCTTTTTCCTCCTTGCTCATCCATTCTCGTGCACTCGAGCTCCAGCGCCCAAGTCCACATCCTTCTCCTCAACTTTCTCCAAACATGTCTGGAGCAGGAGGCAAGTGGATGGTCTCCTCCGTCACGGAGGGACACATCAAAAAACTACGTGGGGCCGGATACTTAGCCGCGGATATCGCGCACCAGCTACCAGCCGCGGGGCAGATCGTCCCTACCCCGGAACCTTACGAAAGGGTGGTTTTCCTCCCCCACTTCATCCGCGGACTGGGGTTTCCCCTCCATCCATTCATCCGTGGCCTTATGTTCTATTATGGGCTGGACTTTCATGATCTGGCCCCGAATTTCATCCTCAACATCTCGGCGTTCATCGTCGTGTGCGAGGCTTTCCTCCGCATCCGGCCCCACTTTGGCCTGTGGCTGAAGACCTTCAATATCAAGCCGAAGGTAGTAGGCGGCCAACAAGCGGAATGCGGCGGAGCCATGGTGGGCAAAATGCCCAGCGTTACATGGCTCGAGGGCTCCTTCGTGGAGACAATAAAGGGGTGGCAATCGGAGTGGTTCTACATCACCGAGCCACGCGACACCAACTGGGTGGCAGCCCCCGAGTTTCGATCCGGAATCCCCATGCGGCTCACTTCCTGGAAGGAGAAGGGCCTGTCCTGGGGCTCATCGGTGGAGCTGGAAGGACTCCAGAAGTGTATCTGGAACATGATAAGCAAGAAATTTAAGCTTGTCAACATAGTCCAGGTCATGCTCTTCCGCCGGATCCTCCCGTGTCAACAACGGGCTTTCAACTTATGGGAGTTTGACCCGGCCCAGCACCAGACTCTACGCGTGCTCTTCGACATGACACATAAGGACGTCTGGAAGGTGCTGTTCAAGGGCGCCAAGGTCCCCCCTTCTCTTACTGAGGACCGCGGGCTAAGCGCGAAGCACCCTGCGAATCCAGTAAGTTCTGTACATCTGTTAGGGTATTTATTTCCCATAGCTTAACCATGTGCGGGGTCTGAGCTCCCATGCCTTTGACAGGACTGGGTGGAGACATCGGAGCAGATTAACTGCCCAGCCCCTCTGCCCGAAGACCCCGCAGACGCTCTCCTGACGGAGATGCGGACTCTGACTCCTTATGAGGTGCCGGAGAAGACCAAGAAGAAGGCCACGGGAACCCGAAAGAGTTCCCGGTGCCAGGTGGTATCGGACTCATCGTCCGATAACTCCGAGACGCACTCCTCCCGTGAAAACGAGGAGGAGGAAGATGAAGATTCTCCCCCTCCAGCCGGGGGAGACAAGAAAAGGAAGGCCGCCCCAACCGGGGAGGCCGAAGGGTCCAAGAAGGAAAGGACTCTCCTTCCGGACTGTTCCACCGCCGCCGCCGACGGCGAAGACGAGTGGTTACTCAGGGCCAAGCCCCTGGCGAAGTCGTAAGTATTCGGATACCAGAGTAACTCATAGCATACTTTTGTTGCACTGCTTCTCCTAACGTCGAATATGATTATGCAGTCCGCCCCAAGCCCATATCGACGTATCCTCGTCGGACGGTTCCTTGGACTCGTCGAATACGAATAGTGATACACTTCCAACCGCCTCCTCTCCTCGCCCTACGGACAATGTCGAGGTACTGTCTCAAGGGGCACCGAGCCGGGGGAGATAGTCCCGGAGGCGCCTCAAGGCGAACTTCCAGACTCCAGGCGCGAAGGGAGCAAGACTCCCAAGGGCTCCAAGTTTGGCCCCCAGCCGAACGCCGCACCGGAACCTCCAGTGGTTATGGACTCCGGCAGGCGGCCCCCTTCCAAGAGGGGCAAGCCGCCCGTGCCGGTGACATCTGTCCATCCAGAGGCACCGGACAACCTGCTGGGAGCACTTCGCGGCGCTTCCATCGACGAAGAGCACCGCACTATTATGAGTGCGGTGATCAACAGGTTCAGTCCGCCAAGAGCGGACTGACTAAAGCCTGTGACAGCCTTCTAACAGGCTTTGAGGTAAGTATTTAAAATATAGGAAAATATTACCGCATAGACAGTAGCCCCTGATGCTTTGTTTGGTGTTCACAAAGAAAAGCCGAATAGAGGATCAAATAATATCTGCAGGAGTCTAATATAAGTATGTCTAGATGCGTATGGAGACTTCGCTGCTGACCTCTGTCACACTGACTGCGGAGGTCGCTGCACTGAAGCAGAACCTCGAGCGGTCCGAGAAAGAGCTCGGTCTTGCCAAGAGGCAGCTCGAGGAGAACAAAGGTAAGTAAATGCCTTGTCTATATATATATAGAAAGAGCGAGAATAGCATTACTCTGATCCTGGAATCAAAATAGTTATTTGGATCACGGTAGCCCTAGGGCTCGATGGACTTGTTCCCGAACTCCCGAACCTACCGGTAACAGGAAAAAGCCCACCCTCCCTCGATCCCCCACCTCACGTCCAAAAAAAACCACCCCACCCCACCCGCTGCCCCGATCCCCACCTTGACCTCCCTCGATCCCCTCCCCCGAGCGCCGCCACCCTCGCTCGATCTCGCCGCCCTGCGCGCCTCCTCCAGCTGGCCGACCTATCCAAGGCGCCCCCCCGGACCTACCAGCGCGGGGTCGCTGGGCGCCGCCCACGCCACCGGGAACCTGTTGCCGCACTTCCGCCATGGCCGCACGCTCCTCCGTGGCCCAATCGTCGCCGCCGCCGGGGATCCTCGAGCACCATCATCCTGGCACGCAGTCCATGGCCGCCTCCCCATGCAGTCCCTTTCTTGCTGCCGGCAGAAATCCTGTCAATCCCTTCCTCTTGTCCTTCTCTTCCTCCAGTGATCTTTGTTGGATCCTGCTGCCGTCAACACCAGGCATCGGAACCCCGGCCCTGCACTCCATCACCGCGCCCTGTCTTCTTCTTGCTGCAGCTGCTCCACATCACGTCCGTCCACCGTCGTGATGCCCCCAACTCGTCTGCTTTCCCCAACCGCTGCTGGGTGACCTTCTCGCAAAGGCCAGCTCGACCTTCTCAAGGAAGGTTACTTCCCGAGGATCCGGCTCGCAAGGTGCACACCATCTCGTCCTAGTTGCTGCTGTGTGAAGATCCGCTGGCCTGAAGACGCAAGAGGTAGTCTTTCTAGCTAATGCTAATGCTATTTTCTTCCTCCTAATGAAGTCGACGCCTTGATTTTGATGGATAAGCAAGAACAGAGGAAGATACAGAGCATGAGTAGAACATGGACTGCTCGCACGCGCCGCCATGGACTGCTCCGCTGCCATCCCTACTGACTGAACTCATCTTAAGACTTTTATTCACAGATATAACGGACTGGTTCGTACAAGTTACCAGTATTATTACAATTATAAAACAACAAGTTGCAGGTGTCATCAGTTTGATAGTTTAATAGGCTTTTTTCTGGACAAGAATCACCCATCCCCGCGCATATCCGAATCTCTCGATCCACAACTAGCTAGTCATTAGATCTTATAGCAAGATGCCAACTTTTCTATTGTTTACCAAAAGGAAAAATAACTATGTTTAAGTGTTCCGCTGATGATCAGGGGATTGGGAGACAGACATATAAACTTGTCTTCAGAAACAGATCACAAGCAAACAAACTGAAATCTGTTTTTCTCACAGGTTAATTGGTAGTAGTCCTATTTTCAATCCCAGAGCACCTGCCTGCCTGGGTTTGGGGGACTGAGTAGTCCTGCTTCTCACAGGTTTTGTTTTGTTTATTTGTCACTTCATTTTCTCGCTATTTTTTCAGACCTATTTGCCCAGCAAAATGCTGCACTTTCGGTGCAAAACCGTCAAAGATGAACTCAACAATCTTCGAGGCGACGGCACAACCAAAAGGTACGAGGAGTGGGACCGTGTGTACCGCTATGACTACTACAACGACCTCGGTGAGCCGGACAAGGGCTATCCGCGCCCGGTTCTCGGCGGCACCCAAGAACTACCCTATCCCCGTCTTGGCAGAACTGGCCGACCCCCAACAAAAACAGGTGAGTCAAGTGCAGTGTATATGTTTGTTCTTTTTCACATGTTGACAACCATGTCACCTTGCAATTGGACTCATATCGGGGATTTGATCTTTTCGCCAGACCCTAGATTGGAGAGCAGAATTCCTCAGTACAAGATATAGGAGGCCCTCAACATCACTGTCCCGCGTGATGGTATTTATGCATCTTCCTAGTTGCTACGGCAATGCTGGATTTAATCATCCTAGGAGAGAAGAAGCAAAAAGACAATCAAAGTGTGAGAGAACACGTACAATGATGAGAGGACAAAAAATGTGTGGTGGTGAATAGCTCCACCGCATTGCCATTTGGCCCCATTTTACCCATTTAGCCAGTGTCCTCTTCAAAGTGTTAATCTTTAAAGATAATGGAACCAATTTCTTTAGTATGTACTTACAATTGCAACTCTGGGCGTCTGTGTAATGTTTGTAAACTTGTAAAGAAAATGGAAGTTCAGGGCGAAACCAGCTAGTCCATTGAACAAAAATCCAAACTTTTGAAACAAAGAGTGAGTAAAATTTGGAAAAAGTAGAACACTTACAAAACAAAAAAAATAAAATTCTTTTATGTGAGAGAGAAGTCTGAACCTTCGCTGTTAAAAGTTGACGTAAATAACTATATGGTATTTTCACACGAAGAAACTCAAGTGAAAAAAATAAAAAGAAGTAACTCAATGTTTAAAGGAATTTTTAACATTTCTAAAAACATTATAAAAATATAGAAGTCCAAATTTTATTTTAAAAAATGGCTTTTCCCCATCTTTAAGAAATCCTAGAGGTTCAAATTTATCTAACTCAGAAGTTCAATGTTTATTAAAAAAACCAAGAAGGTCAAATTGAAAACACTTACAAGTTTAAATATAAAATAATAGAGAAGGTCAAAAAACCAAGAAGTTCAAATTTAAATAGCGGAGCGGTTCGATGTTTAATATGAAACATGGATTCCTCGTTACTAAAGAATATACTAAGAAGTTCAAAATTTATAAAAATACTATAGTTCAAAATTTATAAAAAATGGATTTTCCTCTTTTCTAAAAAACCATAGAGGTTCAAATTTAAATAACGGAGATGTTGAATCTTTATTACAATACCAAGAAGGTTAAATTAAATAAACCAAGCAGTTTTAAAAGTTTATAAAAATAAATTTTCACTCTTTTCAAAAAGACCTAGAAGTTCAAATTTAAATAATTGAGCGGTTCGATATTTGTTACATAACTAGGACATTTCCCATTACCTAACTAGAAGGTCATGTATTGGAAGTATCCAGTACGTCAAGAAATGGAGACCACAATTTTTTGCGGTAATTAGTATGGCTGTGTTGATCTTCTTCATTCTGTGTTCAAGTCCATTGTGTTCTGTCTGTTTCCGCAACTCTTCCTTATGTGAATCCCATCCGCTTTGGAGAAAAATGTACTTATAATTCGGGTAGAAGCTCACGTTTTGTTAAATAATGGCACACAAAAAGGTAGCTTTTGGCAAAAACAAACACAATACACATAAAGCGTAGAAGTTCAAATGAAAAGCAAAAGCGAAAAAATTCTTACAAGCAGGGTAGTTTTTCAACACGCGTGAAAAAGTACGCAAAAAATGAAAATAGAAAACTCTTGAAATTAATAGCACGCGAAGTTCTTGTTTCAAAAATTCCGAAGTTCACGTGTACCACGTGTAGAAGAAAAATCATCATATGAAAAAAGGGAACACCTGGGCCATTTCGCCGAAAAGCAAAAAATGCATAAAATATCGTGAAAAATAAAAGCTTAAAAGGTTTGTTGAAAGAAGTTCAAGTGCTCAGTCCGGTGAAGTTCAAAAATTCTTGTCAGAGAGGTTCACCTTGTATTTCCGTATAAAAATTGAATACTATTCTTTACTCAAAATATAAAAAGGTGAAGTTCAAATTGAAATAACAGAGAAGTTCGGAGTTTATTAAAACCTAGGATTTACTTGTTCAAAAAATAAAAAACACAACACCATTTTTGCACTTTTAAAAACAACCCATAAACGAAAAAAAAAGTTGCTAGAAGTTCAAGTGCTCGGCGAGGAAAAGTTCAAAAAATTCTTGTGAGAGAGGTTCGCCGTGTATTTAGATGTCCAAAATACAAAAAAAATGTTGTTTTTTGTGTTTTAAAATAATTATCTCAAACCAGAGAGAAGTTCAAAGTGATAATAACCAGAAGTTCACGTAGTACATGGTGTGTATTTCATATAAGAAAAAAAACAATTAAAGTGAAACAAAGTGAAGTTCCAACAGACATGCCCGAGAAGTTCAACTACTTCACGCACTGCAAAAAATAGCACGTCAAAAACAGAGTGAGGTTCAAACAGACATGCTCCAGAAGTTCAACTACTTCATGCAGTGCGTTTCCGTTCGCGATGAAGGTAGAAATCATGATCTCGTCATTTTCTAATTTACTTCAAAACGACAAGAATATCATTTGTGTAAGTTCAAGTCCTCGGTCGGAGAAAGTTAAAAAATATGTTGTGAGAGAGGTTTGCACAAAGAGAATATCATTTGTGTAACACTGACGAAATTGATGGGAAAATTAAAAACAAAAATACGTCACAGAAGTTCAACGCGAAAACAGCACGAAGTTCGACTACTATAGTGAATGATTTTGAGATGAAAAACTTTTAAAATTGTCACGAGTATGAAAAAACGATCAACACGGGAAAGTTGCGTGTTTACAGCAGTTTTCCATCGTTATATCACTTGCTCAATTCCGGTGAGTGGATGGAGAACTACGAGTAGTGGATGGAGAGCTATGAGCAAAAAAATCACGTGAAAAACAGAGTGAAGTTCAGGTACACGCGCCGAGAAGCTCGAGTTCTTCACGCGGTGCATTTTCGAAGAATCTGTTTCGCGATAAAGGCAAAACGCATGATCCCGCCATTTTCGAAATTACTTGAAAACGGCTAGGAATCAGAGAAAACCATCAACATGAAAAAGTTTTGCATTTTCCGTAGCTTTTCAGCGGTATATTATTTGCCCCATTCCGATAAAGTTTGTAGAAATTACGGCGAAAATACCTTTTTCGCCATTTTCGAAACTGACTTAAAACCATAAAGAATTGGGAGAAACAATACATACCAAAAAGTTTCGCATTTGTTCAAGCTTTCCAATGCCATATCATTTGCTGCATTGGGATGAATGATTAAAAAATTAGCTTGAAAATACGAACTCAGTAGGACTTGGGCCATTTTCTAAATTACTCTTAAACCATTCAAAATTAGAAAAAAAACATTCAAGATGAAAAAGTAGCGCATTTTCATAAGCTTTCTAACGCTGTATCATATGCCTCCATTGGATTAGCCGTTTAGAAATGACATCGAAAAAACGAACTCAGCTGTTCGGTTTACGAAATTTTACGTTTTTTCAAATTACTCTTTAACCATAGGGAATTAGAGAATACTTTCAACATGTAGAAGGAGAGGTTTTGCAGCAGCTTTCCAATGCCATATTATATGCCTCATTCCGATAAACGGTTTAGAAATGCGATCAAAAATACGATTCACGTTTTTTGTGTGAAAAAAAACGGTTTTCAAAACTGCTCTTAAACCGCTTGTATTTTGCCAAAAATTTAAGTTGGGTCATGATATTGGTGTTCATAGCTTTCCAACGGTATATCGCAAGCCCCATTTGGGCAATGTTGGCGGAAGTTCAACCTAGTTCACAGGGAAGTTCAACGTACTACTAGCGGGGCAGGTCGGGTTGTGATCAGAATATTATTCTGATCCCGTGATCAGAATAGTGTTTATGTATAAAGATGCGGTTGCAAAATGATAGGATCATCATGGATGTGCCAGGGGCCACGACCGAAGTGGCGACCCTGAAGCAAGCGCTGTCCGAGGCCGAAAACAAAGCGGCCAAGAAGCGCACCGAGCGGGAAAAACAAGAGGCACGGGTGGGCGAGGTGCAGCAAGAGCTCCAGGCTCTCGTGAAGAAGCACGAGGCTTTGGAGCTTGACTCGAAGACGCAAGAGTCCGAGCTTGTCGCGGCCCTCGAGAGCACAAAGCATGCCAAGGCTAAAGCCCAAAAGGCCCTCCAGGAAATTGAGGTGATGAGGAAGATAGCAGCGGGTAAGGCATTAAATATGCAAAGCAAGCATGTGAAAGTAAATTACTTGTTACTTACCCGAGTCCGGAGCTCTCCAAGAGCATTCGCAGATTTGCCCGGCAACGTGTCGGATGCCGCGAAGTATTACCAGGCCGAGGAGGGAAGCTCGACGGAGAGGTTGTTCTGGTCTCAGTATACTGGGACCGAACACCTGATGCCTGTGAGCGACTAGCTGAAGCAACTGGTCGAGCTGCACAAGGCGGCCGAACAGGCCATGAGGGGCCTTATAGTCCAGATCTGGCCTGGCGACTCCCTTCCAAACAGCTACTTCGGCCTGGTGAGGCGGCTTGTGGATGCCTGCCCACGGCTGGAAGTCATAAAGCAGTCCGTCTGCATCGAAGGTGCACGCCGGGCTTTTGCCCGTGCGAAGGTGCACTGGGCCAAGATGGACGCCGAGAACCTGGTGAAGGAGGGGCCGCCGCAGGGCAAGGAGCATTGCCACCCCGAAATGTATTATGAGGGTGTCCTGAAGGGTTCCCGTCTTGTGGCGGACAAGTGTGCGAAGGATGTAATTTTTGAATGAACTTGCTCGTGTGATCCTGTATTATGAAAACTTGTTCATATGCGCTATGCAACGCTTGTTTGAATTTAAAATATTACCTTATGTGCGGCTGTTTATTAGATCTGAGAGATGGCCAGTCGTCAGCTTCTGCCCCCATGCCACGAGTGCTGGGGTGTTCAGGATAAATCTGAGTACTCGTTTTCCCATTGTTGGGTCCTTCGAGGGAGGTGCTCAGCACAACGAACAAGGAAATCGGACTATAATGCTTTATCACTCTCACTTAGCCATAGAAGTCTACAATTTTAAATTTTGGCGAAGCCCCTAGTATTCGGAAGGCCGAATTCAGGGCGCTATACACGCCTTAAGCCGGACAAAGCCGACTCCTCGCTCTAAGCGGCATAAGTCTTTAGGGACTCGAGACCTCTCGAACAGCGATCAGCTCTCGCCTTATCATGACAGTAAGTTTTAGCTTTCTCTACTGAGGTGCTTGCCCAGATGAACCGGGGCACAATTGCAGTAGTTCTCCCAGTGCTACCTCAGCCGATATAGCGAACGTAAGGTACCAAAACATGGGAGCCGGGCAAACCCAACTATTGACCCAAGACATGATTCGGAGCTGATGCATATAATGCTATAAGTTCGGAGTGCCGCACTGTCGAAAGTGTTCGGACTTCTCACGCCGTATTATGGGGTACGCTTAAGCCCCTGGCGTACTGGTCGTACCAGAGTGTACGGGTGCTGAATGTCATGAATGAACATATATATAAAAAGGAATAGAGAATGCGGTAATAGTCTAGTGCTATGCATTGTTTATTCAAAAAGGTGCGTCAAAGCAGAATGATACAAGTAGTGCGATAAGCAAAAAGTAGGACTATTTGACATGTCCCCTCCAAGGGCAAGCTGAGGAATGGTATTTAAAGCAAGTATTTCACTCGTTATCAGAGACCACCTGGGAGTTCCATGGTGCGACGTAGCTTTCTGCCTCCTTGGTTGTTGTATTGTGTGTCCGGCAATCGTACTGCCGGACGGGGTTTCCGGAGAGTAAAGTCCTGAAAGAGAGAAAAGAATAACAAAGCGGGAAGCCCCTAGTGCGGTTGAGCCGCTTTTTGGGGCGTGCCGTACTCGTGCCCCCCCCCACCTATGCCCATGGTATTTTTAATGCGTAATTATGTACGCGTGGCACAGATTTCGCCGTTTGGCTGGGACTGGGGTGGGGGACGCATTGCTATGCGAGCTTGGAACGTGCCAGGCGGTCTTGTTGCAGATTACTCTGGGCGCGCTTGACGGTGTCCGGGTGTTTAATCACCGGACTGGTGGATTGCCTGAAGAGACTGCTTTGTGCTTCTGCTGCGAGGGCCGCAGTGTGCTCCTCCGTGCGAAGAGAGCGCTTTGTGTTTCCATTGACTATGATGACCCCCCGAGGTCCTGGCATCTTGAGCTTGACGTAAGCATAATGCGGTACCGCATTGAATCTCGCAAATGCGGTTCGCCCGAGCAATGCATGATAGCCACTGCGGAACGGGACTATATCGAAGATTAACTCCTCGCTTCGGAAGTTATCCGGGGATCTGAAGACCAATTCCAGTGTGACTAGGCCTATGCAATGGGCCTCTACACCTGGTATGACGCCTTTGAAGGTCGTTTTTGTGGGTTTGCTCCTTGAGGGGTCTATACCCATTTTGCGCACTGTGTCCTGATAAAGCAGGTTCAGGCTGCTGCCTCCGTCCATAAGGACTCAATTGAGGTGAAATCTGTCGATGATTGGGTCTAGGACCAGTGCGGCGTATCCACCATGACGGATACTAGTGGGGTGGTCTCTGCGATCAAAGGTGATCGGACAGGAGGACCATGGGTTGAACTTTGGGGCGACTGGCTCCAACGCATATACGTCCCTTAGCGTACGCTTCCACTCCCTCTTGGGATGTGGGTTGCGTATATCATGTTCACCGTCCGCACTTGTGGGGGGAACCTCTTCTGTCCTCTGGTGTTTGGCGGCCGGGGCTCCTCCTCGTCATCGCTATGTAGCCCCTTATCTTTGTTTTCGGCATTTAACTTGCCGGCCTGCTTGAACACCCAACATTCCCTGTTGGTGTGGTTGGCTGGCTTGTCGGGGTGCCATGTATTTGGCACGAGCGATCGAGTATATGGTCCAAACTGGACGGGCCCGGAGTGCTTCTTTTGAATGGCTTTTTCCGCTGACCGGGTTTAGAGCCTCTGAATCCGGCATTGACTGTCGTATCCTCGGTATTGTCGTTGTTGATACGGCGCTTGTGTTTGTTACGACGTCACCTGCCATTGCCATCCTTGGTATCCGAAGTACCATGGTTCTTTGATATATTATTTCTGCGAGCCAGCCAGCTGTCCTCTCCCGCGCAAAAGCGGGTCATGAGTGTCGTGAGGGCTACCATAGATTTCGGCTTTTCCTGGCCAAGGTGTCGGGCGAGCCACTCGTCGCGGATGTTGTGCTTAAAAGCTGCTAGGGCCTCTGCATCCAGATAGTCGACGATTTGATTTTTCTTTGTCAGGAACCGTGTCCAGAATTGCCTGGCCGATTCCTCTGCCTACTGAATTATGTGGCTCAAGTCATCGGCATCTGGTGGTCGCACATAAGTGCCCTGGAAGTTGTCGAGGAATGCGGCTTCAAGATCTTCCCAACAGCCAATGGATTCTGCTGGCAGGCTGTTGAGCCAATGCCGAGCTGGTCCTTTGAGCTTGAGTGGGAGGTATTTGATGGTGTGTAGATCGTCACCGCGGGCCATGTGGATGTGCAGGAGGAAGTCCTCAATCCATACCGCAGGATCTATTGTGCCGTCGTATGATTCTATATTTGCGAGTTTGAAACCCTCTGGGATTTGGTGATCCATTACTTCATCTGTGAAGCATAGGGGGTGTGCGGCGCCTCTGTACTGGGCTATGTCGCGACGCAGCTTAAATGAGTCTTGTCCGCTGTGTTCGGCCCGGCCGGATTTACTTTTACTGTATCCGGTGTGACGGTTATCGTCTCGCGTAGTGGCGCGCCCTCGTGATCCGTAGATCGATCTTGCATGTTTTGCTTTGTCCTCCAATACGTCTCGCAGGTCTAGCGCGTTTCCCCGTGCCTTGACATTTTTATTTGAGTGGCGTCGGGATGCCGGCTGAGCTTTTGGCTGAAATGCCTCTTTGTCGCGGCCACGAGGTGGCCGATCGGTCGCGTCATACGCTGGAGATGTGGGTTTTAGTGCTTCCTCCTCCAGTCGGGGTAGCAACCTGCGCTTTGGGTAACTCTTGGAGGGGCGTTCGAGTTCATATTCCTCGGCCGCAAGGACTTCAGTCCATCTGTCAGCTAGCAAATCTTGATCAGCTTGAAGTTGATGTTGCTTTTTCTTAAGGCTATTTGTCGTGGCTATAAGTCGGTGCTTGAAGCGCTCTTGCTCGACGGGATCCTCAGGCACGACAAATTTGTCATCATCGAGGCTTGCCTCGTCTTCGGAGGGAGGCATGTAATTATCATCCTCCGCCTCTCCATCTGCCGCTCTCTCAGGAGGGCTGGCTTCTCCATCCTCCTGCTCTAAATCTTGCTAGAGGGGATTGTTGTCATCTTCGGCACTGTCCGAAGTGCTATTATCTCCTGTGCCGGTATCACCGCTTTTTCTTTGGCGAGACTTAGAGCGACGCCGCTGACGTCGGCGCTTGGGTTGCTTATTGGAGGGTGATACGTCCATTTTGCATCATGCTTTTATATCAATATTTATTGCATTATGGGCTGTTATTTCACTTTATGTCACAATACTTATGGCTATTATCTCTTATTTTATAAGGTTTACATGAAGAGGGAGAATGCCGGCAGCTGGAATTCTGGGCTGGAAAAGGAGCAAATATTAGAGACCTATTCTGCGCAACTCCAAAAGTCCTGAAACTCCACGGAACATCTTAAAATAAATAAAGAAAAATCCTCGCCAAAGATGAAGGCCAGGGGGCCCACACCTGCTCACGAGGGTGGGGGGCGCCCCCCCTATAGGGCGCGCCCTCCTACCTCGTGGGCCCCCTGGTGGCTCTCCGACATCCATCTTCTCCTATATGAAGTCTTTCGATGAGAAAAAAATAAGAAGGAACTTTTCGGGACGAGACTCCGCCGCCACGAGGCGGAACCTTGGCGGATCCAATCTAGAGCTCCGGTAGAGCTGTTCTGCCGGGGATACTTCCCTCCGGGAGGGGGAAATCATCACCATCGTCATCACCAACGCTCCTCTCATCGGGAGAGGGCAATCTCCATCAACATATTCACCAGCACCATCTCATATCCAAACCCTAGTTCATCTCTTGTATCCAATTCTTGTCTCAAAGTCCGGGATTGGTGCTAGTAGGTTGCTAGTAGTGTTGATTACTCCTTGTAGTTGATGCTAGTTGGTTTATTTGGTGGAAGATCATATGTTCAGATCCTATATGTATATTATTACCCCTCTGATTATGAACATGAATATGCTTTGTGAGTAATTACGTTTGTTCCTGAGGACAAGGGAGAAGTCTTGCTATTAGCAGTCATGTGAATTTGGTATTCGTTTGATATTTTGATAAGATGTATGTTGTCTAGCCTCTAGTGGTGTTATGTGAACGTCGACTACATAACACTTCACCATTATTTGGGCCTAGAGGAAGGCATTGGAAAGTAATAAGTAGATGATGGTTTGCTAGAGTGACAGAAGCTTAAACCCTAGTTTATGCGTTGCTTCATAAGGGGCTGATTTGGATCCATATGTTTCATGCTATGGTTAGGTTTACCTTAATACTTTTATTGTAGTTGTGGATGCTTGCAATAGAGGTTAATCATAAGTGGGATGCTTGTTCAAGTAAGAACAGCACCCAAGCACCGGTCCACCCACATATCAAATTATCAAAGTATCAAACGCGAATCATATGAACGTGATGAAAACTAGCTTGATGATATTCCCATGTGTCCTCGGGAGCGCTTTTCCTATTATAAGAGTTTGTTCCGGCTTGTCCTTTGCTACAAAAAGGATTGGGCCACCTTGCTGCACTTTCTTTACTTTTGTTACTTGTTGCTCGTTACAATTTATCTTATCACAAAACTATCTGTTACCACTTATTTCAGTACTTGCAGAGAATACCTTGCTGAAAACCGCTTATCATTTCCTTCTGCTCCTCGTTGGGTTCGACACTCTTACTTATCCAAAGGACTAAGATAGATCCCCTATACTTGTGGGTCATCAAGACTCTTTTCTGGCGTCGTTGCCGGAGAGTGTAGCGCCTTTGGTAGGTGGAATTTGGTAAGAAAAAATTTATATAGTGTGCTGAAATTTACTGTCACTTGTTACTATGGAAAGTAATTCTATGAGGGGCTTGTTCGGGGTATCTTCACCCCGTCCAGTAGAGCAAAGAGTTGCTCCTCAACCTACTGAACCTATTGAAAATGAAACTCCTTTTGAATTTCCTTCGAGTATGATGGAAAGACTGCTAGCTAACCCTTTTACAGGAGATGGAACAAAGCATCCTGATGAGCACTTAATATATGTGGATGAAGTTTGTGGATTATTTAAGCTTGCAGGTATACCCGATGATGTTGCTAAGAAGAAGGTCTTCCCTTTATCTTTGAAGGGAGACGCATTGATATGGTATAGGCTATGTGATGATATGAGATCGTGGGACTATAAAAGATTGAAATTGGAATTTCATCAAAAGTATTACCCTATGCATCTTGTTCACTGTGATCGCAATTATATATATAATTTCTGGCCTTGCGAAGGAGAAAGCATCGCTCAAGCTTGGGGGAGGCTTAAATCAATGTTATATTCATGCCCCAATCATGAGCTTTCAAGAGAAATGATTATTCAAAATTTATATGCTCGGCTTTCTGAAAACGATCGCACCATGCTCGATACTTCTTGTGCTGGCTCTTTTATGATGAAGACTATTGAATTCAGATGGAATTTATTGGATAGAATTAAACGCAACTCTGAAGATTGGGACCTCGACGAAGGTAAAGAGTCAGGTATGACACCTAAGTTTGATTGTGTTAAATATTTTATGGACACCGATATTTTCCGTAAGTTTAGCACTAAATATGGACTTGACTCTGAGATAGTAGCTTCTTTCTGTGAATCTTTTGCTACTTATGTTGATCTCCCTAAGGAGAAGTGGTTTAAATATCATCCTCCCATAGAAGTAAAAGTAGCTGCACCTATTAAAGTTGAATAAAAGACTGTCACTTATAATGATCCTATTGTTCCTACTTCTTATGTTGAGAAACCACCTTTCCCTGTTAGAGTAAAGGATCATGCTAAAGCTTCAACTGCAGTTCGTAAAAGCAATATTAGAACTTATACACCTCCTGAGCAAGTTAAAGTAGAACCTAATATTGCTATTGTTAAAGATCTCTTGTCTGATAGTATTGATGGGCATGTTATTCAGTTCGAAGGTGAGACTGCTAGAATTGCTAAACCTTGTGCTAAAGATAAACATAGACATGTGGTAGGCGTGCCTGTTATTTCTGTTAAAATAGGAGATCATTGTTATCATGGCTTATGTGATATGGGTGCTAGTGCTAGTGTTATACCTCATGACTTATACAAAGAAATTATGCATGATATTGCACCTGCAGAGATAGAAGATATTTATGTCACAATTAAACTTGCCAATAGAGATACTATTTCACCAATTGGAATTGTTAGATATGTTGAAGTCTTGTGTGGGAAAACTAAATATCCTGCTGATTTTCTTGTTCTTACTTCTCCGCAAGATAGCTTTTGTCCCATTATATTTGGTAGACCCTTCTTGAACACTGTTAATGCTAGGATAGACTGCGAAAAGAATGTTGTTACTATTGGCTTGGATGATATGGTTCATGAGTTTAATTTCTCTAAATTTAGTAAACAACATCGTGAGGAAGAATTACCTAGTAAGGATGAAATTATTGGTCTTGCTTCTATTGCCGTACCTCCTAGTAATCCTTTAGAACACTATTTGCTAGACCATGAAAATAATATGTTCATGAATGAAAGAAGGGAAATAGATGAAGTATTCTTTAAACGGGAACCTATTCTGCAACACAACTTGCTTGTTGAAATTTTAGGGGATCCTCCTCCACCCAAGGGTGATCCCGTGTTTGAACATAAACCTTTGCCTGATAATCTTAAATATGCTTATCTTGATGAAAAGAAGATATATCCTGTTATTATTAGTGCTAACCTTTCAGAGCATGAAGAAGAAAGATTATTGAAAACTCTGAAGAAGCATCGTGATGCTATTGGATATACTCTTGATGATCTTAAGGGCATTAGTCCCACTCTGTGTCAACATAAAATAAATTTGGAAGCAGATGCCAAACCAGTTTGTGATCCTCAACGACGTCTGAATCCTAAAATGAAAGAAGTGGTAAGAAAAGAAATACTTAAGCTTCTGGAGGCGGGTATAATCTATCTCGTTGCTGATAGTGAGTGGGTAAGTCATGTCCATTGTGTCCCTAAGAAGGGAGGTACTACTGTTGTTCCTAATGATAAAGATGAATTGATTCCACAAAGAATTATCACAGGTTATAGGATGGTAATTGATTTTCTCAAATTAAATAAAGCTACTAAGAAAGATCATTACCCCTTAACTTTTATTGATCAAATGCTAGAAATATTATGCAAACATACACACTATTGCTTTCTGGATGGTTATTCTGATTTCTCTCAAATACCTGTGTCGGCTAGAGATCAATCTAAGACTACTTTTACATGCCCTTTTGGTACTTTTGCTTATAGACGTATGCCTTTTGGTTTATGTAATGCACCTGCTACCTTTCAAAGATGCATGATGGCTATATTCTCTGACTTTTGTGAAAAGATTTGTGAGGTTTTCATGGATGACTTTTCCGTCTATGGTTCTTCTTTTGATGATTGCTTGATCAATCTTGATCGAGTTTTGCAGAGATGTGAAGAAACTAATCTTGTCTTGAATTGGGAAAAGTGCCACTTTATGGTTAATGAAGGTATTGTCTTGGGGCACAAAGTTTCTGAAAGAGGTATTGAAGTTGATAAAGCCAAGGTTGATGCTATTGAAAAGATGCCATGTCCCAAGGACATTAAAGGTATAAGAAGTTTCCTTGGTCATGCTGGATTTTATAGGAGGTTCATTAAAGACTTCTCAAAAATCTCTCGGCCTCTGACTAATTTATTGCAAAAAGATATACCATTTATCTTTGATGATGATTGTGTAGAAGCATTTGAAATACTTAAGAAAGCATTAGTCTCTGCACCTGTTGTTCAGCCACCTGATTGGAATTTACCCTTTGAAATTATGTGTGATGCTAGTGACTATGCTGTAAGTGCTGTTTTAGGGCAAAGAGTTGATAAGAAATTAAATGTTATTCATTATGCTAGTAAGACTCTAGACAATGCTCAAAGAAATTATGCTACTACTGAAAAAGAGCTTTTAGCAGTTGTATTTGCTTGTGATAAGTTCAGATCTTATATTTTTGATTCTAAAGTAACTATTCAAACTGATCATGCTGCTATTAAATACCTTATGGAAAAGAAAGATGCTAAACCTAGACTTATTAGATGGGTTCTCTTGCTACAAGAATTTGATTTGCATATTGTTGATAGAAAGGGAGCTGAGAACCCCGTTGCAGACAACTTGTCTAGGTTAGAAAATATTCTTGATGACCCACTGCCTATTAATGATAACTTTCCTGATGAAAAACTAAATGTTATAAGTACTTCTCGTAGTACTCCATGGTATGCTGATTATGCTAATTATATTGTTGCTAAGTTTATACCACCTAGCTTCACATACCAGCAAAAGAAAAAGTTTTTCTATGACTTGAGACATTACTTCTAGGATGACCCACATCTTTATAAAGACACATCTTTATAAATAAGGAGTAGATGGTGTTATTAGACGTTGTGTACCTGAGCATGAACAGGAACAGATCCTACGCAAGTGTCATTCCGAGTCTTATGGAGGACACCACGCTGGAGATAGAACCGCACATAAGGTACTGCAATCAGGTTTTTATTGGCCTACTCTCTTCAAGGATGCCTGTAAGTTTGTCTTGTCTTGTGATGAATGTCAAAGAATTGGTAATATTAGTAGACGTCAAGAAATGCCTGTGAATTATTCTCTTGTTATTGAACCGTTTGATGTTTGGGGCTTTGATTATATGGGACCTTTTCCTGCCTCTAATGGATACACACATATTCTAGTTGCTGTTGATTACGTTACTAAGTGGGTAGAAGCTATTCCAACTAGTAGTGTTGATCATAACACTTCTATTAAAATGCTTAAAGAAGTTATTTTTCCGAGGTTTGGAGTCCCTAGATATTTAATGACTGATGGTGGTTCACACTTTATTCATGGTGCCTTCCGTAAAATGCTTGCTAAATATGATGTTAATCATAGAATTGCATATCCTTATCACCCACAGTCTAGTGGTCAAATAGAGTTGAGCAATAGAGAGCTCAAATTAATTTTGCAAAAGATTGTTAATAGGTCTAGAAAGAATTGGTCTAAGAAACTTGATGATGCATTATGGGCAGATAGAACTGCATACAAAAATCCTATGGGTATGTCTCCGTATAAAATGGTTTATGGAAAAGCATGCCACTTACCTCTCGAACTAGAACATAAGGCATATTGGGATATTAAAGAGCTTAACTATGATTTCAAACTTGCCGGTGAGAAGAGGTTATTTGATATTAGCTCACTTGATGAATGGACAACCCAAGCTTATGAAAATGCCAAGTTGTTTAAAGAAAAAGTTAAAAGATGGCATGAAAAAAGGATACAAAAGTGTGAGTTTAATGTAGGTGATTATGTATTGCTATACAACTCTCGTTTAAGATTTTTTGCAGGAA
The DNA here is from genome assembly GCF_056163025.1 of Triticum urartu. Classification (NCBI taxonomy): domain Eukaryota; kingdom Viridiplantae; phylum Streptophyta; class Magnoliopsida; order Poales; family Poaceae; genus Triticum; species Triticum urartu. The sequence goes on along the minus strand of NC_141873.1, from coordinate 155,635,529 downwards.
AACTTCTCTCTAAATGGGAAGGCCCCTATGTTATCGAGGAGGTCTATCATTCCGGTGCCATAAAAATCAACAACTTCGAGGGCACAAATCCGAAGGTGGTAAACGGTCAAAGAATTAAACATTATATCTCAGGTAATCCCATAAATGTTGAAACCAATATTATTGAAACCGTAACCCCGGAGGAATACATAAGGGATACTTTCCGGAACGTTTCAGACTCCGAAACGGAATAGGTATGTGGTACGGTAAGTAAACCGACTCCAAAACAATTTTTAAGGCAATATTTCTCCGTTTTGGAATATTTAGAAAAATAGAAAAATAAGTAGCAGTCCAGGAAGGACACGAGGGCCCCACGAGAGTGGTGGGCGCGCCCCCTACCTCGTGAGCACCTCGTGTGCCTTCCGAACTCCGTTTTCTTGCACGATACGTATTTTGGTCGGTAAAAATTCATTATATATTCTCCCAAAGGTTTTGACTCCTGTATCACGCAAAAATCTCCTATTTTTGTTTCGAGCTGTTTTTCTGACAGATCTAGATTATCATGACGTCCCCAAGTGCTTCCAAGGACAAGTTCTTCGAGAAGGTCATCAACCCTTACCTCGCGGAGGTGCTGCGACACCCTCAAACCATTGAGATGCGTGATGGGTTGCTGCACATCCGCGATGTTGAGGGACCAAAGGGAACCAGAAGCGTGGAGACGAGGCTCGAAGCAATGGAGCAACAAATTTTCAAGTGCCAGGGGATGGTGGAGCGTGGAATCAACGCTAGCCACACGATGCTCGCGGAGTTCACTAACAACTACAAGCTGGATGCCAAGAACACTGAGGAGGCATCTTCAAGCTATATGAGAAGATCGAGCACCTCCAAGCCCAAATCTATGACCTGCAAAACCAAAATTGTGAGTATGAATATAGATTCAAAAGAATGAGTTTGGCTACAGATTCGAGGATTCCGGAGACTCGATCATCCTTCTATGATGGTGAACCTATGCCTTGGAAGATGGATGACAAGCCATCAACTATGCCAACAACACCTCCACCTTCTTCACCGACAAAGGAGATATAATCACGTGGGTATGGGCACTCCCCTTGGCAACTGCCAAGCTTGGGGGAGGTGCCCCGGTATCGTATCACCATCACAACTCCTATCTTTACCATTTTTCTTAGTTCGATCCTATTAGTAGTATCTTGATCTAGTAGAATAAAGTTTATGGCATGATCTAGTTTTGAGTTTTGCTTTATGATCTCTATTTGTAATTGAGTCCGTGAGCTATATATAATAAAGATTAGTGTTGAGTCAAGGGCTTGATTATTTTGCCATGATCTTGGGTGAATAAAAGAAAAAAGAGAAAAGGAATAAAAAGAAACAAAAAGTTCATATTGATCTTATTGAGAGTAATGAATTCACAAAGAAAGAGTATGATGATTAAAAGTTGTTGGGAGTTGGCAGACATATCTTTGGTCATTGTTGCAATTAATAGGAAGTAATAAGGAAAGAGAGGTTTTCACATATAGATATATTATCATTGACATCTTTTATGATTGGGAGCACTCATTAAAATATGACATGCTAAAGAGTTGATGTTGGGCAAGGAAGACAACGTAATGAGTTATGTCTTTCTTATATCTGAGATAAAGTATGTTGTCATGGATCCTCTAACTTGTTGAGCTTGCCTTTCCCCCTCATGCTAGCCAAATTCTCAGCACCAAGTAGAAATACTACTTGTGCTTCCAAATATCCAAACCAGTTTGCCATGAGAGTCCACCATATCTACCTATGGATTGAGTAAGATCCTTCAAGTAAGTTATCATCGGTGCAAAGCAATAAAAATTGCTCTAAATATGTATGATTGATTGGTGTGGGAGAAATAAGCTTTATACGATCTTGTGATGTGGAAGTAATAAAAGCAACGGACTGCATAATAAAGGTTCATATCACAAGGGGCAATATAAAGTGGCATTCTTTCGCATTGAGATTTTATGCATCCAACCATAAAAGCGCATGGCAACCTCTGCTTCCCTCTGCGAAGGGCCTATCCTTTATCATTATCTTCTACCTTATGCAAGAGTCATGGTGATCTTCACCTTTTCTTTTTCATTTTATCCTTTGGCAAGCTCAGCATGTTGGAAAGAACATGATATATATATATATATATATATATATATATATATATATATCTAATTGGATGTAGGGGAGCATGAACCATTATTGTTGACATTACCCTTGAGGTAAAAGGTTGTGGGGCAAAATTATAAGCCCCTATCTTTCTCTGTGTCCGATTAAAATTCCGTAACCACAAGTATTGCGTGAGTGTTAGCAATTATGGAGGACTAAATGATAGTTGAGTATGTGGACTTGCTTTTTAGCTCTGACATAGACTCTTTCTGATGTTATGATAAATTGCAATTGCTTCAATGACTAAGATTATAGTTTGTCGGAGCCCAATAAGGTTTATGATTTATACAATTATACTTTTGCATTGTGAATAGATCATCACTTGAACATAAGTAATCATATGACAAAATGTATATATGTTGCTGTTATGAGAATAATCATGATGCCTTCATGTCCGTATTTTATTTTTATCGACGCCTCTACCTCTAAACATGAGGACATATTTATTGTTATCGGCTTTTCGCTTGAGGACAAGCGAGGTCTAAGCTTGGGGGAGTTGATATGTCCATTTTGCATCATGCTTTTATATCGATATTTATTGCATTATGGGCTGTTATTTCACTTTATGTCACAATACTTATGGCTATTCTCTCTTATTTTACAAGGTTTGCATGAAGAGGGAGAATGACGGCAGCTGGAATTCTGGGATGGAAAAGGAGCAAATATTAGAGACCTATTATGCGCAACTCCAAAAGTCCTGAAACTCCACGGAACGTCTTAAAATAAATAAAGAAAAATCCTCGCCAAAGATGAAGGCCAGGGGGCCCACACCCTGCTCAAGAGGGTGGGGGCGCCCCCCCTAGGGCGCGCCCCCTACCTCGTGGGCCCCCTGGTGGCTCTCCGACATCCATCTTCTCCTATATGAAGTCTTTCGATGAGAAAAAAATAAGAAGGAACTTTTCGGGACGAGACTCCGCCGCCACGAGGCGGAACCTTGGTAGATCCAATCTAGAGCTCCGGCAGAGCTGTTCTGCCGGGGATACTTCCCTCCGGGAGGGGGAAATCATCACCATCGTCATCACCAACGCTCCTCTCATCGGGAGAGGGCAATCTCCATCAACATCTTCACCAGCACCATCTCATCTCCAAACCCTAGTTCATCTCTTGTATCCAATTCTTGTCTCAAAGTCCGGGATTGGTGCTAGTAGGTTGCTAGTAGTGTTGATTACTCCTTGTAGTTGATGCTAGTTGGTTTATTTGGTGGAAGATCATATGTTCAGATCCTATATGCATATTATTACCCCTCTGATTATGAACATCAATATGCTTTGTGAGTAATTATGTTTGTTCCTGAGGACAAGGGAGAAGTCTTGCTATTAGTAGTCATGTGAATTTGGTATTCGTTTGATATTTTGATAAGATGTATGTTGTCTAGCCTCTAGTGGTGTTATGTGAACGTCGACTACATAACACTTCACCATTATTTGGGCCTAGAGGAAGGCATTGGAAAGTAATAAGTAGATGATGGTTTGCTAGAGTGACAGAAGCTTAAATCCTAGTTTATGCGTTGCTTCGTAAGGGGCTGATTTGGATCCATATGTTTCATGCTATGGTTAGGTTTACCTTAATACTTTTGTTGTAGTTGCGGATGCTTGCAATAGAGGTTAATCATAAATGGGATGCTTGTTCAACTAAGAACAGCACCCAAGCACCGGTCCACCCACATATCAAATTATCAAAGTATCGAACGCGAATCATATGAACGTGATGAAAACTAGCTTGATGATATTCCCATGTGTCCTCGGGAGCGCTTTTCCTATTATAAGAGTTTGTTCCGGCTTGTCCTTTGCTACAAAAAGGATTGGGCCACCTTGTTGCACTTTATTTACCTTTGTTACTTGTTGCTCGTTACAATTTATCTTATCACAAAACTATCTGTTACCACTTATTTCAGTACTTGCAGAGAATACCTTGCTGAAAACCGCTTATCATTTCCTTCTGCTCCTCGTTGGGTTCGACACTCTTACTTATCGAAAGGACTAAGATAGATCCCCTATACTTGTGGGTCATTAGAGGGGTCATCCTCCGCTGTCCCGTCGCCATTGCCTTCTTTGGGTGTGTCCATCATGTATATATCATATGATGAGGTGGCTGTCCAGTGCCCTGTGGGCAGTGGTTCCTATTCGTCTCCTGCATCGTCGTCCATACCGTCGATGTCTTTGGAGTCGAAGTCGAGCGTGTCGATCAAATCGTCGACAGTGGCTACTAAGTGGTGGTGGGTGGGCGGCGAATTTCTTCGTCATCCGTATCCCAATCCTACCGGACATAGTTCGGCCAGGACTCTCCAGACAAGGAGAGAGACCTTAATGAGTTCAGTATGTCGCCGAAGGGCGAGTGCTGAAAGATATCCGCGGAGGTGAACTCCATGATCGGCGCCCAGTCGGATTCGATAGGCACGGGCGCAGGCGGTTCGGAGTCCGTGGCCGGGGAAGAATCTGGCAGTTCGGTGTCACGGCTCCCGTGAAGGGTAAGGTCGATACTTGGCTCGATCGCCGCTGAGGATGCGGCCTCTGTGGCGGGGTCTATCCACCCATCCATGGATGGCGCAATTGGCTCCGAATTGAGGGTCGGAGCGGTTGCCGGTGCGATCTCCTGAACACTGTCCCATGGTAGAGCTAAATCATGCTCATCATGACTGTGTGGCGCACTCGGCAGGGGCTCGAATCCGTCGAAGATCAAGTCTCCGCGGATATCGTCCGTGTAGTTTAAGCTTCCAAACCTGACCTGGTGGCCAGGGGCGTAACTCTTGATCTGCTCCAGATGGCCAAGCGAGTTGGCCCGCAGTGCGAAGCCGCCAAATACAAAGATATGTCTGGGGAGAAAAGTCTCACCCTGGACTGCATCGCTATCGATGATTGAAGGAGCCATCAAGCCTAATGATGACGACACAGAGGAACTCTCAATGAAAGCACCAATGTCGGTGTCAAAACCGGTGGATCTCGGGTAGGGGGTCCCGAACTATGCGTCTAGGCGGATGGTAACAGGAGGCAGGGGACACGATGTTTACCCAGGTTCGGGCCCTCTTGATGGAGGTAAAACCCTACGTCCTGCTTGATTGTTCTTGATGATATGAGTAGCACAAGAGTTGATCTACCACGAGATCAGAGAGGCTAAACCCTAGAAGCTAGCCTATGGTATGATTGTTGTTGGTCCTACGGACTAAACCCTCCGGTTTATATACACACCGGAGGGGGCCAGGGTTACACAGAGTCGGTTACAAGGAAGGAGATCTACATATCCGTATTGCCAAGCTTGCCTTCCACGCCAAGGAGAGTCCCATCCGGACACGGGATGAAGTCTTCAATCTTGTATCTTCATAGTCCAACAGTTCGGCCAAAGAATATAATCCGGCTGTCCGGATACCCCCTAATCCAGGACTCCCTCAATCGTGCTCATGACCATGTGGAGGATTTGGCATGTTTGCAATGAAATCACGCACAAGAAGAAGCCACCTCCCACTAAAGCTTCATGGTGTTTCCTACAGTGGTACGTCAATTTGTTGCTTATGCCTCCAGCAACACCCCTGCGGTGGTATGATGAAAGGAAAGATGGTAGTGACTGCTCTGCGGTCACATCCGTATGTTCAGGCTGCGCCCAAGGAGGAGAGGAGGTGGACCACACCGGCGCCAGGGCGAACGAAGCTCAACACAGATGGTAGCTTTGTCCCGGCATTGGGCTCGGCAGGAGGAGGCATGATCCTTCGGGATAAGAGGGGAGAGATAATATATAGTGCATGCAGGGAAATTCGTGCATGCGATAATGCACTTGCAGTAGAGCTAGCGGCATGCAAGGAGGGTCTGGAGTTAGCCCTGCACCGGACAGAGTTGCCAATCACGGTGAAGATGGACTGTGTGGAGGCGGTGACTATGATCACATCACATTCAGAGGACCGCTCGGTGCACCATAGCACCATTGAGGAGATTAGAAGGCTGGCGGCATCTGCAGGAAGGGTGATCTCTTTTACTCTTTGTTGTCGTTCACAAAATAAGCCTAGTCATGAGCTTGCCACGTATGGCCATAGAACTCCCCGAACCGCTGTTTGGTTCCATTCGGGGATAGACTCTATTGTAAGCTTGGCCACGGCTGAGAAGCCACCTTGAGGAATGATAATCTTCCTTTTTCTCACAAAAAAAGAAACAATCGGTGCTTTTTTTTGCATCACTTTGTCATGTCATGCTTTTGTTTAGCAGCGGCTCTGCTCGGGCTTTAGAATTTCAAAAAAAATATTAAATGCTAGGTTAATCATATACTAAAAGTGCATATTTGAGTTCTAATTCTTTTTAGTGAAATTTGAGTTCTAATTCTATCATACATGATTGTTTTGGAGGTTATATGGAGCCTAGAATTACTCGGACCAGCTAGCGTGGTGTGTTGACCACTGCCACGTCCGCAAGATAACTGATGTGAATAATGATATTTATATCTATTACCTACATATAAAGCAAGGTGACATTCTTAGTTTCGTCTCGCTTAGATAATTTTATTAGTTTCAAACGCCTCACCCGGCCTGGTCCACCACGCATGTTTTGCAGAAAAGTCCCTGGCCTTTCTTAGAACCAACCCGCGGTACACTTTTGTCCTATTGAGCGTTTCTTCATTTTTCTTCTGCATGTTTCCTTCCTTCTCTTGTATCTGCAACGGCCAGGAGATCGATTCGAACACAAGAACGGAAACTACAACTATAATAAGCACCGCCCCCGACCCAATCTATAGAATCAGTTACTAATGTCGCGGCCCTGTAGCAGCTGGCGCCTCGCCCCAAGCTCAGGACAAATCGAGGGACGACAAAGACGCCGTATCTCTGCGACGGCCGCCTCGCCCCGGTCTAGCAACAGACCGAGAGACGATGAGGACATCGTGGCCCTGCGTCGGCCGCTTCGCCTTGAGCTCACAACATACACATACTAAGCTATGACAAGGACGTCATGGCCATGAGGCTTGAGAGCGGTACATTCTTTTTTTTGAAAAAAATATCTTTATTCATTTTCAATAACAATTACATCGTTTATGAGGTGGGGTACAATTTCACTCAAAGGATCCTCAAACCAGTCAAAAGTTGAAGAAAATTTAGTTAACTTAGCAAGTTCATGGGCAACTTTATTTGCTTCCCTATTACAATGCTCGAATCTAGTATATGGGAAAATCACAAGCCAAAAGGTAACAATCGTCAAACATTGCCGCCGTTGTACTCGTCGTCCGTCCTCCATTGTTTATGATTTCAATGACCTCCAGGTTATCTGAGTTAATAACAATATGGTTGCAGCTGTCCTTTCAGCAATGGATAGACCATATCTGAGCGTCAAAGCTTCCGCTGTCAGAACATTCGTGCACCAATCAATTCTCCAATTCCCCCCTGCAATGAGTTTTCCTTTATCATCCCTCAAAACAGCGCCGGTTGTGCCCCTAAGTAGGTTATGATCAAAAGAGGCATCCACATTAAGTTTTACAAACTCCCTTGGAGGTAGTATCCATCCATCTCTTTTTATAGTAGTTTTCGGTGATATGGTCATAACATAGTTTAACGTGATAGCATGAATCTCCATAGAAATCTGGTTGACGTCTTGGGTTTTCTCTTTATGAACTAATTTTCATCTCTTCCATCATAAATACCACATTGTATTTACAATCATTTCACCAACATTCCGACTACCCAAGATAGTCAGCTCATTTTCACTTATAGAGACCAAATCGTACCTTCGATGGCCATCACTGAGAGCAATCGGGCCGGCGCCCGAGGTTGTCACGCATGTGCTGGTCAGAGACGAGATCTGGATTTAGCCAATATCCAAAAATAAATAAATTGAGACACATATACAAAATTGTTTTTCTAGGGGTACATATACAACATTGTTAAAAGAAGCAACTGAGAGTACGGGCCAGACCCCATGTTCCCTCGTAGCTGGCCCACTTCAGCTCGGTGTGTGCTTGCTTTTGCTTCCTACACGTCTACCAAAGAATGAAGGGATATTCAGATACCTTTTGAGCTTATATCTTTCTAAGGTTTGAGCTCTCTCTGGGAGGGAATGATTGGTCAAATAGTAATTTGATAGTATGAGATTGATTTATCATCAAACGTCCACTGTTATTTTATTTTATTTTGAAATGGAACACTCGGATTCCATACTTCACACCGGCTCAACAAAATCGCTGGCCATCATAACACTTATATGGTCTGGGGGTGCTTCGGTTATTAGCTAACAGACACCTAACCAAGTGCAAGTAAAGATGTAACTAAAGGATAACGGCTGGCCCTCTTTGATTTGTCGTGAAGGAAAAAATAACGCTTCGGGATAACGGCTGGCCTGGCATCCTAGCACTGCTAGCCTCCGACGCGATGGGTGGAGGCAGGGGCGGAGCCAGGATTTAGGTATAAGGGGTGCCAAGCCAAATCATGCAATGCAAAAAAAAAGTTCCCTGGTATAGTAATGTTTTGTTTCAGCACTATTAAAACATAGCTAAATTTATTTTAAATTTGCCTCCACAACTGCCAATAAGATCAAAATATAAATAATTTCATCGAAAGATAACCTAGTTGCTAGGTAATTCTCTATCTATGAATATTATCATGGAAACAGAACATCTCCTACCACACTTGGATTGGTAACTTCCACGTTAGCCTTATTAACAATTTCAATGGGTTGAGATCTCGAAATAACATACCTAAAAACTGATTTAATTTTTATAGAGTGTGGCCGCGTTTTTGTCTTCATTACCACATCATATATCAAGCAATCAAAGGAAATTAAAATTGAATTAGCATTGCAGATCACACCATCAAAATAATTAAAACTGAATGTGCAATCTCAACAGATATAAAGTGAGAATTTAGAGGGATTAGTAGACACTCGGTAGTGCTAACCTTGAAGCTGAACGGCTAGAGAATTGACAGAGTGTATATGTATGATGATTTGCCTGTCGCGCAGCTGGTGTCCCCTAATTTAATCGACTTCACGAGGACGAAGGGCAGGAGGCGCCGGCCGCTGATAGTGCTAATGGCCTCAGATCACACGTTAATCATGTCTGGGCCTTTTTTTAAGGAAATGGCAGAGGGCTAGCAGGCTATGATCATGCGTGGGCTCTCTTATGGGCCTTTTTCTTTTCAGATTTTATAATCTGGTTGCTAATTACTCGTAGGTTCCTGAATATTTGTCGATCGTTAGGGGGGGGGCAGGCCCCTGCTCCCCCCCCCCCCCCACACACACCCGGGTCTTCGCCACTGGGTGGAGGGGCCGGACGAAAGCTTTGCGTCTCGAAGCTGGCAGTGGTGATGCATGCGGGTGTCACATTCCTTTTGGGGCGCCGTCTTGGTCCTTTCCCTCACCGTTGGCACTCTGGGTGAAAACCTTCGTTCACTTTGGCAAATGTGGCAGCGATGACATATGGAGTCGTTATCTTCTTGAGGGTGTCAGTCCTGAGTGTGAGTGGTTATCGATCGATTGTGGCGGTGAATCACATGCACTTCTCCTCGACGGCACTCTATCGGCGTTGGTAATGCACTCTTGCGCCTTTTTTGCGTCTTAGGAATGTTGTGTTGTGTCGTCTTTTTTTCTGGTCGGCTTTTGAGGATTTCCTCGACACATGTACCCTTTTTGGACTGACTGGCTTTATTTAATATTGTAGAAGGACAAGATATGGGCTGTGCAATCTCGATGTATTGATCGGTGCACCAGGCACGTATATATAAGTACAGAGGTGGGCCACAACCTCAACTATACAAAGGAAACAGGAGGTGGACCCTACACACAAATATACACGTACACAATATACTCAAACCCCCACCCCCCCGGCAGTCGAAGCGGCGCCAGTGACGCAAAGACTGGAACGGAACTCCTCGAAGGTAGAAGTCGGCAGTCCCTTCGTCATCACATCGGTGAACTGCTGTGCAGTCGGCACATGGAGAACCTGAATACGTCCAAGAGCCACCTGCTCGCGCACAAAGTGAATGTCCATCTCAATGTGTTTAGTCCGGCGATGATGAACGGAGTTGGCGGAGAGGTACACCGCAGAAACGTTGTCGCAGTAGACAACCGTAGCCTGGGAGACGTCGTGATGCAGCTCCTGAAGTAACTGTCGTAGCCAGGTGCACTCTGCAACAGCGTTGGCCACAGCTCGGTACTCAGCCTCCGTGTTGGAGCGCGAAACCGTGGGTTGTCGCTTGGACAACCACGAGACAAGTGAAGGACCGAGGTAGACGCAGTAGCCAGAGGTGGATCTACGAGTATCGGGGCAGCCAGCCCAGTCTGCATCGGAGTAGGCCACCATCTCCGGAGAAGTAGACGCCGTGAGTGTCAATCCGAGGGACATCGTGCCGCGGATGTAACGAAGAATCCGCTTCACGAGAGTCCAATGGGAGTCACGAGGGGCGTGCATGTGGAGACACACCTGCTGAACAGCATACTGAAGATCCGGTCTGGTGAGAGTCAAATACTGAAGAGCGCCGACGATAGACCGGTAGAAAGGAGCATCCGACGCCGGCGAGCCCTCAAGAGCAGAGCCCTTGGCCTTCGTGTCAACAGGAGTAGCAACAGGGTGACAGTTGAGCATGCCAGCACGTTCAAGAAGCTCATGTGCATACTTCTGCTGATGAAGAAAGAAACCATCCGGGCGCCGAACGACCTCAATGCCAAGGAAATAATGTAGAGCACCCAAGTCCTTAATAGCAATCTCATCACGCAGCCGGAGGGTAATCTGCTGAAGAAGAGCTGCGGAGGAGGCCGTCAGGATGATGTCATCGACGTAGAGAAGCAAATATGCAGTCGTGTCACCATGGCGATAGACAAACAGTGAGGCATCCGAGCGAGTGACGCTGAAGCCCAGTGTCTGAAGAAACCCGGTGATCCGCTGGTACCAGGCGCGGGGTGCCTGCTTGAGCCCGTAAAGAGAGCGGGACAGCAGACACACATGGCCAGGAAGGGAGGCGTCGACGAAACCGGTGGGTTGCTCACAATACACCTGCTCCTCAAGATGGCCATGGAGAAAGGCGTTGGAGACATCCATCTGGTGAACAGGCCAGCCGCGGGACACGGCAAGCTGGAGGACAGTGCGGATCGTGCTCGGTTTTACAACCGGGGCAAACGTCTCAGTGAAGTCCACTCCAGCGCGCTGGCGAAAACCACGGACTACCCAGCGAGCCTTGTAGCGCTCGAGAGTACCATCCGAGCGGGTCTTATGGCGAAAGACCCACTTGCCGGTGATGACGTTGGCGCGAGGAGGCCAGGGAACCAGTGTCCAGGTGCGGTTCCGTAGAAGAGCATCGAACTCTTCCTGCATCGCTGCAAGCCAGTGAGGATCACGGAGGGCGGCGCGAACGGACGCGGGAAGAGGCGACGGCTCCACGGTGGAGGCTGCGAGGACATATTCGTCGCTCGAGTACCGGAGGCTCGGACGATGAACGTCGGTACGAGCCCGTGTAACTGGGCCAGCCGGCGCCGTCGGAGCCACCGGCGAGGCAGCCGGCGAAGCGGCCGGTGTCGGGGCCGGCGAGCCAGCCGGCATCGGAGCCGGCGAGGAGGCCGGTGTCAGGGCCGGCGAGGTTGCCGGCGTCGAAGCCGCCGAAGAGGCCGGTGTCGGAGCCGGCGAGGAGGCCGGCGTCAAGGCGGCTGAAGAAGCGGATGAGCCAGCAGCGCCCGACCCCGCAGCGCCCGAGTCGGGGGCGGCGGGTGAAGAAGGGACGCTAGCTGCGCCGAGAGGGTCGGCCGAGGAGGCCGAGGGGGCCGGCGCCGGCGTGAGGGCGCGAGGACCGCCAAAGCCCAGAGGCGGTCCACGGGCCGAACGAGACCGTCCGCCTAACGGAGTCGCCGAAGAGCCGCCGGTGGCCGGCGGTGACGAGGCGACAGGAGGTACCTGCTGCTGAAACGGAAACACCATCTCATCAAAGTAAACGTGTCGGGAGGTGAAAACACGATGGGAGACGGGATCATAGCAGCGGTAGCCCTTAGTGTTAGGTGGGTAGCCGAGAAAGATGCAGGCGACTGAGCGGGGTGCAAGCTTATGAGGCGCAGTAGCGGCGATGCTAGGGTAGCAAAGGAAGCCGAAGATGCGAAGTCCATCATAAGAGGGGGGTGCACCGAAGAGAAGATGATGAGGTGTAAAGTTCCCGCGAGTACGACATGGGCGGATGTTGATGAGGAGAGACGCGGTGGCGAGAGCGTCAGGCCAAAAGTGCGGAGGCACATTAGCATGAAAGAGGAGAGTCCTAACGCAGTCATTGAGAGTGCGAAGGATGCGCTCAGCGCGACCGTTCTGCTGCGAGGTGAACGGGCAAGTGAGACGAAAAATCGTGCCATGTGTGATGAGAAGATTACGAACAGCGAGGTTGTCAAACTCCTTCCCGTTGTCTGTCTGCAACGCGAGAATGGGACGACCAAACTGCGTGAGAACATAGGAGTAGAAAGCGGCGAGAGTGGATATAACATCCAACTTGCGGCGCAACGGGAAGGTCCACACATAATGCGAAAAATCATCAAGTATGACAAGATAATAAAGAAAGCCCGTATTACTGGCAACAGGAGAGGTCCAAACATCACTATGAATTAACTCAAACGGGTACGATGCAACAAAAGAAGAAGCCCTAAATGGAAGACGAGCATGTTTGCCGAGGCGACACGCATGACACGAGTGATCCTCGTTCTTATTACACGTGAAAGAAAAACTCCGAAGTATGTGAAGAAGAGTGGCAGGATTAGGATGACCCAAGCGAGCATGCCAAAGATCCACTCCAGTGGCAAGAGCGACAGGGGCGGCGAAAGTGGTGGAGGTGGCGGAGTGAACCGGGTAGAGCTCGTCGGGGCTGTCACATCGGTGGAGCACCATCCGCGTGCGAGCGTCCTTAACAGAAAAACCACATGCATCGAATTCAACGGTAACCGGATTTTCACGTGTAAGAGAACGAACAGAAACAAGATTTTTGATAAGTTCACGAGAAACTAGGACATTAGACATGGATATTGGAGTGGAGTTAGACGGAAAATATGCGTGACCTATATGGGTGATAGGGAGAGAGGAGCCGTCACCGACGGTGATGCGGTTGGAAGTATGGACAGGATAGGAGGTGTGGAGGTTACCGGGATAGGCCGCCATGTGGGCGGTGGCTCCGGTGTCCATGTACCAGTCGCCACCGCCGGTGTAGCTGGATGGGGAGGAAGCGGTGTGAAGAGCCGCCAGAAGGGCCGGGTCCCACGGCGCCGGCGGAAGAGGTGGCGCGGCCGTCAGGGGCAGCAGCGGTGGCCCACCTGGCTGCGGCTGTTGGCCGTAGGGCGTCGCGTAGTGCGCGGCGTAGAACGCCTGGTGCGGCTGTGGCCGGGCGCCGAGAATGCCCGGGCAGGGGCCCGAGGAACTGGCATGGAGTAGGCGTGCACAACGCCGATCCATGGGTTCTGGCCGGCGTACCACGAGGCCGGCTGATAAGCCTGCTGCGGTGGGCGGGGTGCTCCTCCCTGAGCGCCTGCGCCCCCCTGCTTGCGGCCACCACGACGACCGCCGCGACGACCCCCCCATTGGCCGCCGGCTGGGGCGGCGGGAAGGGGGCGGCCGGGGCGGGCAGGAAACCTGGCGGGAAGGCGGGCGCCGCCGACTGTGGTGGCGTCGGGCGCGGCGGTGGCGGGGCTGGACCCCCGCGGGTGCCGGCGACGAGGGCGGTGTGGGTCGCGCGAGTCCGCGCCACCCGCATCTGGCGCTCCTCCAACTTGAGGTACGCGACCACCTTAGCGAAGGTAGGCTCCGGGATGAGGGTGAGGTTGGAGGCGGCGTTCCCAAAATCCTCGTTGAGGCCGCCGGAGAGGGTGCTGATGAGGAGCTCGTCGCCGATCTTCTCCCCGAGATCACTAAGCTCATCGGCGAGCTTCTTGAGGCGCATGCAAAAATCATCGATGGATGAGTCAAGTTGCTGGCACCCGTAAAACTCACCATAGAGCAGGACCTTGCGCTGCAGCCGGTTGTCGGTGAAGAGGCCGTTGAGCTTGGTCCAAACCGCGTGTGCGTCGTCGTCGTCATCCACCAACGTGTGGAAGAGGTCGGTGAAGATGGTGAGGTAGAACCAGCGGATGATGGTGGCGTCAAGAATCATCCACTCCTCGTCATGGATCATGAGGGCCGAGTCCAAGGTGCCGTCAACGTGGCCATGAAGGAGGTACTCGCGAAACACCAGCGAAAAATACCGCTTCCAAGCGGAGTAGGAGGCGGTGGATTGATCAAGTTTCACCGGAACGCGCTCGTGGATGTTGAGGTTGCGGACGAGAGTGCATCGGGACCGGCGAATAGGTTGAAGACGGTGGAGGAGGAGGAACTCATGACTAGGGGTAGGGTTGCGAGGAGCGACGTGGCGCGGGCAGTGCAGAAAGAGACGCGGCGTGGCGATGCGTGTGATGCGGCGCGGCGTGACAGGGACGAAGCGGCGTTGCAGGTGCGGCCTGGCAACGGTTTTTGGCGAGAGCAGCGGGACTAGCGGCTGGAGCGAGGCGGGCGGGACTAGCGGCTGGAGCAAGGACTAGTGGCTGGAGCGAGGCGGCAGGTCAGAAGCGGCGGGACAGGAGCGGCATGGCGATGGAGCTAGCTGGCGGCAGGAGCGAGGTCGGGCGGCTAGAGCGATGGAGCAGGCAACGCGGGATGGTGCGGCGGTGGTGAGATGGAGCGGAAGCGAAGCGGCGGCGGCGGCTTAGGGTTTAGGATCGTGCTGCGATAGATACCATGTAGAAGGACAAGATATGGGCTGTGCAATCTTGATGTATTGATCGGTGCACCAGGCACGTATATATAAGTACAGAGGTGGGCCACAATCTCAACTATACAAAAGAAACAGGAGATGGGCCCTACACACAAATATATACGTACACAATATATTCAACAAATATAAAGCAGGGCGAGAGGCTATTTTGAGAATAAAAAGCTGACCCCCCCCCTCCCCCCGGTCTTCGTCACTGGGTGGAGGGGCCGAACGAAAGCTTTGTGTCTCGAAGCTGGCGGTGGTGATGCATGCGGGTGTCACATTCCTCTTGAGGCGCCGTCTTGGTCCTTTTCCTTGCTGTTGGCACTCTGGGTGAAAACCTTCGTTCTCTTTGGCAAATGCGGCAGCGACGACATATGGAGTTGTTATCTTTTTGAGGGTGTCGTCAATGAGTGTGAGTGGTTATCGATTTATTGTGGCGGTGAATCATATGTGCTTCTCCTCGACGGCACTTTAAGGGCGTTTGGTAATGCACTCTTGTGCCTTTTTTGTGTTTTAGGAATGTTGTGTTGTGTCGTCTTTTTTTCTGGCCAGCTTTTGAGGATTTTCTCGACACCATGTATTCTTTTTGAACCGAGTGGCTTTATTTAATATAAAGCAGGGCGAGAGGCTGTTTTGAGAATAAAAAGGATAAACGCCTGACGTTGTAAAGATTAGACGGAAATGAAAACATGATAACATTACAAACTACGATCCACAACATTAGCCTCTATTTTTTTTTGTTTCCTGGACTAAAGTATGTTAAGGTGTGATCAGTACTCTGTTTCATTAACCCGGATAAAATCGAGGGTGGTTGTTTTTAACACGTGTTTTCTCTCAAGAATATAAAAGGGTTCCTAACAATCTTGAAAATGGGCAAAGGGTTCCGCATTCAACTCTATCCGGCCGGCTAAGCTCTGGCATCAACCTCTGTTTGTGACACTGTTGCACGCAACTGATGTACGAGCCGTGTTGGCAACTTAAGTCTACGTCGGCGCTGCATATTCCTCCGGAATAATTATTCAGGTTTCACCGGTCAGAACACTGACCAGCCGTTCGTTGCTGTTCTTCACCGGTCAGAACACTGACCAACCGTTCGTTGCTGTTCCTGATATACTAGTTGTAGGCTGAACTGCAAATATCTGTTCCTCAACCAGTTATATGATCGACACATTAATCATGTGAACCTCCCGTCAAAAAGGCGAAAAACCGCATAAATAAGTTCCCAACTTACAGGTCGTTGCAACAACAAAAGGAAAATAGATTGGTGTTCGGAACTTGGAATACACCTGAACAGAAACATCATGATGCCTTTTAGAAGCACTTTTTTTTTCCTTATCACATAGTGCATGATAGAAATTAAAGTTCCTCTGAACCAGATTGACTTGGAAGCTTAAAGAGCACTGAGACTAGCCGACTAGCCACAATGAGAATAACTTCAGTAGTAATATCGAGTCCAACTCAGCAAATTTGTTTATGTGGCAGTAAGTTAATGAGAAGAGAGGTAGTTTGAGTAACTTAGCTAGTTAGACTACCCACAGTGAAAGTAACATAGGTGATAACATCACACATCTCTAGACAAAACAGATGATGTGACGAGTAATTAATGAGGAAAAAGAGGCATGTGGTAATATAGCTAGTTACTGTAATATCACACATACCAAGACAAGATTAGTTTATGACCTAATAAATGAAGTGTTGCATGACACATATGTTACTCTTCACTATAGAGGTACTCCCTCCGGTCTTTTTTAGTTTGCATATTAGATTTATCTGAAGTCAAGCCTCGTAAAGTTTGACCAATTTTATATAAAAAACACTAACATTCACAATGTGAAATCAATACTAGTAAATGCATCATGATTTAAAGTTTCATGTTGTATAACTTTATCATGGTAGATGTTGATATTTTTTCATATAAATATGGTCAAACTTTGTAGATTTTGACTTCAGACAATTCTTATATGCAGAATAAAAAGGACCGGAGGGAGTAGTAACATTAGACTAGTAGTAACATATGCATGTTATTAGTTTAAGTTACTACTCATTATGACTAGTATTACTGTAACATCACATGTCCCAATGCAATATGAGTCTATAACCTAATAAATGAAGCTTTGCATGACACCACGCTTGTGTTACTACCCACTATGAAGGTAGTAACATAGTCTAGGGATGTACTTGTTATCGCAAATGAATAAAGTTTTTATGTTTCTTTTCAGAAAAAACATAGTCTAGGAATATGTGTATGTTACTAGTGTATGTTACTCTCTATGAGTAGTCAGTCAGACATGATAATGATAACTACTCTCTTTGTTCCATAATATAGTGCATATAGATTTTTGAAGAGTCAAACCGTTGTGAAGAAAAACATTTACATCTAGAATGCCAAACATATATCATTAGATTCATTATAAGATGTAATTTCATATATTTTTTATGTATTTGGTATTTTCTATAAACTTGATTAGAGTTTGATTTGTCAAAAAAAAACACAATACGCACTACATTATACTCCCTCCGTCCCAAAATTCGTGCCTTAGATTTGTCTGAATATGGATGTATCTAATACTGAAACGTGACTTGATATATCCGTATTTAGACAAATCTAAAACAAGAATTTTGGATCAGAGAGAGTAGAACGGAGAAATATTCCAGTATATAGGGAAACAACTGAAATCAGCCAACCGGCCTCAGGCCATGCGCCCGTCGCACACGCTGGCAACATGCGTCCCACGTTGGCCCCGTTGTTGAAGCGGTAGCGTTCCAACCTTATCCAACTGCGAAGTGACCTTCTTCACAAGTTTCTCTCCAGTGCCTCTCCCCCTTCTCCATCTTTCTCTGGCGACAAAGCTCACTTCCCCTCCGTTCCGCTCGTTTGAGTAGCGCAGCAAGGTTTTTGTGTGCGCCACAGGGTTGCGAGCAGTTGCGTTGCCGCAATCTTCCCCGGCCATGGCTACTAGCTCGCCCCGACGATGCTACACGTGCTCCTAATTGCTGTCGACCTCACGACCACGCCGCAGCCCCTCCCTCTCCTCACCACCGTTGTGACTAGCTGACGGCGAAGCTGGGACCGGCACCCAACAACGTTACCACTGGCAGATGTGGATGCTAGGACCGTGTCTCTGCGATGATGGAACTTGCAACAGGGAGTACTGCGACCAGCAACACGGGATGTTGGAATCATCAGCGGGCGTGTTGCCACCGTGATAAACATGTTACGACCGGTAGATGTGGATGCTAGGACCGTGTCTCTGCGATGCTGGAACTTGCAACAGGGAGTACTGCGACCGGCAGCACGGGATGTTGGAACCAGCAGCGGGGCGTGTTGCAACCGGAACAAACATGTGCTGGAATCGGCAGACTATACCGCGTGCTGGAAGCTAGAACCCTAGGTCAGCAATGCTGGAACCCTGGGTCATCGATGTTGGAACATAGGCCAGGGAAGCTGGAAATCCGGGCCACTGATGTTGGAAGCCATATCAACGAATCTAAAACACACAAGCCGACGATGGTGCAAACTCGACGCCGGTGCTGCAAACCGGCCACCATGATGCTGCAAACCAGCCGCCACAAAGCGATGCTGGAGTCCCATGGGCTCACCTCCAAGGACGAGCCACACAAGGCCACGACCATAGTGCTTCAGAGAGGGGCGAGCAGCACCGTCAACAAGCATCTACTACACGGCAGGAGGCTTGTCCTCGCTCGTGGGCCATGTGTTGTAGAGAGGTGGATGAGGAGGAACGAGCGATCCTAGGCGTTGATGTGCTTTTGATCTGACAGCTCGCCCACCGATCTGCACTTGACCGGCGCAGAGGGATGCCCCAGAGTATATAACAGCTCAACGGTATGAGTTCCAGAAACTAGTACTATACATTACACATACAGAACACAGCGGAAGCACTGCTACGCGTCATCGCCGAGATCAGTGTTCTTAGCCTAGGATATTAGACATTGAGTAACATGCTTCCGAGACACCTAACACACAAGTCAAGCCAAAATAAAATAAAAATAAGCATCACATGGAAATTTCGCCAGCCCATAACAACACTGCAACGTAATGATGAACTTCTCACCACCTAACATCATCATTACCGGCACATGACTTAGAACCTCCCTTCAAACTCAAAACTAGTTTTCGGGACCATCAGACTGAATCCATGCTTAAATTATAAACCTACCTGCTTACCAGGCACCTTCCAGAACGAGAACGCCACCAGAAGTGGAAGATATCATGTACAGTAATAAAGAAGCATACACATCGCATCATCTCAGCAACCACTGCCCACTGTTAGTTTCTGGATAGAAATCCCAGAAAAATAGCCGTCACACTCGGTTTCCTAGTCGAGTGGCCTTGATGCTTGGGCATTTGAGTTGCACGGTTTGGAACTCGAACGATTCTTGACAAGTGGAACCAACGATTGGACGACATCGGCCATCAGTGGCCTATAGTCAGCCTCCGGTTGAACGCACATGGCAGCGATAGCAGCCACTTGAACAGCATCTTTCAATGAATATTGACCTTCCAGTGATGGATCCAGGATCTGCACAACCTTTTCTCGATCAGTGAGCATAGGTAATGCCTGCATCAATGCAACAAGTGAAGGGTTAG